>NC_135994.1:50697-717131 GCF_053455715.1 Rhinoraja longicauda
ATTCTTTCTCTCCACAGATGCTGCCTGACCCGCTGAGTTACTCCAGCACTCTGTGAAACGTCACCTATCCATGTTCTCCACAGATGCTGCCTGACCCGCTGAGTTACCCCAGCACTCTGTGAAACGTCACCCATCCATGTTCTCCACAGATGCTGCCTGACCCGCTGAGTTACCCCAGCACTCTGTGAAACGTCACCCATTCTTTCTCTCCAGAGATGCTGCCTGACCCGCTAAGTTACTCCAGCTTTTTGTGTCTACCCTGATCTTTTTCAGTATTCTGTTATCAGGGGGGCTATCAAAAGACAAGTGGTGCAGCGGTAGAGTTGCTGCCTCACAGCGCCGGAGACCCGGGTTCCATCCCGACTATGGGTGCTGTCTGTACGGAGTTTGCACGTTCTCCCCGTGACCCGTGTGGGTTTCCTCCGAGATCTTCGGTTTTCTCCCACACTCCAAAGATGTGCGGGTTTGTAGGTTAATTGGCGTGGTAAATGTAAAAATTGTCCCCAGTGGGTGTAGGAGAGTGTTAGTGTGCGGGGATCGCTGGGCGGCGCGGACCCGATGGGCCGAAGGGCCTGTTTCCGCGTTGTGTCACTAAACTAAACTAAACAACTCATACATTTGGAGTATTGCGTAAAATTCTGCTCTCCCATAACAGGAAAGATGTGGAGGCTCTGCCATATCAAAAAATCTGTGCCCCCTGATGTGACCAGAAAATATTCATCATTCGTGTGTTTAAAATGATGAGAGGAATAGATCGGGTAGACCCACAAACCGGCGACAGGCAGGGTGTTGGGCGCCCGAGGCTCATCGATGCGCGAGGGCAACGAAGGCGATCCCGTCTGGTCCGAACCGACAGAAGGTCGACTGTGGCACAAGTCACAGGAAATGTTAATGGTGGTCACGGGAGGAATGTGTCACAATACACAGTGCATCGCACCCTGCTGTGTATGGGGCTGCACACGGAGGGGCAACAGCATATTAGGCAGGTGGGCGTAATGTTTTGGCTCATCGGTGTATTTTAGACATAGAAAATAGGTGCAGGAGGAGGCCTTGTGGCCCTTTGAGTTTTTGAGTGTTTTTATAACTGTTGGCAGATTAATTTCCCTCCTGGGATTAATAAAGTTCTATCGTATCGCATCGCATCGCATCGTATAACAAACCTCACTGATCCTCCGCAAGGCTTTAAAATATTAAGAATTGAAGTTGATCCTCGAACAGGGCGATACACAACATGACTGCAACTCCCAGCAGGAAGCCGAGGGTCTCCCCTATAAACTGTCCGACAATCCCCTCCTGTCCAGCGTGAGATCGACCTCGAAGCAATTCAGGAAGCTGCAAGAAAGAGGGAACGTTTGTTAGTAGCCACAAAGTGCTGGAGTAACTCAGCAGGTCAGGCAGCATCTGTGGAGAACATGGATAAGTGATGTTTCACAAAGTGCTGGAGTAACTCAGCGGGTCAGGCAGCATCTGTGGAGAACATGGATAGGTGACGTTTCACAGAGTGCTGGAGTAACTCAGCGGGTCAGGCAGCATCTGTGGGGAACATGGATAGGTGACGTTTCACAGAGCGCTGGAGTAACTCAGCGGGTCAGGCAGCATCTGTGGGGAACATGGATAGGTGACGTTTCACAGAGCGCTGGAGTAACTCAGCGGGTCAGGCAGCATCTGTGGAGAACATGGATAGGTGACGTTTCACAGAGCGCTGGAGTAACTCAGCGGGTCAGGCAGCATCTGTGGAGAACATGGATAGGTGACGTTTCACAGAGTGCTGGAGTAACTCAGTGGGTCAAGCAGCATCTGTGGAGAACATGGATAGGTGACGTTTCACAGAGTGCTGGAGTAACTCAGTGGGTCAAGCAGCATCTGTGGGGAACATGGATAGGTGACGTTTGGGTTCCTTCTGGTCCACTTGATGTGAGTTATTTAGACTGGGGAGGTTGGCTGGCTTACCATGTCGACCAATGCAACGTAGAGAAAAATCCCTGCAGTGATGGTGAAGACCCAGGACGTTACATTGATGGTGTATTGCCCGACCACAATGCCGAGCATCATGCCCAGGTAACTGAACACAGCCGAGAGCAGGTTAAATATCACAGCCTGTCGCACTTCCATCCCTGCCTGCATCAGCAAGGCAAAGTCACCTGCAACACAGGAAAGGTGTATTAATGTAATGGCACGTTGGCCTTCATAACAAGAGGAGTTGAGCTTGGGGGCAAAGAGGTCCTTCTGCAGTTGTACAGGGCCCTAGTGAGACCGCACCTGAAGTACTGTGTGCAGTTTTGGTCTCCAAATTTGAGTAGAGGAGTAAAGAGGTCCTTCTGCAGTTGTACAGGGCCCTGGTGAGTCCGCACCTGGAGTATTGTGTGCAGTTTTGGTCTCCTAATTTGAGTATAGGAGTAAAGAGGTCCTTCTGCAGTTGTACAGGGCCCTGGTGAGACCGAACCTGGAGTATTGTGTGCAGTTTTGGTCTCCTAATTTGAGTATAGGAGTAAAGAGGTCCTACTGCAGTTGTACAGGGCCCTGGTGAGACCGCACCTAGAGTACTGTGTGCAGTTTTGGTCTCCAAATTTGAGGATTTGAGTATCGGAGTAAAGAGGTCCTGCAGTTGTACAGGGCCCTGGTGAGACCGCACCTGGAGTACTGTGTGCAGTTTTGGTCTCCTAATTTGAGTACAGGAGTAAAGAGGTCCTTCTGCAGTTGTACAGGGCCCTGGTGAGACTGCACCTGGAGTATTGTGTGCAGTTTTGGTCTCCTAATTTAAGGATTTGAGTATAGGAGTAAAGAGGTCCTACTACAGTTGTACAGGGCCCTAGTGAGACCTCACCTGGAGTACTGTGTGCAGTTTTGGTCTCCAAATTTGAGGAAGGATATACTTGCTATTGAGGGCGGGATGGCGGGACTGTCGTATGTTGAAATGTTGAAAGACTGGAGCGACTAGGCTTGTATACACTGGAATTTAGAAGGATGAGAGGGGATCTCATTGAAACATGTAAGATTATTAAGGGATTGGACACGTTAGAGGCAGGAAACATGTTCCCAATGTTGGAGGAGTCCAGAACCAGGGGCCACAGTTTAAGAATAAGGGGTCGGCCATTTAGAACAGAGATGAGGAAAAACTTTTTCAGTCAGAGAGTTGTGAATCTGTGGAATTCTCTGCCTCAGAGGGCAGTGGAGATCAATTCTCTGAATACATTCAAGAGAGAGCTAGAATAGAGCTCTTAAGGATAGCGGAGTCAGGGGGTATGGGGAGAAGGCAGGAACGGGGTACTGATTGAGAATGATCAGCCATGATCACATTGAATGGTGGTGTGTACAGGCTTGAAGGGCCGAATGGCCTCCTCCTGCACTTATTGTCTATTGTCTATTGAAAGATGTTGTCAAGCTCGGGCGGTCACGGTGGAGTTGCCGCCTTACAGCGAATGCAGCGCCGGAGACCCGGGTTCGATCCCGACTACAGGTGCTGTCTGTACGGAGTTTGTACGAAGATCTCGGAGAAAACCCACGCAGATCACGAGGGGGAACGTACAAACTCCATACAGACGGCACCCGTAGACAAGATGGAACCCAGGTCTCTGGCGCTGTAAGGTAGCAACAGCTCCAAACGTTGTGCCACAATGGTAGAGGACTCAGGAAGGTTAGATCGCAGAGGGTTCAAGGAGGGATTGCTGAGTGGATAAAAAGTTGGCTCCATGGGTGGAAGCAGAGGGTGGTGGTGGTAGGGTGCTTCACGGACTGGAGGCTGAGCTACAGGGAGAGTTTGGGGCAGGTTGGGACTCTATTCCCTGGAGCGCAGGAGGATGAGGAGTCGTCTTATGGAGGTGCACAAAATCAGGAGACAATTCGGCCCATCGAGTCTGCTCCGCCATTCAATCATGGTTGATCTATCTCTCCCTCCTAACCCCATTCTCCTGCCTTCACCCCATAACCCCTGACACCCGCACTGATCAACAATCTATCTATCTCTGCCTTAAATATCTCCACTGACTTGTGGCCTCCACCGCCGCCTGTGACAAAGAATCCCACAGATTCACCACCCTCTGGCTAAAGAAATTCCTCCCCATCTCCTTCCTAAAGGAACGTCCTTTAATTCTGAGGCTGTGCCCTCTGGTCCTAGACTCTCCCACTAGTGGAAACATCCTCTCCACATCCACTCTATCCGGGCCGCTCACTGCACGGTGAAGTTTCAATGAGGTTCCCCCCTCGTTCTTCTAAACTCCAGCGAGTACAGGCCCAATGCAGACAAACGCTCAGCATTCTGACCTCTCTTGCCCATTGCTCTGGTCACCTTTGGAGCTCACTTTGTCATGAATGAATGAATAAGTTTCTTGGTCAAGTATGTGCACACACAAGGAATGTGCTCCGCTCACAAATGACAACACAAACAGACAGTTAACAATTAAGAATATAGCATAAACGCATCAAAACAATATGGACACAACATTACGGTCTAAGCGTGTGGGTGAAAATAAACCAGAGCAAAAAAGAGACTACATTCTTGCTATTGAGGGCGTGCAGAGTAGGTTTACTAGGTTAATTCCCGGAATGGCGGGACTGTCATATGTTGAAAGACTGGAGCGACTAGGCTTGTATACACTGGAATTTAGAAGGATGAGAGGAGATCTTATCGAAACGTATAAGATTATTAAGGGGTTGGACACGTTAGAGGCAGGAAACATGTTCCCAATGTTGGGGGAGTCCAGAACCAGGGGCCACACAGTTTAAGAATAAGGGGTCGGCCATTTAGAACGGAGATGAGGAAAAACTTTTTCAGTCAGAGAGTTGTGAATCTGTGGAATTCTCTGCCTCAGAAGGCAGTGGAGGCCAATTCTCTGAATGCATTCAAGAGAGAGCTAGATAGAGCTCTTAAAGATAGTGGAGTCAGGCGGTATGGGGAGAAGGCAGGAACGGGGTACTGATTGAGAATGATCAGCCATGATCACATTGAATGGCGGTGCGTACAGGCTCGAAGGGCCGAATGGCCTCCTCCTGCACCTATTGTCTATTGTCTATTGACTTTGGTTATTGAGTGGAACTATCACTCGCGGGTCGAAGCTGTTTTTATGTCCGGCTGTGGCTGCTTTGACAGTCCGGAGTCGCCTTCCAGAGGGAAGTGCTTTAGAGAGTTTGTGGCCAGGGTGAGAGGGGTCAGAGATGATCTTGCCCGCTCGCTTCCTGGCCCTTGCAGTGTGCAGTTCGTCGATGGGGGGGGAAGGTTGCAGCCAACAACCTTCTCAGCTGTGCGAACGATTCGTTGCAGCCTCCGGATGTCGCACTTGGTGGCTGAGCCAAACCAGACCGCGATGGAGAAGGTCATCCAACCCCCCCAGCAGCCCCCCTCCACCCAGGTCATCCCACACCTCCCCAGGGAAGATCCCGTCGGGTTTGGTGACCGCGGCTAGGACTCACCAAGTTCATGAGGGAGTTCATGGCAGAAGACAGCAATGGTAGTACTGAGCCCTCCAGGGATTCCAGTGGAGAAAGCAGTCCCTGTAACGAGATGGAATAAGCTTAACACCATTGAGCCCTGTCAGCTGGTTTAATTTAGAGATACAACGCGGAAACAGGCCCTTCGGCCCACCGGGTCCGCGCCGCCCAGCGATCCCCGCACACTAACACTATCCCACACCCACCAGGGACAACTTTTACATTCATACCCAGCCAATTAACCTACAGACCCGCACGTCTTTGGAGTGTGAGAGGAAACCGGAGCGCCCGGAGAAAACCCACGCAGGTCACGGGGAGAACGTGCAAACTGCGCACAGATGGCGCCCGCAGTCAGGATCGAACCCGGGTCTCCGGCGCTGCATTCGCTGTAAGGCAGCAACACTACCGCTGCGCCACCGTGCCTCACCGTAGCAATCGCTGGCCGGCGTGGACTCGGTGGGCCGAAGGGCCTGTTTCCGCGCTGTCTCTCTACAGTCTAGTGTGTGTGGGATAGTACCAGTGTGTGGAGATCGCTGGTCGGCACGGACTCGGTGGGCCGAAGGGCCTGTTTCCGCGCTGTGTCTCCAAAGCCTACAGTAAAGTGTCTTACCGATGGCAAGGCCGTCGGTGAAGTTGTGAACGCCGTCTCCGAGGATCACCATCCATGTGATATTGGCCGCCCCAGTGCTCTGCGTGTCACCTGATCCATGGGAATGCTGACAGGAACGTCCTTCTGTACGTTCTTGCGTCACCTCCATCTCCTTCCGCTCTCCATCTTCCCCATCTCTAGCCTCTGCATGTTGAGTAACTTTCAGCATCTCCCCTGTGGATCAAAAGGTCACACGTGATAGGAGCAGAATCAGGCCATTCGGCCCATCGAGTCCACTCCGCCATTCAACCACGGCTGATCTATCTCTCCCTCCTAACCCCATTCTCCTGCCTTCTCCCCACAACCCCTGACACCCGCACTGATCAAGAGTCTGAAGAAAGGTCTCGACCCGAAACGTCACCCATTCCTTCTCTCCCGAGATGCTGCCTGACCCGCTGAGTTACTCCAGCACTCTGTGAAACGTCACCTATCCATGTTCCCCACAGATGCTGCCTGACCCGCTGAGTTACTCCAGCACTGTTTGAAACGTCACCTATCCATGTTCCCCACAGATGCTGCCTGACCCGCTGAGTTACTCCAGCACTTTGTACCTATCCATGTTCTCCACAGATGCTGCCTGACCCGCTGAGTTACTCCAGCACTTTGTACCTGTCCATGTTCTCCACAGATGCTGCCTGGCCCACTGAGTTACTCCAGCACTTTGTGCCTACCTTCGATTTAGACCAGCACCTGCAGTTTTTTTTCCTACCTATAAGAATCTATCTATCTCTGTCTTAAAAATACCCACTGACTTGTGGCCTCCACAGCTGTCTGTGGCAAAGAATCCCACAGATTCACCACCCTCTGGATAAAGAAATTCCTCCTCATCTCCTTCCTAAAGGAACGTCCTTTAATTCTGAGGCCGTGCCCTCTGGTCCTAGACTCTCCCACAAAATGCTGGAGTAACTCAGCAGGTCAGGCAGTGTCTCAGGAGAGAAGGAATGGGTGACGTTTCTGGGTCCAGACTCTTCTTCAGACTGATCAACCTTTAAGATACAATGATCAGCCATGATCACATTGAATGGCGGTGCGTACAGGCTCGAAGGGCCGAATGGCCTCCTCCTGCACCTATTGTCTATTGTCCAGTCAGGTACATGGATGGCGTAGGAAGGAACTGCAGATGCTGGTTTACACTGAAGAGAGACACAAAAAGCTGGAGTAACTCAGCGGGACAGGCAGCATCTCGGGAGAGAAGGAATGGGCGACGTTTCGGGTCGAGACCCTTCTTCAGGACAGGTTTAGAAACATAAAAACATAGAAAATAGGTGCAGGAGGAGGCCATTTGGCCCTTTGAGCCAGCACCGCCATTCATTGTGATCATGGCTGATCATCCACAATCAGTAACCCGTGCCTGCCTTCTCCCCATATCCCTTGATTCCACTAGCCCCGAGAGCTCTATTTAACTCTCTCTTAAATCCATCCAGTGATTTGGCCTCCACTGCCCTCTGTGGCAGAGAATCCCACAAATTCACAACTCTGGGTGAAAAAGTTCCTTCTCACCTCAGTTTTGGAGGGATGTGGACCAAACACGGGCAGGTGGGACTAGTGTAGATGGGGCATGTTGGTCAGTGTGGGCAGGTGGGACTATTGTAGATGGGGCATGTTGGCCGGTGTGGGCAGGTGGGACTAGTGTAGATGGGGCATGTTGGTCAGTGTGGGCAGGTGGGACTAGTGTAGATGGGGCATGTTGGCCGGTGTGGGCAGGTGGGGCTAGTGTAGATGCGGCATGTTGGTCGGTGTGGGCAGGTGGGACTAGTGTAGATGGGGCATGTTGGTCGGTGTGGGCAGGTGGGACTAGTGTAGATGGGGCATGTTGGTCAGTGTGGGCAGGTGGGACTAGTGTAGATGGGGCATGTTGGCCGGTGTGGGCAGGTGGGGCTAGTGTAGATGCGGCATGTTGGTCGGTGTGGGCAGGTGGGACTAGTGTAGATGGGGCATGTTGGTCGGTGTGGGCGGGTGGGACTAGTGTAGATGGGGCATGTTGGCCGTTGTGGGCGGGTGGGACTAGTGTAGATGGGGCATGTTGGTCGGTGTGGGCTGGTGGGACTAGTGTAGATGGGGCATGTTGGCCGGTGTGGGCAGGTGGGACTAGTGTAGATGGGGCATGTTGGTCGGTGTGGGCAGGTGGGACTAGTGTAGATGGGGCATGTTGGTCGGTGTGGGCAGGTGGGACTAGTGTAGATGGGGCATGTTGGTCGGTGTGGGCAGGTGGGACTAGTGTAGATGGGGCATGTTGGTCGGTGTGGGACTAGTGTAGATGGGGCATGTTGGTCGGTGTGGGCAGGTGGGACTAGTGTAGATGGGGCATGTTGGTCGGTGTGGGCAGGGTGGGACTAGTGTATATGGGGCATGTTGGTCGGTGTGGGCAAGTTGGGCCGAAGGGCCTGTTTCAACTCTGTGTGACTCTGTGACCCTCCCCTCCTCCCCTAACCCACCCTCTCCATCTGCAACACTACCCGTAGCTGAAGCCAGCGTTTGCAAATCTAATTGGGATCTTATCGAAACGTATAAGATTATTAAGGGGTTGGACACGTTAGAGGCAGGAAACATGTTCCCAATGTTGGGGGAGTCCAGAACAAGGGGCCACAGTTTAAGAATAAGGGGTAGGCCATTTAGAACAGAGATGAGGAAAAACTTTTTTAGTCAGAGAGTTGTGAATCTGTGGAATTCTCTGCCTCAGAGGGCAGTGGAGGCCAATTCTCTGAATACATTCAAGAGAGAGCTAGATAGAGCTCTTAAGGATAGCGGAGTCAGGGGGTATGGGGAGAAGGCAGGAACGGGGTACTGATTGAGAATGATCAGCCATGATCACATTGAATGGCGGTGCTGGCTCGAAGGGCCGAATGGCCTACTCCTGCACATATTGTCTATTGTCTATTGTAATTACCATGGTCCAGTTTCAAGCTGCTTAGTTCGATTTTCGTACAATCTTCTGCCTTGATGCCACCCATCGCCTCCTGACGCCTTTTGGCTGTTGACTGGAAATTAGAAAGAGTTAGTTGCTGAAAAGCGAGGGGAGATCTTATAGAAGTGTATAAAACCATGAGAGGAATAGATCGGGTGGATGCACAGTCTGGGCAGCATCTCAGGAGAGAAGGAATGGGTGACGTTTCAGGTCGAGACCCTTCTTCAGACTGATGTCAGGGGGCGGGACAAAGGAAGGATATAGGTGGAGACAGGAAGATAGAGGGCGATCTGGGAAGGGGGAGGGGAAGGGAGGGACAGAGGAACTATCTAAAGTTGGAGAAGTCGACGTTCATACCACTGGGCTGCAAACTGCCCAGGCGAAATATGAGGTGCTGTTCCTCCAATTTACGGAGGGCCTCACGATGGTACTGGAGGAGGCCCATGACAGAAAGGTCAGACTGGGATTGGGAGGGGGAGTTGAAGTGCTCAGCCACCGGGAGATCAGTTTGGTTAAGGAGGACTGAGCGAACATGTTGAGCGAAGCGATCGGCGAGCCTGCGCTTGGTTTCGCCGATGTAAAGAAGTTGACATCTAGAGCAGTGGATACAATAGATGAGGTTGGAGGAGGTGCAGGTGAATCTTTGTCTCACCTGGAAAGACTGTTTGGGTCCTTGGATGGAGTTGAGGGGGGAGGTAAAGGGACAGGTGTTGCATCTCGTGCGGTTGCAGGGGAAAGTGCCCGGGGTTGGGGTGGTTTCGGTAGGAAGGGACGAGTGGACCAGGGAGTTACGGAGGGAACGGTCTCTGCGGAACGCAGAAAGGGGAGGGGATGGGAAGATGTGGCCAGTGGTGGGGTCCCGTTGGAGGTGACGGAAATGTTGGAGGATGATTTGTTGGATACGCTGGCTGGTGGGGTGGAAGGTGAGGACGAGGGGGATTCTGTCCTTGTTACAAATGGGGGGGAGGGTGGATGCACAGATTCTCCATGCAGGTGCATGGTTCCTTGAAGGTGGAGTCGCAGGTAGATAAGGTGGTCAAAAAGGCACTTTGGCCTTCATCAGTCAGGGTATTGAGTGTAGAGGTTGGGAGGTCATGTTGGTAAGATTAGAATATTGTGAATATTGCATTTAGAATATTGTATCACAGAGTGCTGGAGTAACTCAGCGGGTCAGGCAGCATCTAGGGGAGAGGGACTGGGTGACGTTTCGGGTCGAGACCCTTCTTCAGACCCGAAACGTCACCCATTCCCTCTCTCCTGAGATGCTGCCTGACCCGCTGAGTTACTCCAGCATTTTGTGAAACCTTCGATTTGTACCAGCATTTGCAGTTATTTTCCTACACATTTAGAGTATCGTGTTCAGTTCTGGGCACCGTGTTATAGGAAAGTTATTGTCAAGCTTGAAAGGGTTCAGAAAAGATTTACGAGGATGTTGCCAGGACTAGAGGGTGTAGCCACAGGGAGAGGTTGGGGCAGGCTGGGACTCTATTCCATGGAGCGCAGGAGGATGAGGGGTGATCTTATAGAGGTGTACAAAATCATGAGAGGAATAGATCGTGTAGATGCACAGAGTCTCTTGCCCAGAGTAGGGGAATCGAGGACCAGAGGACATGGGTTCAAGGTGAAGGGGAAAAGATTTAATAGGAATCTGAGGGGTAACGTTTCCACACAGAGGGTGGTGGGTGTATGGAACGAGCTGCCGGAGGAGGTAGTTGAGGCTGGGACTATCCCAATGTTTAAGAGACACTTGGACAGGTACATGGATAGGACGGGTTTGGAGGGATATGGGCCAAACGCGGGCAGGTGGGACTAGTGTAGATGGGGCATGTTGGCCGGTGTGGGCAGGTGGGACTAGGGTAGATGGGGCATGTTGGTCGGTGTGGGCAGGTGGGACTAGTGTAGATGGGGCATGTTGGCCGGTGTGGGCAGGTGGGACTAGGGTAGATGGGGCATGTTGGTCGGTGTGGGCAGGTGGGACTAGTGTAGATGGGGCATGTTGGTCGGTGTGGGCAGGTGGGACTAGTGTAGATGGGGCATGTTGGTCGGTGTGGGCAGGTGGGACTAGTGTAGCTGGGACATGTTGGTCGGTGTGGGCAGGTGGGACTAGTGTAGCTGGGGCATGTTGGTCGGTGTGGGCAGGTGGGACTAGTGTAGATGGGGCATGTTGGCCTGTGTGGGCAGGTGGGACTAGTGTAGCTGGGACATGTTGGCCTGTGTGGGCAGGTGGGACTAGTGTAGCTGGGACATGTTGGCCTGTGTGGGCAGGTGGGACTAGTGTAGCTGGGACATGTTGGCCTGTGTGGGCAGGTGGGACTAGTGTAGCTGGGACATGTTGGCCTGTGTGGGCAGGTGGGACTAGTGTAGCTGGGACATGTTGGTCGGTGTGGGCAGGTGGGACTAGTGTAGCTGGGACATGTTGGCCTGTGTGGGCAGGTGGGACTAGTGTAGATGGGACATGTGGGCCGGTGTGGGCAAGTTGGGCCGAAGGGCCTGTTTCCACACTGTGGAAACTCCGTGATTCTATGACTCTAATGAGCCATGAGTCAGATTACGATTCGATACGACAGAACTTTAGATATCCCAGGAGGGAAATTGATCTGCCAACAGTCATAAAACACAACAAGATACATGAAACATGAGATTAAAGTGACAAGTGGGAAGTCCAGGATTGCTTTCTTCACTACCGTAGGATGAGTGTTTGTTGGCACTGGGCCTGCACTCGCTGGAGTTTAGAAGAACGAGGGGGGAACCTCATTGAAACGTACAGAATAGTGAAAGGCTTGGATAGAGTGGATGTGGAGAGGATGTTTCACATCAAACACATCACAAAGACAGCCTTCTTCCACCTCAAAAACATTGCCCGTCTCCGTCCATCCCTCTCCTCCACAGCTGCAGAAACCCTCATCCACGCCTTCATCACCTCCCGTCTGGACTACTGCAACAGCCTCCTCTATGGCGCACCCTCAAAAATCATCAGTAAACTTCAATACATTCAAAACTCCGCTGCCCGTCTACTCACACACACCTCGATCCGTGACCATATCACCCCCGTCCTTTATAAACTCCACTGGCTCCCCATCCCCCAGAGAATCCAGTACAAAATCCTCCTCATAACCTACAAAGCCCTCCATAACCTGGCCCCATCCTACCTGACCGACCTCCTCCACAGGCACACTCCCACCTGCACCCTCCGCTCTGCCGCTGCCAATCTCCTATCCCCCCACATCCGGACTAAACTCAGATCCTGGGGGGACAGGGCTTTCTCCATCGCTGCTCCCACCCTATGGAACTCACTACCCCAAACCGTTAGAGACTCCCCCACACTCACCACATTCAAAACATCGCTGAAGTCTCACCTGTTCAGTACTGCCTTCAACCACTGAAGGTCACCTCACCTTCTGCCTCCTTTCTCTGTTCATTTATTTATTTACTTATTTATCTATTTATTCATTTCCCTATGTTCTCAAAATCTCTGTAAAGCATCTTTGAGTATATGAAAAGCGCTATATAAATAAAATGTATTATTATTATTATTATTAGTGGGAGAGTCTGAAATCAGAGGCCAGCACTATGTTATGGGTTTTCTCCGGGTGCTCCGGTTTCCTCCCACACTCCAAAGACGTGCAGGTTTGTAGGTTAATTGGCTTGGTAAAAATTGAAAATTGTCCCTAGTGTGTGTAGGATAGTGCTAGTGTGCGGGGATCGCTGGTCAGCACGGACTCGGTGGGCCGAAGGGCCTGTTTCCACACTGTATGTCTAGTGTGTGTAGGATAGTGCTAGTGTGTGGGGATCGCTGGTCGGCACGGACTCGGTGGGCCGAAGGGCCTGTTTCCGCGCTGTGTCTCTAAAGTCTAAACCAGTCAGGTGGGATTCTTTGTGCCATAACTTGAGACCAGCGAGCATCATGCGTCCACTCACCTTGTTCGTTCTGCCGCAGTTCCTGAACAGACCTATGAGGTTCTCGATGAGGAAGAGCAGGTAGATTCCTCCCAACACCGCCAGGCCTTTCCAAACAGCGTCCTTGCCCTCCAGAAGCGAGTGTTCAGTGGAGCTCTCTGTCTTGTGCCTGTGTTCCAGGGCCTACACAGAAAGACACACATCTTCACCATCTCCTCAGCTTATCCATCTGATACATGGACCATAGGAAATAGGCCATTCGGCCCATCGAGTCAGCTCCGCCATTCGATCATGGCTGATCTATTTATCCCTCTCAACCCCAATTCTTCTCCCCTTAACCTTTGACACCCTAACCAATCAAGAACCAAGTTCGAGAGGAGTTGAGTACAGGAGCAAAGAGGTCCTTCTGCAGTTGTACAGGGCTCCGGTGAGACCGCACCTGGAGTACTGTGTGCAGTTTTGGTCTCCTAATTTGATGAGTTGAGTATAGGAGCAAAGAGGTCCTTCTGCAGTTGTACAGGGCTCCGGTGAGACCGCTCCTGGAGTACTGTGTGCAGTTTTGGTCTCCTAATTTGATGAGTTGAGTATAGGAGCAAAGAGGTCCTTCTGCAGTTGTACAGGGCCCTGGTGAGATCGCACCTGGAGTACTGTGTGCAGCTTTGGCCTCCTAATTTGAGGAAGGACGTCCTTGCTATTGAGGCAGTGCAGCGTAGGTTCACCAGGTTAATCCCCGGGATGGCGGGACTGTCGTATGAGGAAAGATTGGAAAGACTGGGCTTGTATTCACTGGAGTTTAGAAGGATGAGAGGGGATCTTATAGAGACGTGTAAAATTATAAAAGGATTGGACAAGCTAGATGCAGGCAAAATGTTCCCAATGTTGGGGGAGTCCAGAACCAGGGGCCACACAGTCTAAGAATAAAGGGGAGGCCGTTTAAAACTGAGGTGAGGAGAAACTTTTCCACCCAAAGAGTTGTGAATTTGTGGGATTCTCTGCCACAGTGGAGGCCAATTTACTGGATGGATTTAACAGAGAGTTAGATAGAGCTCTAGGGGCTAGTGGAATCAGGGGGTATGGGGAGAAGGCAGGCACGGGTTACTGATTGTGGACGGTCAGCCGCGATCACAATGAATGGCGGTGCGTACAGGCTCGAAGGGCTGAATGGCCTCCTCCTGCACCTATTTGCTATGTTTCTATGTTTCTAAGTCTGTTTTCTTTATCATCGTTACTTTTTTGTTCACCGTTCTCCCATTTGTCCTTTATCTCTCCACATTACTGTCAATATTTCTTCTTTCCCTTTCCCCTGATTCTCAGTCTAAAGAAGGGTCTCGACCCGAAACGTCACCCATTCCTTCTCACGAGAGATGCTGCCTGACCCGCTGAGTTACTCCAGCACTCTGTGAAACGTCACCTATCCATGTTCCCCACAGATGCTGCCTGACCCGCTGAGTTACTCCAGCACTCTGTGAAACGTCACCTATCCATGTTCCCCACAGATGCTGCCTGACCCGCTGAGTTACTCCAGCACTCTGTGAAACGTCACCTATCCATGTTCCCCACAGATGCTGCCTGACCCGCTGAGTTACTCCAGCATTTTGAGTCTATCTTCAGTTTAAACCAGCATCTACGGATCCTTCCTACACAAGAACCTATCAATATCTGTTTTAAGAAACCCAAAGACTTGGCCTCCACAGCCTCCTGTGGCAATGAATCCCACAGATTCACCACCCTCTGGCTAAAGAAATTCCTCCTCATCTCCTTTCTAAAGGAACGTCCTTTAATTCTGAGGTTGTGCCCTCTGGTTCTAGACTCTCCCATTATCCAGCACTTTGTATCTACCTACATCAACATCTACGTCTATCTATATCTTTGTTCGCTTCATTGTCACCTTCTCCTAGCTAACAATAATCTATTCTACGTTTTCCTTGAACTTTATGTCTTTTGATCTCTTACCCATCGTTATCTCCGTTTCTCCCCCTTCCCTGACTCTCGACCCGAAACGTCACCCATTCCTTCTCTCCAGAGATGCTGCCTGACCCGCTGAGTTACTCCAGCACTTTGTAGCTGTCCACGTTCTCCACAGATGCTGCCTGACCCGCTGAGTTACTCCAGCACTTTGTACCTGTCCACGTTCTCCACAGATGCTGCCTGACCCGCTGAGTTACTCCAGCACTTTGTACCTGTCCACGTTCTCCACAGATGCTGCCTGACCCGCTGAGATACTCCAATGTCTTGTGTCTATCCCGGTTAGGGGTTGCCAACTATCTCGCTCCCAAATAAGGGACAAGGTGACGTCACCGCCCCGCGCCCCGCGCCCCACGCCCCGCGCCCCGCGCCCCGCGCCCCGCGTGACCTTACCCAGCCAGCGGCCACGTGTTCCCGCTCCACCAATGGCAGCCGCCCGGGCCGGGAGGCGGGTTGCTACGGAACCTCCGTTAGGCGGCACCTGGGCCTCCGGACCTACACTGTCCGGAACTACACTGTCCGGACCTAGATCGTCAGGGCCTACAGTGCCCGGACCTACAGCGTCCAAGCCTACACTGTCCGGGCCTACACTGTCCAGGCCTACAGCGTCCGGGCCTACAGCGTCCCCCGGGCCTACAGCGTCTGGGCCTACACTGTCCGGACCTACACTGTCCGGGCCTACAGTGTCCCCCGGGCCTACAGCGTCTGGGCCTACACTGTCCGGACCTACACTGTCCGGGACTACACTGTCCGGGCCTACACCATCTGGATCTACACTATCTGGGACTACACTGTCCGGGCCTACACTGTCCGGGACTACAGCGTCCCCCGGGCCTACAGCGTCTGGGCCTACACTGTCTGGACCTACACTGTCCGGGACTACACTGTCCGGGCCTACAGCGTCCCCCGGGCCTACAGCGTCTGGGCCTACACTGTCCGGACCCACACTGTCCGGGACTACACTGTCCGGGCCTACAGTGTCCCCCGGGCCTACAGCGTCTGGGCCTACACTGTCCAGACCTACACTGTCCGGGACTACACTGTCCGGGCCTACACCATCTGGATCTACACTATCTGGGACTACACTGTCCGGGCCTACACTGTCCGGGACTACACTGTCCGGGCCTACAGCGTCCCCCGGGCCTACAGCGTCTGGGCCTACACTGTCCGGGCCTACACTGTCCGGGACTACACTGTCCGGGACTACACTGTCCGGGACTACACTGTCCGGGCCTACAGTGTCCGGGCCTACAGTGTCCCCCGGGCCTACAGCGTCTGGGCCTACACTGTCCGGGACAACACTGTCCGGGCCTACAGTGTCCACCGGGCCTACAGCGTCTGGGCCTACACTGTCCGGACCTACACTGTCCGGGACTACACTGTCCGGGCCTACACCATCTGGATCTACACTATCTGGGACTACACTGTCCGGGCCTACACTGTCCGGGACTACACTGTCCGGGCCTACAGCGTCCCCCAGGCCTACAGCGTCTGGGCCTACACTGTCCGGACCTACACTGTCCGGGACTACACTGTCCGGGCCTACAGTGTCCCCCGGGCCTACAGCGTCTGGGCCTACACTGTCCGGACCTACACTGTCCGGGACTACACTGTCCGGGCCTACACCATCTGGATCTACACTATCTGGGACTACACTGTCCGGGACTACACTGTCCGGACCTACAGCGTCCAGGCCTACACTGTCCGAACCTACACTGTCTGGGCATACAGCGTCTGGGCCTACCGCGTCCCCTGGGCCTACAGCGTCCGGGCCTACGCTGTCCGGACCCACACTGTCCAGGCTTACACTGTCCGGACCTACAGCGTCCAGGCCTACACGGTCCGGACCTACACTGTCCGGGCCTACAGCGTCTGGGCCTACACTGTCCGGGCCTACAGCGTCTGGGCCTACAGCATCCAGGCCTAAACTGTCCGGGACTACACTGTCTGGGCCTACGGCGGCTGGGCCTACAGCGTCTGGGCCTACACTGTCTGGACCTACACTGTCCGGACCTACAGTATCTGGGCCTACACTGTCTGGGCCTACAGTGTCTGGGCCTACAGCGTCCCCCAGGCCTACAGTGTCCGGGCCTACAGCGCCCCCTGGGCCTAATACGGGACAAGGGCGGTCCCGTATGGGACAAACCAATTTGGCCCAGTATACGGGCTGTCCCAGCTAATACGGGACAATTGGCAACACTATACTTACATGAGGCATGAGATGCAGCAGTGAATCTGCAGCGAGGGTGCCCACAGCTAGAGCCACAAGGAAGGTGAGGAGCTTCTCGCAAACGGAGCGGCCCAGAAACGGGATGACAGCCACGGCCATCAGTGACGTCAGGCTGATCGCAGTTATGGCCGCAAAGCCACAGAGCCACACTGGAAGGAATGAGAGACGGGCGGCAGATATCAAACCCCTGCTCTTCCCAGGCAACCTCTCTCCCAGCGTGGAAATGTCCAATAGATCCGTTTATTTTAGAGATACAGCGTGGAAACAGGCCCTTCCCCACCGAGACCACACCGACCAGCGATCCCCGTACACTAGCACTATCCCACACACACTAGTGATAGCTTTGGAGAGGGTGCAGAGGAGATTCACCAGGATGCTGCCAGGGATGAAGGGCCTCGGGCTATGAGGAGAGACTGAGCAGACTGGGGTTGTTTTCCCTGGAGCAGAGAAGGCTGAGAGGGGACATGATCGAGGTGTACAAGATCATGAGGGGCATAGATAAGGTAGATGGCGGGGACATAGATACAGGGTAAGGGGAGGGAGGTTTCGGGGGGATGTGAGAAAGAACTTTTTCACCCAGAGGGTGGTTGGAGTCTGGAACTCACTGCCTGGGGTGGTGGTGGAGGGGGGAACACTCACAACGTTTAAGAGGCATTTGGATGGGCACTTGAAATGCTACAACATTCAGGGCTACGGTCCAAATGCGGGAAAATGGGATTAAAATGAGACTGTGTTTGGTAACGGGTGGCACGGACACGATGGGCCGAAGGGCCTCTTTCTGTGCTGTAGGACTCTATGACTCTATGACTCTATGAGGGACAATAACTTTTTCAGTCAGAGAGTTGTGAATCTGTGGAATTCTCTGCCTCAGAAGGCAGTGGAGGCCAATTCTCTGAATGCATTCAAGAGAGAGCTGGATAGAGCTCTTAAGGCTAGCGGAGTCAGGGGGTATGGGGAGAAGGCAGGAACGGGGTACTGATTGAGAATGATCAGCCATGATCACATTGAATGGCGGCGCTGGCTCGAAGGGCCGAATGGCCTCCTCCTGCACCTATTGTCTATTGACAAATTTACATTTACCAAGCCAATTAACCTACAGACATGCACGTCTTTGGAGTGTAGGAGGAAACTGGTGATCTCGGAGAAAACCCACACAGGTCACGGGGAGAACGTGCAATCTCTGTACAGACGGCGCCCGTGGTCAGGATCGAACCCGGGTCTCCGGCGCTGCATTCGCTGTAAGGCAGCAACTCTACCGCTGCGCCACCGTGACCGCCCCAAAATACATGGTGGGCTGAAGGGCCTGTTTCCGTGCTGTGTCTCTAAAGTCTAGTGTGTGTGTGGGATAGTGCTAGTGTACGGGGATCGCTGGTCGGTGCGGACTCGGTGGGGAAGGGCCTGTTTCCACGCTGTGTCACTCTATGACTCTGTGGTTCAGTTGCCTGATAACAGCTGGCCTGTTGTGCTTACCTGATGCAGACAGGTCATCCTTCTGCTCTACCTGCAGCCAGTCCTGATGGTAAATGCAGACACGGCTGTCAATCTGATACAGCAGTGCTGGGCAGATGTAAGTGAACTGTTGTAGAGTGATCTCATTCACAGAGCTCAATCCAAAATTCACCAGGAGCTGACTCATATTCAAACACTGTCACGGACAAAACAAATAAAACCCCTCAGAATTAAACACACATTAGACCACGCAAAGGAAAGATGTTGTCAAGCTTGACAGGACTAACATAGAAACATAGACAATAGGTACGCACCGACATTCATTGTGATCACGGCTGACCGTCCACAATCAGTAACCCCGTGCCTGCCTTCTCCCCGTATCCCTTGATCCCACTAGCCCGTAGAGCTCTATCTAACTCTCTCTTCAACCCATCCAGTGAATCGGCCTCCACTGCCCTCTGTGGCAGAGAATCCCACAAAATCTATTGTCTATTGTCTAAATTCACAACTCTCTGGGTGGGAAACGTTTATTTTCACCTCAGTTTTAAATGGCCTCCCCTTTATTCTTAGACTGTGTGGCCCCTGGTTCTGGACTCGCCCAACATTGGGAACATGTTTCCTGCATCTAGCTTGTCCAGTCCTTTTATAATTTTACACGTCTCTATAAGATCCCCTCTCGTCCTTCTAAACTCCAGTGAATTGAATTGAATACATTTTATTGGCCAAGTATGTACACATACAAGGAATGTGCCTTGGTGCTCCGCTCGCAAGTAACAACACGAACATACAGTAAACAATTAAGAATAAAACAATATAATTTACACATGTGGAGAATGAAATAAAAAACCAGAGCAAAAGGAGGCTACAGACTTTTGGTTGTTGAGTAGAGCTACTGCTCGTGGAACGAAGCTGTTTTTATGTCCGGCTGTGGCTGTTTTGACAGTCCGGAGTTGCCTTCCAGAGGGAAGTGCTTCGAAGAGTTTGTGGCCAGGGTGAGAGGGGTCAGAGATGATCTTGCCCGCTCGCTTCCTGGCCCTTGCAGTGTACAGTTCGTCAATGGGGGGAAGGTGGCAGCCAACAACCTTCTCAGCTGTTGCAGCCTCCGGATGTCGTGCTTGGTGGCCGAGCCAAACCAGACCATGATGGAGAAGGTGAGGACGGACTCAATGATAGCAGAATAGAATTGGACCATCATTGCCTGTGGCACATTGTGTTTCCTCAGTTGCCACAGGAAGTACATCCTCTGTTGGGCCTTTTTGACTGTGGAGTCGATGGTGGCAATAGACAATAGGTGCAGGAGGAGGCCATTCGGCCCTTCGAGCCAGCACCACCATTCAATGTGATCATGGCTGATCATTCTCAATCAGTAACCCCGTTCCTGCCCTCTCCCCATACCCCCTGACTCCGCTATCCTTAAGAGTTCTATCTAGCTCTCTCTTGAATGCATTCAGAGAATTGGCCTCCACTGCCTTCTGAGGCAGAGAATTCCACAGATTCACAACTCTCTGACTGAAAAAGTTTTTCCTCATCTCCGTTCTAAATGGCCGACCCCTTATTCTTAAACTGTGGCCCCTTGTTCTGGACACCCCCAACATTGGGAACATGTTTCCTGCCTCTAACGTGTCCAACCCCTTAGTAATCTTATACGTTTCAATAAGATCCCCTCTCATCCTTCTAAATTCCAGTGTATACAAGCCTAGTCGCTCCAGTCTTTAAGGCCTCCCATTTAAGGTCCTATTTAGTTTAGAGATACAGCACGGAAACAGGCCCTTCGGCCCACCGGGTCCGCGCCGACCAGCGATCCCCGCACTCTAACATTATCCCACACACACCAGGGACAATTTTTACATTTGCCCAGCCAATTAACCTACACACCTGCACGTCTTTGGAGTGTGGGAGGAAACCGAAGATCTCGGAGAAAACCCACGCAGGTCACGGGGAGAACGTGCAAACTCCGTACGGACAGCGCCCGTGGTCGGGATGGAACCCGGGTCTCTGGCGCTGTGAGTGCAGTAAGGCAGCAACTCTAACGCTGCACCACCCAGCATGCCGCCCGGCGTTCTGGTATAATGAACGTGTTGGGACTCACATTTCCGTGCCAGTGGTTGTAGTTGGAGTGATTGAAGATGGTGTCTTTGGCCGATGTGGGGGGGGATTTCGTGGCTCTGACACTCTGCTGTGCCGAGCTAACGGGTCTGTGGTTCCCCCAGGCATCGCCTCTTCTCAACGCTGGAAGTCCCCTCTTCCTCTTGGGTCTTTGCCCCGACCTGTGGCTGAAAGGGAGACAAATCATAGACAGTTTAACAGCCACGTGGTCTCTTCACCACCCTAGCATTCCTCCAGCAAACGTCTACATGGATTCCACAGTGATATCCGCACAATAACTGATTGAGAATGATTAGCCATGATCACATTGAATGGCGGTGCTGGCTCGAAGGGCCGAATGGCCTCCTCCTGCACCTATTGTCTATTGTCTATAACACTATCCCACACACCCCACCACGGTGGCGCAGCGGTAGAGTTGCTGCCTCACAGCGCCAGAGACCCGGGTTCCATCCCGACCACGGGCGCCGTCCGTACGGAGTTTGTACGTTCTCCCCGTGACCTGCGTGGGTTTTCTCAGAGATCTTCGGTTTCCTCCCACACTCCAAAGTCGTGCAGGTTTATAGGTTAATTGGCTTGGTAAATGTAAAAATTAGAAACATAGACAATAGGTGCAGGAGGAGGCCATTCGGCCCTTCGAGCCTGTACGCACCGCCATTCACTGTGATCGCGGCTGACCGTCCACAATCAGTACCCCGTGCCTGCCTTCTCCCCATACCCCTTGATCCCACTAGCCCCTAGAGCTCTATCTAACTCTCTCTTAAATCCATCCAGTGAATCGGCCTCCACTGCCCTCTGTGGCAGAGAATCCCACAAACTCACAACTCTCTGGGTGAAAAAGTTCCTTCTCACCTCAGTTTTAATTATCCGTAGTGTGAGTCGGATAGTGTTAGTGTGCGGGGATCGCTGGTCGGCGCGGACCCGGTGGGCCGAAAGGGCCTGTTTCCGTGCTGTATCTCTAAACTACACTCTAAACTCTGTGTATCTACCTTATCTATTCCTCTCATGATTTTGTACACCTCTATAAGATCGCCCCTCATCTTCCTGCGCTCCAAGGAATTAGAGATCCAGCCTGCTCAACCTCTCCCTGTAGCTCACACCCTCTAGTCCTGGTAACAACTGCCTGAGAACATCTGCCTCACCTGAAAGGACTACCCCAAGTGTATTTGTGTAGAAAAATAACTGCAGATGCTGGTACAAATCGAAGGTATTACAAAATGCTGGAGTCACTCAGCAGGTCAGGCAGCATCTCAAAACTATTCCTTGTCTCCACAGATGCTGCCTGACCCGCTGAGTTACTCCAGCACTCTGTGAAACGTCACCTATCCATGTTCTCCACAGATGCTGCCTGACCCGCTGAGTTACTCCAGCACTCTGTGAAACGTCACCTATCCATGTTCCCCACAGATGCTGCCTGACCCGCTGAGTTACTCCAGCACTCTGTGAAACGTCACCTATCCATGTTCTCCACAGATGCTGCCTGACCCGCTGAGTTACTCCAACACTCTGTGAAACCAGGTGTGTGCGTGCTCACCTCAGTGTGGGGGTAATGGTGGGTTTTGCCATGTGATGGTCCTGAATGTAGTGGCTGTGTACGTGACCTTTGTCCTGCAGGTCCAGGATGTCCAGGTGTGAGACGTGGTTGTGTCCCAGTTCTTCGTGCTGGATCTCCACGACCTGCACCGTGCCCAGGCCCAGGTTGACCAGCAGCCTCTGCAGCCCCTGGAAGGTCATCTTCCCGTTCTCCCCGTAGTGGCCGAACAGACGCAGCATGTAGTACCTCTGCTCCAGCACCGCGCTCTGCAGCAGCGTCTCATTGCTCTCCTCGGGCGGTCTCTGGGCTCGGCACCAGTCTGTCCACAGTAGCAGCCCGGCGAGGTAGAGAGTGAGGATCGCACGACACATCCTTGCTCCGACACCCTTCAAAGGCAAAAGAAAAAGACCTGCACACCAGCTTTGTAGGACAGAAAACTGCAGATGCTGCTTTAAACCGAAGGTAGACACAGAGTGCTGGAGTAACTCAGCGGGTCAGGCAGCATCTGTGGAGAGAAGGAATGGGTGACGTTTCACAGAGTGCTGGAGTAACTCAGCGGGTCAGGCAGCATCTGTGGAGAACATGGATAGGTGACGTTTCACAGAGTGCTGGAGTAACTCAGCGGGTCAGGCAGCATCTGTGGAGAGAAGGAATGGGTGGCGTTTGGGGTCGAGACCCTTCTTCAGACTGATCCGGGAGGTCGGTTTATGTGTGATGGTCTGGGCTGCGTCCACAATTCGCTGCAACTTCTTGCGGATCTTGGACTAGGGTTGCCAACTATCTCACTCCCAACTTTTTCAGTCAGAGAGTTGTGAATCTGTGGAATTCTCTGCCTCAGAGGGCAGTGGAGGCCAATTCTCTGAATGCATTCAAGAGAGAGCTAGATAGAGCTATTAAGGATAGCGGAGTCAGGGGGTATGGGGAGAAGGCAGGAACGGGGTACTGATTGTGAATGATCAGCCATGATCACATTGAATAGGCTTGGTGTGTGTAAACATTGTCCCTAGTGTGTGTAGGATAGTGTTAGTGTGCGGGGATCGCTGGTCGGCGCGGACCCGGTGGGCCGAAGGGCCTGTTTCCACGCTGTATCTCTAAACTAAACAAAAAAAAAGAGTCAGATGAGAAACATATGATTGTGTGTCAGGTTTAAACTGCTGGGAAGAAAAGCTCGCAAGAATCCCACCTTTCAGAAATCTCATATCACATGCCTCTCTGCAAGGTCAAATCTATGGTTCAGTCCCAAATAACAGAGAGGATATTCTTTCTGACCTTAACCGTAAACTAGATCTTGTAGAAACATTAAAAAAAATTCTTAAGGGATTGGACAGGCTAGATGCAGGAAAAACTTAGTCTTTCATTCTGAAGAAGGGTCTCGACCCAAAACGTCACCCGTTCCTTCTCTCCTGAGATGCTGCCTGACCTGCTGAGTTACTCCAGCATTTTGTGATACCTTCGATTTGTACCAGCATCTGCAGTTATTTTCCTACAAATACATAGTTTAGTTTAGTTTAGTTTAGAGATACAGTTCGGAAACAGGCCCTTTCGGCCCACCGGGTCCGCGCCGACCAGCGATCCCCGCACATTAACACTAACCTACACTCACTAGGGACAAATTTTTACATTTACCAAGCCAATCAACCTACAAACCCGCACGTCTTTTCCGCACGCTGGCTCAAAGGACCGAATGGCCTCCTCCTGCACAATAGACAATAGACAATAGGTGCAGGAGGAGGCCATTCGGCCCTTCGAGCCAGCACCGCCATTCAATGTGATCATGGCTGATCATTCTCAATCAGTACCCCGTTCCTGCCTTCTCCCCATACCCCCTGACTCCGCTATCCTTAAGAGCTCTATCTAGCTCTCTCTTGAATGCATTCAGAGAATTGGCCTCCACTGCCCTCCTGGAGGCAGAGAATTCCAATAGGAGCAGAGAATTGCACCTATTGTCTATTGTCTATTGAGATAGTTGGCAACCATACTAATACGGGACAAGGGCGGTCTCGAACGGGACAAAGTAATTTAGCCCAAAATGCGGGCAGTCCCGGCTAATACGGGACCGTAGGCAACACTATCTTGGACGGAGCTGTTCCCAAACCACTTGCCAAGTGAACCAGGAAGTACCAGGACAACTGCACGAGGTGATCCCTGTTCTAAATGCTCAAGTTTGCAAAGTGACCTTTGAAGTTTCCAACCGGCAATTATAACTCAGTTGTGCAAAGACTATTGTGCCAGCAGTGAGACATAGAAACATAGACAACAGGAGCAGGGGGAGGTCATTTGGCCCTTTGAGCCGGTACGGACCGCCATTCATTGTGATCTTGGCTGATCGTCCACAATCAGAAACCCTTCTGCTTTCTCCCCATATCCCTTGATTCCACTAGCCCCTAGAGCTCTATCTAACTCTCTCTTAAATCCATCCAGTGAATCGGCCTCCACTGCCCTCTGTGGCAGAGAATCCCACACATTCACAACTCTCTGGGTGAAAAGGTTTCTTCTCACCTCAGTTTTAAATGGCCTCCGCTTTATTCTGTGGCCCCTGGTTCTGGACTCCCCCAACATTGGGAACATTTTTCCTGCATCTAGCTTGTCCAGTCCTTTTTATAATTTTATATGTTTCTATAAGATCCCCTCTCATCCTTCTAAACTCCAGTGAATACAAGCCCAGTCTTTTCAATCTTTCCTCATATGACAGTCCCGCCATCCCGGGGATTAACCTGGTGAACTGCCTCAATAGCAAGGACGTCCTCCCTCAAATTAGGAGGCCAAAACTGTACACAATACTCCAGATGTGGTCTTACCAGGGCCCTATACAACTGCAGAAGAACCTCTTTACTCCTGTACTGAAATCCTCTTGTTATGAAGGCCATTAGCTTTCTTCACTGCCTGCTGTACCTGCACGCCAACTTTCAGTGACTGGTGTACAAGGACACCCAGGTCTCGCTGCACTTCCCCCTTACCTAACCTGACGCCATTGAGATAATAGCCCCTTCGCCCGGTCAAACCTTGAACAAAACATTTTGTTAAAATAGTATTATAAGCTCTGGTGTGAAGGCAAAGAGCATATTGACACAGCAAGACTGCATTAAGCAGACAATAATATCTCACTATTGTACAAGATCGTGAAACAAAAGTAGGTTGTTTTGCAGATAGTGAAGATGGTTGTGAACGATTGCAGCAGGATCTGGATCGATTGGCCGGGTGGGCGGAGGAATGGTTGATGGAGAAATATGAGATGCTGCATTTTGGGAAGTCAAACATGGGCAGGACCTACACAGAGAATGGTAGACCTCTGGGTAGCGTTGTAGATAGGGTTGCCAACTTTCTAACTCCCAAAATAAGGGACAAAAGGTGACGTCACCACCCCGCGCCCCACGTGACCTCACCCAGCCAGCGGTCAAGTGCTCCCGTTCCACCAATGGCGACCGCCCGGGCCGGGAGGCGGGTTGCTACGCAACCTCCGTTAGGTGAACACAGCCCTGCTCCCCGAACACACTCCGTTAGTCTACACCGTCCTGGCCTACAGCGTCCCCCGGGCCTACACTGTCCTGGCCTACAGCGTCCCCCGGGCCTACAGTGTCCGGGCCTACAACATCCCTCGGGCCTACAGTGTCCGGGCCTACAGCATCCCCCAGGCCTACAGTGTCCGGGCCTACAGCGTCCCCCAGGCCTACAGTGTCCGGGCCTACAGCGTTCCCCAGGCCTACAGTGTCCGGGCCTACAACATCCCTCGGGCCTACAGCGTCCGGGCCTACAGCGTCCCCCAGGCCTACAGTGTCCGGGCCTACAACATCCCTCAGGCCTACAGTGTCCGGGCCTACAGCGCCCCTCGGGCCTAATACACGTTCTCCCCGTGACCTGCGTGGGTTTTGTCCGGGTGCTCCGGTTTCCTTCTACACTCCAAAGACGTGAGGGTATGTAGGTTAATTGGCTTGGTAAATGTAATAATTGTCCCTAATGGGTGTAGGTTAGTGTTAATGTGCGGGGATCGCTGGGCGGCGCGGACCCGGTGGGCCGAAAGGGTCTGTTTCCCCACAGACTAAACTAAACTAAACTAAATTTTTGTAGGAAAATAACTACAGATGCTGGTACAAATCGAAGGTATCACAAAATGCTGGAGTAACTCAGCAGGTCAGGCAGCATCTCAGGAGAGAAGGAATGGGTGACGTTTTGGGTCGAGACCCTTCTTCAGAATGTTAAGAATGTTTTTAATGTTTCTACAAGATCTAGTTCATGGTTAAAGTCAGAAAGAATATCCTCTGTGTTATTTGGGACTGAACCATAGATTTGACCTTGCAGAGACCTGATGCATGTGATATGAGATTTCTGAAAGGTGGGATTCTTGCGAGCTTTTCTTCCCAGCAGTTTGACCCTCACACACAATCATATGTTTCTCATCTGACTCATTTTTTTTGTTTAGTTTAGAGATACAGAGAAACAGGCCCTTCGGCCCACCGGGTCCGCGCCGACCAGCGATCCCCGCACACTAACACTATCCTACACACACTAGGGACAATGTTTACACACACCAAGCCAATTAACCATTCGTCCTATGCGTCTTTGGAGTGTGGGAGGAAACCGAAGATCTCGGAGAAAACCCACGCGGGTCACGGGGAGAACGTGCAAACTCCGTACAGACGGCGCCCGTAGTCGGGATCAAACTCTGGCGCTGTAAGGCGGCAACTACCTATCTTTGCTGTTTCAATAAAGTGATCTTACATGCTAAATTCTTTCAAAGTCATTTTCATAGCAAAACATAGAAACATAGAAAATAGGTGCAGGAGGAGGCCATTTGGCCCTTCGAGCCTGTACGCACCGCCATTCATTGTGATCATGGCTGATCATCCCCAATCAATAACCCGTGCCTGCCTTCTCTCCATACCCCTTGATTTAGAAGGATGAGAGGGGATCTTATCGAAACGTATAAGATTATTAAGGGGTTGGACACGTTAGAGGCAGGAAACATGTTCCCAATGTTGGGGGAGTCCAGAACCAGGGGCCACACAGTTTAAGAATAAGGGGTAGGCCATTTAGAACTGAGATGAGGAAAAACTTTTTCAGTCAGAGAGTTGTGAATCTGTGGAATTCTCTGCCTCAGAAGGCAGTGGAGGCCAATTCTCTGAATGCATTCAAGAGAGAGCTGGATAGAGCTCTTAAGGATAGCGGAGTCAGTGGGTATGGGGAGAAGGCAGGAACGGGGTACTGATTGAGAATGATCAGCCATGATCACATTGAATGGCCGTGCGTACAGGCTCGTAGGGCCGATTGGCCTCCTCCTGCCTATTGTCTATTCCACTAGCCCCTAGAGCTCTATCTAACTCTCTCTTAAACCCATCCAGTGAATTGTGCGGCAGAGAATTCCACAAATTCACAACTCTCTGGGTGAAAAAGGTTTTTTCTCACCTCAGTTTTAAATGGCCTCCCCTTTATCCACTCCACTTATTCTACACGAAAGAGGTCGGACCATTGTAGGGAGGGAACTGCAGATGCTGGTTTAACCCGAAGATAGACACAAAGCGCTGGAGTAACTCAGCGGGACAGGCAGCATCTCTGGAGAGAAGGAATGGGTGACGTTTCGGGTCGAGACCCTGTACCAGTCTGAAGAAGGGTCTCGATCCGAAACGTCACCCATTGTTTCAATATTTATACCGAAATATGAGGTGCTGTTCCTCCTGGGGTAAAAGATTTAATGGGAATCTGAGGGGTACCTTTTCCACACAGAGGGTGGTGGGTGCATGGAACGAGCTGCCAGAGGAGGTAGTTGAGGCTGGGACTATCGCAACGTTTAAGAAACAGTTAGACAGGTACATGGATAGGGCAGGTTAGGAGGGATTATGGACCAAACGCAGGCAGGTGGGACTAGTGTAGATGGGACATGTTGGCCGGTGTGGGCAAGTTGGGCCGAAGGGCCTGTTTCCACACTGTATCACTCTATGACTAGTGTAGCTGGGACATGTTGGCCGGCATGGGCAAGTTGGGCCGAAGGGCCTGTTTCTACACCGTATCACTCTATGACTCCAAAGGGTTTTAAAAGGACACAAAGTGCTGGGGTAACTCAGCGGGTCAGGCAGAAGGATCACCTATCCATGTTCTCCACAGATGCTGCCTGACCCGCTGAGTTACTCCAGCACTCTGTGAAACGTCACCTATCCATGTTCTCCACAGATGCTGCCTGACCCGCTGAGTTACTCCAGCACTTTGTACAATTTAAACCAACATCTGCAGTTCCTTCCAACTCAATTAGGATCAACCTCCACTTCCCTGAGAAATTCACTGCTCCTTGTAACATGAACCCCAGAGTTCATTGTTGAACTGTTTACCCATTTCCTACCTGCTTTCCCCTTTGCCTGGGATGGCGGGACTGTCACATAAGGAAAGATTGGAAAGACTGGGCTTGTATTCACTGGAGTTTAGAATTCTCTGCCACAGAGGGCAGTGGAGGCCAATTCACTGGATGGATTTAAGAGAGAGTTAGATAGAGCTCTAGGGGCTAGTGGGATCAAGGGATATGGGGAGAAGGTAGGCACGGGTTACTGATTGTGGACGATCAGCCATGATTGGGGCGGTCATGGTGGCGCAGCGTTAGAGTTGCTGCCTTACAGCGAATGCAGCGCCGGAGACCCGGGTTTGATCCCGACTACGGGTGCTGTCTGTACGGAGTTTGTACGTTCTCCCTGTGACCTGCGTGGGTTTTCTCCGAGATCTTCGGTTTCCTCCCACACTCCACAAAGACGTACAGGTTCGTAGGTTAATTGGCTTGGTTAATGTAGTGTTAGCGTGCGGGGATCGCTGGTCGGCGCGGACCCGGCGGGCCGAAAGGGCCTGTTTCCCCGCTGTATCTCTAAACTATAAAATCACAATGAATGGCAGTGCTGGCACGAGGGGCAAAATGGCCTCCTCGTGCACCTATTTTCTGTTTCTAAGACAGAAGAAAGGTCTCGACCCGAAACGTCACCTATCCATGTTCTCCACAGATGCTGACTGACCCGCTGAGTTACTCTAGCACTCTGTGAAACGTCACCTATCCACGTTCTCCACAGATGCTGCCTGACCCGCTGAGTTACTCCAGCACTCTGTGAAACGTCACCTATCCACGTTCTCCACAGATGCTGCCTGACCCGCTGAGTTACTCCAGCACTCTGTGGAACGTCACCTATCCACGTTCTCCACAGATGCTGCCTGACCCGCTGAGTTACTCCAGCACTCTGTGGAACCTTTGACCTTCAGGCCCAGTTACATCGAGGGAATGTAAAAATGATTTGTAAAAGTACCTTTGCGTTTTGCTGACCGCTCGATTCTGCACTTCCCCACAGCTTGCAAGGTCTCGGTTGTTAGTCTTCAGAGAGAAGGCATCAAAGTGGACATCCCTCCCTCCCTCCCTCCCTCCCTCCCTCCCTCTCCGTTGAGATATCTGGTTAACGGATGAGTAACTTTACATACAGGAGAGATCAAGAGAGAAATGCTGGACGACACAATCCTAGCAGACCAGCGATCTACTTATCCTGGGCAGGGCAGTCTAGCGGCTGCACTTTGCACCCAACAACTTTGGCTTGGGATTTTCTACACACACGCCTAGTTATAAACACGGTGGCACAGCGGTAGAGTTGCTGCCTCACAGCGCCAGAGACCCGGGTTCCATCCTGACCACGGGCGCTGTCTGTACGGAGTTTGAAGAGTCATGAAGAAACAGTTAATCAGGTACATGGATAGGACAGGTTTGGGAGGATATGGACCAAGCGCAGGCAGCTGGGACTAGTGTAGATGGGGCATGTTGGTCGGTGTGGGCAGGTGGGACTAGTGTCGATGGGGCATGTTGGCCGGTGTGGGCAGGTGGGACTAGTGTAGATGGGGCATGTTGGTCGGTGTGGGCAGGTGGGACTAGTGTAGATGGGGCATGTTGGTCGGTGTGGGCAGGTGGGACTAGTGTAGATGGGGCATGCTGGTCGGTGTGGGCAGGTGGGACTAGTGTAGATGGGGCATGTTGGTCGGTGTGGGCAGGTGGGACTAGTGTAGATGGGGCATGTTGGCCGGTGTGGGCAGGTGGGACTAGTGTAGATGGGGCATGTTGGTCGGTGTGGGCAGGTGGGACTAGTGTAGATGGGGCATGTTGGTTGGTGTGGGCAGGTGGGACTAGTGTAGATGGGGCATGTTGGCCACAGATTCACAACTCTCTGGGTGAAAAGGTTTCAGTCCTAAATGGCCTACCCCTTATTCTTAAACTGTGAGCCCTGGTTCTGGACTCCCCCAACATCGGGAACATTTTTCCTGCACCTAGCCTGTCCATTAAGAATTTTATATGTTTCTATAAGATCCCCTCTCATCCTTCTAAATTCCAGTGCATGCCAGAGTCACAGCGTGGAAACAGGCCCTTCGGCCCAACATTTCCCAACTATACTAGTCCCACCTGCCCGCGTTTGGCCCATATCCCTCCAAACCTGTCCTGTCCATGTACCAGTCTAACTGTTTCTTAAACGTCGGGATAGTCCCAGCCTCAACTACCTCCTCTGGCAGCTTGTTCCATACACCCACCACCCTCTGTGTGGAAAAGTTTCTCTAAAGTCCAAAGTGTGTGTGGGATAGTGCTAGTGTTCGCTGGTCGGTGTGGACTCGGTGGGGAAGGGCCTGTTTCCGTGCTGTATCTCTACAGTCTAGTGTGTGTGTGGGATAGTGTTAGTGTACGGGGATCGCTGGTCGGTGTGGACTCGGTGGGGAAGGCCCTGTTTCCGCACTGTATCTCTAAACTAAAGTGGAGTAAACTACAGTAACACTTACTGTGATCGTCCGTATTCTTCAAAAATAACGGGGAGCAAGTTGTCTGCAGCAAATGTTGACTCAGTCAGAGATTCTACCCATGTGCTCTCTATTAAATCAGGAGGATTGCTATCAGCTGATAGCAGGGGAGGTCCTTTAACTAACGCACCACCGTAACGCAGCAAAGATCCTTCCCTTCCACTCCAGCCTAACCAGAATCATGGCATTCCTGATCAAACCCTGGCTCAGGTCAGGTGATGCCCGTCCCGCTGAGTTACTCCAGGACTTTGTGTCTATCCATGTTCTCCACAGATGCTGCCTGACCCGCTGAGTTACTCCAGCACTCTGAAACGTCACCTATCCATGTTCTCCACAGATGCTGCCTGACCCGCTGAGTTACTCCAGCACTCTGTGAAACATCACCTATCCATGTTGTCCACAGATGCTGCCTGACCCGCTGAGTTACTCCAGCACTCTGTGGAACGTCACCTATCCATGTTCTCCACAGATGCTGCCTGACCCACTGTTACCCCAGCACTCTGTGAAACGTCACCTATCCATGTTGTCCACAGATGCTGCCTGACCCGCTGAGTTACTCCAGCACTCTGTGAAACGTCACCTATCCATGTTCTCCACAGATGCTGCCCGACCCGCTGAGTTACTCCAGCACTCTGTGTCTATCTTCGGTGTAAACCAGCATCTGCAATTCCTTCCTGTTAACTCTGTCTGTGAAGTCCATTGGTACTGGATCAGATCAAAATGTTGACGTGACTTGTAATCAGCTTTTGCCAAAAAGACAAACAGATCAATTAACGAGCTGTAAATTTCTGTTGTACAGAAGATAATGTTAAAGTGGGGCATTTTCTGGTTTCCTTAACCTAAGCCACAGATGGATGTTTAACACCACATTATATATCTGTAAAGTGTTAAGTACACATGGGGTACTAATCCTGTTATTTTCCCGCTAATCAAATTTAGATTACTACTTTGTTACAGAATCATGGAGTCACAGAATGATACAGCATGGAAACAGGCCCTTCGGCCCAACTTGCCCACACCGGCCAACATGCCCCATCTACACTAGTCCCACCTGCCCACACAAACCAACATGCCCCATCTACACTAGTCCCACCTGCCCACACCGGCCAACATGCCCCATCTACACTAGTCCCACCTGCCCACACCGACCAACATGCCCCATCTACACTAGTCCCACCTGCCCACACAAACCAACATGCCCCATCTACACTAGTCCCACCTGCCCACACCGGCCAACATGCCCCATCTACACTAGTCCCACCTGCCCACACCGACCAACATGCCCAATCTACACTAGTCCCACCTGCCCACACCGGCCAACATGCCCCATCTACACTAGTCCCACCTGCCCACACCGACCAACATGCCCCATCTACACTAGTCCCACCTGCCCACACCGACCAACATGCCCCATCTACACTAGTCCCACCTGCCCACACCGACCAACATGCCCCATCTACACTAGTCCCACCTGCCCAAACCGACCAACATGCCCCATCTACCCTAGTCCCACCTGCCCACACAAACCAACATGCCCCATCTACACTTGGTCGGTGTGGGCAGGTGGGACTAGTGTAGATGGGGCATGTTGGTCGGTGTGGGCAAGTTGGGACTAGTGTAGATGGGGCATGTTGGTTTGTGTGGGCAGGTGGGACTAGTGTAGATGGGGCATGTTGGTCGGTGTGGGCAAGTTGGGACTAGTGTAGCTGGGACATGTTGGTCGGTGTGGGCAAGTTGGGCCGAAGGGCCTGTTTCCACGCTGTATCACTAAACTAAACCAAACTTTGCCAACTAATTTCTTGCCTAGTTACTCTTTAACCTGAGGTATTACCTCATATACCTATTGCATGGAAGCATTAGCTGTGGGCTAATTGAGGTTCAGAGGTTATGGATACCAAAGGAACATATTAGCAAACACACTGAGCACCTCTGTTTTACTTTTAATCAGTGGGCCATAAAGTTGCACAATCGTGTTTTTTGATCATTGGAGAAAGACACAGCTCAGAGGGCAAACCTATACTTGGCAGCAGAGTGGGGTTCAATCTCAGCTGGGAGTGATAAAATCAGAAGATCATCAGTGATAGTAGAATTAGACCATTCGGCCCATCAAGTCTCCAGCGCCATTCAATCGTGGCTGATCTCTCCCTCCTAACCCCATTCTCCTGCCTTCTCCCCACAAACCCCTGACACCCTAGGCACAGTCTAAGAATAAAGGGGAGGCCACATAAAACTGAGGTTTTTAGATTTAGAGATACGGCGCGGAAACAGGCCCTTCGGCCCACCGAGTCCGCGCCGTCCAGCGATCCCCGCACATTAACACTATCCTACACACACTAGGGACAACTTTTACATTTACCCGGTCAATTAACCTACATACCTGTACGTCTTTGGAGTGTGGGAGGAAACCGAAGATCTCGGAGAAAACCCGCGCAGGTCACGGGGAGAACGTACAAACTCCGTACAGACGGCGCCCGTAGTCAGGATCGAAACTGAGGTGAGAGGAAACTTTTTCCACCCAGAGAATTGTGAATGTGTGGGATTCTCTGCCACAGAGGGCAGTGGAGGCCGATTCACTAGATGGATTTAAGAGAGAGTTAGATAGAGCTCTAGGGGCGAGCGGAATCAAGGGGTATGGGGAGAAGGCAGGCACGGGTTACTGATTGTGGATGATCAGCCATGATCACAATGAATGATGGTGCATACAGGCTCGAAGGGCCGAATGGCCTCCTCCTGCACCAATTTTCTATGTTTCTATGGTTAATCAAGAATCTATCTATCTCTACCTTAAATATATCCACTGATGCCTTTTGCCCGATGGGAGAGGGGAGAAGAGGGAGTGACCGGGGTGAGACTGGTCCTTGATTCTGCTGCTGGCCTTGCCGAGGCAGCGTGAGGTGTAGATGGAGGCGATGGGAGGGAGGTTGGTTTGTGCGATGGTCTGGGCTGCGTCCATAATCCGCTACAATTTCTTATGGTCCTGGATGAAGCTGTCCCAAACCGTGCTGTTACATGCCACTGGTCTGTAAAGGAGGCTCAGGTGGAGAAACTCAACCAGTCAGGCAGCATCTGTGGAGGGAATGAACAGATCATGTGTCAAGTCTTCAGTTTGAAGAAGGGTCAAAGAGTTGACAGCGTGGAAACAGGCCCTTCAACCCAACTTGCCCACACTGGCCAACATGCCCCATCTACACTAGTCCCACCTGCCCACACCGACCAACATGCCCCATCTACACTAGTCCCACCTGCCCACACCGGCCAACATGCCCCATCTACACTAGTCCCACCCACCTGCCCACACCGACCAACATGCCCCATCTACACTAGTCCCACCTGCCCACACCGGCCAACATGCCCCAACTACACTAGTCCCACCTGCTCACACTGACCAACATGCCCCATCTACACTAGTCCCACCTGCCCGCACCGCCCAACATGCCCCATCTACACTAGTCCCACCTGCCCACACTGACCAACATGCCCCATCTACACTAGTCCCACCTGCCCACACCGACCAACATGCCCCATCTACACTAGTCCCACCTGCCCACACCTACCAACATGCCCCATCTACACTAGTCCCACCTGCCCACACCGGCCAACATGCCCCATCTACACTAGTCCCACCTGCCCGCACCGCCCAACATGCCCCATCTACACTAGTCCCACCTGCCCACACTGACCAACATGCCCCATGTACACTAGTCCCACCTGCCCACACCGACCAACATGCCCCATCTACACTAGTCCCACCTGCCCACACCGACCAACATGCCCCATCTACACTAGTCCCACCTGCCCACACCGGCCAACATGCCCCATCTACACTAGTCCCACCTGCCCACACCGACCAACATGCCCCATCTACACTAGTCCCACCTTTGCCCACACCAGCCAACATGCCCCATCTACACTAGTCCCACCTGCCCACACCAACCAACATGCCCCATCTACACTAGTCCCACTTGCCCACACCGACCAACATGTCCCATCTACACTAGTCCCACCTGCCCACACCGACCAACATGCCCCATATACACTAGTCCCACCTGCCCGCGTTTGGCCCATATCCCTCCAAACCCGTCCTATCCATTTACCGTCCAAGTGTCTCTTAAACGTTGGGATAGTCCCAGCCCCAACTACCTCCTCCGGCAGCTCGTTCCATTCACCCACCACCCTCTGTGTGGAAAAGTTGCTCCTCAGGTTCCTATTAAATCTTTTCCCCTTCACCTTGAACCCATGTCCTCTGGTCCTCGATTCCCCTACTCTGCGCACGAGACTCTGTGCATCTACCCGATCTATTCCTCTCATGATTTTGTACACCTCTATAAGATCTCCCCTCATCCTCCTGTGCTCCAAGGAGTAGAGTCCCAGCCTGCCTCAACCTCTCCCTATAGCTCAGACCCTCGAGTCCTGGCAACATCCTCGTGAATCTTCTCTGAACCCTTTCCAGCTTGACAACATCTTTCCTGTAACACGGCGCGCAGAACTGAACACAATACTCTAAAAGCGGCCTCACCAAAGTCTTGTACAATTGCAACGTGACCTCCCAACGTCTACACTCAATACCTGAGGTAGGGTCCTGATCAGAAACATCATCTCTCCATTCAGCCCTCCACTAATGCTGAGTTACTCCAACACATTACGTTTTGCTCAAGATCACAGCATCTGCAGTTCAACGTCTCCGTTTACGGGAGATTGCTTGTATTTCAGACGCTATCACCTCGTCCCCAACCAACAATGGACCATTGTGGGCTCCAACATTCCAGGCTCCGCTTTGTTCTGGACCATCCCGTACCGCTAGTTTCCCCCTCCGTCTCCCAGACTGATGAAGGGTCTCGACCCGAAACGCCACCTATTTCTTCTCTCCAGAGATGCTGCCTGACCCGCTGAGTTACTCCAGCACCCTGTGAAACGTCACCTATCCATGTTCTCCACAGATGCTGCCTGACCCGCTGAGTTACTCCAGCACTCTGTGAAACGTCACCTATCCATGTTCTCCACAGATGCTGCCTGACCCGCTGAGTTACTCCAGCACTCTGTGAAACGTCACCTATCCATGTTCTCCACAGATGCTGCCTGACCCGCTGAGTTACTCCAGCACTTTGTACCTGTCCCTGTTCTCCAGAGATAGACACAAAATGCTCGAGTAACTCAGCAGTCAGGCAGCATTTGTGGAGAACATGGGTGGGTGACGTTTCACAGAGTGCTGGAGTAACTCAGCGGGTCAGGCAGCATCTGTGGAGAACATGGATAGGTGACGTTTCACAGAGTGCTGGAGTAACTCAGCGGGTCAGACAGCATCTGTGGAGAGAAGGAATGGGTGACATTTTAGACTGAAGAAGGGTCTCGACCTGAAATGTCACCTGTTCCTTCTCTCCACAGACGCTGCCTGACCCGCTGAGTTACTCCAGCACTCTGTGAAACGTCACCTATCCATGTTCTCCACAGATGCTGCCTGACCCGCTGAGTTACTCCAGCACTCTGTGAAACGTCACCTATCCATGTTCTCCACAGACGCTGCCTGACCCGCTGAGTTACCTCACTCAGCACTCTGTGTCTATCTTCGGTGTAAACCAGCATCTGCAGTTTTTTCCTACAGCTTTAACCCATTCTACCATGTGTTTCTCTCTTGGACCACCCCCCCTCCCTCCCCCCGCCCATATAAAAAGAACAACATTCAACAAAATAGTTTACGAGGTTGAGTAGAATCATTTATTGACATTATCTGTGGGATGATCGACATAATTGCAAAATTGTGCGGTGTGAGAACAGAGGGTTTGAACGATATCTCACAAATGACACAGTGTCCATCTCTGGGCTGCTTGACATTATTGCTGGGTGAAAACAATAAACCATGAAGAATTAACTAAACTTTCAGAACCAGGGGCTACAGTCCAAGAATAAAGGGGAGGCCATTTAAAACTGAGGTGAGAAGGAACATTTTTCATAGAAAATAGGTGCAGGAGGAGGCCATTCGGCCCTTCGAGCCTGTACGCATCGCCATTCATTGTGATCACGGCTGATCATCCACAATCAATAACCCGTGCCTGCCTTCTCCCCATATCCCTTGATTCCACTAGCCCCTAGAGCTCTATCTAACTCTCTCTTAAATTCATCCAGTGAATCGGCCTCCACTGCCCTCTGTGGCAGAGAATCCCACACATTCACAACACTCTGGGTGAAAATGTTCCTTCTCACCTCAGTTTTAAATGGCCTCCCCTTTATTCTTAGACTGTGTGGCCCCTGGTTCTGGACTCCCCCAACATTGGGAACATTTTTCCTGCATCTAGCTTGTCCAGTCCTTTTATAATTTTATATGTTTCTATAGGATCCCCTCTCATCCTTCTAAACTCCAGTGAATACAAGCCTAGTCTTCTTCACCCAGAGTTGTGAATTTGTGGAATTCTCTGCCACAGAGGGCAGTGGAGGCCAATTCACTGGATGGATTTAAGAGAGTTAGATAGAGCTCTAGGGACTAGTTTAATCAAGGGAAATGGGGAGAAGGCAGGCACGGATAACTGATTGTGGATGATCAGCCATGATCACAATGAATGGCGTTGCGTACAGGCTCGAGGGGCCAATTGGCCTCCTCCTGCACCTCTTTTCTATGTTTCAATGCCTAGAGTAGATGTTAGTCTTAATTTCCCAAAACTGGCAGATTTCCAGTGAGATGTTGCAATCCTGCAGCAGCAGATTATCGCCACTGGGTGGCGATGACACCACTTGTCTGGCTGCCTTATGCAGCAATTGAATCAGGACATGAATCTAAAACTTTCCAAATAAAGAAAAATAAACGTCTGTCCTATAAACCTTTGTCTTAAGGGCTTCTCTACAAAGCACGTTATTCATTGCTTGGCCTATTTGCTCTTGAACCAAGTTGCTTGTTGCAGGTACAGCATGCAGTGAAGAAAGCTAATGGCACGTTGGCCTTCATAGCGAGAGGAGTTGAGTTTAGGAGCAAGGAGGTCCTTCTGCAGTTATGCAGGGCCCTGGTGAGACCGCACCTGGAGTATTGTATGCAGTTTTGGTCTCCTAATTTGAGGACTTGAGTATTGGAGTAAAGAGGTCCTACTGCAGTTGTACAGGGCCCTGGTGAGACCACACCTGGAGTATTGTGTGCAATTTTGTCCTCCTAATTTGAGGATTTGAGTATAGGAGTAAAGAGGTCCAACTGCAGTTGTACTGGGACCTGGTGAGACCACACCTGGAGTATTGTGTGCAGTTTTGGTCTCCTAATTTGAGGAAAGACATCCTTGCTATTGAGGGAGTGCAGCGTAGGTTCACCAGGTTAATTCCCGGGATGGCGGGACTGACATACGATGAAAGAATGGATCGACTGGGCTTGTATTCACTGGAATTTAGAAGGATGAGAGGGGATCTTATCGAAACGTATAAGATTATTAAGGGGTTGGACACGTTAGATGCAGGAAAAATGTTCCCCATGTTGGGGGAGTCCAGAACCAGGGGCCACAGTTTAAGAATAAGAGGTAGGCCATTTAGAACAGAGATGAGGAAAAACTTTTTCAGTCAGAGAATTGTAAATCTGTGGAATTCTCTGCCTCAGAAGGCAGTGGAGGCCAATTCTCTAAATGCATTCAAGAGAGAGCTGGATAGAGCTCTTAAGGATAGAGTCAGGGGGTATGGGGAGAAGGCAGGAACGGGGTACTGATTGAGAATGATCAGCCATGGTCACATTGAATGGTGGTGCTGGCTCAAAGGGCCGAATGGCCTCCTCCTGCACCTATTGTCTATTGTCTAATTAAAGGACGTTCTTTTAGGAAGGAGATGAGGAGGATTTTCTTTAGTCAGAGGCTGGTGAACCTGTGGGATTCTTTCCCACAGAAAGCTGTGGAGGCCACAAGTCAATGAATGTTTATAAGGCAGAAATAGATAGATTCTTGATTAGTACGGGTGTCGGGGGTTATGGGGAGAAGGCAGGAGAATGGGGTTAGGAGGGAGAGATAGATCAGCCATGATTGAATGGTGGAGTGGACTTGATGGACCGAATGGCCTAATTCTGCTCCTATCACATGATCTCTACAACTCTAAACAAGGTGATTTGGAAGGGGAGGGGAGTGACGGAGTTTGGCAAGAGAGAGCTAGATAGAGCTCTTAAGGATAGTGGAGTCAGGGGGTACGGGGAGAAGGCAGGAACGGGGTACTGATTGAGAATGATCAGCCATGATCACATTGAATGGCGGTGCGTACAGGCTCGAAGGGCCGAATGGCCTCCTCCCGCACCTATTGTCTATTGACAGAGTGCTGTCTGGCCAACGCTTTGAGGTGTATCAGAAAGAACTGCAGATGCAGGTTTAAGCCATCCTGAAGAAGGGTCTCGACCCCAAAACATCACCCATTCCTTCTCTCCGCAGTTGCTGCCTGTCCCGCTGAGCTACTCCGGCACTTTGTGTCTGCCAATGCCGTGATGTTTTCAAGGAGCCGAGGGGAGGAGGGGTTGGACGAACTTTGTTGAAGGAATACCACAATGATACGGTTCACAGATTATCCGAAAAGACGAGGAAAATGTTAAAGGTTCCGTCTAACTAACAATCAGCGTTTGGGAACCCGCCTCGGATCGCGCCCGTTACTGAGGGTGGTGGCTGGCGGGGTGGGGGCTGGCGGGGTGGGGATGGGGGTAGAGGTGGGGGTGGGGGTAGGGGTGGGGGTTGGGGTGGCAGCAATGTGGTTATTGCCCGGGCTTCGTCCATTGCCTCTTCCGCTTGCAGTTGTTGGCTGCTGAGTCGAGTTCCCCACAGTCGCTCCACCCGTGCCAACAGCGTTCAGAGTCTCGTTACCTGGATCGACGGGAACAAGGAACAAATGACCCAGTGACAACACCATCCCACGCCAGAGAGAGCTTCACAGGGTGAAACTCGGCCCATCGAGTCCACTACGCCATCCAATCGTGGCCGGTCCATCTCTCCCTCCTAACCCCACTCTCCTGCCTTCTCCCCATAACCCCCGACACCCGCACTAATCAAGAATTTGCACGGTGGCGCAGCGGTAGAGTTGCTGCCTCACAGCGCCGGAGACTCAGGTTCGATCCTGACTACGGGCGCCGTTTGCACGTTCTCCCCGTGACCTGCGTGGGTTTCCTCCGAGATCTTCGGTTTCCTCCCACACTCCAAAGACGTACAGGTTTGTAGGTTAATTGGCTGGGCAAATGTTAAAAAAAATAAAAAAATTGTCCCTAGTGCGTGTAGGATGGTGTTAATGTGCGGGGATCGCTGGGCGGTGCGGGGATTGCTGGGCGGTGCGGACCCGGTGGGTCGAAGGGCCTGTTTCTGCGCTGTATCTCTAAATCTTATTATCTGAATGGTGTCAAGTTAGGAAGAGGGGATGTTCAATGAGATCTGGGTGTCCTAGTGCATCAGTCACTGAAAGGAAGCATGCAGGTACAGCAGGCAGTGAAGAAAGCCAATGGCATGTTGGCCTTCATAACAAGAGGAGTTGAGTATAGGAGCAAAGAGGTCCTTCTAAAGTTGTACCGGGCCCTGGTGAGACCGCACCTGGAGTACTGTGTGCAGTTTTGGTCTCCAAATTTGAGGAAGGATATTCTTGCTATTGAGGGCGTGCAGCGTAGGTTCACTAGGTTAATTCCCGGAATGGCGGGACTGTCGTATGTTGAAAGGCTGGAGCAATTAGGCTTGTCTACACTGGAATTTAGAAGGATGAGGGGGGATCTTATTGAAACATATAAGATAATTAGGGGATTGGACACATTAGAGGCAGGAAACATGTTCCCAATGTTGGGGGAGTCCAGAACAAGGGGCCACAGTTTGAGAATAAGGGGTAGGCCATTTAGAACGGAGATGAGGAAGAACTTTTTCAGTCAGAGAGTGGTGAAGGTGTGGAATTCTCTGCCTCAGAAGGCAGTGGAGGCCAGTTCGTTGGATGCTTTCAAGAGAGAGCTGGATAGAGCTCTTAAGGATAGCGGAGTGAGGGGGTATGGGGAGAAGGCATGAACGGGGTACTGATTGAGAATGATCAGCCATGATCGCATTGAATGGCGGTGCTGGCTCGAAGGGCTGAATGGCCTACTCCTGCACCTATTGTCTATTGTCTAATCTAAATCTAAAAATTTTTTAAAATCTATCTATGCCTTAAAAATATCCACTGATTTGGCCTCCACATCTGTCTGTGGCAGAGAAGTCCTCTGGTCCTCGATTCCCCTACTCTGGGCAAGAGACTCTGTGCATCTACCTGATCTATTCCTCTCATGATCTCATACACATCCACAAGATCCTCCTGCGCTCCAAGGAGTAAGTCCCAGCCTACTCAACCTCTCCCTGTAGCTCACACCCTCTAGCCCTGGCAACATCCTCGTAAATCCTCTCTGAACCCTTTCCAGCTTGAGTCACCACCTTAATAGATTCAATAAACAATAGGTGTAGGAGGAGGCCATTCGGCCCTTCGAGCCTGTACGCACCGCCATTCAATGTGATCATGGCTGATCATTCTCAATGAGTACCCCGTTCCTGCCTTCTCCCCATATCCCCTGACTCCACTGTCCTTAAGAGCTCTATCCAGCTCTCTCTTGAATGCATTCAGAGAATTGGCCTCCACTGCCTTCTGAGGCAGAGAATTCCACAGATTCACAACTCTCTGACTGAAAATGTTTTTCCTCATCTCAGTTCCAAATGGCCTACCCCTTATTCTTAAACTGTGTGGCCCCTTGTTCTGGACTCCCCCAACATTGGGAACATGTTTCCTGCCTCTAACGTGTCCAACCCCTTAATAATCTTATACGTTTCAATAAGATCCCCTCTCCTCTCATCCTTCTAACCTCTTGGCAAATGACTGTGCGTGAGCGGCAAGATTCTACTGTGCGGTGCCGTCTTCCCTGGTGAATGGTGAATGAAATAGAGGAGAGCCCAGAGACTATTCCCACAACCTGCTAAACGCACAGAGCTAGTCAGCCAATCGATCAGATGCTACATCCAGTGGACAATTAAACAGGCAACAGGAGGCTGTTCCAAGAACACGCTCGTCTTCAACGACAGTACAGTGCGGCACAGGCCTGTTAAAGACAAGGCTGAAGCACTGGCCGCAAGGTGTCGAGGGGAAGACCCATCACAGTCTCCTCCCGAAGAACGTCATCACAAATACGGCACGGTGGCGCAGCGGTAGAGTTGCTGCCTCACAGCGCCAGAGACCGGGCTTCCATCCTGACCACCTGTGGAATCCTCTGCCTCAGAAGGCAGTGGAGGCCAAGTCTCTGAATGCATTCAAGAGAGAGCTGGATAGAGCTCTTAAGGATAGCGGAGTCAGGGGGTATGGGGAGAAGGCAGGGACGGGGTACTTCTTGAGAATGATCAGCCGTTATCACATTGAATGGCGGTGCGTACAGGCTCGAAGGGCCGAATGGCCTACTCCTGCACCTCTTGTCTGTTGACCATGGGTGCTGTCGTCAGATGCGGGAGTTTGTACAATCTCCCCGTGACCATGTGGGTTTTCTCCGGGTGCTTCGGTTTCCTCCCACACTCCAAAGCTCGTCAGGTTCCTAGGTTGATTGGCTTGGTTTAAATGTAAATTGTCCCTAGTCTGTGTAGGACGGTGTTAATGTGCTGGGATCGCTGGTCGGCTCCAACTCGGTGGGCCGAAGGGCCTGTTTCAGCGCTGTGTCTCTAAACTAAACTAAAAGAAGCCAATTCCATCTGCTCCACACAAATTCTCTGCCTCAGAAGGCAGTGGAGGCCAATTCTCTGAATGCATTCAAGAGAGAGCTAGATAGAGCTCTTAAGGATAGCGGAGTCAGGGGGTATGGGGAGAAGGCAGGAACGGGGTACTGATTGAGAATGATCAGCCGTGATCACAATGAATGGCGGTGCGTACAGGCTCGAAGGGCCGAATGGCCTCCTCCTGCACCTATTGTCTATTGATAGTAACAAACGTCTGACAGCACCAGGAGCAGAGGTTGCCTTGCAGACTCGGGTCTGATCCTGACTACGGGTGCTGTGTGTGTACGGGGCAGGCACTGTGGCCCAGCCGAGCCACACAGCCAGTCCAAAACACATCACACCGATAGACCTGCAGCTAGCAGACCTACCTCCCATTGGCGAGGGCTGGAATCCAACCCAGGGCGCACTCTTCCATTGCCTTGCGCCATATCCTTGAAACCCTGAAGGTTTTGCAACCAATAGCGTACTTTTGCGATCACTTGGAATTAGGATCCAGCAACCAGATTAGCGCAGATTTAGCGCAAATTGCGCGGCACGGTGGCGCGGCGGTAGAGTTGCCGCCTTACAGCGAATGCAGCGCCGGAGACCCGGGTTCGATCCTGACTACGGTCGCCGTCTGTACGGAGTTTGTACGTTCTCCCCGTGACCTGCGTGGGTTTTCTCCGAGATCTTCGGTTTCCTCCCACACTCCAAAGACGTGCGGGTACGTAGGTTAATTGGCTGGGCAAATGTAAAAACTGTCCCTAGTGTGTGTAGGATAGTGTTAGTGTGCGGGGATCGCTGGTCGGCGCGGACCCGGTGGGCCGAAGGGCCTGTTTTTGCGCTGCATCTCTAAATCTAAATCGCCACTGCCACAGTCACCAATGTATAATGGCCACGCCACTTGTGGTGTTTGTGAGTAAACTGTCACAGTTTACATTCATTTTTAGCAGATTAAGCAACCTCCAGCATCATAGGGCAATGTGCAAATACACCTCAGAGTTATAATTGGACAAACAGGGCGGCACAATAGCACATGGGTAGAGTTGCTGCCTCACAGCGCCAGAGACCTGGGTTCAATCCCGACTACGGGTGCTGTCGGTGCGGAGTTTGTACGTTCTCCCCGTGACCGTGTGTGTTTTCTCCAGGATCTCCAGTTTCCTCCTACACTCCAAAGACGTACAGGTTTGTCGACTAATTGGCTTGGTGTCGTTGTAAATTGTCCCCCGTGTGTGTGGGATAGCGTTAGTGCGCGGGGATCGCTGGTCGGCGTGGACCCGGTGGGCTGAAGGGTTTGCTTTGGCGCTGCATGTAAAGATTCTGCGGCAACAAAGATGGCGTCAGCTGGTAAGGAAAAAATTGCATTTCCAGATCGACTTTTACAAGCTCAAGAGATCCTAAAAGGTTCCACAATGAATGAAGTTTGCAGTGCAGGCACTTATTGTAATGCTGGAAGCACAAAAGACAAATTGGGCATCGCAATCTCTCAGCGGCAGCACGATAACAGCGACGAAGTGCTTAACCAGGGCCTATCCAGGATAGATATTAGTCATAGAGTGATACAGTGTGGAAACAGGCCTTTGCCCACACCGCCCAACATGTCCCAGCTACACTAGTCCCACCTGCCCGCGTTTGGTCCATATCCCTCCAAACTGGTCCTATCCATGTACCTGTCTAACTGCTTCTTAAACGTTGGGATAGTCCCAGCCTCAACTACCTCCTCCGGCAGCTTGTTCCATACACCCACCACCCTCCGTGTGGAAAAGTTACCCCTCAGATTCCCACTGGTGCTCCAACTGCTCGGCATTCCTTCAGAAACATCAACATTTCAACAGCCGTTTGTTCCTGATCACGCTGTTGTTGGGAATTTTGAGTACCACAAGGAAGATGAGTAGGTTATAGTTTGGTTAACATATATACTGGGGAAGAATGTTGAGAAAATGGCCAAGATAGAATGTAGTTAAAAAAGCTAAAGCTGAAACATTCTGCTGAGAAGCAGACTTCCTTATCTACAGGGAGTTCTGTCTAGGTTCTTATCTGTTGCAATCTTGAGATTACAGCTGCTCTTTGTCACTATGTTTAGCAGGCACGTCTGCCAAAGGTTCACGAACAAACACTTTAACGAGTGGACCACATTTAGGGAGTTGAATCAAACTCTCCCTACAGGGCATTGACATTTATGGTGTCTATCAGGAGAGATTTTTAAAACAATAAGAAACGCAAGATTAAATTTAACTCCGGGGAAAGACAAAGATGAAAGGTTACAGAGACATTGACTAATGATTTATTCACAAAATGCTGGAGTAACTCAGCAGGTCGGGCAGCATTTCGGGAGAGAAGGAATGGGTGACGTTTCGGGCCGAGACCCTTCTTCAGACTGACGTCAGGGGGGCGGGACAAAGGAAGGATATAGGTGGAGACAGGAAGATAGAGGGAGATCTGGGAAGGAGGAGGGGACGGGAGGGACAGAGGAACTATCTAAAGTTGGAGAAGTCAATGTTCATACCACTGGGCTGCAAGCTGCCCAGGCGAAATATGAGGTGCTGTTCCTCCAATTTCCAGTGGGCCTCACTATGGCACTGGAGGAGGCCCATGACAGAAAGGTCAGACTGGGAGTGGGAGGTGAAGTGCTCAGCCACCGGAAGATCAGGTTGGTTAACGCGGACTTGAGCGAAATGATCGCCGAGACTGCGTTCGGTTTCGCCCCCCCCCCGACATCAGCCCAAAGAAGGGTCTCGACCCGAAACGTCACCTATTCCTTCTCTCCTGAGATGCTGCCTAACCCACTGAGTTACTCCAGCACTCTGAAACGTCACCTATCCATGTTCTCCACAGATGCTGCCTGACCCACTGAGTTACTCCAGCACCCTGTGAAACGTCACCTATCCATGTTCTCCACAGATGCTGCCTGACCCACTGAGTTACTCCAGCACTCTGAAACGTCACCTATCCATGTTCTCCACAGATGCTGCCTGACCCACTGAGTTACTCCAGCACCCTGTGAAACGTCACCTATCCATGTTCTCCACAGATGCTGCCTGACCCACTGAGTTACTCCAGCACTCTGAAACGTCACCTATCCATGTTCTCCACAGATGCTGCCTGACCCACTGAGTTACTCCAGCACTCTGTGAAACGTCACCTATCCATGTTCTCCACAGATGCTGCCTGACCCGCTGAGTTACTCCAGCACTCTGTGAAACGTCACCTATCCATGTTCTCCACAGATGCTGCCTGACCCGCTGAGTTACTCCAGCACTCTGTGAAACGTCACCTATCCATGTTCTCCACAGATGCTGCCTGACCCGCTGAGTTACTCCAGCATTTTGTGAAACGTCACCCACTCCTTCTCTCCTGAGATGCTGCCTGACCTGCTGAGTTACTCCAGCACTTTGTGAATAAATACCTTTGATTTGTACCAGCATCTGCCGTTATTTTCCTACACTGATAAGCCGACTTGTTGGATGGACTGGCCACTGATCTACCAGCTGTTTTATTTTGTGTTTGTGCCTATCTGGGTAAAGTCATATACAGGGTATGGGTACAGTGCAACGTTCCCTCCTCCAGTGTGAAGGTCCAGGGTTACCGGGGACAGTCACATAGTACTCACCAGTGGTTACAGGGGGAGATGAAGCCGCCAGTCCAGTGGTCAAAGGACTTTGTTCAGGCACAGTCTTAATGAGGAAAGAGGAAAAAACTCTTTAGGTCTAGCCGGCTCAACTTACAGAAATCAGTCACCCCACCACCGAGCCACGAGATTCTTGTCTGCCTCTACTGACCGACTCTCAGAAGTAAAGGTCCCGGGTCTCTGGGCGGCACGGTGGTGCAGTGGTAGAGTTGCTGCCTCACGGCGCCAGAGACCCGGGTTCCATCCTGACAACGGGCGCTGTCTGTACGGAGTTTGCACGTTCTCCCCGTGACCTGCGTGGGTTTTCTCACTCCAAAGACCTACAGGTTTGTAGGTTAATTGGTTTACGTGCGGCACGGTGGCGCAGCAGTAGAGTTGCTGCCTCACGGCGCCAGAGACCCGGGTTCCATCCCGACCACGGGCGCTGTCTGTATGGAGTTTGTGTACGTTCCCCCCGTGGGTTTTCTCCGGGTGCTCTGGCTTCCTCCCACACTCCAAAGATGTACAGGTTTGTAGGTTAATTGGTTTACGGGCGGCACGGTGGCGCAGCGGTAGAGTTGCTGCCTCACAGCGCTGAAGTCCCGGGTTCCATCCCGACTACGGGTGCTGTCTGTACGGAGTTTGTACGTTCCCCCCGTGGGTTTTCTCCGGGTGCTCTGGCTTCCTCCCACACACCAAAGATGTACAGGTTTGTAGGTTAATTGGTTTACGGGCTCGATCCCGACTACGGGTGCTGTCTGTACGGAGTTTGTCAGAGTGAGTGAGGCCCAGCGCAAACTGGAGGAACAGCACCTCGTATTTTGCTTGGGCAGTTTACACCCCAGCGGTATGAACATTGACTTCTCTAACTTCAAGTAACCCTGACCCTCCCCTTCCCCTCCCCCCCCAATCTTTGCACATCCCGGACTTCCCATCCGTCACTTTAATTTCATGTTTCATGTATCTTGTGTTTTATGACTGTAGCAGACCAATTTCCCTCCTGGGATGAATAAAGTTCTATCGTATCGTGTCGTTAGTAGTTAGGCAGCTGCACTTACTGGCTTGTTCAGTGACAGCGGCTGGGACATGTAGTCAGGATTAGGGTCACTGAAATTCGGCACTTCGGAATACTGCATGCAAAACCTAACAGAGGAACACAAGCAGTTGTAATCTTGCACGTCTACAGTTCACACCCACCGACACCACGCGAGTTTAATCGCAGTTCACCGTGTCACCTGGGACAGAATAGAAAGCATCGCATGGAAACACCAGAGACAGCATTTTATCAGCATGTGTCACAGCTTGGTTTGGGAACAGCTCTGTCCAAGACCTCAACAAGCTCATTGGGAAGGCTGGCTCAGACCTGCCACTGGATTCACTGGAGGTGGTCTTGGAGGGGAGGAAGCTCCTCAAACTGTGAAACATCTTGGATAACACAGCATGAGACTGGTTCCACCAAGATTCTTGCTATTGAGGGCGTGCAGCGTAGGTTCACCAGGTTAATTCCCGGAATGGCGGGACTGTCGTACGTTGAAAGACTGGAGCGACTAGGCTTGTATACACTGGAATTTAGAAGGATGAGAGGGGATCTTATCGAAACGTATAAGATTATTAAGGGGTTGGACACGTTAGAGGCAGGAAACATGTTCCCAATATTGGGGGAGTCCAGAACCAGGGGCCACAGTTTAAGAATAACGGGTCGGCCATTTAGAACTGAGATGAGGAAGGACAATAGGTCTTGGTCTTCCAACAGTGCACAGTTTTTTAGATTTTTAGATTCTACAGTGCGGAAACAGGCCCTTTCGGCCCACCAAGTCCGCGCCGCCCAGCGATCCCCGCACATTAACACTATCCTACACTCACCAGGGACAATTTTTACATTTACCCAGTCAATTAACCTACATACCTGTACGTCTTTGGAGTGTGGGAGGAAACCGAAGATCTCGGAGAAAACCCACGCAGGTCACGGGGAGAACGTGCAAACTCCATACAGACGGTGCCCGTAGTCAGGATCGAACCTGAGTCTCCGGCGCTGCATTCGCTGTAAGGCAGCAACTCTACCGCTGCGCCACCGTGCCGCCCTTAGTTTTGGTCTCCTAATTTGAGGAAGGACGTCCTTGTAATTGAGGCAGTGCAGCGTAGGTTCACGAGATTGATCCCTGGGATGGCGGGACTGACATATGAGGAAAGATTGGAAAGACTAGGCTTGTATTCACTGGAATTTAGAAGGATGAGAGGGGATCTTATAGGGATGTATAAAATTATAAAAGGACTGGAGAAGCTAGATGCAGAAAAAATGTTCCCAATGTTGGGTGAGTCCAGCACCAGGGGCCTACTGATTGAGAATGATCAGCCATGATCACATTGAATGGTGGTGCGTACAGGCTCGAAGGGCCGAATGGCCCCCTCCTGCACCTATTGTCTATTGTCCACCAAGATGCAGCACAGAACGCCACAGGAGATATTTGTTCTCCATGGCTATTAAACTGTACAACTCCTCCCCCTTCTGTCGTGGGCAATCTTTGCATATTCCCAATCCTGGACTTTCCACTCGACACTTTAATCTCATGTTTCATGAACCTTGTTGTGTTTTATGACTGTTACATAGAAACATAGAAAATAGGTGCAGGAGGAGGCCATTCAGCCTTTCGAGCCAGCACCACCATTCATTGTGATCATGGCTGATCATGCACAATCAGTAACCCGTGCCTGCCTTCTCCCCATATCCCTTGATTCCGCTAGCCCCTAGAGCTCTATCTAACTCTCTCTTAAATCCATCCAGTGAATTGGCCTCCACTGCCCTCTGTGGCAGAGAATCCCTCAAATTCACAACTCTCTGGGTGAAAAAGTTTTTTCTCACCTCAGTTTTAAATGGTCTCCCCTTTATTCTTAGACTGTGTGGCCCCTGGTTCTGGACTCCCCCAACACTGGGAACATGTTTCCTGCATCTAGCTTATCCAGTCCTTTTATAATTTTATACGTCTCTATAAGATCTCCTCTCATCTTTCTAAACTCCAGTGAATACAAGCCTAGTCTTTCCAATCTTTCCTGATACGACAGTCCCGCCATCCCGGGGATTAACCTGGTGAACCTACGCTGCACTGCCACAATAGCAAGGATGTCCTTCCTCAAATTAGGAGACCAAAACTGTACACTGTTGGCAGACCAATTTCCCTCCGGGGATAAATAATGTTCTATCGTATCATATGAAATTGCAGCGAATTGCAGATGCAGCCCAGACCATCACACAAACAAACCCCTCATCCATCGACTCCACCCACACCTCACGCTGCCTCGGCAAGGCCAGCAGCATCATCAAGGACCAGTCTCACCCCGGCCACTCCCTCTTCTCCCCTCTCCCATCGGGCAAGAGGTACAGAAGTGTGAAAACGCACACCTCCAGATTCAGGGACAGTTTCTTCCCGGCTGTTATCAGGCAACTGAATCATCCTACCACAACCAGAGAGCAGTGCTGAACTACTATCTACCTCTTTGATGACCCTCGGACTTTGCTGGCTTTACCTTGCATTAAACGTTATTCCCTTACTTGACCAACTAGGTTTGTATACACTGGAATTTAGAAGGATGAAAGGAGATCTTATCGAAACGTATAAGATTATTAAGGGGTTGGACACGTTAGAGGCAGGAAACATGTTCCCAATGTTGGGGGAGTCCAGAACAAGGGGCCACAGTTTAAGAATAAGGGGTAGGCCATTTAGAACTGAGATGAGGAAAAACTTTTTCAGTCAGAGAGTTGTGAATCTGTGGAATTTTCTGCCTCAGAGGGCAGTGGAGGCCAATTCTCTGAATGCATTCAAGAGAGAGCTGGATAGAGCTCTTAAGGATAGTGGAGTCAGGGGGTGTGGGGAGAAGGCAGGAACGGGGTACTGATTGAGAATGATCAGCCATGATCACATTGAATGGTGGTGCGTACAGGCTCGAAGGGCCGAATGGCCTCCTCCTGCACCTATTGTCTATTGACCTGTTGGGCCCAAACCTCTCCCGCATTGGTGCAGCACCCACTCCCCCCCTCCATCCCCTCCCTCTCCCTATCCCCCTCCCCTCCCCTCAACCCCCTTATCCTCCATCCTCCTTCCCTCCCTCCCCCCCCCCTCCCCCTCCCTCGAAGATAGATTTAAAGTTTAAAATGTGAATAACTTTAAAAATATAACGCCGATTTTAATAAAACTACTTGCATTACCATTAAAGCGATGACGGTGAGTAAGGTGGGCCTAAAATTGTCACGCTATCTTGTACCGTTTTGGCTGTAGTTTGATCACAAACAAACGAGAGTTTTAGTATATAGATTATGCATCTGTACACTGCAGGTGGATCGATTGTAATCATGTATTGTCTTTCTGCTGACCAGATAGCACACAAGAAAAGCTTTTCACTCGGTACACGTGACAATAAACAAAATTGAACTGAACAGTCAATAGTCTGGCACGACAAGTTTCATAAAAGAAACGAGCTCTCTCTGGTTGCGGAACAGTGCACAGGACCTTTGGATTTCCACTCCTCCACGCCATCACCTGGCTCATTAGCAGCTGACAAGAAATGGATTGCCCACAAAATTCTGGAGTAACTCAGCGGGACAGGCAGCATCTCTGGAGAGAAGGAACGGGTGACGTTTTGGGTCGAGACCCTTCTTCAGATAGACACATAAAGCTGAAGTAACTCAGCGGGACAGGCAGCGTCTCTGGAGAGAAGGAACGGGTGACGTTTTGGGTCGAGACCCTTCTTTAGACTGAGAAAGCTCTAGTTTCCTTCTCCCCTGACGTCACCTGCCGCCTGACCTGCTGAGTTATTCCAGCTTTAGTGTCTGTCTTCAGTTCAAACCAGCACCTGTGGTTCCTTCCTACACGAGTGATAGGTGGGTACAGGTGAGGATGGGTTTGATTAGCAGATGGGTGAACAAAGGCCAGTAGACAAAAGACTGAGATAAGTAAAGGTGTCACAAAATGAGAAGGCAGAGGAAGGGATAAAGAGGGAAAGGGAAATGATTAGATCTACGGCACGGTGGCGCAGTGGTAGAGTTGCCGCCTTACAGCGAATGCAGCGCCGGAGACTCAGGTTCGATCCCGACTACGGGCGCTGTCTGTACGGAGTTTGTACGTTCTCTTCGTGACCTGCGTGGGTTTTCTCCGAGATATTCGGTTTCCTCCCACACTCCAAAGACGTACAGGTATGTAGGTTAATTGACTGGGTAAAATGTAAAAATTGTCCCTAGTGTGTGTAGGATAGTGTTAATATGCGGGGAACGCTGGGTGGCGCGGACTCGGAGGGCCGAAGGGCCTGTTTCCACGCTGTATTCTAAATCTAAAATCTAAATCTAAATCATTCACCCCTCTTGGAACAGCACCAAAACACTTTTCTCTTGGCCCCATCAATTCCCTTTTGAAAGTTTCTGCTGAATCTGTCCCCCCTCCTCCTCACGAAACCCTCCCTTTCCCGCGGGGAGACAGTAGCCCCTCACTTTCGAGGCCAGATACGACACCGCATCTCCGGTCCCCCCGATGAACTCCACGCTGGAGCTCCGATGTGGCAGACCCACGAGAAGCTTCCCAACTGCACACAAACACTCAGAGCAGATGGAGCACGGCCAGAATTCAAGCTTGAAGCAGCCCCCACCCCGTTTCCAGTCTGAAAGCACAGAACTTACTCTCCCACTTTCTGGAGATCCCCACCTCTCCCCGTGTAGAGTGTCAGACATCCTTTCCAGATCGAGGCATATCTGCAAAACATAACGTGGACTCTTTAAAAATTAACGCACACGCCGTTTGTAAAGGATTGTGCTATTAGTTTGCTGTTGAATTGTGCTGGTGCATTTGTAGGAGTTTGTGACGCAGTGGTAGAGTTGCTGCACTCACAGCGCCAGAGAACCGGGTTCGATCCCGACTACGGGCGCCGTCTGTACGGAGTTTGTACGTTCTCCCCGTGACCTGCGTGGGTTTTCTCCGAGATCTCCGGTTTCCTCCCACACTCCAAAGACGTGAAGGTTTGTACGTTAGTGTGTAGGATAGTGCTGGTGTACGGGGTGATTGCTGGTCGGCACGGACTCGGTGGGGAAGGGCCTGTTTCCGCGCTGTGTCTCTAAAGTCTAGTGTGTGTGGGATAGTGCTGGTGTACGGGGATCGCTGGTCGGCATGGACTCGGTGGGCTGAAGGGCCTGTTTCCGCCCTGTATCTCTAAAGTGTGTGTGTGTAGGATAGTGTTGGTGTACAGGGATCGCTGGTCGGCATGGACTCGGTGGGGAAGGGCCTGTTTCCGCGACTGTCATATGTTGAAAGACTGGAGCGGCTAGGCTTGTATACACTGGAATTTAGAAGGATGAGAGGGGATCTTATCGAAACATATAAGATTATTAAGGGGTTGGACACGTTAGAGGCAGGAAACATGTTCCCAATGTTGGGGGAGTCCAGAACCAGGGGCCACAGTTTAGGAATAAGGGGTAGGCCATTTAGAACGGAGATGAGGAAAAACTTTTTCAGTTAGAGAGTTGTGAATCTGTGGAATTCTCTGCCTCAGAAGGCAGTGGAGGCCAATTCTCTGAATGCATTCAAGAGAGAGCTGGATAGAGCTCTTAAGGATAGCGGAGTCAGGGGGTATGGGGAGAAGGCAGGAACGGGGTACTGATTGAGAATGATCAGCCATGATCACTATGAATGACGGTGCGTACAGGCTCGAAGGGCCGAATGGCCTCCTCCTGCACCTGTTGTCTGTTGTCTATCGCTGAAAGTTTTAAAAAGTGTCGCAACACTTGCTCCAATTTTCACAGATCTGTTAAACTAAGAGAGTTACCCTCTGGTCAGCCGGATGATGTCTCCAGCCTGAATCAGTTCTCCCACATCATCCCACACGGATATGTTGATGCAGCCTGTTTTATCGGCGACTTTGCACGTCCTGACTTGGTGCCCATCTTTTGTCTTGGTCACTCGGCCTGCAGAACAAGAAACAATGGCAAAGTTCACCGTCGGAGCTTAAAAACGCACGCCAGAGATATTCTTTTCACAAACATTCCATACAAAAATGACTTTGTTTAGTGGTGTGGGCTGAATCGCCTGCAGCTCAACACCGACAAGACTAAGGAACAAGTGGTGGACTTTAGGAGGAGAGGAACACCCCTGTCCCCATCAATGGTGTGGATGTGCAGTTTACCAGGGAGTACACCTTGGAGTGCACCTGTACAGTAAACTGGACTGGTCCAGGAGCGCTGAGGCATTGTATAAGAAGGGATAGTCGTCTGTACTTTCTGAGAAGGCTCCGCTCCTTCGACGTCTGCAGTAAAATAGAAACATAGAAAATAGGTGCAGGAGTAGGCCATTCGGCCCTTCGAGCCTGCACCGCCATTCAATATGATCATGGCTGATCATCCAACTCAGTATCCCGTTCCTGCCTTCTCTCCCTTTAGCCACAAGGGCCACATCTAACTCCCTCTTAAATATAGCCAATGAACTGGCCTCAACTACCTTCTGTGGCAGAGAATTCCACAGATTCACCACTCTCTGTGTGAAAATAAACGTTCTCATCTCGGTCCTAAAAGACTTCCCCCTTATCCTTAAACTGTGACCCCTTGTTCTGGACTTCCCCAACATCGGGAACAATCTTCCCGCACCCAGCCTGTCCAACCCCTTAAGAATTTTGTAAGTTTCTATAAGATCCCCCCTCAATCTTCTAAATTCCAGCGAGTACAAGCCGAGTCTATCCAGTCTTTCTTCATATGAAAGTCCTGCCATCCCAGGAATCAATCTGGTGAACCTTCTCTGTACTCCCTCTATGGCAAGAATGTCTTTCCTCAGATTAGGGGACCAAAACTGAAGCTGAGACCAAAGATGCTGCAGATGTTCTACCAATCGGTGGTGGCCAGTGCCATCTTCTTCGCTGGCGTGTGCCGGGGCAGCAGGGCGAAGGCCGCGGACGGCAACAGAATTAACAAGCTCATCAGGAAGGCCGGCTCCATCCTGGGGGTGGAGTTGGATTCATGGGAGGTGGTCTAGGAGGGGAGGATGCTCCTCAAACTGCGGAGCATCCTGGACAATACAGCTCACCCCCCTCCATGACACACTGGTCAACCTGAGGAGCACCTTCAGCAACAGACTGGTTCCACCAAGATGCAGCACAGAACCTTCTTCCCTGTGGCTATCAGACTGCACAACTCCTCCCCCTTCTGTCGTGGGGTAGACTGACTCCCCCAATCTTTGCACATCCCCAATCCTGGACTTTCCACCCGTCATTTTAACTTCATGCTTCATGTATCTTGTATTTGATGACTGTTGGCAGTCCAATTTTTCCCTCCTGGGATAAATAAAGTTCTATCGTATCGTATGGTGCCTGACCTGCAGAGTTCCTCCAGCACTCTGTATCAATAGACAACAGGTGCAGGAGTAGGCCATTCAGCCCTTCGAACCTGTACGCACCACCATTCAATATGATCATGGCTGATCATTCTCAATCAGTACCCCGTTCCTGCCTTCTCCCCATACCCCCTGACTCCGCTATCCTTAAGAGCTCTATCCAGCTCTCTCTTGAATGCATTCAGAGAATTGGCCTCCACTGCCTTCTGAGGCAAAGAATTCCACGGATTTACAACTCTCTGACTGAAAAGGATTTTCCTCATCTCCGTTCTAAATGGCCTACCCCACATTCTTAAACTGTGGCCCCTGGTTCTGGACTCCCCAACATTGGGAACATGTTTCCTGCCTCTAACGTGTCCAACCCCTTAATAATCTTATATGTTTCGATAAGATCCCCTCTCATCCTTCTAAATTCCAGTGTATACAAGCCTAGTCGCTCCAGCCTTTCAACATATGACAGTCCTGCCATTCTGGGAATTAACCTAGTAAACCTATGCTGCACGCCCTCAATAGCAAGAATATCCTTCCTCAAATTTGGAGACCAAAACTGCACACAGTACTCCAGGTGCGGTCTCACTAGGGCCCTGTACAACTGCAGAAGGACCTCTTTGCTCCTACACTCAACTCCTCTTGTTATGAAGGCCAAGATGCCATTGGCTTTCTTCACTGCCTGCTGTACCTGCATGCTTCCTTTCAGTGACTGATGCACTAGGACACCCAGATCTCGTTGTACGTCCCCTTTTCCTAACTTGACACCATTCAGATAATAATCTGCCTTCCTATTCTTACCACCAAAGTGGATAACCTCACACTTATCCACATTATCCTCCACAGATGCTGCCCGACATGCTGGAGGGATGGGGCTCTGAAGGAACTGAGCAGGTCAGGCAGCATCTGTCGAGGAGACAGAGTGCTGGAGAAACTCAGCAGGTCGGGCAGCATCTGTGGAGGGTTGGACTGCATTCCAATCAATTCGAGATACCAGCTGCCAAAACAGATGTGTACTGCAATTCATTCTTCCCTCGCACAATTAAAGCACGGAATAGTCTTCACCCTACTATAGTTACTCAACCAGACACAACTACATTTAAGGTATTATTCACAAAATGCTGGAGTAACTCAGCAGGTCAGGCAGCATCTCGGGAGACAAGGAATGGGTGACATTTCGGGTCGAGACCCTTCTTCAGACTCTGTTCACCAGTTCAGAGTCTGAAGAATGGTCTCGACCCGAAACGTCACCCATTCCTTCTCTCCCGAGATGCTGCCTGACCTGCTGAGTTACTCCAGCATTTTGTGAATAAATCGATTTGTACCAGCATCTGCAGTTATTTTCTTATACACTTAAGGTATCTCTTCTTCTCCAAGAAGTCCTTCTTGCTTAAGTCCATACTCCGCCACCTCCAGTTTAAATGCCATCTGGAATATTTTGGAGGACCAGTCCAAGGCAAAGGACCAAGATTGTGATCTGTCAAAGAAGTGAAGTGCAAGATGTCCCCTCCACTCACCGATCTCCAGGACAATGAAGAGAAGGTTGAGATTTTTTAAGCCAGCTTTGATATCCTTCACATAAGTGTCGCTTGACATCCTCCCTTCACACGAGACCATCGATTATCCCCGAGCTGCAAAGTTGAGGCAAGCTGTGGAGATGAGTTTCATATCACATGCGCCCCCCTGGGCGGCCCTGCGGGAGCGGGAGCGGGAGCGGGAGCGGGACCCCCCCCCCCTCACACTCTCTCTCTCTCTCTCTCTCTCTCTCTCTCCCTCTCCCCCCACACAACACGGATCTTCAAATCCCCTTCCCCAACACTCCCATGAACACCACATGAGAGGGCAGGATGGCCACCGCCGCCTCTCGCTCATCCACAATGGCAACCGGCCCGCCGCCCCCGCCTCGGCAAACTCCGGCTCCCCTCGGGCCCGCTGCCGGAACCGCCCGCTGACAGGCAGCTCCTCCGACCAGTCAGAGGCCGCTCTCCTCCCTTGGTGCCGCCTGGTTGGTCGGGCCCTCCACGGCGTGGGCGGACATCCGGTGGACGGGCGGGTCCGGACACAGCCGAGCTGCCGATGGGAGGCGGGCGGGCGGGCCCGAACACTGCCGAGGGAGGCCGAGCAGTCGGGCGGGTCCGGACGCAGCCGAGCTGCCGAGGGAGGCGGGCGGGCGGGCCCGAACACTGCCGAGGGAGGCCGAGCAGTCGGGCGGGTCCGGACGCAGCCGAGCTCGGGGAGCGACCGTGTCCACGACCATGTTGAAGGCGCCATGTGCTCTGATGAAGAGGCAGCCGAGGAGGGTATTATCTGAATGGTGTCAAGTTGGGAAAAGGGGACGTACAACGAGATCCGGGTGTCCTAGTGCATCAGTCACTGAAAGGAAGCATGCAGGTACAGCAGGCAGTGAAGAAAGCCAATGGCATGTTGGCCTTCATAACAAGAGGAGTTGAGTATAGGAGCAAAGAGGTCCTTCTGCAGTTGTACAGGGCCCTGGTGAGACCGCACCTGGAGTACTGTGTGCAGTTTTGGTCTCCAAATTTGAGGAAGGATATTCTTGCTATTGAGGGCGTGCAGCGTAGGTTTACTAGGTTAATTCCCGGGAATGGCGGGACTGTCGTATGTTGAAAGACTGGAGCGACTAGGCTTGTATACACTGGAATTTAGAAGGATGAGAGGAGATCTTATCGAAACGTATAAGATTATTAAGGGGTTGGACACGTTAGAGGCAGGAAACATGTTCCCAATGTTGGGGGAGTCCAGAACCAGGGGCCACAGTTTAAGAATAAGGAGTCGGCCATTTAGAACTGAGACGAGGAAAAACTTTTTCAGTCAGAGAGTTGTAAATCTGTGGAATTCTCTGCCTCAGAAGGCAGTGGAGGCCAATTCTCTGACTGCATTCAAGAGAGAGCTAGATGGAGCTCTTAAGGATAGCGGCGTCAGGGGGTATGGGGAGAAGGCAGGAACGGGGTACTGATTGAGAATGATCAGCCATGATCACATTGAATGGCGGTGCTGGCTCGAAGGGCCGAATGGCCTCCTCCTGCCAGGGCCGTCTTAACGCATGGGCCTGATGGGCACTTGCCCGGGGCCCCACGAGCATAGGGGCCCCATGCTGATCTGTGTATGTTAAGTGACTTGCAATAAATAAATACTACTTTAAAAATGTAGGTTCAATAAGTGCTTTTTTCGCAACATTTTCGGTCCCTAAGTGCTTCTCACAGCGATCTGTAAGTGCTTTTCACAACAATGTAGCACCCTAAGTCCATCGCTAAGTGCTTTTCGGTAAGTGCTTTTCGCCGGCAGGACAGGGGGGGGGGGGGGGGGGGGTGGTAGGGAAAGGCGGGTGGGGGAGAGTAACGGTAGGGGCCCCATTACACTGCTTTGCCCGGGGGCCCATAATGCTGTAAAAACGGCCCTGCCTCCTGCACCTATTATCTATTGTCTATTGAGGGTGTCACCAATACACGCGGCGCACTCAAACAAAAGCGATGTCAAATTGCCAAAACGTTGACTGAAAGCAAACTTTACCTGCGGTTAGTGAGTCCATATTGTGAGCATTATTGGCCCCCGTATCTGAGGAAGGGTGTGCACTTCAATTAGTGCCACACTCTCACTCTGACCTCGATGTCGTCAGCTTCCCACATTAAACCAAACCAAGAGACGGCACTTAATTTTCCATCAGTCCACATTGAGAGGTTTAGTGGCATACTAGACCCAAGTGGACCCGTTGGGCCCAAACCTCTCCTGCATTGGTGCAGCACCCTCTCCTACTCCCCTCCCTCTCCCCCTCCCCATTTCCCCTTCCCCCTCAACCCCCCTTATCCACCCTCCTTCCCTCCCTCGTCCCCCCCTCCCTCACTTTAAAATGTGGATAACTTTAAAAATATAACACCGATTTCAATAAAACTACTTGCTTTGCCATTAAAGCGACAATGGTGAGTAAGGTGGGCCTAAAATTGTCACGCTATCGCGTACCATTTTGGCTGTAGTTCGATCACAAATAAACGAACAAACGAGAGTTTTAGTATGGGCCAAACACGGGCAGGTGGGACGAGTGTAGATGGGGCATGTTGGGCGGACTGCACACGTTGGGCCGAAGGGCCTGTTTCCGTGCAGTAGGACTGTATGATTCCATAAATAAAGGTAGTAAAGGGACATGGAATTTGTGCGGAATTTCATGAATTCCACTTTTAAAAACAGAATTTAAATTACACGGAGAGAAAAATAAAATGAAATAAAAACGTGACATTAAAATTATTTTTAAGATTGACACAATGCTGACGGACACCACAATCCCAAAATCATATCACATGATCCTCGAAGTGGAATGTATCTGACTGAATGATTCAGGAATGTTGGTACAGTATTCCAGCAGTTATGCGGGAGGATGTTACTCTGTTGTGACATAACTGATAAGTTGATGTGAGATCACAAAATGAGCATCATGCCTGCTTGATTCTGGAATGTTGGCTGAACACCTCACATTGTGTTCCCGTTATTAACTTGTGCCTACTCAACTGTTAATGAGCTGCTATTTATGTCCATGCGTGCTTCCAGCGATACAAAACCCATGAGGTAAAAGGTAGGGGATGAGGGGAATGGAGAAGGAGGGTAGTCGTAGGAGAATGGTAGTAATGAGAAAGAGGTATGGGGCAGGATGTGGAGTTGGACTCACTGCCAATACACCCTAAACACATTTGGAAACAGCAATTGTTGATGATCGAAAGGGCAAATGCAGGAATCGATAGGGTAAATCCTCAGAGCCTTTTACCCAGAGTCGGGGAATCATACTGATGGAATGGGTGGCACATTGGCTCAGCAGTAGAGTTGCTGCCTCACAGCACCAGAGATCAGAAAACCCATGTGGTCACAGGGAGAACGTACAAACTCTGTACAGACAGCACCCGTATTCAGGATCTCTGGCGCTGTGCCCACATTTCTGGCAATGCCCCCTAAACTGAGGAGGTAGTTCAAAGTCAACCACATTAATGGGCTTGGAGTCACATTTGAGGGAGTTCAGTTATGTGGAGAAGCTGGAGAGCATGAAGTTTTCTCCACTGAGCAGTGAAGTCTAGGGGAAACCTAATAAAGGTTTTCAGAATCATTTGGTTTAGATAGAGTAGATGAGGAGAAACTATGGTATCTAGTAAGGTCATGCTAAATTTTGGGCAGGGACCCTGCTGTCTGACCCGCTGAGTTACCCCAACACCTTGTGTCTGGATTTTCACTGTACCTCGATACATGTGACAATAAACTGAACTAAACTAAACTAATCTAAACACTAGGACTAGAGGGTGTGAGCTACAGGGAGAGGTTGAGTAGGCTGGGTCTCTATTCCTTGGAGCGCCGGTGGATGAGGGTTGATGTTATAGAGGTGTTCAAAATCATGAGAGGAATAGATCGGGTAGATGCACAGTCTCTTGCCCAGAGTAGGGGAATTGAAGACCAGAGGACATAGGTTCAAGGTGAAGGTGAAAAGATTTAATAGGAATCTGGGGGGTAACCTTTTCACACAAAGGGTGGTGGGTGTATGGAACAAGCTGCCAGAAGAGGCAGTTGAGGCTGGGACTATCCCAACATTTAAGAAACAGTTAGATAGGTACATGGATAGGACAGGTTTGGAGGGATATGGACCAAGTGCAGGCAGGTGGGACTAGTGTAGCTGGGACAAGTTGGGCCGAAGGGCCTGTTTCCACACTGTATCACTCTAAGATCAGAAACATATAACCTAAAAGCACGGTGGAATCAGATTCTGTAGATATTTAAAAAAAAGGCAATTGATTAAGTAGTTGAAGAGGATTTATTTGCATGATTCTGGGGGGTAAGGTCAAGCATGGGACTAAATTGGACTGTTCTTTCATGCGACACATCGACTAAACTCCAAGGCTGTAAAATCTGCAGTTGTCTAAAGTGGTCATAAAATGTCACATAATATGATCTTATGGACAATAGGTGCAGGAGGAGGCCATTCGGCCCTTCGAGCCAGCACTGCCACTCAATGTGATCATAGCTGATCATTCTCAATCAGTACCCCGTTCCTGCCTTCTTCCCATACCCCCTGACTCCACTATCCTTAAGAGCTCTATCTAGCTCTCTCTTGAATGCATTCAGAGAATTGGCCTCCACTGCCTTCTGAGGCAGAGAATTCCACAGATTCACAACTCTCTGACTGAAAAAGTTTTTCCTCATCTCAGTTCTAAATGGCCTACCCCTTATTCTTAAACAGTGGCCCCTGTTTCTGGACTCCCCCAACATTGGGAACATGTTTCCTGCCTCTAACGTGTCCAACCCCTTAATAATCTTATACGTTTCGATAAGATCTCCTCTCATCCTTCTAAATTCCAGTGTATATTGAAACATTTCGTAACAGCCAGGCATTCTGTTTTTTAAAATTTCAGAACATCACGTCAATTGAGCCTGGACAGAGGTAGGGGTTGATTGGAACTAAATAATATCCCGGCAAATAGACAGTAGCCCTTGAGATCAGGACAAATATGTTTGATTTTCTCGTTAATCATTCAGGCATAAAAACGTCCCGATGAAAGGTCATCGATCTGAGACATTAACCATGTTTCTTTCTTCATTCATGCTGCTGAAACTACTGAGGTCAACTGATTGAGAAACCTGCACGGATGTACAAATAAAACCCGACCAGTCCCAGACTGAAGACATATCGTTCGAATACCGCCATCGAGAATCTTGGCTAGGTCCGGATATGCAGCAAGACCTCCGCTGACATGTAATAGACAGTGCATGTAAGTGCAGATTCTTGAGGATTAATATCTTTATTGAAGATGAAAAAACAACCACAGCCGGACGATTTCTCTCAATGCCTCCTTATCTGTCTCCTCCTGACTTTCAGGGGATTTATAGTATACCCCAGTAGAGCAATCAATTTTGTTGCTAATTCATTTGAGGAGTGCTGCTGCCTCGTATCTCCAGAGAGCCGGGTTCGATCCCCACCACCAGCTCTGTGTGTGCGTGTGTGAGAGAGTGTGTGTGTGAGAGAGAGTGCATGTGTGTATGTGAGAGTGTGTGTGTGAGTGTGAATGAGTGTAGATGTGTGTGAGTGAGAGTGTGTGTGTGTGTGTGAGAGAGTGCATGTGTGAGAGAGTGCATGTGTGTATGTGAGAGTGTGTGTGTGAGTGTGAATGAGTGTAGATGTGTGTGAGTGAGTGTGTGAGAGTGCATGTGTGTATGTGAGAGTGTGAGTGTAGATGTGTCTGTGAGTGAGAGTATGTGTGTGAGAGAAAGTGCATGTGTGTATGTGAGAGAGTGAGTGAGTGCAGATGTGTGTGTGAGTGAGAGTGTGTGTGAGTGTGTGTGTGAGAGAGTGCATGTGTGTATGAGTGTGTGTGAGAGTGCATGTGTGTATGTGAGTGTGTGTGTGTGAGTGAGTGTAGATGTGTGTGAGTGAGAGTATGTGTGAGAGAGTGTATGTGAGAGTGTGTGTGTGTGTGTGAGAGTGTGAGTGAGTGTAATCGTGTGTGTGAGTGTGAATGTCAGTGTCCTCACGTTTCCTCCCCGTCACCGAAGACGTTTCCCTGAAGACACGCAGGGGGTCGGTGGGCTGCTGGAGATTGCTGCCAGTGTGCGGGTATGTGGAGGGAAATAAAACGGGATTCGCTGTTAGTGTTGTATTGTGTTGTAAGTGTGTAGGAAGGCGCTACAGATGCTGGTCTAAACCGGGATAGACACAAAATGCTGGAGTAACGCAGCGGGACTGGCAGCATCATTGGATCTCATTTTGTGCAAAGCAGCACGTGCAGTTGCTTCCCACACTTGAAGTGACCTGAGCCCATTATCTTTGCCTGAGACTGGGATGGGAACGGAACGGGACAGTGGCGAGGGCACGTGTCCCCGGGTGGACGCGTTAATCCGCGTCACGAGTGGCGGGCGGAGACTCCATTCACATTGCGTCACCACATCCCGCCTGGCCGGTTGCCATGGAAACTCAGCCCATTCACTCCCCTCCGCAAATGTTACCTTGCCTCTGATTGGGCGCCTCGTTACAATTTATGTTACCGTTGGTGCAGTTGGACATCTGTCAGGGCAAGGCCCGCCCCCTCCCCCATTCAGTGGCAATTGGCTGCCGCGGCTGCCAGTCATAAGGCGGGTTCCGTGATTTGCTGACGGGTCTGCCAGTGGACGGGATCAAATAACGACATTCCAAACGACGATTGGTTAATTGACCTGCCCGTGGGCGGGATCAAGAACGCTATTCTAAACGCTGATTGGTTATGTGGTCCATCGCTCCGAGCTGAGGTCAGTGATTGGTCGGGGGGCTGTCACTCACCCGAGGCGCTGGTTCCGAGGGCTGCGCGTTTAAAGATGGGAGCCGCGGATGACGTTGAAAGGCTGCGGTGCGCGCTTTCGGAAAACCTTTCAATAAAATAATCATCACTCACGCGATTAGGACTTGCGGCTGCCCGACTGCCGATGGATCTCTGGTAAGTCTGCCCATCCGTGGCCCGAAGGAAGTCATTTTCCCCCTCCCCGCTTGCGATGCGCTGGGCGACGGCGGTGAGGGTGCGGGGTATCCGCGGCGGGCAGCAGGAAAAGCCGCGGGCTGACACGGGCCTGCTGACAAATGTTTCTTTATAAACGGAGTGGGGCCTGACAATAAAATGCCACAGGGTTAGAACGGGCTGGTGAGAAGTCCGAACATAAAACTTATCCAGTTTTGGTTTGGAATGAAGTTGCTGTTTACTGGATATTTCATTGTATTAATTCAAATGGAAGGCAGGTTGATTGTGTCTCCCTTGTGTCTCTCTTATTTTGCACCATCACATTTTAGGAGGTATTCGTTTTTTTCCTACCTGGCTTCTCTGGACAACTAACTGCCCGTCGTTGCTTGGATAGATTGTTAAATATATGGACTGGCTTTTTCTCCGTCCTTGTTCAAGTCAAGAGTAGGACCTCCTCCAAGCAGACCGTGATGTCTCAGGATTTTGATGATACCCAACTTAATTATATAAGAATATTATTGTCTCCATCCTTTGATGCCATTTAAATTAAATTTCCCTTTTGTGAAATGGTGTGGGAGCTGATTGATGTCATAGTTGTCTCTTGATCACTTGGAGATTAATCCTTCATTAAAATCCAGCAAGAGGGAATCACTATTGTAGTTAACTATGTGTTTTCAAATTATAACTGTAACTATAAAGCTATTATTATTTGTTTGCTGAATGTGGAGGGGATATATCCTGACAGCAACTAATTTTGTTTTCAGTAATATAAATTGGTTTTAATAGTGATTATTGATTTCTGCCAGAATCAAATAGCCTATTTCAAGTGATTTGTTTGACTCCCTAATCAATATTAAGTCACGTAATTCCTTTGTCACTTCTTCCCTTGTATTTGGTAATTTTTGCCTCAAGCTTTTGTAATTTGACTGTTTTGACTGTGCTAGCGTCTTATACTTGTCCTTGTCGATGCGTTCCTGATTATGCAGGAACGCGAGTCATAATGTGATTGTGAGCTGATGCCTGTTTGTTTATCAACTGAATAATTATCAATGTGCTGATGTCCGTGCGGATGTGATCAAGCTGTGTGTTGTGCAGTTTATCCCTAGGTTGATGTTTGTGAGGTGAAGGTTGCTATTATCATGGTGGTTCTTTAAACATTTATTAAATCTGCTTGTGTTTAGAAGTGTGGTTCCATATTTGGTCTGTTAATGCCTCTGCAAAGCTGCAGGAAGTTTTCATAATCCTTGATTTATTTTTATTCCACTTCCCACTTGATTATCCTTCCTGTGTGGTGGCTGATATTGTCAGTGGATTGCTTCACTTGAATCCTTTCCCTTCAAATGCAGCTTAACTGCGGCCCCAATATCTCTTTGTGTGTAAAACCCCCACATGTCACCCCACCTCCTTAGATAGACACAAAATGCTGGAGTAACTCGGCAGGACAGGCAGCATCTCTGGAGAGAAGGATTGGGTGATGTTTAAGGTGGAGACCCTTCAGACCTGAAACATCACCCATTCCTTCTCTCTAGAGATGCTGCCTGTCCCGCTAAGTTACTCCAGCATTTTGTGCTATTTTCGGTTTAAACCAGCATCTGCAGTTCCTTCCTATACACCCCACCTCCTAATACTGCTTTCCTGTTTAAGCTCTTCCAGCAAGTTGCAATCTTCCACCTCTTCTGTTTCTCTGCTGAACACTTCTCCTCTGTCTTTTACTCTTACTACTTGGGAGTGAAATTGCCCTTGGTCAAAATTAGAAATGCTACCCTCTTTGGCTGTGGGTTTTTCCCACCTCCGTTTCTATCCTTTCTGCGGTGCTTTAATATAGTTGAACGTTCCAGTGGCCAGCTGCATGGGGCTGCCCTTGCATGGCTCTGTTCCTATCGTTCCCTAATGGAGCCAAAGCATTGCCAGTAGGGATGACCCTTCCAGTATCGCAGCACTGTCTCCAGAGCTCCTCTATCCATCAAGGCGCCTTTTGGGAGGTCGGGGAAGATTGCTGAGACCCAGGCCGAGATATTAGTCTTGTGGTTGGCCATGGGTGAGGTACCGGAAGCCGAGAAGGTGGCTGATGTTGTGCTTTTTATTTAAGAAGTGCTGCGAAGGATCTAGGAACTGCCAGCTGGTAAGCCTAACATTAGAGTTGGGAATGTTACAAGAGGGGATTCTGAGAGACCAAATCTACGTGCTTTTGGATAGTTAAGGGCAGATTAGGGAAAGTCAGCATATCTAATCTGTACTTCATACACTTAATAATAATAATAATAATGCATTACATTTATATAGCGCTTTTCAAACACTCTTTACAGGGACACTTTACAGGGACAATTTCCATCCTGCCCTTAAATATACCTGGACTATCTCTGACATCTCCCTCCCGTTTCTGGACCTCACCATCTCCATCACAGGAGACAGACTAGTGACGGACATTTACTACAAACCCACCGACTCGCACAGCTATCTGGACTACACTTCTTCCCACCCGGTCCCCTGCAAAAAGTCTATCCCCTACTCCCAATTCCTCCGTCTACGCCGCATCTGCGCCCGGGATGAGGTGTTTCACACTAGGGCTTCTGAGATGTCCTCGTTCTTCAGAAAACGGGGCTTCCCCTCCTCCATTATAGATGAGGCTCTCACTAGGGTCTCTTCTACATCCCGCAGCTCCGCTCTTGCTCCCCCTCCCCCCACTCGCAACAAGGACAGGATCCCCCTCGTTCTCACCTTCCACCCCACCAGCCAGCGGATCCAACATATCATCCGCCAACATTTCCGTCACCTACAACGGGACCCCACCACTGACCATATCTTCCCATCCCCTCCCCTCTCTGCGTTCCGCAGAGACCGTTCCCTCCGTAACTCCCTGGTCCACTCGTCCCTTCCTACCCAAACCACCCCAACCCCGGGCACTTTCCCCTGCAACCGCACGAGATGCAACACCTGTCCCTTTACCTCCCCGCTCAACTCCATCAAAGGACCCAAACAGTCTTTCCAGGTGAGACAGAGGTTCACCTGCACCTCCAACCTCATCTATTGCATCCGCTGCTCTAGATGTCAACTTATTTATATCGGCGAAACCAAGCGCAGGCTCGGCGATCGCTTCGCTGAACACCTGCGCTCGGTCCCCATTAACAAAACTGATCTCCCGGTGGCCCAGCACTTTAACTCCCCCTCCCATTCCCAGTCTGACCTCTCTGTCATGGGCCTCCACCAGTGCCATAGTGAGGCCCGCCGGAAATTGGAGGAGCAGCACCTCATATTTCGCCTGGGCAGTTTGCAGCCTGGTGGTATGAACGTCGACTTCTCCAACTTCAGATAGCTCCTCTGTCCCTCCCTTCCCCTCCTCCTTCCCAGATCTCCCTCTATCTTCCTGTCTTCACCTATATCCTTCCTTTGTCCCGCCCCCCTGACATCAGTCTGAAGAAGGGTCTCGACCCGAAACGTCACCCATTCCTTCTCTCCCGAGATGCTGCCTGACCTGCTGTTACTCCAGCATTTTGTGAATATATCTAATCTGTCCTTGTGTAGGGAGTTTAGCTTATTGTTACATGTACCGAGGTACAGTGAAAGGCTTTTTTGTTGCGTGCTATCCAGTCAGCAGAAAGATTATACATAATTACAATCAAGCCGTCCACAGTGTACAGATACAGGATAAAGTAAATAACGTTTAGTGCAAGATAAAGTCCAATTAAAGATAGTCCAAGGGCCTCCAATGAGGTAGACGGTTGGTCAGTGCTGCTCTCTAATTGGTGATAGCATGGTTCAGTTTCCTGATAACAGCGGGGAAGAAACGGTCACTGAATCTGGAGGTATGTGTTTTTGCACTTCTGTACCTCTTGCCTGATTGTAGGGTGGAGAAGAGGAAATGGCTGCGGTGAGACTCGTCCTTGATTATGCTGGTGGCCTTGTCGAGGCAGCGTGAAGTAAAGATGGAGTCAAAGGAAGGGAGATAAACACAAAAAGCTGGATTAACTCAGTGGGACAGGCAGCATCTCTGGAGAGAAGGAATGGGTGACGTTCCTTCTTCAAAGGAAGGGAGGTTGGTTTGTGTGATGGTCTGTGCTGCGTCCACAATTCCCTGCAATTTCTTGCTGTCTTCTGTTCCCAAGCCAAGCTGTGATGCATCCCGATAAATTTTTTACGGTGCATCCACAGAAGTTGGTGAGAGTTGTAGAGGACATGCCAAACTTCCTAAGCCTTCTAAGGAAGTAGAGTTGTTTGTGTGCTTTCTTGGCCATTGCTTGATGACTGGTCCAGGAGAAGTTGTTGGTGATATTTACTCCGAGGAATTTGAAGCTTTTAACCATCTCTACTTTGGTGCCGTCAATGCAAACCAGGGTATGTGTACTGTTTCACTTCCTGAAGTCTATAACAATCTCCTTTGTCCTGCTGACATTGAGGGAAAGGTATTTATTCACCAAATGCTGGAGTAACTCAGCAGGTCAGGCAGCATCTCAGGAGAGAAGGAATGGGCAACGTTTCGGGTCGAGACCCTTCTTCAGACTGATGTCAGGGGGGCGGGACAAAGGAAGGATATAGGTGGAGACCGGAAGACAGTGGGAGATCTGGGAAGGGGGAGGGGGAGCGAGGGACTGAGGAACTATATAAAGTTGGAGAAGTCAATGTTCATACCACTGGGCTGCAAGCTGCCCAGGCGAAATATGAGGTGCTGTTCCTCCAATTTCCGGTGGGACTCGCTATGGCACTGGAGGAGGCCCATGACAGAAAGGTCAGACTGGGAATGGGAGGGGGAGTTGAAGTGCTCGGCCACCGGGAGATCAGATTGGTTAATGCGGACTGAGCGCAGGTGTTGAGCGAAGCGATCGCCGAGCCTGCCTTTGGTTTTGCCAATGTAAATAAGTTGATATCTGGAGCAGCGGATGCAATAGATGAGGTTGGAGGAGGTGCAGGTGAACCTCTGTCTCACCTGGAAAGACTGTTTGGGTCCTTGGATGGAGTTGAGGGGGGAGGTAAAGGGACAGGTGTTGCATCTCGTGCGGTTGCAGGGGAAAGTGCCCGGGGTTGGGGTGGTTTGGGTAGGAAGGGACGAGTGGACCAGGGAGTTACGGAGGGAACGGTCTCTGCGGAACGCAGAGAGGGGAGGGGATGGGAAGATATGGTCAGTGGTGGGGTCCCGTTGTAGGTGACGGAAATGTTGGCGGATGATTTGTTGGATACCCTGGCTGGTGGGGTGGAAGGTGAGAACGAGGGGGATTCTGTCCTTGTTTTCCTACACTCCATCTTGTCATTATTTGATATCTGGCCCACTATGGTGCTATAATCTGCAAATTTGTAATTGGAGTTGGGTTGGTATTTGGATGCACAGTTGGTATTTGGATGCACAAGGAGGAAAACGGGGGCTGAGAATGCGGGAAAGGGGCTGAGATTGTGATAAATTTGATTGAGTTTCTTGAAGAGGAGACTGAGAAGATTGAGACATGGTGTCGGACTTTAAGAAAGGGCTTTCAAGGTCCTTTTGTCTGGTCTGGAAGGTTCGACTTTGGGATCCAGGTTGAGGACAAGTTCCGGACTCAACCAAGATTGAAGCGGCAGCATACTCCAATTGTTTAACTAAAACTCCTCTTTGTGTGTGCTCGCCCCTTTCTGCTGGTGAGAGCAGAAAATTATATGAAGATAAACCAGTTGTCATTAGAGGCATTTTTTTGCTGCTATCTGTGATTTGGCAGAGAAAAGCGTGGAAGCTCCTTTTTAATCTTGCAAGGGTTGGTTTGAAGTTGGAGTCCAATTTTATTATTGCACGTTGCTAAAAAGCAACCACTGGGTGGCACAGTGACACAGCTGGTACCTCCGTGCCAGAGACCCGGGTTCCATCCTGACCTCGGATATTGTCCGTGTGTGGAGGCTGCCCGTTCTCCCTGTGGCCGTGAGGGTTTCCCTCCGCTTTCCTCCCGCGTCTCAAAGACATGCGGGTTTTGCATGTAAATTTGCCATGTAAAACAAAATTTGCCCTAAATTGTGGGGAGTGGATGAGAAAGTGGGATAACAGAACAAGTGTGACTGGGTGATTAATGATCAGCATGGCCTCAATGGGACTGTTTCCATGCCGAAACTCTAAGCTCGCTGTAAATGGTGGATTCGTCTTCTGCAAGCTCTGCCCTCTAACCTAAAGGTGTTTAATTTTGGGTCAGCTGTTGCTAAAAGCAGTTAGTTACATGCTTCATGTCAGGCTGGATGAAGTGCCACATGTAGGGCATATTATATATAGAATATGCAGCAGGCTGTTTGGCTCAGCTGGTCTGTTCTAGTCTTTATGCTCCACGCCATCCTTGTCTCCTTATTAATTTCTTCCAAATGTTTATCCAGCTTGCTCTTAAATGCAGCTCTGCTTTCCCCATTGGAGCAAGTTCCACATTCCTACTGGTCTGCGGGGGGGGGGGGGGGGGGGGGGGGGAGGGGAGGGGGGGGGGAGGAGGGGGGGGAGGAGGGGGGGAGGAGGGGGGGAGGGGAGGGGGGGGGGGAGGAGGGGGGGAGGAGGGGGAGGGGGAGGAGGAGGAGAGTTTCCAAGGAATGCCTTATCTGATTTTTGCTGCCCTCGGTGCAGCTTTTCGATCTCCACCTGATAAAGCCGTATTGTGACCTTAAAACGCAGTGTTAGGTATCCCGTCTTGTGTTTAAAGAAAGCAAGTGCTGTGGTGTGCAATCTTTTTTTGTGAGTTATAATTTCTCAGTTTCTGTCATTTTCAAAGGCTTAAAACATAGAAACATAGAAAATAGGTGCAGAGTAGGCCATTCGGCCCTTCGAGCCTGCACCGCCATTCAATATGATCATGGCTGATCATCCAGCTCAGTAACCTGTACCTGCCTTCTCTCCATACCCCCTGATCCCTTTAGCCACAAGGGCCACATCTAACTCCCTCTTAAATATAGCCAATGAACTGGCCTCAACTACCTTCTGTGGCTCCCGTGTGTTTGCCATCGGTATCAGGAAGCCTGAGATTAAAATTTATAAATATAATGATCTCATTGAATATGTTTAGAGATGTGACATTGCATATTTTTGAAATTCTAGCTCCAGGCAATTTACTGTATCTATTAAGAGATGAAGTAGTATTGTATTGACTTGCCTGAATTGGTATATTTCACACTGTTTTGTCATTGGTAATTGGGTCAAAAACAGTTGACAGTTAACTGTTAAATGACTGCACCATGTATTTATTTTTTTTGGTTGAGTAATTTGGCTGAATTCTTATCTCATTTTGGCAAAATTTAATTCTCTGGTTTGGTTTGGTTTGTAGTTGTGCCTTTTGTCATCGAGGAGATCACTAATATCCATTTTGAAGCTGGGAAAGTCCTCTGTTCTAACCCCCCCTCCCCCAACTCTCTTCAATGTTGCTTGTGCAACTCTGGTATTAACAACTGTGCCATCAGCTGCTTCAATCTTACATTCTGTTCCTTCTGTAAAACCCTCTGGCACTCTCTTCTTCAGACCCTCTTTTTTTTTAAGAACACCCTTTGACCTTGCCATTTCGTCTGAGGTGCTCCACGACATTGTTTCCTCGTCGCCAGATTTGCATTGGCTTCCCTTCCACTCTTGAAATTGATGCTGTTGCTTCCAGTCATCAGCTGGCCCGTGTTTTATAATTATAGCACTGAATTTAACTCGGTGGAATGAGAGGAGGGGAAAGTGGAATATACATGTGGTAAGTCCATAAGGATCTGGGCAATGGGTTGTAGAGTCGTAGGGCCTTACAGCTTGGAAACAAGTCCATGGCCCATTTCCCTTTAAACCCTTCCTATCCATACATCTGTCCAAACGTCTTCATAGTCACAATTGTAGCTGCTTCTATAGCTTCCACTGGTAGCTTAATTTGGCACTGATATTAAATGGAAAAAGCTTGTTGTGTGGAACTGGAACAATAAAAGGAGTGGATATTGCATAAAATGGTGCTTGTTGTTAATAGAAAGAAGCAGCTTGATGGGTATAATATACTAGTGATGAAACTAAACTGTGCTGCAGCCTCTAATCTGATTTACGATGAGCTTGTGGAGCATTTGGATAGCAGCAACAGGATCGTTCCGAGTCAGCATGGATTTACGAAGGGGAAATCATGCTTGACTAATCTTCTGGAATTTTTTGAGGATGTAACTAGGAAAATTGACAGGGGAGAGCCGGTGGATGTGGTGTACCTCGACTTTCAGAAAGCCTTCGACAAGGTCCCACATAGGAGATTGGTGCAAAATTAGAGCGCATGGTATTGGAGATAGGGTACTGACATGGATAGAAAATTGGTTGACAGACAGAAAGTAGAGTGGGGATAAATGGGTCCCTTTCAGAATGGCAGGCAGTGACTAGTGGGGTACCGCAAGGCTTGGTGTTGGGACCGCAGCTATTTACAATATACATCAATGACTCGGATGAAGGGATTAAAAATACCATTAGCAAATTTGCAGATGATACAAAGTTGGGTGGCAGTGTGAACTGTGAGGAAGATGCTATGAGGTTGCAGGGTGACTTGGACAGGTTGTGTGAGTGGGCGGATGCTTGGCAGATGCAGTTTAATGTGGATAAGTGTGAGGTTATCCACTTTGGTGGTAAGAATAGGAAGGCAGATTATTATCTGAATGGTGTCAAGTTAGGAAAAGGGGACGTACAACGTGATCTAAGGAAGCATGCAGGTACAGCAGGCAGTGAAGAAAGCCAATGGAATGTTGGCCTTCATAACAAGAGGAGTTGAGTATAGGAGCAAAGAGGTCCTTCTGCAGTTGTACAGGGCCCTAGTGAGACCGCACCTGGAGTACTGTGTGCAGTTTTGGTCTCCAGATTTGAGGAAGGATACTCTTGCTATTGAGGGCGTGCAGCGTAGGTTTACTAGGTTAATTCCCGGAATGGCGGGACTGTCATATGTTGAAAGACTGGAGCGACTAGGCTCATATACACTGGAATTTAGAAGGATGAGAGGGGATCTTATCGAAACGTATAAGATTATTAAGGAGTTGGTCACGTTAGAGGCAGGAAACATGTTCCCAATGTTGGGGGAGTCCAGAACCAGGGGCCACAGTTTAAGAATAAGGGGTAGGCCATTTAGAACAGAGATGAGGAAAAACTTTTTCAGTCAGAGAGTTGTGAATCTGTGGAATTCTCTGCCTCAGAGGGCAGTGGAGGCCAATTCTCTGAATACATTCAAGACAGAGCTAGATAGAGCTCTTAAGGATAGCGGAGTCAGTGGGTATGGGGAGAAAGCAGGAATGGGGTACTGATTGAGAATGATCAGCCATGATCACATTGAATGGTGGTGCTGGCTCGAAGGGCCGAATGGCCTACTCCTGCACCTATTGTCTATTGAGCTTCAGTGCACTATCCCCAGGGCTGCCTGATTTTTATATCACTAACTCCAGCCCTACCATGGCTCAGTTGCTGCTGGAATTCTCTGCTTTTTGTTGCTTCCAGATTTTATTATTCCATCCCAATGCAGTTTAAAGACACAGCATGGAAACAGGCCCTCTGGCCCACCGAGTCTATGCTGACCAGCGATCACCTGTACATTAGTTCTATCCTACACACTAGGAGCAATTTTACAGAAGCCAACTAACCTACAAACCTGCAAGTCTTTGGGGTGTGGGGGGAAACTGGAGCACCTGGAGAAAACCCACATGATCACAGGGAAACTCCGTACAGACGGCACCCGTAGTCAGTGTGTTATATCTCCTCGCTCATCAACTTGAGGTTCAAGTACTGGGAAGTAAAATTCCTTTGGGTAGCCTTTTTTTGGTGGGCATGGATGGTTTGGTGGCAGAATGACTGGCCTGAACACAATTGACCTGAGGCTTCTTTACGTTTAATCTGAGAAGATGGGCAAGGTGAGAGAAGGCAATGGACACATTTGGACTCAAGTGGAGTTGAGGAATATGTAACAGAGTTTGTGCAGGGGATTGAAAATGATGGCTGTGATCTTCCAGATATTGTGTGCCTCGTAAACAGTGGAGGGGCCATGAGGTGGTGGTAATATGAAACTCCAGTATCATCAGGTATGTGTGGTTTCAGATTTTTTTAAAGATGAATCTCTAGGTCAGCAAGGGCATTCAGTTCAAGGTTCTTGACGATTGCAGTTGGCTGTTGATGCTTGAAACATTGAATCCTTTTTTGAGGGAATGTTTGAGTTTGGGGTGGTGGGGTGAGGATGGTGTGTGTGGTGGCAGATAACACTTTGGAAATTCTTGGAGTTAAAGCTGTTAGAATAGGGAAATAGATGGCAGACAACAAAAGCTTTTTCACTGTACCTCGCTCGGTACACGTGACGATAAACTAAACTGGATTTTGTTTGGGGGGGGGGGTGAATAAACATCCCAAATTTTCAAAGAAACTGGAAAGTCTTGCTTACTTCTGGGGCATTATCAATGATTTGGAGATAGCACTTGAAGGAATAGTGTTCAAAATTGTTGATGGTTTGTAGATAAGGAGATATATTATTTCTTTAGAAAGTTAAAGGAATAATGAAAGTGCATGTTACAGCTTGTTTGCATTGCCTACGTGTAACTGTATCCACTGATTTAAAATAAGCTTTTGAATGTGGACAAACATTGGGATTTGGGTGTGTAGGTTTACGGTGCTGGTTTGAAGGAATCACCTTTTGGTTGCTATTTTTTTTGCCATAGGGACTTAAAATTGCCTTTTAAGGCATAGAATGGAAAACATAAACACTCGGCATATTAGGCTGCAACTGTGGAAAGAGAAATTGTTCTGTATCACTTCAAAGACCCTTTGTCCAGCTGAGTATTTCCAAAATGATTTTTCATTTTTATGGGGAGAAATTATTTTAAACATTTGGGCAAAATCTCAAGCATGATGACTGTTCTATGCTCTATATGGGAGGGGCACGATTTAATAGGTACCTGAGGGGCAACCTTTTCACTGAAAGGGTGGGGGTATATGGAATGAGCTGCCAGAGGTGATGGTTGAGGCATGTCAGCATTTAAAAGACTTTGGACAGGTACATGGAAAGGAAAATTTTGAAGGGATATGCACGAATAGGACTAGCTAAGATGGGGTTTCTTGATTGGCAGGGGCAAGTTGGGCCGTTTCTGCACTGTAAGACTATCTGATCAAGGCTTGCTTGGTGGAGGGCAGGAGAGAGGTCTGTAGGAAGGAACTGCAGATGCTGGTTTAAACCGAAGATAGAGACAAAATGCTAGAGTAACTCAGCGGGGCAGGCAGCATCTCTGGAGAGAAGGAATGGGTGACGTTTCTGGTCGAGACCATTCTTCAGACTGTCACGAGGAGGTAGTGCCACATTGCAGGAAACACAAGCAGGAGGAAGGTGAACGGAGGGAATAAATGTCACCAAATAAGGAGAAGGCAAAGAGCTCGTCTGTCTGTAACTGATGAGCATCAATATTCGGGTCTTCCTGAGGTTAATGTAGAGAAAGAAGATACGTGTAGATGATTTTTTAAAATAAATCCATGTGGCGGATGTGACTGGAGTGTGTGCTAAGCAAGGACAAGGCACTGGTCATTTACCGATGGCGGAGTAGTGAACGTTGCTGTTTGAACTAATGTACAAATGTTCACTTTCACTCTCACACTTGTTCTGAGTCAAAATTTGCGCCTGGGTTGATGAGACATAGTCTGTAGGTTCAATTCGCCTGTGGCCTGACCCCATTTTTATTTTGGAGTGGTGTGTGTGGGGCGAGGAGAATGATTCAGTCAGGCTATTCTTGTAGCTTTGCATCTTATCTTTGACAAGAACACTGGTAATTTGTCACTCGGAGCCGAGAGTTCTGAAATGTTGTGCAATATCTTTAAAGATTAAGGAGGAAAATATGCTAATGTGCAGAAATATAAAGGTTTAAACGGATTACAAATAATCTGATCCTTGGACTCTTTCCCCGTCTATTAGGAAGTTGGGAAAAGGGGACGTACAACGAGATCTCTTGGTGTCCTAGTGCATCAGTCACTGAAAGGAAGCATGCAGGTACAGCAGGCAGTGAAGAAAGCCAATGGAATGTTGACCTTCATAACAAGAGGAGTTGAGTATAGGAGCAAAGAGGTCCTTCTGCAGTTGTACAGGGCCCTAGTGAGACTGCACCTGGAGTACTGTGTGCAGTTTTGGTCTCCAAATTTGAGGAAGGATATTCTTGCTATTGAGGGTGTGCAGCGTAGGTTTACTAGGTTAATTCCCGGAATGGCGGGACTGTCATATGTTGAAAGACTGGAGCGACTAGGCTCGTATACATTGGAATTTAGAAGGATGAGAGGAGATCTTATCGAAACGTATAAGATTATTAAGGGGTTGGACACGTTAGAGGCAGGAAACATGTTCCCAATGTTGGGGGAGTCCAGAACAAGGGGCCACAGTTTAAGAATAAGGGGTAGGCCATTTAGAACTGAGATGAGGAAAAACGTTTTCAGTCAGAGAGTTGTGAATCTGTGGAATTCTCTGCCTCAGAAGGCAGTGGAGGCCAATTCTCTGAATGCATTCAAGAGAGAGCTAGATAGAGCTCTTAAGGATAGCGGAGTCGGGGGGTATGGGGAGAAGGCAGGAACGGGGTACTGATTGAGAATGATCAGCCATGATCACATTGAATGGCGGTGCTGGCTCGAAGGGCCGAATGGCCTCCTCCTGCACCTATTGTCTATTTGTGTTGGTCCTTTCCACCCCGGAGTTTTTTATCCACGGTTCTTGCTTGTGAAAAGTGGGGATTCGTCTCCTTTTGCTTTCGAGCAGGGAACCAAATATTTTGGTTGTAGAGAATCTAGGAATGGGCATATCTCCTGAGAATATTGCATGCTTGCTGCAGTGCTGATTCACATGGTTATTTATTTTTCACTCGTGCAGATCATGTCAGCTGTTTGCATCTTTTCGTCTTTAATGTTCCTGCCTCCTGGGACCGAGACCAAGGATGACTCTTTTTGACTGTGTTGCCTAGACACCAGGCAAAAATACTCGCCAATTGCTCACATTTTATTTTTCTGCAGACTGGCTGCTATCTTGTACTGCAGCCAATGCAAGCTGATCACCACAGTAAAGTGCTTTGGGATGTTGCAAAAGGCACAACGGAACAGCAAGGGTTTATGTCGTGTGTACAGGGTCGGGGTGGGGGGTGCTGATGTGAAAGGCAAGGTGCTTTTGCCAGGCTGCTGGTGATTCTCTTGGTTCCAGTTGGTTGACAGATTAAAATGGAGGGAAATTCTCCTTGGAGCAGATATGCTAAGGGGAGTTTTAAAGGGTTGTACAAACAAGGAACTGCAAATACTGGTTAATACACAAGGGCACAAAGTGCTGGAGCAACTCTGGGTCAGGCAGGCAGCATCCCCAAAGAACGTGGTTTTGGGTCGAGACCCTACAGACTGATTGTGGGGGAGAAGAGAGATGGAAGAGAGGAGAGGCAGGGTGAAGTGTGGCAAGAGAAGAAGTCTGAAGATGGACACAAAGTGCTGGAGTAGCTCAGCGGGTTAGGCAGCATCTCTGGAGAGAAGGAATGGGTGAGGTTTTGGGTTGAAACTGTCTGAAGGTAGTTCCCACTGGGGATGCAAATTGAAAATATTTGGCAAAGGAACTGCAAAATGTCTTTTAATGCAGTGATTGCTATCTGAGCGGACAGTGAGAGCAGGTTCCAAAGGAGCTTTGAGGAAAGCAATTGGAAATAAATACAGGGTTATATGTGATTATGAGATTAACTAGCTGGAAGGGTCTTCTAAGCTGCAACATTGATGCAATTTATGGAATGATAACCATCTGTGCAATAAGATTCTGAGATTCACCCCAAATTAATTAAATCTGGAGTTGTGAGCTGGTGAAATCTTTTGAGCTGGTCCTCTGCAGGCTCTGTGCTTGCCTCATTCTGGTCACTTCAGCATAAGTCAAGTCAATTTTATTTGTATAGCACATTTAAAAACAACCCACGTTGACCAAAGTGCTGTACATCAGTTCAGGTACTAAGAACGAACACACAATGGCACACAAACATAACAGCACATACATAAACAGTTCACAGTGCCCCCTCAGAGGGCCTCAAAGGCTAGGGAGTAGAAATAGGTTCTGAGCCTGGACGTAAAGGAGTCGATGGAGGGGGAAGTTCTGATGGGGAGAGGGATGCTGTTCCACAGTCTAGGAGCTGCAACCGCAAAAGCGCGGTCACCCCTGAGCTTAAGCCTAGACTGCGGGATAGTCAGTAGCCCCATGTCGGCCGACCTGAGGGACCTGGAGATAGAGTGGTGGGTTAGAAGATTTTTGATATAGATATAAAAACACTAGTGACACTCCAGTCAGAGCTGAAAGCGTACTAGACTGTCATGAAGACATTAAAGACCCCCCTCTCTGCTGCTTTGAAGAGCAATGGTGTTATTCTGGTGTCCCGGACGATTTGTTCCACTGTAATCTTTCTGAAGCGGGCTATTTGGTCAACTTCACATTGCAACCCATGGGATCTTGCTGTGTGGAACTTGGGTGCCAAACATCCTGGCTACATTTCAAAGGGACTTCGTTGGCTGTGAGGTGTATTGGATAGAGAAACTGCAGATGCTGGCTTACCGAAAAAGGCGCAAAGTGACTCAGCGGATTAGGCAGCATCACTGGAGAACATGGATGGGTGACAATTTCGGTTGGGACCCTTCACACTGAAGAAGGGTTCTTACCCGAAACGTTACCCATTCACGTTCTTGAGATGCTGTCTGACCTGCTGAGTTACTTTAGCACTTTGCTTTTTTTTTCATCTTTTCGGTGAACTTGTTGCGTGCTAAACAGTCAGCAGAAAGACAATATATTTATTACAATCGAGCCTTTTACAGTGTATAGATGATGCATGATAAGGGAATAACGTTTAGTGCAAGGTAAAGCCAACAAAGTCTGATCAAGGATAGTCTGAGGGTCGTCAATAGTAAATTTATTTGTCACATACACATAAATGTGCAGTGAAATGAAAGATTACCCACAGTCCAACAATAAGACTAATAAAAATAAGCAATAAAAATATGCAATAACACACACAATCATAAACCAACACCAAACAAAAAGAAACATCCAACACAGTGAGTCTCCTCCAGTCACCTCCTCACTGTGATGGAAGGCCAGAATGTCTTTTCTCTTCCCCTGCCGTCTTCTCCCGCGGTCAGGCTGTTGAACTTGCCACGTCGTGGTGGTCGTGGCTCCTGACATTGAAGCCCCCGCCGGGCAGAGAAAATCCCGCGTCCTATTCCAGGCCGCGCCGGACGGTGAAAGGTCCGCGGCGGGCCGACCCAAGCCCCGCGATTCGGGGCGGGCAAAGACGCTGCCGCTGCCGGAGGTAGATAGTAGTTTAGCACTGCTCTCTGGATGTGTAGGATGATTCAGCTGCCTGATAACAATATATTGGTAGTGGCAACCAGGCTGCCTGCCGTGTGTCGTTTGAAAACTGACCCCTCCAACAGTACCAAACTTCTCGCTGCTATGTAAAGGGTGTGGAGACTGCATGGCATTTGTTATGCATCACAGTTAAGTTTGATCTTCTCGTCCATACCCTTATAAAGCTTGTTTCTGAAGGAGGAGAAACTCTCCGTCTACCTATAGTTCCAATGTTTCAAATTTTACAGTAGATGTTGTTTAAGGCTTGTTGACACCATTTTTAAAGAAAAAGCATTGTGTGGCACAAATAAACTTGAGTACTGAGCGTGGATAAGGCCTGTGGTCTGTTCCACTAATGCTCTTGTAATGACTTTCCCAAGTACAGCCATAGAGGTGATGACGCATGGGGGCTATTTTCTCGTTGTTTATCTTTGTGACCTCCGGAGAGATGATGCCAGTGGAATTCACCCTTTTGGTTGCTGACCACTTTAGTGTACAAGTATACATCAGAAGGCAGGGGTTTGGTGACTGGAATAGAGGAGCAGTGAGGCTCTTGCAGCAATTTGACGAGCAAGGGATGTTTACTTTGCCTCAATTCCTCTCCAGCCTTTGGCTTGCTTCCAGCCTAGGACATATCCATTATTTTTAATGACGACGTAACTGCCGCCGTGCAGCTTGCTGCAGAAAAGCAGCATCCTGCTGTCTTTCTTTGACCCTGTTTTGCTTGGGCTGATTAGCGTTGAGTCGCTGAGCTTTCAACGACACTGCGAGGTTTGCTTTTGACAGGAGCTCTGTATGCAAACAAAATTGACGAAAAGAGTCTTCGGAAATGGTAAGATGCAGCGCGTGCGGATTATTGGATACCGGGAGCCCGGGCTGAGCTTCAAGGGCAGCAGGAGTGCAAATCTTTAGTTGGGGTGATGTGGAATAGGAAAGTACGGGAACAAGCAACGTTGGATGTGCTTGGATTTGGGGTTCATGGCTTAAAAGACGGGGTGAAATGTGACCGAGTTCCGTTATTGAATGCAGTAAAAATAATTTCCTCTCTAAGTCCTCTTATTTTTTTTAAAAACCTCTCAGTTCAACAATGTATTAACATACCAGGAGTGAGAATTTTAATGTGTTTCGTGTACCTCAGTTTTTGAAAGTTAAAAAAAAAATGCCAAGTGGTGAAACTTATTGTAAGTAAGCACCGTCTTGCAGTTTTTCTTTCACCAGAACGTCCTGAGCCCGTTGCAGTATGAGCCATGGGGTACGATGTCAACCGGTTTCAGGGTGAGGTGGATGAAGATTTGATTTGCCCAATTTGTAGTGGAGTTTTGGAAGAACCTGTGCAGGTGAGTAAACACAACTGTTTGGTTGTCGTGGTGGAGTTGGTCTCTCAAATAGTCTAAAGATCTAGCCTTGGCACACTGCTCAGCTGTGAAACACCTTGCAACGGAGTCCGATGCTTAAGGCACTAAATAACACTCCTGTGAATCTTGCATGTTAAAGTTTGGAGAACACCGCTGCAACAAATCGGGCTACTTGTGCTTGCGTCTGATTTAATTTCTGTTCGGGGTGGGGGGTGGGGGGGGGGGGGAGTGAGAGGTTGTTTGAGTGTAAACTGTAACGGGGAAGGGCTGTCCAAACCTTCTGGCTCGGTGTGATCTATTGATGCAGAATCTGAATGACTGCAGCTGTGCTGCGTCAGAAATCTGCATCGTCAGGGGATAGGGGATGCTCTCAGTGTTGCACAGCCACATACGATCTCTTGGCTGAGCAGAGGAAGTTTTAAATAGAAATCGAGGGCTCTGTGCAACATTGCAGAAAGCTGCCAAAAAATCAATCGGTTTTTCGACCCCCTCGGCCGGGTTTGGAACAGAGAAGGAAAGTTAACTTTTAAAGCACAGGCTCTCTGTTAAAACTAGAGCATTGGATCATTATTCATGGTTTATCCATGTCGACCATTACAATGCAACTTTGTTGAATGTCGCAGTTGAATATAGTGGCGGTCGCGATGTCATTAGAAATAAGGGGGCACCCTGGATGGGTGAGAGTGGTGCGCTGAGTCCTGTAAACTAGGAATGTCTCTGGCAACTCGAGAGGTGACCGTAAGCCAGGATTATTCCAATCTCGAGCCCTTTAAATCTATGAGCAGTACATATTTGTTGCATTGGATAGCCTGTGCTGTTAACTCTCCTGATATCAATAAATCCACCAATAAAAGGACAGCACGGTGGCGCAGCGGTAGAGTTGCTGCCTCACAGCACCAGAGACCTGGGTTCCATCCTGACTACGGGTGCTGTGTATGTGGGGTTTGTACGTTCTTTTCGTGACCTGCGTGGGCTTTCTATGGGTGCTCTGGTTTGTAGGCTAATTGACTTGGTATAATTGTAAATTGTCCCTAGTGTGTAGGATAGTGCCCGTGTATGGAGATCACTGGTCGGCGTGGACCCGGTGGGCCGAAGGGCCTGTTTCCCCACTGCATCTCTGAACTGCTCCTCATTGAGAAAGGCCAGTGTTGGCTGTGTGGTCACAAGGCTTTGTCCTTTTAAATTGAGCTCTTAATTTGTCAAAAATGGTGCCAGATTTTATAATCCAGTGTTGATTTTGACCGTTTAATCTTGGGAAATCTTGTGTCTATTTTTCTCCCTTGCCCCATTTTTCCCCTCATTCAGCAGCGAATGCTAAATTAATCCTCTCCATTGGCTGACCCATTAGAACACTGGCCGATGGCCGGTGTCAGAGGCAGTTTGTGGGATTTTGTTTCGCATTTTAATTTATAAGCTTGATGGGAAGGTGTTGAACGAAGCACTGACAGTGGGGAGCAATTTAGTGTGCTAAAGCCCCCCCACCCCCAGTGTGAACTGGTGCTGCGATGGTGGATATTGCACTGTGCTCCATGAGAATGCTTTTGAAAGTATACTCTTGGAATGATTGTGATGTTCATAAGACATAGGAGCAGAATTAAGCCATTCGGCCCATCAACTCTGCTCCGCCATTCGATTATGGCTGATCTATCTTTCCCTCTTAACCCTATTCTCCTGCCTTGTGCCCATAACATTTGAAGCCCTTACCAATCACGAATCTATCAATCTATGCTTTAAAAATACCCAATGCCTTGGCCTCCACTGCTGTCAGAGACAATGAATTTCACAGATTCACCACCCTCTGGCTAAAGCAATTCCTCCTCATCTCCACTCTAAAAGTATGGCCTTTTATTCTGAGGCTCTGCCCTCTGGTCCTGGACTCTCCCACTTACTGGAAACATCCTCTCCACATCCAGTCTATCTTGGGTTCTTGTTATTCGGTGGGTTTCAATGAGATCCCTCCTCATCCGTCTAAACTGCAATGAGTACAGGTCCATCAAAAATCGCTCATCGTATATATATGATATGATATGATATGATATGATATGATATGGTATGGTATGTCAGCCAAATTCATTACATGCCATGAATTGGCTTTTTATTAACAACAGGAATTTAATATAATAACAAGGTAGCAGTTGTGTTACTCTGATTCAGGGTTACTTGGATTGATATCGGGTAGTTCTCGTGATCGGCCATGAAAATAAACGACTCTAGTTACAAGTACAGCTTTAAGAGAATGCGGTTAATGTAAAAGCAATAGAGCTAGATTGTGATGTCAGGCTGACGAAAAGCGAGAACGACCAGCCATTAGAGAGGAAGCTTTTGAATCTTTCCAGGTAGAAAACTTGGTGTCCCCGTCTCTCTCTTCCCCCCTCCCCCATGGCTAATTGATGCAGCAATAAAAAATAATCGTGCTACTTTCACTATTGGTATTCCTTCGTTATCACCTTGTCTCCAGCCAACAATGGACCATTGTGGGCTCTACCTTTCCTGAGTCATGGATCCGGGCTCTGCTTTGTTCTGTACCTTCCCATACCTCCAGTGTCCCCCTCCCTGTTTCTCAGTCTGACGAAGGGTCTCGACCCGAAATGTCACATTCCTTTTCTCAAGAGATGCTGCCTGACCCGCTGAGTTACTCCAGCTTTTTGTATCTGTCTTCAGTGAAAAATCATACTTGCTTTTGAGCTCTTCAGTTTTATCCCAGCTTTCGAATTGCTGCTCTAGATTTTAGACTGGTTGAGGGGTGATGATCTGAGACTTTCACCCGGCTCAATGCTAAGTGAGCTATTCTGAAATTGGCTTCATAAAGGTGAGTAGTGAGCTCGGTAGAGTCGGGTTCTTCTGTTTAGTCTATTTATGGGGCCCATTTTCCCTCTCCCTTCCTCCCCTCTCCCATATAAATCGGTATGTACTTTCCTGTGGTGTATTGATTTAATCCTAATAATGTCCTGCCTTTCAAAAGATTATAATGGCATCTGTGGAACTCTGGCACTTGGAAGCTGACTGCATCATTCAAAGTTGGCTCCTTGACAACACTGCAGGCTCTCTCCCCTTTAACCTTGAATTTGATCAAAGGAGCTTTCTCCTCTGGCTGATGTTATTTGCGTACCTTGTGAAGAAAGTTGGTTTGGGGAGGCAGCACAAGTAAAATATCTTCCATTTCTTCCTGTGTAGGCAACCTACACACGTGATCACATCACAGATCTACAGGCAGATGTATTTATGATAGTGGGTCAGTTTTATTGAATAGAGCCTGAGTGCTTTCAAACTGGGTCGCTGCAAATTAGATTTCCAAGTGACTTGTGCTGCCGTGTGTGTTGTTTTCTGTTTCAGTTTAGTTTATTGTCACGTGTACCGAGGTACAGTGACTGGTTAGCATGCAACAAAAGCTTTTCAGTGGAAAGACTGTACATGATTACAATCGAGCCGCTTATAGTGTATAGGTACATGATAAGGGAATCACAAAATGCTGGAGTAACTCAGCGGGTCAGGCAGCATCTCGGGAGAGAAGGAATGGGTGACATTTCAGGTCGAGACCCTTCTTCAGACTGAAGAAGGGTCTCGACCCGAAACATCCGCCATTCCTTCTCTCCTGAGATGCTGCTTGACCCGCTGAGTTACTCCAGCATTTTGTCTACCTTCGATTCAAACCAGCATCTGCAGTTTTTTTCCTACACATGATAAGGGAGTGTTGGTTCACTTGCTGTCTCCTCTGCTTCCTCCCAGGCTCCACACTGTGAGCATGCATTTTGCAATGCCTGTATCACCCAATGGTTCTCCCAACAGCAGACGTGTCCGGTGGATCGCAGTGTCGTCACTCTAGCCCACCTGCGGCCCGTTCCCCGCATCATGCGGAACATGCTGTCCAAACTGCAGATCACATGCGACAACGCCAGCTTCGGCTGCACGGCTGTGGTGCGGCTCGACCAGCTCACCTCCCACCTCAACGACTGCGAGCACAATCCCAAGCGACCCGTGACGTGCGAACAAGGATGTGGGTGAGTTATGCTCTGGAGTCGTGTTGAAAGTATGTGATGTACAGACAGTGAAGGTGTAGAAGCAAGGAACTGCAGATAGACACAAAGCTGGAGTAACTCAACGGGACAGGCAGCATCTCTGAAGAGAAGGAATGGGTGACGTTTCGAGTCGAGACCCTTCTTCAGACTGGTTCGGGATAAGGGAAACGAGAGATGTAGACGCTGTGGAGAGATAAAGACACATGAATGAATGATATGCCAAAAGGTAACGATGATAAAGGAAACGGGCCATTGTTAGCTGTTTGTCGGGTGAAAATGAGAAGCTGGTGGGACTTGGGTGGGGGAGGGATAGAGAGAGAGAGAGAGAGAGAGAGGGAATGCCGGGGCTACCTGAAGTGAGAAGTCAATATTCATACCACTGGGCTGTAAGCTGCTCAACAAAATATGAGACGCTGTTCCTCCAATTAGCGTTTAGCCTCACTGACAATGAAGGAGACCCAGGACAGAAAGGTCAGTGTGGGAATGGGAAGGAGAATTAGTGTTTGGCAACCGGGAGATCAGGTAGGAACTGCAGATGCTGGTTTACCAACAAAAAGGACACATGGTGCTGGAGTACCTAGTGGCTTCTTGATGACTGAAACTTGGGAGCTGTGGGGCAAGTGCACCTTCAATAGAAAAGGGGACCAAGTTAAACTCCAGAGCAGAACTCTTCAGAAGAAAGATGTTTTTGGCCACATTGTGTCTTGAAGCTGTCGTAGGTGTTTTCATTTTCGAAACTAAAATTGCAAAGTTATGTTCTTTATGTCTACAGTAATAGGATGGGATGTAATATTTAATAAAATGCACTTCAATTTGGAATGGACCAAAGCAAATGGCAAGCTGCACTTGTGCTTGAAGCTGGGGCTCTGAAGTGCCTGGGGCTTGTCTCAATGCTGTGCCCTGCCCTTTCAAATGAGCACAATTAGAAATGTAACTTCGGTTTGAACCTAGATAGTTCACTTTAAAAATAAGCTTGTTGTGCTATTTGACCAGTTTTATTTTCACCGCCTTTCAGCTTAGAAATGCCCAAAGATGAGCTGCCAAACCACAACTGTATCAAACATCTTCGCACTGTGGTGCTGCAGCAACAGGTGAAAATTGCGGAGCTGGAGAAGTCTTCAGCAGAGCACAAACATCAGCTGGCAGAGCAGGTGGGTGCTTGATGCCACGTGGCCAACGAGAGATTGTGGCTGAACTATCCCGAGGGCTTGTATTTTCCAAATTGTGGACGTCAATCTTGCACCTCAAGGACTGACCTCGATTACCGTGTGAATTACTGCCTCCTTTTTCCTTCCTCTTTTTATTCTTCTGCTCCCAGGAAGTTTTATCTGTATAAATAGCACCACATCCCCACCTCTTTTGAGATAGTTACCACTATGTGAATGACCCATGTTTAAAATGGGCAGTTGCTTCGATCAACCAAAACGCACAGACGTAAAAGGCAAATAGTTCCAATTTCACATTTGTGTCTCAATGCTTTGTTTTGGGCTATGCTTGCTCATCTGTGTTACCGCACGTGGAACAAACTTGTGCATGCTTTTATTTTTCTCGTCCCAATAACCCAAAATTTGGGCCCTAGTGGGTGTTCATTTGAAGATTAAATTGTCATTTGGCGACTTGGTGAGATTAAGGTCCATCAACGGGTTAAGCCAGCCACATGTAGGGCTGCAGTTCTGTGCCGTTCGTGATGATTCCCAGTAGTGTGTGGGTGGACGGGTGAACTCGATACGAGTAGACTCCAGTTCAAGGTGGTATTTGCTGTCCAGTGTTGGCTGCTGTAAGACACCATTGCACTTTGCATCAGTGGTGTAGGACGAACCCAGGCAGTGCACAGCCTAACTTGACCAGTCAGACCGAGTTCCCTCGGGAGGTATCACTGGGAATTCAGCAAGAAACCTGATCAAATGAGCAATGTTATGGCCAATGTGTTTTAAGTGGTTGCTCTCCTATTGAGGGAGTTATAAATGACCTGTGACGTGCAGGGTGGAGTATTATCAACAGCAGATGCTTTGCAGCATGGCGGCCTCTTTGTGAAGGAGCTTTATGTGGCTTCTCGTTAGTGAGGGTGCCGTAAACCATGCACAGCGCACTACATCTCTTGATAAACCAGTTCAAGTCAAGTTCCAATGACTGTCCTCCACCGCAGTTGGAAATATTTGTGATTAGAATGAGAAGCCCAAGATTCTCTCTCGTGCTCTTATAATGATTTTACTCCAGGCTTGCATTGAGTCCAGCGTTCGTGCAGCACTACAGGTATGCCGGCCATCATTTACAAAGGGCAAGGATTAGTTTGCATGAATGCACCTGCTAGAACTGACCGTGACTGTACATTCCAAGCTGCCTCTTGAAGACCCGTGTAGAAAGGGCAGGTCCCCTGTCTGATTCCACCCGATGAGGTTGCAGGGTTGAATGGCATTGCCTTGTATGGTCCTCCATTATTCAGCCCCGGAAGGACACGCGTTCAGACCCCAGCTGGGCTGGTGTAAAGGACCTATATTTTGCATTGGAACTCATGTGTGAGGGAAGGGTGACCCTTCTCGATTGCCGTCACCCAACCTTGACGAAACGAATGCATGGAAATTGGGAGAAAGTCCTGATATTGGTGCAGATTGATTTTGGAACAAGCTGCCGTCTTTTGAAGGGATGCGGGGGGTGTTGGGAATGTGTGCGGCCAGTGAGTGGCGGTGGGGTGGAGCAGGTGGGTGGGATCACAACTCGCGGCTTTTCACTGTGCCTCTACACATGACAATAAAGTGAACCAACACAGCCGATGTATTCCGAGCAGAAAGCCTACTTAAAGAAGAGGGGAAAGAACATCTGTCAGAAACGACAGTAACTAATTCCAATAAAGCCAGGGTAATTACTTCAACAAAACCTCAGTGGCACAGTTGGATGCAGATGATTTTGCACAAATTGTGGTCGCTAATGTCAGTGCAATCATTAGGCTTGATTGACAAAGGAATTTTATAATGGTCTCCACTCAGGCTGAAAGTATATAGCTACAATAAACCCTCGTTTTAACAGACCTCTTTCTAACAGATATTGGTTATGGTGGCCCGAGCTGCTGACGGCTGCCCCCAGCTGGCACCACCACCCTGGCTGCCCCATGCCATCCCCGGCTCATGCCGTTTCCAAGTCGGACCTACTATTGCCACCTGGCCCACACGGGTTCCTCTGCCCCCTCCAAGCTGTGCCTGCCCTACCTCCGTGCCTGCCCTACCTCCATGCCCGCGGGCCGCGACCATCGACTCCGCCAATCTTCGCCTCTCCCCGGATGCCAATTCGCCTGGATTCCAGACCGAGAGTCTGATGAAGGGTCTTGACCTGAAACACCACCTATCCATGTTCTCCAGAGATGCTGCCTGACCTGCTGAGTTACTCCAGCACTCTGTGTCCTTTTGTGTATCAACCAGCAACTGCAATTGTTTGTTTCTACTACTTACTTGTACAATGATAAAATCATACTCTGTTATATTGGACAATCGGCAATAATGGACACCATTTCCCGCCCCTATGGTCCGTTATAACAAGGGTTTACTGTATGCTGAGATTAGGAGCAGTTCACATTGAAGCAGCCTTCAAAAGAATTTGTCAATCAGTCTTGAGCATTGCCCACTTGATGTGGAAAGCATTGAGGATATATTAGTCGCTAACACTGCGGCTGAGAGAGAAAATGCATATTTAACGGGACATCAAATAAACATGGGAGAAAAAAGAAAAAAAGATGGGGGGGTGGAAATAAAATAAGAGTGGGAGGCTTGTGTGAAGTCTAAACATCAGCAAAGACCGATCAGACCTATTTCCATGCTCAAAATTCTACGCACGCGCTTGTCAATGCTCATTTTAAAAAAAAGGTTTTCGGCCAGTCCTTTTTGAAAAACATAGCCAATAAAGAAAATGAAAGAATAAGCTGGGACTGTTCCCGGCAACTCCGTCAGCATCTGCAAGTAGGCTATTGACAAACTCTGTGTGTATGTGTTTCCTTGCTTTACAGAAACGAGACATTCAACTTTTGAAAGCGTACATGAGGGCTATCCGCAGTGCAAACCCAAACCTACAGAACTTGGAGGAGACCATTGAGTACAATGAGATCCTAGAGTACGTTTCAGTTCAGTTTCTTGTCCTTTTCCTTGTGCCTTGCACCATTCTATAACCAAGTATTTCCAGACCTCTGCTGCTGCCAGCACAGCTGCTCCTGAGATGTGTGAGCAATATGAGCCTTAAATCAATTTCAAAAGTGTTTTGTTCTATCACTAGGTCGTTATTTAGTCCTGAAACTTTTATCTGGTTTTAAGGTACTGAAATAGGGGCTCCAATTAGACACTCGCCTGAGAATTAAATGTGAGATGTTGGTACGATGATAATGGGCTGCTTAATATCACTATAATAATGTATAAAGCAGTGACTAGATGGGCTAATAACCTGGGTGGCTCGTCCTTGTCTCTAAGTTGAGTTTAAGGTGCAGGGACCAGCTCAATCTAAACTAACACTCCAGTGCTGCACAATTAGAGGTGCAATTTTTCAGGTGAGACAGAATCTGTCGGGTGGAGATGGGTGGATGCAAGAGATCCCTTGAAACTGTTTTGAAGACGAATGGAACCCGGTCTTGCTCCACTTGCCAATATTGATCCCTCTGAATATCATCAGATCAGATTCTGACCCGCATTGCATTGCGTTTGTGAGATCGTGCTGCGCGCAAATCTGTTCCCATGTCGGTGAGTGCATTCAACACTTCATTGGCTGTAAGCCATACCCAGGTTCTGAAAAGTGCTACTTAAATGCAATTTGCCAAGACTGGACCATCGAGTCTGGGCAACCGATCAATACAGTACTGAAGGAGGACTTTCGGAGCTTATGGTCTTTTGGAAGAGGCATTTAACAGGGCACCCACCTGTCCCTCCAGGAGAAAGGAGAAGGTGCCATAGATAAACACAATGCTGGAGTGATTCAGTGGGACAGGCAGCACCTCTGGAGGGAAGGAATGGGTGACGTTTCAGGTCGAGAAGGGTCTTTGCCTGAAATGTCACCCATTCTCTCCAGAAATGCTGCCTGTCCCGCTGAATTACTCCAGCATTTTGTGCCTACCTCTAGTGTAAACCAGCATCTGCCGTACCTTCCTACACGGAAGGTATCGTAGCTGTATTTGGTGCGGGGGGGGGGGGGGGGTACATCCTGGTGTTCCAGGGCCAATATTGACCCTGTGGCCAACATTATCTGTTCACTCTTTTATGTGCCATTTGTGGGAATTTTGCTGTCTGATTGGCACCTGTGTTTCCTCCATTACAACAGTGACTGCACTCCTTAAAAAAAATACTATTGACCGTACAGTGCCTTAGTATGACCAGGGATCATAAAGGTGCTATATAAATGTATAAAGGTTTTTTCAATGTACCTTGTGCCTGTGGCTCTGAAGGTGAATGTGCATGAATGACCTGGATGCTTTTGCTCTTGTTAGCTTAAAGGTTAAACCGCCCCTTTAGTATTTGTGAAGGGCTTACAACCACAATTCTCACTGTTACGTGACAATAAACTGAACTAGTTTCTTAATGACTCCAAGAGGTTGTTAGAGTAAATTCAGTGGCAAGTTCTTTGTGGGTGGTGCAGCAGTGCAAGGCACTGGGTTTGATCCTGACTACCGGTGCTGTCTGTACAAAATTTGTACCTTTGCCGTGACCATGTGGGTTTCCTCCGGGTGCTCCGGTCTCCTCCCGCATTCCAAAGACGCACAGGTTTGTAGGTTAATTGGCTTCGGTAAAAATGGTAAATTGTCCCTGGTGCGTAGGATTGCTGGTCAAGGTGGGCTGAAGGGCCTGTTTCCACGCGGCATCTCAAGTCTAACGTAAAGTCTAAAAGTTCTTATTTTAGAACACTCATGTGACCGTATAATATTATTAAAATTATTTCAGAATCCAGAATATTTGTAAAGCCTCAAGTTGGTAGCCACTTGGTTTTGCTTTACCTTGGCAAGATGGAGAAGGAATTAGTTGTTTAGCCTAAGTGCATATTTTATGTGGTGATTTCAACTGAGGGCTAATCCATAAAGGTTTAATTAAAAAGTAAAATGGAACAAATGAGAATCACAAAATTTAGATTATTAAAATTTCTGATTTATCCTAGGCTTTAGGGTTGGGAGGAGGGGGCAAGTAAAGGAGGACATAATGGTCAGATTTGTGTTTTTGGTTCTGATCTGGAATCAGATTATCTTGCCTGAGCAAAGCACCAACAGCGAAAAGCATGTATCTGATGTGCCCTTTCAATTGGGAAGTTAAACAAAGGCCTAGATAGACTGAACTCATTCCCCTTGAGAGCAGCAAAGGTAAAAAACAAACACTTAAGTACATAAAGTGCTGGAGTAACTCAGCGGGTCAGGCAGCATCTCTGGAGAACACGGATAAGTGACGTTTGGGGCTGGGTCCCTTCTTCAAACTGAAGACATTCCGACTCAAAATAATCGAGGGTTCAGACATTGCAAATAACTTTCCTTTAGTGGAAGTGTTGAATGGCAGGGTACAGATTTGGTGATTGGGCAAGGGAGATGTGGAAGAATGTTTTCATAGCTGAGTAACTGATCTAGAATTCGCTACTTGGCTGGGTGGTGGAAGCAGATTCATCTGTAGTCTTCGAGGGGAATTGGGTGAGCACTTGGAAGGGAACATTTGCAGTGCTCTGGGAGAGAGGGTCACTGATGTTCACCTGCTGATTAGCCCGGATGATGGCAGCCAGTGTTGTAACAGTTCTATGAATCTTTAAAAGAAATGTTATCGAATAACTTTACCTCTGCGCGCAAAATGGCGGCTGCATTTCTTCCCCTGCAAGCGGGTCCATGCTATGACAATGTGCTTCATTGGCTGGAGAAGTTGTGAATGGCGCTATATAAACGCAAATTTGTTCTTTCTCTTTCACATTTTTCCTCGTTTATAAAATGCTCTTTTTAAATAAATAAAAATGTTGCTAAAAATATTTGTAGTAAAATCTAGTGACTGCAGGAAAAATATGTACCTTTTTGCCCAGTCAGTTCCGTGACAATTAAACCCTACAACAGCTAATCTTTGCATGCCTATTAAATGCTCAATGCCAGTAATTTGAAGGTTATGGGCTTTCCAGTTTGATTTGTTGCTCATTCCTACTTGTTTATATCCCAGATATTTAAAAAGGCACTCTTGAATGCAACCCTCCTACATGTTTGAGGATGTGAAGGTGCAAGGAGGAAAGGAAACCTGTATTATTTATCTGACTTGCAGAGCTTTAGTAGATTTATGCCTTTTTTGTTTGCTTGTTTTGTTAATAAAACGTGAATGGTATCTTCTGTGTTGTAGGTGGGTCAATTCATTGCAACCTGCTAGAGTAACCCGATGGGGTGGCATGATCTCCACCCCTGATGCAGTCCTGCAAGCAGTCATTAAGCGGTCTCTCATTGACAGCGGATGCCCAATGTCTATAGTCAATGACCTCATCGAGAATGCACACGAGAGGAACTGGCCTCAGGGCCTGGCCACACTAGAGACTCGCCAAATGAACCGCAGGTTCTACGAGAACTATGTAGCTAAACGGATCCCAGGGAAGCAAGCTGTGGTGGTGATGGCCTGTGAGAACCAGCACATGGGAGAGGACATGATCATGGAGCCTGGTCTGGTGATGATTTTCGCTCACGGAGTGGAGGAAATCTTTTAAAGCAAATTGTGTTCTTTTTTTTTCCTCCTTCTGAATTGAAGTCTGTAACATGAGAAGAACGCAAGACTTGCCCTTGCCCTCCAGATTATCTTTGGGGAGCAAACTTCAACATGAACAAAGGCTTAATGCCAAATTGCATTATGGATTGTTTGACTACCAACTTTGCGGCTCCAGAACTCGCTTAAAGAATGAGTTTACAGCTCACAGAACCTTAGTCCCAACCTTTTATATTTATTCATCAAAGATTTAAAAGCAGAAAGTACAAATCTGAATCCATTCCAGATGTCGTACAAGAAACCTAACACTTGTGGTGCCTGCAGTGGCTTGTTGTGCTCTGTTTAATATCTTTGGTCTTTTTCCCCTTTTTTGTTTTAAGTAGAAAATGTTAATGGACAATATTTTTATTGTAGTAGATGTTGTTGACACTGTTTCAGTGAACAATGCAAAACTTTCCGAAAGGTTTTGAGGGATAAATTACTGAGGTTTCTGTAAGAGCGGACCTGATGGGCAAACTATAGATGCTAATATTGTATGCACTACATGGCTTAATATCCACTAAAGCAATCTAAAAGGCTGATTTGCTGCAATGTGTCTATACTCGGGCATGATATAAAAAAAACTTATGCAAAAAATCCAAGTGACAACGTGTAGAGTGATGTTTAGTCCGTGAAAACAACTTGATAACGTGAAGTGTGACTTCTTTAATTTTCAAGGCAGAGAGAAGTAAAAATTGACACTTTTTAACAGGGCAAGCCAATTGCAGTCCCTTTTTTTTATGTTAACCTCTGCCAAATTTAATTACTTCAACCTAAATCCTGCCTTTGAGTTTGCCTTAACTGAACCAATTGTAAAACTGAAGTCAAATAATATCTAAAATGGGTTCCTGTGAAAGCGTGGCCAAAATGGGTGAGGTGTATCCAGGAGGGAAAGGACAAAAAAAGGATGAGCGTTCACACTTTGTAAAATCCCAAAAGTATTTTAGTTGTGACTTTAACATCTCCATTGAGATGGCTTTCTAGTAATACACAAAAACCTGGTTAAATGAGCCTATATGTGATGCTCTATATTCATGCAAGCTGCGTAAATTACCCAGCCGCTTCATCACGTAATTAGAAATTGCGCGTATGACTGCAGGACTCGAAGCTGGAATGAAAGCTGAGCTAGCATCGGATTCCAAAAATATATATGACTGAAGGTAGCTTTGAAAGCTTGAATTTAAAATGTGTACAACAAATATTATATTCACTTGACATGGCTTTAGTCCCACTGACTGAAATGGGTGCCAGTACGTCGGTGACTGTACCTAAAACAGGGACTATATTTAACAGTGACTTCCAGGGGGGGGGGGGGGTTATCTTTGTTTCCCCCAAGTTAAATTTAATTCAAAGCAGCTACGAATGAGCAGATCCATTGTCGATGGGGACAAGTCTGCAACATGGTGTTTTGAGTTGACTTTGCTTTTGGGAATTGGGGTGGGGGAGGGGGGGGGGGGGGTGATTGCAGAAGAAAAAGTGCTGTGAACCAATAAACTCTAGCTAGAATTTGTGTATGTTTTTTTTTTAGATAAATCTTGCCATTTGTTTTGTCCACAGATTAGGATTGAGAGAGTTGATGCACAAACTCTCCTAGTTTTCCAGCTGAACCATACAAATGTGGAACACTTTTTAGCTTCTGTCAGGACTTGGCGATAAGTCCGTGTGGTATTGATTCACTCCTGGGTAGATTTTAGACTTGATGGATCTGAACTACTCTTTAAGTCCCTCCAGACAAATCTATTGTGCAAGTCTTGAATGCATATCATTTTTGAGCATCATGCATATAAGATGTTACATTTGTTCCAAGAGGGTGAAAATTAGGTGGCTTAAGTTTCTTGCGGGATTTAAATACTTTCAGTGCTCAGACAAGGTGAAAGGAAACCCCCCTTGTCTATTCTTTGTGGTTACACCTGAGGAAGTTTGTGACTTCTGTTGAAGGATCTACCACTGTGTTATGGACTACTGAGACCTGATGTGAAATAACCTTTCCAGAATTCTTTCAACCTTTTTTTAAAAAAAATTAAAAAATTTGAAGCTTGGCTTTTGTCTGATTTTGGGGGTTTCAGTTAGCAGAGAAATACTTTATCCTGCACTTTTTTTTGGGAAAAAAAATAAAATTGGATGGTTTAAAATACAGGTTTGTGTACACGTTTGCAGTAACAAGAATGGTTCGGCTTCTGAGCTTTGCATATTCTTGACCAGTCTTCCCATCCTTGGGTCCTATTTCTACAAGTGTTTTTTTCTCTCTGTTCCCTCTCCATGGTAATTTAAGCCATGCAAAAGTCGTTTTAATGACTCTTATATTTGGAAGCTTTGCATCATGTGTCAGATGTCACGTGACCAATTTTGGCTCGGTACTCTGGCCTACTGTGACTGAGGGGAAAACCCTGTAAAGCTAGTTTTTCTTTTTGGGTGAGGGTGTTGGGGAGGGCTGGAAACTTGTGGTAGAGGAAAGACTCCCCCCCTGCCTCAGTTCATTTTGTGCAGAAAATTGGCACCTAGAAGTATTACTTTAATCTCATCAGGACATCCTCTGCCTAGAATTGCAGTATTTGCTCCAGTGTTTTTGCTTTGCAGCCAAGGGCCTTTTGAATTAAATCCGTCCTTAAGGAAACTATGGCAGTGTGAATTGCTGTTCATAACAAGCTTGTGTTCATTTTGACTACAGGGGGGATTCTGTTGTGATGAATGTGTGGCATTTTGCATTCCTGCAACTTCATCGCTTGGGAATATGCCAGAGTATCTCTGTCTGTCTTCTCGAAGGTGGAGTGCCAACTTGCTTTTCTGCGCTTGATTTCAGTGGGGCTCTTTAGATTTGAGGGCATTTCTGTAAATTTTGACATGCGGGTTTAGATTTGCCGGCGTGCATTAAGCTGGAAAGTGGTCGGGAGCAAAAGGCCTGATGTTTTTAATTCACAGTGTGAGGGGCTGGGTAGGGCCCTCCTCCTAGCCATTCTCTTGGAACGATCTAATCATCTTTTATTCATGTGTTCAAATCATTCATTTAAAAAATAATAGTAGATTTCATTGTTTGGTTACACGGGAGTAAATCTCTCTAACCACACTTGAAACTTTATCTAAACCAAATTTTATCAAAGTAATTAGATGTGATGCAAAAGTAAAATTTGGCCATTCCATTAGTCTTTAAGACTGTATGGTGCTGGTTATGCAGTAGTTGATATAAATGGTTATCTATTAGATACTGTACTTGGGAAGATAAATGGTATTAGAAACTGTTTCCATGCAGTAAAAAAGATAAAATGAGCAATCGTGTATGAAGTGTTACTTTTTTTTTGTTGCTCTGGAAAACAATTCAATGCTTTGTTTTAATTTTATAAAAATATATATGTATTGTCTGTCTGTGTGTGTGCACCTTTTTAAAGTAAACCTCTTGGGTCCACCAGTTATTTTGTGACTTGGAGAAGTGTTTGAAGTCCAGAATTGTCACCTGTAGCTGATTAGTTGTGTTGTATTTTGAAAAGCTGTGGCACTTGGTATTAATGAACGAAACACTTTTTTAAAAATATAAATTATCTGGAAATAACTCCATAGTATGCATTTGGGTTTTTATTTTGTGTCTTGTCTTTTTCTTCCACCTTGCATCTTTCATGTGCCTCTTTGTGCAGCCTGCCAATTATATTTTCATTTTGGGTTACTTGCATGATGGAAATTTGTATGGCCTCTTCAGCTGACCTGCGCACAAATGGCGTAAGGTACCGACATGTAGTTATATAAGAAAATAACTGCAGATGCTGGTACAAATCGAAGGTATTTATTTGCAAAATGCTGGAGTAACTCAGCAGGTCAGGCAGCATCTACTCCGACTGAGGAAGGGTCTCGACCCGAAACGTCACCCATTCCTTCTCTCCTGAGATGCTGCCTGGCCTGCTGAGTTACTCCAGCATTTTGTGAATAAATACCTTCGACATGTTGTTATAGGTTCCTGCATTTCTTCTTGCCACAGTGGCATTAACCACATACGAAGAGGCCAGCGAGATAACTGTGCTTTTTTTTTTGGTACAATATGCCAACTGATGCAATTTTTTAATTTAATTAAAAATTGATGCTGAGCTTTATTTGGGATTTGCAAATTAAATTGCACAATAGATGTGATTGGGAGTCATTTAATTTCTGCGCATACGAATGGGAAGAAAAGTTGGTGAGTGGTGGTTGTATCAATGGTTGGAGATGAAAAGGCTTGAATTCCTCGATCAAAGCTTCAGATCTTCTACTGAATTACATGGTTTGGTGTCTTAGAGTCATATGGCATGGAAACTGGCCCTTCAGCCCAACTTGTCCATGCTGACAAAGATGCCCCATCTAATCTCGTCCCATTTGCCTGCATTTGGTCCACACCCTTCTACACTTTCCTATCCATGTGTCTGCTTAAATGCTGTTGTGCAATTTTGATGCAATTTTTGCCAATATCAGTGCATGCTGTGCAAAACTACAGAATTCTGCGCAAGCTGCTTTTGCTGCAACTTGTTTTTGCAATCCCTGTTTTTGAAAGAAAATGGAGAGAAGCGGGCCTTCAGGGTAACTTCACTGCCACTGGTTACTGGTGATTTAATGGTCGACATTGAAGGTGCCTCAAAGCTGGAACCTTTGTTGCATTGTTGTCTGTCTAGAGAAAACAAACTTTAACAAAGTTAGTGGTAAAGCAGTAAAGTCTTTATTACGCCAGGCGGGAGTGGGGAGGTCAGCACTGGTTGTCTTCAGATACCCAAAGCTCACCTCGTGTCCCACTCTAGAAAACAAAGGACAAAACGGATTAGTTATATCTTTATCTTATCAGTGAATGATGTGACACAACTCACATCGTGCCCATACAAGGTAGTAAAGGAAATAAGACCATGTCCATAGAAGGTATTAAAAAGTCATCAGTAGGTCAGCTTTTTTTTTCATAATAAAGCAATCTCAGCTTATTCTTCTTATTTTTTTTAGCAAAGCCAACTAAAGGTCAGTTTTTAAAATAAAAGTACATGCTGTACTTCCCAAGGTTTAGACTGCTCGCCCCCTTTCTGCTTAGCTAAGCAATTTTTACAATGTGCAAAGCGGCAGGCATCCATTTTGTGACCTGTTTCTTTTATAATTACTTTAACTCTTTCACCTTTAGGTGCCATGTGCTTTTATTTGAATTGTGCTCCAATCCTATTGACAATGTGATCAGTGAATGATTTGAAGGTGGGACTGGCAGTAAAGTCTACCGTATGCCAAACAATGTAAATCTGCACAAAACAATTCACAAGTGGAGGTAGGAATACACAATTCTTTTCCCACCAAAAGAATTTTTTCCAAAAAACATGCCTGTGCAATTCTTTCCTCTTCCTCTTGAGACGGTTTGTTCTGTGGATGCTTTTCATATTTTGTTGGAGATGATATCACGTTCCAGCTGCAAGAACTATTTGCCCCAGAGAATTTGCTTTGGTGTGTGGTTGAAAACACAACTTGTCGTGCAACAAGCAAAGAGTTGGCTTTTACGCTGAAACAACTAAAAGAATACAATTGTGTTCAAATCACATTTTGCAATTTTTAAATATTATTCAAAAGATGGAAGTCAATGTGGGAGTCCAAACTCTCCTAATAATTTATGAAATGTACTTGAAATAAAGGTCTAACAAATATAAGAATCGTTGTTTTTTTTATCTGCTATAAAATAGTTTTTGCAACAAGGAGACAATTGAAAAGCAAAAAAGCTAGAAATCTGAAATAAGAACAGAAAATGCAGAGCTTGTACTGGCATTGAATTTTATTTAACTCGCTTGGTCCGTATCCAAGGTGTAACTGGGAACTTTCCCAAGCTGTATCTATGCAAGTTATGTGGAACAGCCTCTGCTTTTTGTGCCTATCTTCAGTTTAAACCAGCATCTGCAATTCCTTCCTGCACAGTCCCTGCTTCAGTTCTACTTAAGCCTCTTATCTTGACGATACAGTTGATAACTGTATTGGCGCTGTTTATTACAACTGCACAGTTGGAAAGTTCATCCCTTTTAATGCCAATTTCTACTCTGCTCTCACTGTAACATGGTCCACATCTGAATCTTCCCCATCTTCATATTGGAGTAGGTAAATGACCATAAAGTCCTACAGCTATCTTAACTACACCTCCTTCCATCTTTCTCCCTGCAAGAATTTGATTGCATTTACTGAGTTTCTCTGAATCTGCTTTGATGAGACTTTCCATACCAGTGCTCTTGAGGTGATTTCCTTTCCCTTAACCATGGCTTGGAGAGAACTCAACTACATACCCTCTGTGTTTCTTGTACTATATCATCTCAACCGGAGAAGTGATGAGTTTACTTTTGCCTTCAATCTCATCGGCCTCTATGTTTAATGAATTGCCCCTCAGTAATTTCCACCAACTTTAACAAGGGTTCCACCACCTAAACCATCTTTCCGTGCCTTTCAGACTTTGAAAGATGTGACTTCCTGGTTCAATTTTCCTTCTCCACAACCATTCCCCATTTCACTGCACTTTTGACCATACAATCGCAGGAGATGCAAACACCTTTTGTCTCGCCCCTTTGCAACAGCTATGGTCCAAAATAGTTCTCCCAGATGACACGGAGATTCACTTGTAGTTCTTCCAATATGGTGTATATGTGATCGCTGGAGAAATCAAATGCAGCTTGGTTGATCACTTTGTGGATTAACTCTATTCGGACTGTAAGAGTGACCGTGAGTTTCCAGTTGACTTTTATCTTCAACCTCCTACACTTCCAATGTAAGCTCGAGCATCTCTTCCATCTGGACATATTGTAGCCCTCTGGATTTGATACTATTTCAAATAGCCTTTCTTATTTGTGTTAGACTGGTCAGTTGTCATGCAAGTCCTTCCATTAACTCAAATTTTCTCTCGCCACAGATGGCATCCATTTCATTGAGTATTTCCAATATCCTCCTTTATTCCTAATTTTGGTGGCTGTTGAATTCTGCATCTCAACAGTTCCAGTGGGTAGTTTTTCCTTTTCTGCTTTCATTCATGTTCTTTACACTCCACACAAATCACTGTGAAATCTCCTCAAGGCATGTCTACTTTGAAGAAGTTCTCCTCTCTGACGGGAGTTCAGCACCAGCCTCTCTCGCAGCTCCCCTTCTGTGATTCCTCCTGGTCTACGACTCTACGACCATGTTTTAACCCAGACTCAATAGATAATAGGTCCAGGAATAGGCCATTCGGCCCTTCGAGCCAGCACCGACATTCAATGTGATCATGGCTGATCATTCTCAATCAGTACCCCGTTCCTGCCTTCTCCCCATACCACCTGACTCCGCTATCTTCAAGAGCTCTATCTAGCTCTCTCTTGAATGCATTCAGAGAATTGGCCTCCACTGCCTTCTGAGGCAGAGAATTCCACAGATTCACAACTCTTGACTGAGAAAGTTTTTCCTCATCTCAGTTCTAAATGGCCTACCCCTTATTCTTAAACTGTGGACCCTTGTTCTGGACTCCCCCAACATTGGGAACATGTTTCCTGCCTCTAACGTGTCCAATCCCTTAATACTCTTATACGTTTCAATAAGACTCGCCTTGATCTCTATTCCCTTTCTTATTTTCACACCTGACACTTCCTTATCTATGTATCTCCCTCTCCCCTAACATCAGTCTGAAGAAGGATCTTGATGTGAAACATCATCCATTCCTTCTCTCCAGAGATGCTGCCTGTCCTGCGTTACTCCAGCATTTTGTGCCTATCTTTACCTCTAAGTCGCATTCATTTCACCAGCCACCAGAAGCAATTGTGTCACTTGAGTCCACCCTCTCTCCTGCTCTTCAACTTAAAACAGGTTATTTTGTCATTTTTTCCAGGTCTGGAGAAAATGTTGTATCTGTTCCCCCCCCCCCCCCCCCCCCCACGCCTGAGTGTTGTCAACATTTTCTGGTCTCATTTTCCTAAAAAGAATTAATGTAATAATGCATACCCTGCTGTCGTGGGGTAGACTGACTCTCTTCTTCCCCCCAATCTTTACACATCCCCAATCCTTTCCCCTGATCACTTTAATTTCATGTTTCTCGTGTTTGATGACTGTTGGCAGATCAATTTCCCTCCTGGGATCAATAAAGTTCTGTTGTATCGTACAGTGAAGAATGCGAGATTCACAGCTGGTTTGTCAGCATTTGTGGATAAAGTACAGGAGATAACATGTATTCAAGAATTCCAGAATTACTGAAGCATTTATAACTGAGGATTTTTTTTTGTTGTCCATGGAATAAACATGAGTTGTAGTTTATTGTAAAGAACAACGAATAAACCTTTGTAATAAATGATATTCACCCGTTTTATTGATGATGCTGTACACATTTTACAATGCGAACGTCAAACCCGGTATGGAACAGTGTGTGAAAGGGTGCGGGAAGTTCTATTTATAAATCTGTGACCGGTTAAGTTTGAATAAAATTGCGAATAACGAAAAGAAAAACCACGTCGTCACGAACAGGATTCGAACCTGTGCGGGGAGCCCCCATTGGATTTCGAGTCCAACGCCTTAACCACTCGGCCACCGTGACTGGGATTAAAGAGTTGCCACTATTGAATAATAATACAAAACCGAGCAGCGGGCACAAATACACATTTTAAACCGAGTTTATTGTCATCGTCGGCACAAGTGCGGCGAGGTGCTGGTACAGTGAAAACCGGCCTTCAAACTCCATTCACAAAAGCAGGGACTCCATTCACAAAAGCAGGGACTCCATTCACAATTCCCCGGAAGCAACCTGTAGCACTTTAATGGTGGCAATTAAAAAAAAATATATATATATATATTAAGCGAAGCGGGCAATGTCATGAAAACACGCTGGCGTTTGCTTTCGGATGGAAACCCTTTCCGTGTCTAAGCGCCAACTTGTTCTCGGCGGTCGCCAGCAGAGGTCGGAGCGGGGGCGACTCGAGCCGCGGCCTTCGACGGGCCGAAGCCCCCCGCCGCGGGGTTAAAGGTGATTCGCCGCCCTCGCCAAATACAAATCACCACACGAAACTTGACAACACACGGTAAATCGCCAACACCCCGAGGGGAAATATTGATTATAAATGTTTAATAAATCATATTTTGCATCGACGGCAGATCAGCGCGCGGCTGGACTGCTTTAATCCTCCGGGTAGGGGGGGGGGGGGGGAGACCCGATGAATTGAATGTCCTTTAAACTCATTTGGGACGTTATTCGGTAAATGGGTGGGAAGAGGGTATTGTTGGGCGGTTTAAATGATGGGGTTGCCTTTGCTCGGGTGATATTTTCGAGTGTGAGTGTGTGTTTTTAAATTGTCTGCCAGTCCTTCTCTCCCCCGCCCTTCTCTCCCACGTCCAGCGGCCCGGCACTTGGCGGGAAATGCCGTCGCTCGCCGGCGCGGACTCGCTGTTCAACTAATTCAAATAAACCTTAAGACTTCACTGAAAGACGTAATGATCACTTAAACATTTAAAGGCATTCGAGACCAACGGACCAGGTGAGTTTAGAAATCGCGACATGACATTTTGTTTTACCTCACGCACGATAAACCACAAATAGTCTTGAGGAAAATATTGATTATTATTTAAAATACATTCTAATTCGATATTAATTCATCTTATTCCATATGTTTGGCTTCCTTTCCTTAAACCGGTGGCTTAGTTTCCCTGCTGAGGCCGGTTTGAAGTTTTTCAAAGCAGCGGATACTTTAGATGAATTATATTTTAATTAAAAGTTCTTCAAACTGCTTCATCTCTCTGGTCTTGTATGTAATTATTTTTATTTTGTTATATCAACACATTTTTGTTGAAATCTTATGCTTAACAGTCTTAAATGGGACTCCCAACAGCATCTTGGTGTTAAGATTCTTAAAAGTAATTAAAATTGGAATCATCAAAGGTGATTTAGAAATAAGGAACTGCTGATGCTGATGGTGATTCCACCTTGTGTTCAGTTGGAAACAGGCCCTTTGGCCCACTGTGCCCATGTTCACCCATTCACACCAGTTCTAAACATAGCACAAAAAGTAAGGACATTTGTGTTTGGTAGATTATTTCTTTGTTGTAACAATGCTTCTTGGCAATAAATCTTATACCGTTGGAAAGCCTGTTTATTTCCCTTTTAAATGGTGCCACATTTGTAAGGAACATGCATTTGTGGGATGAGCAGCAGAGCTGAGTATGTGGGTTGCGCCCATGAAAAATTTGCCAAATCTTCTCTGCCAATGCCAAACAGCTTATTCTGCCATTGACTCTTGTTCGGTGTTGTTTGGTGGATTGGATGATTGAAGTCTGAAGAAACAAGACATATTGGCAACTTAACAATTTATTCATTTAATAAACAGGAGCCACAGTAGCGTGTGGAAGAACCATACACAGCCATAACAGCCTGGCACCTCCTCCTCGTGCTGGTCACCAGCCTGGTCACACACTGTTGTGGGATGGCATCCCATTCTTGTCAGCACCTGGGGTTACCAGAAGCTCAAAACAAGAGTCAATAGCAACAGCAGAATAAGCTGTTTGGCATTGGCAGAGAAGATTTGGCAAATTTTTCATGGGCGCAACCCATATACTCAGCTCTGCTGCTCATCCCACAAATGCATGTTCCTTACAAATGTGGCACCATTTAAAAGGGAAATAAACAGGCTTTCCAACGGTATAAGATTTATTGCCAAGAAGCATTGTTACAACAAAGAAATAATCTACCAAACACAAATTTCCTTACTTTTTGTGCTATGTTTATGTTGTCCCGCTTTCTCATCCACTCCCTACACACGAGTGACAAATTACAGAAGCCAATTAACCCACACGGTCTCGGGGAGAACGTGCAAACTCCACACAGACAGCGCACGAGGTCAAGATTGTACCTGGGTCTGTGACGCCATGAGGCAGCCACTGTGCCACCCTTCATCCAATATAACTTGTGACCAGCTGGGGCCCTCGCCCTACAGTCGTCTCAATGTCAGAGGTGGGGGTCTTTTAATATTTTGCATAAAGCTACTTGTTCTGCCACTGTGCTCGAGTCCACACAGTGCAACTGGCAGATGTGTGGGTGGAAGGAATTGAACTTGGCCTGGAGTTGAAGTCGGGTGTGGACAGAGATTGATGGCGGCAGCATATTGCCCCCTCTTCTGTGCTGGTGATTGCTTTTGTTTTGGGATATTAAATCTCTGTTTACTCCACAGGCTGATTACAGCTAAGAACGCCTCAAGACATTTCTTCTGCTGTCAGGACTGAACAAAGATATCTGGGGAGCAACTGTGTATTGTCGATGCCAAGAATTCATTTCACCACTAGTACATTATATTGTGTCCCCTCCCCCCATACCCAACCACCTTTTGGCTAACTTAAAAGTTGCATTTGCAGGAGTGTGAGAACATTCAGATTTTGTCCTTGCATTTCCTTCTGGCTTTGTAACACAGTGCTCTTTTGTACAACGTGTTTTTTTCCTCTGCATTCCTTCCCCCAATTTCCCCAAGAAATTTCACCCGCTTCTCCCCCCACCCTGATTTTAAGTTGTTCCAGGTTGCACCTGCCCTCTGCTGCTCTGAAGAGTGCACAGTGTAGACTTGAGCACAATGAACTGTGAACTGCTAGCAACGTGCAGTGCCATGGGCTACTTGGAAGGAGACAACTATCACAAAGAGCCTGATTGTTTAGGTGAGTAAGAGTCAAGAGAGAGTCAAAAGTGTTTTATTGCCATATGTACCAAAATGAAATTTTTACTTACAGCATAGCACAACATCTGTAAACACAGGGCGGCACGGTAGCGTAGCGGTAGAGTTGCTGCCTTACAGCAAATGCAGCGCCGGAGACCCGGGTTTGATCCGGACTACGGGTGCTGTCTGCACGGAGTTTGTACGTTCTCCCCATGACCTGCGTGGGTTTTCTCCAAGATCTTCGGTGTTTCTCCAGCTTCCCCATAAATCCATATCTGCCATTTTCTTCAATATCTCCTTCTGAGTCTGAGTTTTGTATTCTTACTTCTCTTTGGGGAAAGGAATTGCTCCTGAATTCCTGACTGCAGTTATTAGTGACAATGTTATATTTATGGCCCTCAATTCTGGCCTCCTGCAAATGGAAATATCTGCTCTACTGTATGTCTAACCCTTCCACAAAAGTTGTCCATGTTAATGTGCAATTTGAATCCTGTCTTAATGGCAGGAATCCAAACCTTCCTAATACTTTAAATGTAAAGTGCTTTCTCACATGAAGAAGCATTAGGAACTGCTTGCCATTATAAATTGATTTAGGAGTGCTGTTTTGTTTTATAAACAAGTCAAGCAATTGTCATGCGCTCACAATGTCTTACAAGATAGTAGATTCATTGGGCAGGTTCAATCCAGCCTTGGTCTTCCCTCCGTTGATAGTCAACCCATCTACAGCAGGGGAAACTGAGATGGCAGCAGTTTCTAATTATCTGTCCTATGGATTGTTTATAATATAGGTGTCGCCCCTTTCACTTGCCACAGTTACTGGGTACTGTAACCCACATCTCTCTTATTCCCTAATCAATGCATTTATGACAGGGTCTTGTAGACTAAAAATATTCTGTTTTCTTTCCCAATGGCTTGTTACGGTAATAGTTACAATGAAGCAATGAACCGAATCAACCACTCAAGTCGCTTGCCCTGTAGGTTTGCAGTCCATTAATTACCCTGCAGATCAAGGAATTTCCATCTTAATCCTTGGTCTACACCAGCCATAATGGTGTTAACCACCAATGCCCACTTTCTATGTGTCTGCCAGAAAAATCGCCACTTTAGTGGCTCAATGAAAGTGACTGGCATTGTGAAATGGAGCAATGAAAATAGTAACTAACATTTTTCTGGGAGAATAAATGTGACAATGATTCATTTTTGTTTTGCAGAAAGCATCAAGGACCTTATCAGGTACCTAAGACACGAGGATGAGACGAGAGACATTCGGCAGCAGCTGGGAGCTACACAGATTCTGCAGAAAGATTTGTTGCCTATTATCGAACAGTACCCTCAGGAGAAAATGCTTTATGAAACAGTTATTAGGTTTGTACCAAATTAGAAACGTTTTGGTCAATAGATACATTTTTGTAAAGTGCGTATAAAGCAGGGGAGGTAGATGTGGGTATACAACTAATTTATATTACAGAAATTATATAAACAGAAAGACAGATTATTATCTGAATGGTGATGAATTGGGAAAAGGGAAGGTGGAAAACATGGATAGGTACAAAGTGAGTAACTCAGCGGGTCAGGCAGCATCTCTGGAGAACAGGGATAGGTACAAAGTGCTGCAGTAACTCAGCGGATCAGGCAGCATCCCTGGAGAACATGAATAGGTGACGTTTCGGGTCAGGTCTCTTCATACCAAGTCACGAAATGTTTTCAACAAGGGTGTGGATGTGTTTCTTAGTGTGAAGGAATCAAGGGACATGGGGCAAAGGCAGGAACAGGGGACTAAAGTGGATAATGAGCCAAGATCATGTTGAAAGTGAAGCCGGCACAAAGAACAACATGGTCTATGTTTATTTATTGTCATTGTGTAGTGTCGCCATTTAATTGCTGTTTCAAGGTGTTAACAACAGTGCATCAGCTTTTGAATTTCACTGAAAGAGTAATTTCTGCTTTAGGTAGATAAGCAAGTAACCTGTTGTGGCCAAACACATTTTATTTTTTCTTAAATTCTCGTCATATATTTCTAAATTAGAATTTGATAAATCAACAGGCTGCATTTAGTTCCTTAAAACTGAAAGAAAATTTAGAGGGATGAAGAGGTGGGTAGAGGTGGAAGAGGGTAGAAGCTGTGGCATGTAAGATTTTCTGGGCAAGCTCGTAATATAAACCCTTGCCAGGTGGGTGTTAATATCAAGGCTAAGAACTAGGAATTGACAGAGGGAGATAAGGTTGCAAATATTCAGTGTCTGTTCATCTCCTCCATCAGTCAGAGTGGCCTTACAGTGATTGATGGATTGAGCTAAAGATCATCACGATTTAAGGTTAATGCAACTTCAAGGTTGCATTTCTGTCTATACGGCCTTTAACTGGTTTGTAGCTGCTACATGCAGGTTCTCATGGTACGTTACAATTTTAGTAATTGTTTTTCATTTGCAATGTCGTCTGATGCATGATATGTTCCTCCTGTTCATCTAGGTTGTTGGTAAATCTAACACAGCCGGCACTTCTGTGTTTTGGGAAAGTTCCTGCCAACCCCACCTCCAGGCATCACTTTCTGCAAGTGGATTCATATCTGCAGGGATACAAAGAGGCAAGTGAATAAAGGAAGCTGATCTTCAGTTCGTAGTTGGCATCACAACAAACGATGAGGCAGAGGGCTAGATCACCCAGTCTATTGAGAGTCACCCTAAAAGGGTGGAGGGAGGGAGAGTACAGAGGGACTGGGAGCCAGTGTGGGCGGTGGGTTGGAAGAGGATGGTGAGTTGGTATGGGCAAGTATGGAACATTAGAAATTTAATTCAATTGAATTTTTTTTCTGGTTTAAAAAACGTCAGGAAGTATAATTTCTGGCAGGATTAATGTCGTCCGCTGGAATGATTTGTAGATTGTACTTTAAAAAAGTGCATTTTTAAGCAGATCTAATATCCATTGGTTGCTAAACAACTGTCTTTACATTTTAGGCTTTTGCAAATGAAAAGGTGTTTGGAATTCTCAGTGAAAAACTCTATGATCTCCTGCAACTAGTAAGTGAAAATATAGATTTATTCATAAGAAAAATGTTATGATAGTTCATGGACGCTGAGTGATTTTTTTCCTCATCGTTGCATAACAGTGCCAGGATTGATTGCTGTTCAGTGCAGTTTGGTAATCTTAGCCAGTGCTGTACTCTGCTCTTATCATCCATCTGAACTTTCTAGAGTTTGGCAGACGTTCCTTCTCTGGATTGCTGTGACCTTTGCGGGAATTGCACATTTACCCCAATGTGCCTGGGCTTGTACATAAAGAAACAAACTACATCTTGTGTACCTCTACCTTAGCAAGTGGCCTCACCTTCTCGAGAGTTGGGGCAATATTATTTTTAACGAATGGCTTCTTATTACTTTGAAAGTTTCTCATTTATAAATGTTGTACCCAGTTATCTTTTGGGCCTCCAGTTCAATGAGTGGCAACAGTTGTAACTCAAATGTGATTGAATTGCCTTAAACAATAAATAATTTTTAATTCCTTTAACAGATCGAACCTGGTGCCCTGTGATCGAGCAGTGCTGTTGTGTTACTGGTACAAGGATTATGTTTGCTTGCAAGGTTTTTTGTACTGGTCACTTAATTACATTTCTGGTACAGGACTGGGAGCAGAGACAGGAGGAGGATAACCTACTGATTGAAAGGATCTTGTTACTGCTTCGGAATATTCTACATGTGCCCTCTGACCCTGAGGAAGAGAAGGTTTGTTAGAAAAAATAGTTCTACTGTATAGCTTCAAGATTCTTTACTTTATTTTTGATTTTTAATGACATGTTCACTCCCATTAGTACTGTATATATTGCCATTAATGGAAAGGGCATTCAGTTAAACTTTCATAGAGGATATTTAACTAGTGCTCATCTTTTGAAGGCTGCTGGGTGCAGTGGTATTAAAATGACTGTAAAATAGTTTAACTCAGCGGGTCGGGCAGCATCTCTGGAGAGAAGGAATGGGTGATGTTTCGGGTCGAGACCCTTCTTCAGACTGATGTCGGGAGTAGGCGGGACAGAGATAGTTTAGAGATACAGCGCGGAAACAGGCCCTTTGGCCCACCGAGTCCGCACCGAGTGGAAATCACCGCACACTAACACTATTCTACACACACTAGCGACAATTTAATATTTATATCAAGCCAATTAACCTACAAACCTGTACGTCTTTGGAGTGTGGGAGGAAACAGAGGATCTCGGAGAAAACCCATGCGGTCACGGGGAGAACGTACAAACTCCGTGCAGACAAGCACCCGTAGTCAGGATCGAATCCGTGTCTCCAGCGCTGTTTGGCAGCAAATCTACCGCTGCACCACCGTTGGAAGGTTGCCGACAACAAATTAAAAGTTTGGTTTTGTCAATTGATTTGTGCTGCCATCTGCAGTGAATACTTGTGATCCAGTGATTTGAAGCGCGTTACGCAGGAACAAAAGGTCTGAGGAAAACAAATGGAAGTTATGATATTTTCCTTGCGTAACACATCATAGAGTCATACAGGGTGGAAAAAGGACCTTCGGCCCAACTTGCCCACACTAACCAACATGTCCCATCTGTCCTAGTCCCATCTGCCTGCGTTTGTCTCCTATCCCTCTAAATCTATCCTATCCATATACCTGTCTTAATTGTTTGTTAAACGTTGGGATAGTCCCTGCCGCAACTACCTCCTCCGGCAGCTCATTCCTAGTCCTAGGATCAACCTACCTTAACCTGGAGGTCACACATATTGCGCCGTGATGCCCAGGATGGTCAATGCACAGATGATGGAGAATATTGGGAGCAACGCGCTCAAAGTTGGCTGAGCTGACCTATTGTTTTAACCAAAATAGCCATTTATGCAACTTGGCAAACAAGTTTGTTGAAACCACACCACCTTGATTTTTTATGTGTTTGTGTGTTTAATGTTTTCAGTAATTTTAAGCATGTCAATAGACAATAGACAATAGGTGCAGGAGGAGGCCATTCGGCCCTTCGAGCCAGCACCGCCATTCAATGTGATCATGGCTGATCATTCTCAATCAGTACCCCGTTCCTGCCTTCTCCCCATACCCCCTGACTCCGCTATCCTTAAGAGCTCTATCGAGCACTGTCCAACCCCTTAATAATCTTATACGTTTCGATAAGAACTCCTCTCATCCTTCTAAATTCCAGTGTATACAAGCCTAGTCGCTCCAGTCTTTCAACATGTGATAGTCCCGCCATTCCGGGAATTAACCTAGTAAACCTACGCTGCACGCCCTCAATAGCCAATGTCCAATTTTATTTTCATGCAGAGTATTGATGATGATGCCAGCGTGCACGATAAGGTGTTGTGGGCCATGCACATGAGTGGGATGGATGATCTGATTAAGTTCCTCGCTGCTTCCCAGGAAGAGCAACAATGGGCCATGCACATACTGGAGATAATCTCCCTCATGTTCAGAAATCAGGTTTGTGCTGGATCACGTCTGGGCAAGGGTGTGGGAGGATTGGCGAGGAGTTTGGTAATGGGCAACAGTTAAACTCCATCAAACTAATCTGCAATGAAATGGTGGCCCATGCTTTTGCACCCTGAATACTCCCGTTCCCTGTGCAGTGTTGTGGGAATTGGAGTGTGCAGGTGAGCTGTGGTTTCATTGCCTCTCTCCGTAACGTGAAGGTTCAATTCTAATTTTAAAATTTGTCTTTTTTTTTCTGCCTCCACCCAATTTTCTGTTTTGGCGTTTTTGTTTAATATTAATATTTTGTTCAATATTAATATTAAAATTTCGAGGTCCGTTGTCATGTGCTTCCCACCTGAGCCCTACACCAAATCTGTGGGTCTTTAGATCATAGAGTGATACAGTGTGGAAACAGGCCCTGCGACCCAACTCGCCCACACTGTCAGGGAAATGTGAATTGATGTATTATTTTGGAATTTGTCCAACAGAACCCCGAACTACTTGCCAGTACAGGGCAAACAAAAACTAAAGAGGAGAAAGAGAACGAGTCCAGAGAGCTTGAGATCTTAAAGCAGAGAGAGATGGCTGCAAAGAAGAAAAGAACCTTTGAAAGAGGGAGCAGGTGGGAAATGAAATGTCACAGCGCGGTGGGGAAGGTCCTTGCCCAGAGTAGGGGCTATGCTTGACTGGAGGGCATTTGAGTTTCTTGCTATCACCTTCATTCTGCATCGGTTACTGATTTCCTGCCAGTCTCTTCCTTAGTAGAAACAAGATGTAACTCAGCGGATCAGACAGCATCTTTGGAGAACATGGATAGGTGACGTTTCGGGTTGAGACCCTTCTTCAGACTGATTGTAGGGGGGAAGAAAGCTGTGAGAGAGGAGTGGCAGGACAAAGCGCAGCAAGGAATAGGTGGACACAGGCAAGGGTTTTTTTTGATAGGCAGATGGTTGGAACAATGGCCAGAGATGAGGAAAGGGTGTGAGACAGGTTTGAAGAGTTGCGGATTGTGAAGGACGGGGCGGGGGGTTAGTTAGAGGTTACCTAAAATCGGAGAATTCAATGTTCATACCGTTGGGTCCTTATTCCGTCATATCACTTCTAGATTTTGAACACTTGTATTAAATCACTGTCTTAAACTTCTCCACTGCAAGGACAACCGTCTAGCTTCTCTTGTCTCCATGCATTTCACTCCGAAGGGTCTCGACCTGAAACGTCACCCATTCCTTCTCTCCAGAGATGCTGCCTGACCTGCTGAGTTACTCCAGCATTTTGTGTCTACCTTCGATTTAAACCAGCATCTGCAGTTTTCTTTCCTAGCAGTGTGAAATGTTGGTTCTCTGTTTGTAAAATTAATTTTGCCCATTCTTTGTGAAGTTGCAGTGCAAGCAGTTAGCATAAAGTACACAAATGCATGCTGGAAAACACATCATCCTGTCTCTGACCCTGAAAACCTTGGTCTCCCCGTCTTCTGACCTTTACACACACGCGTTCAACTACTGTATGTGCACTAGACGCAAGAAACTCCAGATGTTGGTTTACAAAAAAGGCACAAAGTGCTGGAGTAACTCAACGGATCAGGCAGCTTCTTTGGAGAACATGGATAGGTGACGTTTCACAGAGTGCTTGAGTAACTCAGCTGGCTAAGCAGCTTCTCTGGAGAACACGGATAGGTGACATGATGAAACTTTGGCTACTATATGTGCACTATATTTTTAAAGTGGCAGGTTTTATTTAAATGTAATTTATTTTGTTGAATGCCTGCTTTATTTATTTTAGGCATTCTCGTTTTGGAGGGACATACCTCATACAAGGCTTGAAGTCAATTGCAGATAGGGATGTTGTTAGTCACATGGGAGTCCACAAAGTGAGTAAAAATGTTACAAATATATTTGTGCTCTTTGCTGTAATTGCATTTAGCAGCTGAACCCATTGGTTCAATTTAACTTAACAGTATTCAACAATTCAACAGCAGCTTAAATTACGTCTTTACGGAAGATTGCGAAGATTAAAACAATACTCCTGGTCATTTAGTTTTTATTTAAATTATTTTTTCAGTTTAAAAATTACACCCACGATTGTGGCAAGCAGACCAGCAAAGTTAGAAAGAAGAAACAAACAGCAATCGAGGTGGAGAGCAAGCGACGTTCTGCTCTGAATGTCAGGTTGTTCCTGAAAGAATTTTGTGTGGATTTCTTGGAGAACTGTTATAACAGATTGATGTATGTGGTCAAGGTACGTTTGTCAGGTGGGCACGTCTTTACTCCTGTTGGCGAACAATTAAACAAAAATCTGACCGGCAGACATCTCCATTTGTTTGAAAATCAAATAAGCTTTAATTCCAGTTATAAATAATGAAACAAAATGCTGTGAGAACCTTGTGTGACATGACCCAAAGCTGCATTCCTAGTAGGAACTGACTTTAACTCGATGTGAAAGGACACAAAGTGCTGGAGAGACTTAGCAGGTCGGGCAGCATCTCTGAAGAACATGGATAGGCGCCATTTTGGGTTGAAACCCTTTCCGCTTCGGATCCATTTAAAGTGTGTGAGATGGGGATCCTCCTTATTTAATTTAGTTTAGAGATACAGTGCGGAAACAGGCCCTTCAGCCCACTGAGTCCGCGCCGACCATCGATCCCCGCACATTAACGCTATCCTATACACACTAGGGACAATTTTTTTAAACATTTACCAAGCCAATCAACCTACAAACCTATACGTCTTTAGAGTGTGGGAGGAAACCAAAGATATCAGAGAAAACCCACGCAGGTCACGGGGAGAACGTACAACCTCCGTACAGACAGCGCCCGTAGTCGGGATGGAACCCGGGTCTGCTGTGCTGCAGGCACTGTAAGGCAGCAACTCTACCGCTGTGCCACCGTGCCGCACGTTATTAGGAGTGAGATCTTGGCATTTCTGTGAGAGCAACCACTCTGAGAGAGATCATAATTCTCAGGCAAAGAATACAATCTTTCCTATTTTGGAGCTGTGAGCTAGAGGGACTTGGCTGAGCAAGAAGTCTAGAGTAGTTAGATATTGTGGGCATTCTTGAATGAAATACTGTGACCAGACATACGGTTAAATAAGGATTGTGTGCAGATACAATGTTTAAATGTTTAAAAAAAAACATTTGGCCAGGTACATGGATAGGAAGGGTGGAGAGAGATATGGGCCAAACACAGGCAGGTGGGACTAATGTAGACGGGGCATGTTGGTTGGCGTGGGCAAGTTGGGCCGAATGGCCTGTTTCCATGCTCTATGACTAAATCTATAAATGTGTGCTTGTTTCATTTCTAGGACAACCTCATACGCGAGAAAGCACAGCAGCACGACGAGACGTACTGCCTGTGGGCCATGCCCTTCTTCATGAAGTTCAACAGGGTGTACAGGTTCCGCCCAGAGCTGGTGTCCGAGACGGTCAGCATTCGAGTGTTTCACTTTGTGGAGCGTAATGTCACCAACTACTATGAGATGATGCTGACCGACAAGGCAGCCGCCAGCTCTTGGTCAAGACGGTACGGCAAACTAACTGCACAGGGTGAAGTCTGGGGTTTACCATTTATTTCTGGTGCTCTTTGAGCATTGACGCGCTGTCAGATATATTATGCTCTCTTTGGATTCCACTTGACATACATTTATCACGTACTAGACCAAGTGGACCCGTTGGGCCCAAACCTCTCCTGCATTGGTGCAGCACCCTCTCCTCCCCCTCCTTCCCCCTATCTCCTCGCCTCCATCCCCCTCAACCCCCCTTATCCTCCCTCCTTCCCCCCTCCCTCCCTAGGAGATAGATTTAGACTTTAATATGGTGCAGCACCCTGTCCTCTCCCCCCTCTCCTCAACCCCCCCCTCCCCTCTCCCTTCTCCCCCACTTCCCTCCCCCCCTCTTAAACTTAAAAATGTGAATAACTTTAAAAATGTAAGACCGATTTCAATAAAACTACTTGCATTATCACTAAAGTGACATTGGTGAGTAAGGTGGGCCTAAACTTGTCGCGCTATCGTGTACCGTTTTGGCTGAGGTTCAGTCACAAACAAGATATCAAACGAGAGTTTTAGTATATAGATGTTTAATTTACTTCCCTGGTTTTATTCCCATTTCATTAAATGTTCCTGAGTTGCAGTCCAACAGATGCTTTCTGATCTCTAGTGCAGTACCAAGTGGGCACTCACTGGTTTTCTCTATTAAACTAGGATTGTTCTGTGGACTTGCTGACCTCTGAGTATTATCGGGATGTTGACATGAAGTGCTGGAGTAACTCAGCGGGTCAGGCAGCATCTCTAGGGAGCATGGACAGGCGAAGGATCAGGACCCTTCTTCAGACTGAAACGCCACCTATCCATGTTCTTCAGAAATGCTGCCTGACCCACTGAGTTGCTTCAGCACCTTGTGTCTTTTTTGTAAACCAGCAACTGCAGCGCCTTCTGTCTACATTGTCTTGAAATTGTTTAATTCAGCATCGACTGGACCGATTGAAAGATACAGCATGAAAACAGGCCCTTCAGCCCACTGATTCCGTGCCAATCATTGATCGCCCACTCACACTAGTTGTATGTTACCCTATTTTCGCATCCATTCCCTGTGCACTGGTGGCAATTTACAGAGGCCAATTAAGCTACAACGCACGTCTTTGGGATGTGGGAGGAAACCACGCGGTCTCAGGGAGAACGTAAAAACTCCGTACAGACAGCATCTGAGGTCAGGATTGAACCCAGGTCTGTGGTGCTGTGAGGCAGCAGCTCTACCAGCTGCACAGCTGTGATTGAATGTATTGTCTTCTTGGTTCTCTAGCTCAGTTTTGAACTGGACAGGGCATGCACTGACTGGGGTAGCATTGGCTTATAATTTTAGCTCTACAGTACGTGTTCTTCCTGACTAGCATCCCCTAGTAATTGCATGTTGTCTAATAACCAATAAGAAAACAATGACATGTTGTACAGCAGCTAAAACAACACTTCTCTTTCAGAATGCACCTAGCCCTGAAAGCTTACCAAGAGCTGCTCAACACCCTGAATGAAATGGACCACTCCAAGGATGGAAATCTGCGAGAGAGTGCCAGAGTTATCAAATGTAAGTTTTTAATGAAATAAACAAGAGACCAAACTAAATGTGAGTGCAAGTGACCTGGAAACCTGCAGACAAGCGATCATGCTTTCCTTCCCCGCCCTGTATGGTTTTGCAAGTTGCATTTGTCGGCCGACCTGCTCCTTCGCCTGCCTTCAGTCCCAGTCTTGATCTATCATCATCTCCCACTTTGTAGGGAGAGCTTCTTGAAGTCACTGCCTGTGAAATGTATTAATGATGCCGCTATTGGGATCTGTGCATGTCTGCCATCACGTAGACCCAAAATGCTGGAGTAACTCAGCGGGTCAGGCAGCGTCACTGGAGGGAGAGAAGGAATGGGTGACGTTTCGGGTTGAGACTCTTCTTCAAAATACACTGGAATTTAGAAGGATGAGAGGAGATCTTATCGAAACGTATAAGATTATTAAGGGGTTGGACACGTTAGAGGCAGGAAACATGTTCCCAATGTTGGGGGAGTCCAGAACAAGGGGCCACAGTTTAAGAATAAGGGGTAGGCCATTTAGAACTGAGATGAGGAAAAACTTTTTCAGTCAGAGAGTTGTGAATCTGTGGAATTCTCTGCCTCAGAAGGCAGTGGAGGCCAATTCTCTGAATGCATTCAAGAGAGAGCTGGATAGAGCTCTTAAGGATAGCGGAGTCAGGGGGTATGGGGAGAAGGCAGGAACGGGGTACTGATTGAGAATGATCAGCCATGATCACATTGAATGGCGGTGCTGGCTCGAAGGGTCGAAAGGCCTCCTCCTGCACCTATTGTCTATTGTCAGAAGGCTCTCAACCCGAAACATCACCCATTCCTTCTCTCCCTCCAGAGATGCTGCCTGACCCGCTGAGTAACTCCAGCATTTTGTGTCTACCTTCGATTTAAACCAGCATCTGCAGGTTTTTTTTCCTACATGTCTGCCATCACATGCTTCTTGTGATTAGACGTTCCTACTTTTGCCTTTTCAGGTAATATCTTCTATGTTATGGAGTTCCGGGAGTTGTTCTTGATGTTATTCCAGAAGTTTAATGCAACCAAGCAGCCCAAGTCATTTTTGAAAGATCTCATTGAAACCACTCACCTTTTCATCCGGATGATTGAGAAATTCTGTAAAGGCAAAACAAATCTTTTTGTGCAGGTAAAGTTTGTGTCTAAGTTACACCTTGTGCTTCCATATATCACAGCCAGCAGTTTCAACAACAAAAATCTAGGCTCGAGTTCCGAGCAAGCTAGGTTTTTGTTCCTTTCCCAAAAATTCATGTTCTGGTGGGGGACAAGCAGATGGCTGCCAGCTTGCGAGCTGTTGGGGCTGGACAAAGAGGAAGATGTTGAGAAGCATCTTAAAAGAGGAGAGAGGTGTGTGTAGGTGCAGGGAGGGATTTCTGGATCACAGGGTCTGGGCAGCTGAAGGAGGAGAGAGAGAGAGGGGGGGTCGGTAGGTGCAGGGGGGGACTTCTAGATTCCAGGGTCTGGCAGCTCAATGAGAAGAGAGAGAGAGAGAGGCGGGGAGGGAACCCGGCATCCTGAAGGCATAGCAACCAATAACAAAGTGATGGAAAGACTGAGAGGTCAGAATTGGAGGAGTGCAGAGACCTGGGGACTGGCGGAGGTTATATGATAGATCGGGGAAGGCCGGGAGGGCATTGTAAGTAAAGTGACTTTGGTGTCTCGTGGCAGCAGTTGCTCACAATGTCGGCGTTTCAATATTTCCCCACTTATTGAAACAGAGAAAGAAACTGAAAAAGAAGAAACCTAAATCAAAGCAGTCTGCATCTGCCTCATCAGAAAAATCCCAAGAAGAACTCGAGGAAATCTGGAAAGCTGCATTGGAGCAACTTGGCAGATATGCAGAGGTACGTGCCTGATAGAAGGATAAGCTCGGATCACTTTGAAATGGTTATTCGTAATGATCAGTGTTGCTGAAGAATAGTTATTTCCATTTGTCCAGAGTTGCAATCTTTCTCCACTCATAATTCCAAAATTTGATGCTTCTTATAATTGTTTTTCTGCCCTGAAAGGTTCAATCTGTACTGGGAAATGATGTTGCAAGCATTGGGTTTCTTCCTTACACTCGTGTCTCACCTGAAAGCCGGCATTCTCACACTCCCTTAATTCTGCACTGAAGCATCGGCAAAGATTTGCCTTTGGACTGGCACTGAAACATCTGTGAGGATGTATTGACTATGGAGTTAGGATTCTGTATGATTGGAGTAAATGTCTCCACAACTGAAGCTGTATTTTAGTATTCTAATCCACTGCCTGGCATTTTACTTTTTAAAAGCAAGCCAAATCCCCCATTTCCTAAACCGTACCCGACAATGAGAGCAATAGGCAGTGCGATAAGTATCTAACTCTCTTTGCCTAAATTAATCTTGTTGGGCCGGAACAAGATTTTCATATGTGGAAGACATAAAGTGGGTCGTCTTCTCTCATTCTCTCCTCCTCCCCACATCTGCAACTGTGTCTGAGTCCTTGACGTCCTGAGCTGACGTTTGCTTTGCAGGGTCAAGAGCCTCTCCAGGAGGATCTGGTTCCGTTTGACGCTGCTTCAGAAATCCCTGTGGAGGAGCAGAGGGCTGAAGCGATGATCCGCATACAGGATGCTGTGCTTGCCGGTAAAGCTGCAGAGGCCCTCGTACTCCTCCGAGCCGCAAGGTAAATGTTTGTGGCCTTGTTATGAAATGGTGCTTGACGTTGTATTGACCTCCCAAATGTGTCATCTTTTGTCTTATGATTACTTATGAGATATTTAGTTTTTTTTAATCAACTGACCCGATGCCCGAGCCAAGGAAATAGGTGCAAGATCTGCTCCCATTGTAACACCCTCGGTGCAGTTAAATCATCCAAGGTTGCTGGCCATCCATGAGATTTTAGGGGCAAGTGAGAAAATAGTTTTAAAGAAAGTCTTAAAGGAGGTTTGGAGAGAGAATTGCTCAGCCTAGTGACTATAGACAATAGGTGCAGGAGGAGGCCCTTCGAGCCAGCACCACCATTCAATGTGATCATGGCTGATCATTCTCAATCAGTACCCCGTTCCTGCCTTCTCCCCATACCCCCTGACTCCGCTATCCTTAAGAGCTCTATCCAGCTCTCTCTTGAATGCATTCAGAGAATTGGCCTCCTCTGCCTTCTGAGGCAGAGAATTCCACAGATTCACAACTCTCTGACTGAAAAGGTTTTTCCTCATCTTAGTTCTAAATGGCCTACTCCTTATTCTTAAACTGTGGCCCCTTGACTAAGTAGCTGAAGGCACAGCCATCAGTGGCGGAGTGATTTTAAACTGGAGATGTGTGAGAGAATTGCGGAGGTGAGAGAGTTAGGGAAGTGGCGAGGAGATGGGGGAACTTGCACGCACGTGATTAGCATTGGTCGGCCTGGAGTCACTTTAAGCTGCCTTTTTCTCTCCCTCTCCCTCTCCCTCTCCCACTTTGACCTTCAACTGGCCATAGGTTCTACTTGACCCCACTTATCAACGGAATGTACTTGAGCAAGTTGAATCACAGTACCATTTGCATTTTGTTTCTTCATTAGAAACTGACCAGAGGTTGAGAAATGACTGCTGTGGAGATTTTTTTCTCTCGTCCTTTTGCTCACTGGAAACAAACTTGTTGGAAATGGTTGTTTTAAATGAGTTGTTGATGACATACTTTTCTCATTCTTGTTACCAACATATGCTTTAAATTAAATGCACAATCAGAGTGGCGCAGCGGTAGAGTTGCTGCCTCACAGCGCCAGAGACCTGGGTTCCATCCTGACTACAGGTGCTGCCTGTACTGAGTTTGCATGTTCTCCCTGTGACCGCGTGGGTTTTCTCCGGGTGCTCCGGTTTCATTCCACATTCCAAAGATGTGCAGGTTTGGAGGTGAATTGGCTTAGATAACTTGCCCTTAGTGTGTAGGGTAGACCCAGTGGGCGGGTGATCAATGGTCTGCATGGACTCAGTGGGCCGATGGGCCTGTTTCCATGCTGTTTCTCGAAACTAAACCAGAACTAAAGAAGTTGTCTAATATGATTAATACCACATTATGGCACTAATTGCTGTGTTGAGTAAATCCTTTGCATGTGAGAGTTATATTAAAATATTAATATGAACAAAATTAAGAGAAAGGCGTTGGTGGTGCTTGGATGATGTTACTACAGCAGGGCTTATTTCTTTTTTGTACTACATTTTGTTTGGACTCTAGTCAGATGGCTGTATGTGGCATGTGTGTAAAATAGGGTTGCCAACTTCCTCACTCCCAAATACGGGACAAGGTGATGTCACCGCCCCGAGCCCCACCTGACCTCACCCAGCCAGCGGCCACATGCTCCCGCTCCACCAATGGCGGCCGCCCGGGCCAGGAGGCTGCCATTGGTGAAGCGGGAGCACATGGCCACTGGTTGGGTGAGGTCACGTGGGGCGCGAGGCGGTAACGTCACCCTTTGTCCCTTATTTGGGAGTGAGGAAGTTGGAAACCCTACTAATACGGGACAAGGGCGGTCCCGTACGGGACAAACCAATTTAACCCAAAATACGGGATGTCCCGGCTAATACGGGACAGTTGGCAAACCTAGTGTAAAATGAGTTTGAGCAATCTGATTCCCAGTTCCAAGTTCCCCATATTTTTCACTAATTTGCCCGTCTCATTCGGCCTCAGATGTCTGGTGATATCCTTAAGAGCACTGTACATTGATTGTTAATCTAGTGCTTATTTCCACAGGGAAGTGTGGCCTGAAGGCGATGTTTTTGGTTCTTCCAACATATTGCTTACGGAAGAGTCAGAATTGCTCAAACAAATACTGTTTGCAAATTTACCAAGTAAGTGTTTGAGCTGCCATTGTTTCACTGTGTTGAACATTGTCTTGGAGCTGTATTTGAATCCAGCCCTCTGCATTCACTCCACAGGGCAGCCGGTTGCTGAAGTCGAAGAAACGGAAGAATTTCGAGATGAAGAAATAGAAGAGGAAGAAACAGAATCTGTGAGAGTGTCAGAAAGCCAATTTGATCTTTTTGATTATCTGAAAAGGTAAAACATTTTAAGAATGATTGTTTTCCAAATTAAAGATTATTTACCTCTCTGTGCTTAATCATCTTTTGCATAATTACCTAAAGCATTTGCAATGGACTGCCACAGTGTAGCTCAAATTAAAAATAATAATAATGTGGCCGTGGTGCAGGGTGAGGACACTTCTACACTTTGGGGCACTGATGTGAATTGGGTTGGACTGTTTGAAATAAAGGCCTCTGCCTATTAGCTGTTTGTGTCCCAAGGGTGGCGCAGCTGGTAGTGCCGCTGTCTCACCACGCCAAAGACCTGGGTTCCATCCTGACCTTCGGTGCTGTCCATGTGGAGTTTGCACGTTCTCCCTGTGACTGCGTGGGTTTTCTCCGGGTGCTCCGTCTCGGTATCCTCTCACATCCCAAAAACGAGCAGGATTGCAGGTTAATTGTCCCTCTGTAAATACCCCCTAGTGTGTCGGGAGTGGATGACAAAGTGGAATAACATAAGAGTTAGTGTGATCAGCATGGACGATGGGCTGATTGGGCCTGTCTCCACGCTGTGTCTCTAAACTAAACGAAGGTTAAAGCTTTGTCAGTCCCAATGCACTTTTCTGACTGGCAGGACCCACAGCTCAAAACCTATCGACAAGTTGGCCCTGAATCACAGGTGGACTTTGAGGACAGTTTTCAAAAACTGGTGGAGCACAAATACTGGAAATAAAGGAAGATGAGATCAATACTGAGCAGGGAATGGAAGTATATGTGGAGAGGGAAGCAGAGTTGACGTTTTAGGTTGATGGCTGGTTCTAATGAAAGGTCACGTTAGAGGCAGGAAACATGTTCCCAATGTTGGGGGAGTCCAGAACAAGGGGCCACAGTTTAAGAATAAGGGGTCGGCCATTTAGAACTGAGATGAGGAAAATCTTTTTCAGTCAGAGAGTTGTGAATCTGTGGAATTCTCTGCCTCAGAAGGCAGTGGAGGCCAATTCTCTGAATGCATTCAAGAGAGAGCTGGATAGAGCACTTAAGGATAGCGGAGTCAGGGGGTATGGGGAGAAGGCAGGAACGGGGTACTGATTGAGAATGATCAGCCATGATCACATTGAATGGAGAAGAATAGTAAACCCTGTATACAGTTGACTGACTTTTCTTTTCCTTGCCATCCTTCCATCTGTTCGCTTTAGGTTTGCAAATGCGGGGGTGGTGAAGCCCTATGTTCTCCTGCTAAAGGACTACCGGCATAACAGTGCTCATACCAACCACTGCATTGTAAAGATGCTCTATCGTGTAGCGTATGACTTGAAGATGGACACCCTTCTTTATCAGCTTTCAGTGTTCCACTTATTCGGTCGCATTCTGGAGGACCCGGCTACTAGTGCATACCAGGTAGGTTGCAATGTGGTCATGTAGCAGGTAGTACGAGTGGTAACTTTGCAGATGACAGGAAGTTTGGTACTGTTGCTGATAGAGAGGAGATGGATATTGGTAAGATGGGCAGAGCAATGGCAGATGGAATTCAATCCTGGAAATAAGCAAGTTTGGTAAAAACCGAGAATAACTCTTGGTTTGGGAAGTGCGACATATTCCCACTTGAGCAGCAGCTCCAGCAGAAAGTTACAAAGCAAAAGAAAATCGTCACGATCTCGCTCACTCACTGAAGCATAAAGCAACAAAAACCTACAAAATCATTGTGTTTTTTTACAAATTAACCATAAATACACCTAATTAATAGTTTTGAGAGCAGTATTTTCTTACCTCGAAGGAGCAAAACTGGAAAATGCGGATGAAACGCAGGTCTGTAGACACGCAGCAGCTCAGCCGGCGAGAATGTTTAGCACAAGTGACCTGTGACCTGCGCATGCGCGGGCGGTCGAGATACCAAACTCGCTTATTGTGAAGATTCATCTTTGAAAGGTGTAATAAAGCTAGGGGACACACAGCAAAGAGGACGTGAGGAAATATTGAGGACCTTTTAGTATGTGGTCATGGATCAGCACGGGTAGATAAAGTGATTAAGAAGGTGTAAGTATAAGACAATAACTGCAGATGCGGGTACAAATCGAAGGTATTTATTCACAAAATGCTGGAGGTCAGGCAGCATCTCAGGAGAGAAGGAATGGGTGATGTTTCGGGTCGAGACTCTTCTTCAGACTGATGTCAGGGGGGCGGGACAAAGGAAGGATATAGGTGGAGACAGGAAGATAGAGGGAGAACTGGGAAGGGGGAGGGGAAGAGAGGGACAGAGGAACTATCTAAAGTGGGAGAAGTCAATGTTCATACCACTGGGCCTTAGGCTGCCCAGGCGAAATATGAGGTGCTGTTCCTCCAATTTCCGGTGGGCCTAACTATGACACTGGAGGAGGCCCATGACAGAAAGGTCATACTGGGAATGGGAGGGGGAGTTGAAGTGCTCGGCCACCGGGAGATCAGTTTGGCCAACGCGGACCGAGCGCAGGTGTTGAACGAAGCGATCACCGAGCCTGCGCTTGGTTTCGCCGATGTAAATAAGTTGACATCTGGAGCAGCGGATGCAATAGATGAGGTTGGAGGTACGTAGAAAACAAGAACAGGGTGGTTGTGGTGGAGCATTGGCCAGGCCACAGCTGGAGTACTGTGTACAGTTCTGGTCACAACACCTTGGGAGGGATGTGATTGACTAGGGAGTGTGCAGAGAAGGCTGGTGGGATCCTGATACAGGTGTATAAAAATATGAGGGGCAAGGATAGTGTGGATGGTAGGTAGAGTTGCCAACTGTCCCGTATTAGCCAGGACATCCCGTATTTGGGGCTAAATTAGTTTGCCCTTGTCCCGTATTAGTAGGGTTGCCAACTTCCTCACTCCCAAATACGGGACAAAGGGTGCAGTCACCGCCCCGCGCCCCCACGTGACCTCACCCAGCCAGCGGCCACGTGCTCCCGCTACACCAATGGCGGCCGCCCGGCGCGGGAGCACGTGGCCGCTGGCTGGGTGAGGTCACGTGGGGTGCAGGCGGTGACGTCACCTTGTCCCGTATTTGGGAGTGAGGAAGTTGGCAACCCTAATGGTAGCACACCTTTCCCCTCAGCAATGTGTCCATAATCAGAAGGCGTAGGTTTAAGGTGAGAGGTAGGAGAGTTAGAGAGGAATTGAGGGTTTGATGACCCCCCCCCCCCCCCAGAGGGTGGTTGGAGTCTGAGCGGGTGGTGGAGGCAGAGACTCAATATTTCAGAATTATCGAGGTGAGTTCTCGAATTACTAAGGCATGGAAAGCTACGGACCAAGTGTTGGGAAGTGCAAACAGAATTGTAAGTTTGTATGAGAGTCTGTTGCCAGACAAATAAACTTTGTATTAGATAAGAAAAAACTGCCGATGCTGGATAAAATCGAAGGTAGACACAAAATGCTGGAGTAACTCAGCGGGTCAGGCAGCATCTCGGGAGAGAAGGAATGGGTGACGTTTCGGGTCGTCCCGAGATGCTGCCTGACCCGCTGAGTTACTCCAGCATTTTGTGTCTACCTTTAACTTTGTATTAGATGTCAGGTTATCAAGTCTTTCGCAACACATTTGAAATTGTTTTCCGGGCATTCAGTTGTGGTTGTACTGTACTGGTTTATTGAAATGAAATCAATGTAACAATTTGTCATGGTTGTTAATCATCCCAGGCTAATTATATTTCTCTTGCGTCAGTCCAGCATGCTTTGTAATTTAGTTGCACTTGCACTGAGAAGCTACGTGGAACAACTTTGGCACTCTCAGCCTTTCTTCGCTTGGCTAAATTCTCATGTCAGCGTGCCCCACCAAAGCCTGCTCCTCCACTTACTTACCTGGTGTCCACAAACCTGCAATTTCCAGTCATCTTTAGACCTGACTTTTGGCCCCCGCTCTAATTACTGCCAGCTTCATCCAGAATTATAGTTTAAAGACAGACCCTTTGGCCCACCGAGTCCACACCAACTATCAATCACTCGTTCACTAGTTCAATCACTAGTTCTATGTTATCCCACTTTCTCATCCACTCCCTACGCACTAGGGGGCAGTTTACAAACCCACACGTCTGTGGGACGTGGGAGGAGACCGGAGCACAAGGAGGAAACTCGTGTGGCCACAGGGTGAATGTGCAAACTCCACACAGACAGCACCCGAGGTCAGGATCCAACCTTGGTCTCTGGTGCTGTAACACCTGTGCCACTCTGCCGCCCAGTCATGGCCTTGCAGCCCATTCGGTTCTTCCATCAATTGCAGCAGCTCGATGCATGCTTAGTATTTTAATCTCTGTTCTGTTTTCACAACAGGAGCTGGTGAAGTTCTCCAGATACGTCTTAGGCCGATTCTTCTCTTTAGCTGCCAGCAACAGCAAGGCCTTTGTGGAGTTGCTGTTCTGGAAAAATATTGCAAACATTCGAGAGATGACGGAGGGTTACAGGAAAGACGAGGAAAGGCAAGTGCTATGAACAAGACGCTTGGGAGATTGTGGGTCTTTGTATGTGCTAAACTGCAAGGTCCCAGCTGATTAAAACAATCATTCTGAAGACATAGATCCCACGTGTTGCTGCTGCTTTGATAGTAATAATGATCCTTATTGTTAGATGGATGTCTGAACGCTGTCATAGCCTGGTGTGGACCTGAAATGTGAATATTGGAGCAGCAGTAGTCCACTCAAGCCTGCCCCACCATTCAATATGATTGTGGCTGATCTATCTCACCTCCTTCTCTGCCCCACTTCCCCACCGCACTCACTTCCCCGATCTATCGCTCAAGGAATGTTTGGTGGCCATAGTGTACTATCACTGCTTCAGCTTTGTGCATGCTGACCAACCTACAGGTGCAATGCTTCTGCTAATAGAGTGGAAGGTGATGGTGTCACAGTGGCAGTCCCTTGCGTGTGTGGTCATCAATGTTTCATGGGTTTTTTTCAGTGGGCCAAATCATAGGATTCCAAGTTGGTCATCAGAGGAAGAGCAGGAGCTGGAAACATTGTACCTACAGGCCAAAGAGGAAGAAGGAGGTATGTGTTCTGTTTGGGGCTATTTCTGAATATGTCCTAAATCAAGTGTACTGTTGACTCCCCTTCCCCATCTCCCTTTCCCCCTCTCCGCCCCTTCCCCCTCTCCCCCCCCTTCTCATCTCCTTCCTAAAAGGAACTGGATGCTTCCTTGCCATTAAGTCTTGGTGTCTGAAGGAAGATATTTTGGTCCATTATGCCTGTGTAGTTCTTTGAGAGCAATCCAACTATTTCCAATCCCTGCTCTTTCACCAGTTCCCTGTAAATGTTTCCCCTTCAAGTGGCGCAGCGGTAGAGTTGCTGCCTTACAGCGATCCTGACTACGGGTGCCGTCTGTACGGAGTTTGTACGTTCTCCCCGTGACCTGCGTGGGTTTTCTCCGAGATCTTTGGTTTCCTCCCACACTCCAAAGACGTGCAGGTTTGTCGGTTAATTGGCTGGGCAAATGTTTTAAAAAAATTGTCCCTAGTGGGTGTAGGATAGTGTTAATGTGCGGGGATCGTTGGGCGGCACGGACCCGGTGGGCCGAAGGGCCTGTTTCTGCGCTGTATCTCTAAATCTAAAAATCTAAAACTTTTTATGTTTAAAGGAGATGTGAGGGGCAAGTTTTTTTACACAGAGGGTGGTGGGTGCCTGAAATGTACTGCCGGGAATGGTGGTGGAGGCTGATATGATAGTGGTGTTTAAGGGACTTTGGATAGGCACGTGGGTATGGAGGGATATAGATTATGTGCAGGCAGATATGAGTTGGTCTTGGCATCGTGTTCGGCACAGACATTGTGGGCCGAAGGGCCAGCTTCTGTGCTGTACTATGTTCCTCTATGTGGGATTTACATTGCAAAGTCCTCGATGCTTCAGAGGGATGCTGAAGCAGGATCTGGTGGTGTATTGCATTGCAGCCTTTCCTTTTCCAGGTAAAGATGTCATTGACAGCATCATGGAACACATTAAAAATGAGACGAGGACCAGAAAGCAGATTGCTGCCAAACTTGTTAAGCTGAACCTGGTGGACAGTATAAAAGACCTCAAACGTGTCAAGTAAGTACTTGTCTGACAAACTGGCATGGAAGCTGCCAACCTGGTCATTTGGTCAAGGATGAGTTTTGGTATTTTGCTTGCTTCAGTTTCCGTCAGTGTGAGGCTTCGTTGTTTATTTGAAAATGGCACTGTTAATTGGAGCATCCAATTAAGAACAAGGGGCCACAGTTTAAGAATAAGGGGTAGGCCATTTAGAACTGAGATGAGGAAAAACGTTTTCAGTCAGAGAGTTGTGAATCTGGAATTCTCTGCCTCAGAAGGCAGTGGAGGCCAATTCTCTGAATGCATTCAAGAGAGAGTTAGATAGAGCTCTTAAGGATAGCGGAGTCAGTGGGTATGGGGAGAAGGCAGGAACGGGGTACTGATTGAGAATGATCAGCCATGATCACATTGAATGGCGGTGCGTACAGGCTCGAAGGGCTGAATGGCCTCCTCCTGCACCTATTGTCTATTGTCTATCATGAAGCAGTAAAATGAAGGTTTGCACGCATGATTGCATCCTTTCCTTGCGTGTAGTATGGAGGACAAGACTGGATGATTTGTCAAATGGCAGCAAGTTTGAGGACAGGTTGCAGCGTGGAACTCCTGACCACATCCTAATGGGCAATGTCAGAGGGCATTGACCAAGGGCCTGGGATGTGCAAATGCTCTAGGCCGCTGGATGCTGGGGCTCTGATGGAAGGAGTTACAGAATGGTTTTACTATATCACCCCTGTGACCATCAACAGTTTCTTCAGTCTGTCTATTTGGGGCTTATAATGGGCAAAGCATTTATAACCGAGTTGTGGGTGATGTCAAGATACTGTGTCGCAAGTGAGATTCCTTTTAACCCTCTTTGTTTTTGTTGTTTTTGAGGAAGGGAACTAACATCACGCTCTGGAGAGAGGAGCAGGAAATTGAGCTGGAGACACTGTTTGTGGAGTTCAGAGGATCTGCTGGTACATTGTTTTTGCTTTGACTATGGTTAGCTGGAATTAATTTGCTCGCTCCCCTTCCCCCACTCTCTTTTCCATGCCCTCCCACCCCAGTGTGCTCCCTTCTCTCCCACTGCCTCTCAATCTCACCTACCCCCCAGTCACCCTGCTCCCCCCCTCCCAGTCACCCCCCCCTCCCAGTCACCCTGCCCCTTCCCCTCCCAGTCACCCTGCCCCTCCCCTCCCAGTCACCCTGCCCCTCCCCTCCCAGTCACCCTGCCCCTCCCCTCCCAGTCACCCTGCTCCCCCCCTCCCAGTCACCCTGCTCCCCCCCCTCCCAGTCACCCTGCTCCCCCCCCCTCCCAGTCACCCTGCTCCCCCCCTCCCAGTCACCCTGCTCCCCCCCCTCCCAGTCACCCTGCTCCCCCTCTCCCAGTCACCCTGCTCCCCCCCTCCCAGTCACCCTGCTCCCCCCCTCCCAGTCACCCTGCCCCTCCCCTCCCAGTCACCCTGCTCCCCCCTCCCAGTCACCCTGCTCCTTCCCTTCCTTTGTACACTCATCTCCCATCCCTGAGTTCCCCATTTCTCTTTTATCCCCCCCTGTCCACTTCCACCCACACTCCTCCCTCCAGCTTTACATTTCACTCCTCTCCTTATCTGACTCCTTTTTGTCCCTGTTTCACCTCTCCCCTTGTCACTTATTCCGCCCATCTGCCTATCAAATCGCCCTCGCCTGTATCCACCTATCACTTGCCAGGCCTTGTCCTGCCCCAGCTCCCTTTTCCAACTTTCTCCCCCCTACTCCAATCAGTCTGAAGAAGGGTCCCGACCCGAAACGTCGTCTGTCCATTCCCTCCGCCCGCCCCCCTGACATTAGTCTGAGGAAGGGTCTCGACCCGAAACGTCACCCATTCCTTCTCTCCTGAGATGCTGCCTGACCTGCTGAGTTACTCCAGCATTTTGTGAATAGTTACTTTTTAAAGTGATCCCTTCATTATCCAGCCAATCGTTTGTCTGTTGCAACCTGGGACCAATGCAATTGATGAAAGTTATCTTTTTTGATCCTAAGATGTCCTTGGTGATATCATGAAAAAAATAACCCACAAGCGGTCCCGAGCAAGGATTATTGCTAAGCTGATCAGCATGGGCCTCGTTTCCGACAGGAAGGAACTCTACAAGAAGAGGAGGAAGCTTACAAAAGGAGAACGCCAGGTACTCTCGTGTTTCTGCGGTGCTCCAGAGGTCAGGGAGAAATCTCTTCTCCCGGGCGGTGTTGAACCTGTGGAATTGTCCACCAGAGAAGGCAGCTGAAGCCAAATCATTAAATGTATCCACAAACGAGTTAAATATCGGTCTAAAGGCCAAAGTGATCATGGGGTGCAGGACAAGGCAAGAAGAGGAGACAATCCAGTTGATTAGCCATGATCACAATGAATGCTGGAGTTGGTTCAAATAGCCTAGTGGCCCACTCGGCTCCTCATTTCCAGAGAGAGGTTGAACAGACTTGAATTGTTTTCTCTGTGTTTGTTTCCAAGTTCAGCACTTTAAATGTTTTTTAAATAGATCATTGAGTTTGTGGTTTAGATTTAGATTTTAGATTTAGAGATACAGCGCGGAAACAGGCCCTTCGGCCCACCGAGTCCGCGCCGCCCAGCGATCCCCGCACACTAACACTATCCTACACACACTAGGGACAATTTTTACATTTACCCAGTCAATTAACCTACATACCTGTACGTCTTTGGAGTGTGGGAGGAAACCGAAGATCTCGAAGAAAACCCACGCAGGTCACGGGGAGAACGTACAAACTCCGTACAGACGGCGCCCGTAGTCAGGATCGAACCTGAGTCTCCTGCGCTGCATTCGCTGTAAGGCAGCAACTCTACCGCTGCGCCACCGTTATTCTGTCTGGTGGAACTTTGTTCATTGTGTGTTTGCCTTGGTGGGGGGAAGAGGAGGCAGAAATGTATCTGAAAGGCAGCTGACTTCCCCCGAGTTACAAAAGTTTCTGTCTGTAAATTGTCCTTTCAGGAGGAAGAGGATTCTGCCGATGACGTGAGTTGTGGTCCCAGCCAGGGGCCGTCTGAGGAGGAGGACGAGCTGGACGAAGATGACTGGAGTGTGGACGAGAGGGCAGAGCACAGCACCAAGTCCACACTGAGATATGCCACGAAAGGCCACAGGCAGCAGCTTGGCACGAGCGAGCCTGACCCAGCAATTCCAGCTCTGTGCTGCAAACTTCAACAGCAAGGTCAAACCTTCACTGCAAACTTCCATTGCTGTCATGCAAATGTGTGGGGGGAAAATCATTCACATCATCTTGTAAAATGGAACAAAGTGACAATGTGGTTTTATTTGACTTGCAAAACTAATCTCAGAGTGGGATTGTGGATGGGTGTACTAAAGGGATGGAGAGAGTAAGGGAAGGGCCATGAGTTGTCAGTGTTCTGGGACCTGGGTTTGAGTTCAGTGTGAGGACATTCTTAATCTGTAGGCTGAGGTGCACCACAGCTAATAGGCACTCAAGCTTGTCCTTGCTCTTTCACCGCAGTTTAATAGAATAATATGGCACTGAAACGGGCTCTTTCACCACACCGCACCACACCCGTGCCAACTGCATGCTTGTGGACAATCAGTCCATACGCCCAATGTCCAATTCTTGCTGCTGTGTTATCTGATCCAGTTATCAGTACTGGGCTCAGTTTGTGTGGGAAAGGCTTGCATTTAGAACACAGAACAGCACAGAAACAGGCCCAACGTCCCACATTGTCCGTGTGGAACATGATGCAAGATCAACTCTCACCTGCCTGCACATAATCCATCTCTGTCCATTCCCAATATAGCCATGTGCCTATCTACAAGCTTCTTCACCCCACCACCACCACCTCTAGCAGCACATCCCAGGCACCCACCACCACCACCTCTAGCAGCACATCCCAGGCACCCACCACCACCACCTCTAGCAGCACATCCCAGGCACCCACCACCTTGTGTAAAACAAAACGTGTCACACATCTCTGTTAAACGTAGCCCCTCCTACTTTAAAGCTATGCCCTCTAATATTTGGCATTCCCACCCTGGGATCTAGTTCTGACTGTCTACCCCACTGTCTATCCTCGAGAGGAAATGGATAACATTTGAAATAGAAGCTGCTTCTCCACTGTTATGTTCAGGATTTGGTGGAGAGGAGGGATTGAGAGACAAAACAGTAGGAAAAGAGTAGTTGTTTGTTGAAGGGGGGAAGAATGAAAATTGAGGTGGGGGTGAGGGGGGTGACTGAAAATGTGCTGCACCAGGAAGCATCAGTGGACAGGGAAACAGTTGATGCTTCAGGTGGATGCAACGTCATCACCCTGAAACGTCAGCTCTGTTCACAGATGCATCCTGACCTGCTGAACATTTTCTATTTGCATTTCAGATTTACTGAATCTGCAATATTTTTCTTGAAGAAATTATACTGGTTTATTGGGATACCACGACTGCTGAGAAGTCTCAACACATTGATGCCCACCAACCCTGCTGCTTCCCTCATTTCCCAGTATCATGTGTTGGGGGGTATTTAGTTTTGAAACTGGTTTAATGTGGAGCAGTATCTTTCAATCTGCATAGATTTCAGTGACGTGGATAATGTGAGCTGAATGATTTTTAAATGATGGCTTTCACTTTTGCAATGCAGGTCTGTCGGGTCCTCTTTTGTGGCTGCAGAACTGCCTCAACAGAACGGCGGACAAACGAGAAGTTGATGGTCAGTGCGACTCTTATTTACCATTCTTTGTATCCTGTTGCTTCATTCCCAGGGAATTGCAGGAGTCCCACAAAGATCACTGTCTCGGCTGAAACAAGTGGTATTGAAACTTCTCCTTCCCTGACAGTTACCTATGACACCCATCGTTAAGATTGCCAACTGTCCTGTATTAGCCGGGACGTCCCGTATTTTGGGCTAAATTAGTTTGTCCCGTACGGGACCGCCCTTGTCCCGTATTAGTAGGGTTGCCAACTTCCTCACTCCCAAATAAGAGACAAAGGGTGACGTCACCGCCCCGCGCCCCACGTGACCTCGCCCAGCCAGCGGCCACGTGCTCCCGCTCCACCAATGGTGGCCGCCCGGCATTTATAAATTGTAAGAGCGGCCCTCTTACTGTAGCTTGCACGTGCCTGCCTGAAAGTACATCTCTCTCTCTCTCTCCCAGTTGCATGTCGCATGTTGTGGCAGTAGTTGTATTGTCTCCGTGTTTCACCGGTTGCAGGGACCTTGATCGCTGTGCCGCTCGTCCCCTTCTCTGAAGAAAACGAAGATGCCATGGACAACGAGGTGTTCCAGAAGCTTCTGAAGATAGTCGGAATCCGACCTCCTGCTGATGAACAGGTAAATGTGCAAATGCTAATGAACCTAAATGAAGATGGTCAATGAACCAAATAAGTGTTTGTCATGGAAGGACAGGAAGGCTCGCTGTGTCTGGATTAGACATTTGTGCACCTCTGCAGTGTAAACATGGACACTTCTTACACCTGAGGAAGTTATTGCAGCAGATACAATTATGACTTAAAAAGATATATGAATAGGAAGGGTTTAGAGGGCTATGAACCAAATGGCGGAAAATGGGAGTGTCCCAATATGCCAAGATGGCGTGGGTAAGGTGGGTGGACGAAGAAGATGCTGCCTGACCTGCTGAGTTACTCCAGCATTTTGTGAATAAATACCTTCGAGGTACAGTGAAAAGCTTTTGTTTGTGTGGTATCAAATCAATAACCAGACTGTATGTGAGTACAATCAACCCACACACAGATACGACAGGGATAAATAAACATCAGAATGCAGAATATAGTGTTACAGAGAAAGTGCAAGGTGTGCAATGATGTAGGTTGGGAGATGGGGACAAACCTGTAGCTGACGAGAGAACATTCAGTGTAAGAAAATAACTGCAGATGCTGGTACAAATCGAAGGTATTTATTCACAAAATGCTGGAGTAACTCAGCAGGTCAGGCAGCATCTCAGTAATGGGCTACGTTTCTGGTCGAGACCCTTCTTCAGACTGATATTATTCAGTACTCTGATAACAGCGAGGAGACGCTGTTGCTGAATCTGCTGGTAATCTAGTTTCCTTTACGACTTCCCTTTTGTTCCTTGCTCTTCTGGAATAATTTCTACAATTGCAGTTTTTAAAATTTCTTCCAGGAATCGTTTTGGCGAATTTCTGCCAACGTGAGTGCCGTGCAGTTGCGTAAGATTGCTTCAGTTGTCGCCCTGCAGGATGGTGGAGGGGAAGGAGGAACGGCCCAGGACGGTGACGTCAACATTAGTGCAGGTCACAAGTCCGAGGCCTTGCGGGCTCTTGTGATGGCCAGCGAGAGACATGCTGCGGCCTCCAAAGGTACGAGTGTAAATACATCGGAACAGCTTGGCACTCGAAGCTTGTGCTTTCATTGCTGGCTCCTTAGTATCTTGTTAATAGTGATAATGCTGTGTTTTGTAGATGTGCATTCACCAGTTACATTGCTGGGGAACGGCTTCCAACACCATTAGGTTTTGATTGTAGGGTGTAGGTTGAGGCAAAAGGAGAGGAATAATTTATTGATACAAACACCAAGTGACGTTCATATTTTGTAATATATTTAGCAGGTGGTGATGCTGAGCCTGAAGCGAGAGGCAGCGATGCCCCTGAGTCTCCCTCTGGATCAGACGAAGACATCAAAAGGTAAGTGATGAGCAACGGCCCTCAGTCGGTAAGCTCCAGTGCTCTGAATCTGATGGCAGTGCACCGCGGTGTGGGAAGAATTCCCGCTGTACACCACTGAGGAAGGAGGGTAAGTTGGGCAGTTACCGACCAACTAGCTCATGACAAAGCATGAATGGAGAGAACTATCCGTTACGCGGAAAATAGATCATGCTCCAAGCTCCCTCGTCTCTGGCTGATGAAAAGCTTCCTCATTCTGCTCGCTTCAAGAATTCTTAGGGAACTGACTTTGGGGAACATTTTTAATCAGTCGGTTCCAGGTCGCATTGCAGTGTGGCACAAACTGTTCACGCACCAAGCCCACAAAACAATTTTGACATGGGGAAATGTCCCACCGAGTTCTCCCAGCGTCCTGTTTTTTGTTCCAGATTCCGGCATCTGCAGTCATAGGGTCATACTCAAACAGCACGGAAATGGGCCCTTCAGCCCAACTTGCCCACACTGACCAACATGCCCCATCTACACTAGTCCCACCTGCCCACACCGACCAACATGCCCCATCTACACTAGTCCCACCTGCCCACACCGGCCAACATGTCTCATCTACACTAGTCCCACCTGCCCACACTGACCAACATGCCCCATCTACACTAGTCCCACCTGCCCACACTGACCAACATGCCCCATCTACACTAGTCCCACCTGCCCACACCGACCAACATGCCCCATCTTCACTAGTCCCACCTGCCCACACCGACCAACATGCCCCATCTACACTAGTCCCACCTGCCCACACCGACCAACATGCCCCATCTACACTAGTCCCACCTGCCCACACTGACCAACATGCCCCATCTACACTAGTCCCACCAGCCCACACCGACCAACATGCCCCATCTACACTAGTCCCACCCGCCCACACCGACCAACATGCCCCATCTACACTAGTCCCACCCGCCCACACCGACCAACATGTCTCATCTACACTAGTCCCACCTGCCCACACCGACCAACATGCCCCATCTACACTAGTCCCACCTGCCCACACCGACCAACATGCCCCATCTACACTAGTCCCACCTGCCCACACCGACCAACATGTCTAATCTACATTAGTTCCACCTGCCCACACCGGCCAACATGCCCCATCTACCCATGTTTGGCCTATATCCCTCTAAACCTGTCCTACCCCATGAACATGTCCAAATTTATTTTAAATGTGATAGTATCTCTTCTGGCAGCTCGTTCCATACGTCCAGCACCCACTGTGTAAAGAAAGTTGCCCCTCAGTTTCCTATTCAAACTTTCCCCTCACCTTAAACCTATGTCCTCTGGTTCTCGATTCCCCTCCTCTAGGTAAAAGACCGAGCGTTAACTCTAACTGTTCCCTTCATGATACCTTATACACCTCTATAAAATCACCCCTCACCCTCCTGCGCTCCAAGGAATAAAGTCCTAGCCTGTCCAACCTCTCCCTACAGCTCAGGCCCTCATTCCTGGCAACTGCTGATCTGTGCTTCTACTGTGTGCATTAAAACCAGATTATGTTTTCTATTTCAGTCACAGTGAGAAGACCAAACCCAAACAAATGCTCAAGCGAAGTCGTGTGTTTGACAGTGACGATGAAATGGATGACAGCGGTAAGATTTGTTTTTCTACGTGTGTGGACACTGTCAGGGAGTTCTGGACTTGGACCCCCAGGTCCCTCTGTACATCAGTGTTGTTAAGGATCGTGTCATTAATTGTATATTTTTCCTTGCATTTGACCAGCCCTTACATTTGCAAAACCCCACACTTCTTCCACCTTAACCCTCTGTCTTCTATAAGTAGGACACGTTAGAGGCAGGAAACATGTTCCCAATGTTGGGGGAGTCCAGAACAAGGGGCCACAGTTTAAGAATAAGGGGTCGGCCATTTAGAACTGAGATGAGGAAAAACCTTTTCAGTCAGAGAGTTGTGAATCTGGAATTCTCCGCCTCAGAAGGCAGTGGAGGCCAATTCTCTGAATGCATTCAAGAGAGAGCTAGATAGAGCTCTTAAGGATAGGGGGTACGGGGAGAAGGCAGGAACGGGTACTGATTGAGAATGATCAGCCATGATCACATTGAATGGCGGTGCTGGCTCGAAGGGCCGAATGGCCTCCTGCACCTATTGTCTATTGTAAGCCAGTTCTGAGTAACTGTTAATCCCATGCTGTTAATCTTCTGGATCAGCCTACCATGGGGGACTTTATCAAATGCTTTACTAAAGTCCATGTGGACAACATCCACCACCCTACCGTCATCGATCACCTTTTTTCACCTCCTCAAAAACCCGATCAAGTTAGTGAGACATGACTGTGCTGACTGTCCATAATTAATCCATTCTCTTTCAAATGGGAATAAATCTTATCCTAAAGAATCCTCTCCAATAGCTTCCCTACGACTGATGTGAAGCTCACCGACCTATTTCCCTGGATTCTCTCTGCTTCCCTTAAATAAAGGGACAACATTAGCTACTCTCCAGTCCTCCGGGACCTCACCTGTGGCTAGAAAAGACGCAAAAATCTTTGCTAAGGCTCCTACGATCTCCTCTCTTGTCTCTCAATAACCTAGGATAAATTCAATCAAGTCCTGATGATTTATCCACCTTAATGCTCTTCAAGAGCCCCGACACTTCCTCCTCCTTGATCTCAAGCTGCACTTGCATATTAGTATTCTCGATAACTGAAAATGCTGGAAACACTCGGCAGGTCAGGCAGCATCTGTGGATGGAGAAACAGTTAACACTACAGGTCCATGACCTGCTGAGTATTTCCAGCGTTTTCTTCTTGTATTTCAGATTTCAGGCATCCATGTTATTTTGGTATTGTTGAGGATGCATTTAAAACGTGGAGGGGAATTGTTACTAAGCCCACGGTTGTGATGAGTTTTGAATGTGAACTTTCAGTAGAAGACACACCAAAAGTGGAGGCAACGGAAGGCTCTGACCCTAACTCTGAGGAGTCTGACTCGGACACTGCACACAGGGTGATCAAAAGGTGTCGGCGGGCAATTGAAGATGACGATGATGATGATGACATTGATTAACTTTGAACGTCAGTCTCTTGAAATGATTTTGAACACTGGGTCCAACAAAAGGCGACCTGTAGCCAAGGAGTCACTGTCATCAGCAGATACTAACGTTCTTCATGTAACGTTTGTATGAAGTGTTACAATTACACTTTTTATCTTAAGCCATTCTCGTTTGCAGTCACTATCTTTAATAGTTATATTGTTTAATGCAAATAAAAGAAACCTACGCAAAGTTGAAGGTCTCCTTTTTCATAACTGATTGTTCTGGTGTCCTGTGAAACTGATAAGAGTACTGTAGCTTTAAACATTATAACTTGTCATGTGCTGGATGCGTACATTAGTCTGAAATAAAACAAAGCTAGTTCAAATCTTTAATCTGCAATTCAGCAAAGGAGTTTACATGTAATAGTTCAGGAAAATCAAGAGTATTTTCAGCTCCAGATGTTTGTCAAAAAAGTCATTTCATTCATCTTCATTGTTTGAGGGAGAAACGTTTTTGCTTGATTTGGTTTCCACATCCCAACAGCAAACTAAACTGGGTTCAGTCTGATTCTGTGAGGCAGTATGAACTGGAATAAGGGCACAGAAAGTGCAGCTCTTTCATGGGAAAGGTGCCAGTCCTTGCCTAACCTAGGTTTGAAATGGCTAATCAGAATTTACAGCAAGAAGTTGTCAAACTTCTCAGGGTAGGAGTATTGCACCCCAGTCCCTGGTCGCAAGAGGATTATACTTTGTAGACATGTGTTCCGTGGATTTATTTTCTTTTGAGACTTTCCATATGAATCAATGCACGTGTTTGTGATCAGTGATCACAATGATTATTTAAAACTTGTTTTAAAATTGCTGTCACTTCAAGACCTCGTGCCTTAACGTTTCCACAACCCTGGCTGGAGGCAGGTTATCGAGGCACCGTGACAGGTTGGGCTTTGATGGTTAAGGAACATGCACCTCCAATAGGCGGCTGTTTATTTTCTTGCACACTGGACCATTTCCGTTCCCGTTAGTTGCCTTCACAAACCTCACAGAGACGGTGTCTTTACTGAACCGAACAGAAAGTCTTCGGGGAAGAAAATAGCACAGTAAAGCCTTTTATAGCGGACTATATATTGCCGATTAAGGTACATATCATATCATATCATATCATATATATACAGCCGGAAACAGGCCTTTTCGGCCCTCCAAGTCCGTGCCGCCCAGCGATCCCCGCACATTAACACTATCCTACACCCACTAGGGACAATTTTTTTTTAACATTTACCCAGCCAATTAACCTACATACGTCTTTGGAGTGTGGGAGGAAACCGAAGATCTCGGAGAAAACCCACGCAGGTCACGGGGAGAACGTACAAACTCCTTACAGTGCAGCACCCGTAGTCAGGATCGAACCTGAGTCGCCGGCGCTGCATTCGCTGTAAAGCAGCAACTCTACCGCTGCGCTACCGTGCCGCCCACAGTAAGAAAATAACTGCAAATGCTGGTACAAATCGGCGGTGTTTATTCACAAAATGCTGGAGTAACTCAGCAGGTCAGGCAGCATCTCAGGAGAGAAGGAATGGGTGACGTTTCGGGTCGAGACCCTTCTGAGTCTGAGGAAGGGTCTCAACCTAAAACGTCACCCATTCCTTCTCTCCTGAGATGCTGCCTGACCTGCTGAGTTACTCCAGCATTTTGTGAATACATACCGCCGATTAAGGTACAGGTGCTCCCCGCCTTACGATGCTTCGACTTACGATATTTTGACTTTGCGATGGTGCAAACGGCAGTAAGTCGCAGCTCACTTGCGGCCACGTGATCACGTGCATTCAATGCATTTCCACTTACGATATTTTCGGTTTCCGATGGGTTTCTTGGAACGGAACCCCATCGTAAGCTGAGGAGCGCCTGTATTATCATTGCATGTGGTTGCAACAAAGAACTGCAGATGGTGGTTCATACACAAAAGGGCACAGAGTGCTGGAGTAACTCAGCAGGTCAGGCAGAATCGCTGGAGAACATGGATAGGTGACGTTGCGGCTCTTCTTCAGACTGATTCAGTCTGCTGAGTTACTCCAGCATTTTGTGTCATTTCACCTTAAAACTAGGCCAGAACCAGGGGCCACAGTTTAAGAATGTGGGGTAGGCCGTTTAGAACTGAGATGAGGAAAAACTTTTTCAGTCAGAGAGTTGTGAATCTGTGGAATTCTCTGCCTATGGGGAGAAGGCAGGAACGGGGTACTGATTGAGAATGATCAGCCATGATCACATTGAATGGCGGTGCGTACAGGCTCGAAGGGCCAAATGGCCTCCTCCTGCACCTATTGTCTATTGACCCTTCTTCAGTCTGAAGAAGGGTCTCGACCCGAAACGTCACCCATTCCTTCTCTCCTGAGCTGCTGCCTGACCCGCTGAGTTACTCCAGCATTTTGTGCACAGGGAGCTTCACTCTGTGTCTGACCCTGGACGTGTGATGTCCTGTGTTAAGTCTTGTGATACGAGACAGTGCAGAAGCAGCGGAGCAGGTTCGTATTTAACCCTTGCTGGCCTGCCCTGGATGTCTGACAGCACAGCACGGAGGAAGCTTTACCTTGTATCATACAAGTTGTTTCATTCCCCAATACTAAGAGCGCTGAAAAAAATTATAACAGCAGAAACTAAACAGTCTGCAACTACTTACTCATCCTGTATCTTCACATTTATCTTCCTCTGGGTGTCCTCAAGTACAGCACGATGCAATTTAGTGGTGAGCTCCACAACATGATCACTGCTTAAGAGGAAGTCTCCCTTCGCTCCAACATGAGAGTTCTGGCAAGTCAGAGGAATTGCATTCAGTTTAATTTGACTTTTTAGTCAGTTCAAAGCAGTAAAGTCGCTCAGTAGTCTTGGATTTTATTCCAAAAACGGATGCTTTGTTTTCCTGCACCAAACCTGCCTTCATGACATAATAAAGATGACACAAACGTCTCAGTGCTTCCAGCCACAGCCCATGCTCAGCATTGGCATTGGCATCCACTGGAACAAATCAGCATGTTGTTTCTATCAGACTAGGGCATGCAGTTGACTTCATTTTGATCTAGAATAAGTTAGTTTGTGTCTTCAAACATCTTTTTGTCATAAATTCCCCAGCATCATTTTGTCTGCTTTGTCTAAACACATTGGGTACCAAGTGGTTGAATGGTCATTGCTGTTCTCGGCTGCTTAGTTAACAAGGTGATGAATGTTTTTTTTTAAACTGCCGATACTGGCAATGTAAAATAACAGAAAATGCTGGAAATATCCATAATTTTCACTTTTTATTTTAACAATTGGATGAAATGGGAATTGTCATCTGATTTTATTTAAATTTCCCACCTCCACTCCATGCAGTGGAGAAGGGATCATCTGATTTTATTTACATTTCCCACCGTGCAGTGGAGAAGGGATCAGGCTTGCTTTGCAATGAAACACTGCTGCGATTCCCAGAACAGCTGTACTTTCAAACTGCACTGTCACCACAGCACACCTGACGTCCCTGATGTTAATGGTTCCTGATCTCAGTATCATTCATGCAAAAGCACTTCTGATAAAGTGCAGATCACATCCCTACTCACCTCCACTAGATGTAGCACAAATAGTCCATCTCTACTTCCACTCACAGAGATGCCTTTGATCTCATTCACTTTGATTGCGGTTTTCACTTGTGGGGACTTTGCATCCGCCAGGGCAAAGGAGCTGTTCGTCAGCAGCAAGATCCTTGGGGACTTCTGGAATAGACAATAGACAAGGAGGAGGCCATTCGGCCCTTTGAGCCTGTACGCACCGCCATTCAATGTGATCATGGCTGATCATTCTCAATCAGTACCCCGTTCCTGCCTTCTCCCCGTACCCCCTGACTCCGCTATCCTTAAGAGCTCTATCTAGCTCTCTCTTGAATGCATTCAGAGAATTGGCCTCCACTGCCTTCTGAGGCAGGGAATTCCACAATGAGGTAAAAGAACATGCATCACATTCCAAGGGTCAAAGAGCCAGGAGGGGGGTTTTATTTTAAACAGTGCAGATTTTTGTATTTTCTTTTCTGTTTAAGGCAGGTGCTGAGTCATTTTCCTGTCCCCTTTCCCTCCAATCACTTCCCCCCCCCCCCCCCCCATAATATCTCACCAAATGGACCATCTTCACACACAAGTGTCAATAGGGACATTATCACACAAGTTCAAGCATCTATTCCACTGCAATGGAGGGGCAGGAGATGCTTTACATCCTCGTCGCCCACCCTGGGTAGTTCTACCGAACTGGCAACATTTGCAGCAAAGCCTCAACTCCGGTACTCTGAAGCACCAATTGCCACTTTTGATTGTTGTCGTTGACATGCAAAAGAAAGAAGAAAGAAAGACTGCAGTGGATTTTCCAGAAAGGTTATTTGTGATCAGGAGAGAAATAAAAACCAAGCCCTGGTAACATCATAGGGTTGGGGGAACAAGGAAAGTGAGTAAAAGTGCTACTGAGCCTGAGCCATTGACTGATCAATCGACAGCATGGAATCAGTTTTCAACGTTAGTGTAGCTCACCCATAAACTACACAGAGGTATCGCTTGGATGCTGGGGCATTGGCAGATGTCCTTACCTTTCCATCTGTCCTGTTAATTTTCATGACTGTGTCCATCATAAGTAACTTGCCCTCCATGCCACTGATGAGTTTCTGATACTTGGTCTTTTTCTGATTGTCCAAATATTGGCCTTTGAAAGGCTGAGGCACACTGAAAGGGTCACAGAAGCAGGGTCAATGTCACACAGCACAGAAACAGGCTCTTCGGCTCACAATGCTCCGCACTGACACCTCAGTCACTTGCCCTGCCCCATTTCTCAAGTGTTGATCGCGCTTTGCCCATTCCTCTATGCATTTCCTGAGGAGACCTTTCTGAACACGCTCAACAATATTCCACCCTATCTAAGCCCTTAACAATATGGCAGTCCCAGGCTATATTAAAATCTCTCACTATGACAATCCTATTATTATTGGGGGCCTATCGTGCAATCCCAACAAGGTTATTCCTCCCCTTTTTTTGTCCCAGCTCCACCCAGAAAGCCTCACTGGATGATCTCCCACTAATTTCATCCTGGAGTACTGTTGTCATGTTCTGCAATCCTCTCTTTCCTCCACTTTTATGCTGCCTTTGACACCTGTCGTCTGGAACATTAAGCTGCCAGTCCAGTCCCCCCCTTCGCCTTGTTTCTGTAATGACCATGTCCCAATCCCATTTACCTATCCAGCCTTGCCTATCAGGCCTCTGAGCAAATTATACACAGCACCCTAGAAGAGTTCAATTTGCCAGTCTGTCTCAGTTTGGTGAACTGCTTAACCCACGAGGACCCAGAAAAGATATTGCCATGACATCTCAAAAATCATCAATAAACTTCAATACATTCAAAACTCCGCTGCCCGTCTACTCACACACACCTCGATCCGTGACCATATCACCCCCGTCCTTTACAAACTCCACTGGCTCCCCATCCCCCAGAGAATCCAGTACAAAATCCTCCTCATAACCTACAAAGCCCTCCATAACCTGGCCCCATCCTACCTGACCGACCTCCTCCACAGGCACACTCCCACCTGCACCCTCCGCTCTGCCGCTGCCAATCTCCTATCCCCCCACATCCGGACTAAACTCAGATCCTGGGGGGACAGGGCTTTCTCCATCGCTGCTCCCACCCTATGGAACTCACTACCCCAAACCGTTAGAGACTCCCCCACACTCACCACATTCAAAACATCGCTGAAGTCTCACCTGTTCAGTACTGCCTTCAACCACTGAAGGTCACCTCACCTACTGTCTCCTTTCTCTGTTCATTTATTTATTTACTTATTTATCTATTTATTAATTTCCCTATGTTCTCAAAATCTCTGTAAAGCGTCTTTGAGTATATGAAAAGCGCTATATAAATAAAATGTATTATTATTATTATTATTATTATTATCATGGGTATCTTATGAAGCATTGGCAAATATCAGATAAGTCGCAGCCTCTGGGAAGGAGCAGTATTGAAGTAATTCAAGAGTTTACTCATTAGTAACAATGGAGACCTGAGGTGCTGGAAATGTTGGGTTACCTGGAGGCGTAGGAGGCTTTCTTATCCTTGAAGAGCTCACTGGCATATTGCTTCTCTTCCAATTCTGCTTTCCTCTGGCTTGAGATTCCTTCTCTGTATTTCTTGCACTGCAGTGTGAAGTGGGAAACAGTTGTGAGATGAAGTACACCTTTTAAAAAGCTCAGTTAAAAGGGGCAGTCTCATGCATCTGTAATTCGTGAGCATTTATGTCAATTTCAAAAACCCAGTTTTAGCCTCTGAAATGCTTCCTTTATTTTGGCCAGTGATTTCCAGGAACTTTGGTGCTCTGCAGATTGGATGGTTGTATTTGATGTTCTTCCTGCAGCAAAATCAGATCTCATAAACCCTGACTCAAACCCAGGTGATCTTTGCTGTGGAAGTCTTCTGAGTAGAACTGAATTATTTATTCACATAAATGTAGCAAATGGAGTTGGTATAAAATAAATTATGTGCATTAAATACATTCAAAAGATTGCTTAAACAGCCTTCTGAAGAGCAGTCATAGATGGGGAATAAATGACCAAGATACACACCATCAATGGATACAGTTTGGATCAGGAACTCTGGCAAAATCCCATCTTCCACTTCAGAGAAGGGAAATGAGAGTCAAAAGTAGCACCTCTCCCAGTGCTGGGCTGAGGATTAAACCCTGGTAGGAACAGAGGTGAGAGGAAGTATCGGAGATAGGTAGGAGAGGATTGGAAGGGATGTTGGTAGTGACAGTGACAAGCATGGATGAAGGGGCCATTGCGGGTTGCACAAATTGGGAGGGGCGTTACAGAAATAGGATCTGTGTTTAGTTGTAAATTAAAGGTTTAAAACCAGTGTCATAGTGGAAAGTCAGGTGTAGCTAATGCTGTAAAATGGGTGTAGAAAATTAATCAAAGAGCAAGATACACACAAGCACACTGACACACCAACAATAACTTGCTTTCCGACCTTCCAGAGGTAAAAGATGCTCTTCAATTCCTCGTCTGCTTTACTCAAGAAGTGAAAACGCAACACTGGCCAATGTTTATCCAGCGGAGACATTGATGGGAGGTTGTTTTTCAGATCACGGAAGTACATTTGCACCTTTTTGAATGAGAAAAAAAAGAAAGTTATCACACAGCTTTGTATTCAGTGATCCAGCAGATCAACAGCCTCCGAGGTTGGGGATCAGTATGGCTTTTCAGTATCAGCCCTCACAGCTGCGGCTTGCCTGCAGTCCGTTTGTCTTTTGTGTTGTTTTTGTCTTAATTGTAGTTTAAATATGATGTAGTGTTTGTGGTTGTGTGTTATGTGGGGGGGGGGGGGGGTGGGAACTGTAACATTGTCTCTCCCGAACGGAGACCCGACCTTTGTTTTCTGTGTGGTGTCTCCGTTCCCGCTGCGGCCTACCATCGGCCATGCACCTGGAGCTGGCGGGCTCCGGCTGGGACCACCCTGGGCTCTGGTTCACAGAGCCCGCGGCCCGCGGCCCGGACTCACCACCTGCGGCGCTGGCTGCCTTCGGATGCTGCGGGAGCGGCTGCGACTCGTCTCCGGAGGCTTCGGCCGCGGGCCGCCTGGACGTCGGAAGCCCGCAGGCCCCTGGGTGGGGGCCGACATCGGGAGCTCCGGCAGCGGCAGCGTCTTCGCCCGCCCCGAATCGCGGGGCTTGGGTCGGCACGCTGCAGACCTTTCACCGTCTGGCGCGGCCTGGAATAGGCCGCGGGATTTTCTCTGCCCGGCGGGGATTCAATGTCGGGAGCCCCGACCTCCCCGACGTGGCAACTCCAACAGCCTGACCGCGGGAGAAGACGGCAGGGGAAGAGAAAAGACATTTTGGCCTTCCATCACAGTGAGGAGGTGACTGGAGGAGACTCTCTGATGGATGTTTCTTTTGTTTGGTGTTGGTTTATGATTGTGTGTTATTGCATATTTTTATTGATTATTCTTATTGGTCTTATTGTTGAACTGTGGGTAATTTTCCGTTTCACTGCACATTTATGCGTATGTGACAAATAAATTGACTATTGACTATTGGACAGAATAACTTCTGAAATGTGGTTTCATAATGGTATCGCTGGGAATGCTCAATGCATCACGAGGTGCAAAACAAAAACCTAAATGTTTTGTCTCCTGGCATTGACATTCTCCCTATCACAAATACCCAAAGTCACCGACCGTTAAATATAATGCATGCAGCTCACTGACTGAACTTACAATTGAAGAGATCATGAATTTCCGGACAGTCCTTGACGCATTACATTTGAAGTACTTCCTGTGCCTTTTCCGCACCTGAGATCACAAGCAAAGGTTATTTGTGTTGGGACGCAGTGTATGGTCGATGTTGATGTAAATTCAAAGTTAGAAAAAAGAGTTTGCATTAGTCCATTTTAGTTACCAATAGTTAGTGTCATCAATGCTACTAACAATCACAAGTGATCACACATAACAGCTCCAGGGCGGCACGGTGGCGCAGCGGTAGAGTTGCTGCCTTATAGCGAATTCAGCGCCGGAGACTCAGGTTCGATCCTGACTGCGGGCGCCGTCTGTACGGAGTTTGTACGTTTTCCCCGTGACCTGCGTGGGTTTTCTCCGAGATCTTCGGTTTCCTCCCACACTCCAAAGACGTACAGGTATGTAGGTTAATTGACTGGGTAAATGTAAAAATTGTCCCTAGTGTGTGTAGGATAGTGTTAATGTACGGGGATCGCTGGGCGGCGCGGACCCGGTGGGCCGAAGGGCCTATTTCCGCACTGTATCTCTAAAATCTAAAATATATATATTTTTTTAAATCTAAAATCATTGCCCCCTCTTTCAAACTCCTGAGAAGATGTCTGATATAAGTGATCCCTATCCTACCTCTCCCTATGTAGGCAATTTTGCAGATGACATTAAATTGAACTAAGAATTGGTAATGTGGGGGAAACCAGGACGTTGCAACGAGGCGGTGCGAATGAGTGAAAATCCTAACAAAACTGCAGATGCTGGAATTCTGAGATAAAAACAGAAATGCTGGAAACACTCAACAGGTCAGATAGCATCTGAGAAGAACAGAGTTAATGTTTCAACTTGAGGGGTCTGTGACCTGAAGCATTAACCCTGCTTCTCTTTTGACAAATACTGCTTGACTTGCTGAGTGTTAGACAATAGACAATAGGTGCAGGAGGAGGCCATTCGACCCTTCGAGCCTGTACGCACCACCATTCAATGTGATCATGGCTGATCATTCTCAATCAGTACCCCGTTCCTGCCTTCTCCCCATACCCACTGACTCCGCTATCCTTAAGAGCTCTATCTCGCTCTCTCTTGAATGCATTCAGAGAATTGGCCTCCACTGCCTTCTGAGGCAGAGAATTCCACAGATTCACAACTCTCTGACCGAAAATGTTTTTCCTCATCTCCGTTCTAAATGGCCTACCCCTTATTCTTAAACGGTGGCCCCTTGTTCTGGACTCCCCCAACATTGGGAACATGTTTCCTGCCTCTAACGTGTCCAACCCCTTAATAATCTTATACGTTTCGATAAGATCTCCTCTCATCCTTCTAAATTCCAGTGTATACAAGCCCAGTCGCTCCAGTCTTTCAACATATCTTGTTGTCAGCATTTTCTGTTCTTCTGGCAAAATCACTAACTTCTCTAAACGGAGTTCCATGTAGGGAAGTGGGAGGTCATCCACTTTGGATTCAAGAGCAACAAATTTGAATATATACTATACTATACTGCACTATAATGGGACCTTTTACATCAATGGCGAGGACAGATGCAGGCCTAGGTTTAATGTCGCAGCTGAAAGTCAGTACCTGTGAATCTACTGACAGTTCAGGATGCTGTGGAGAGTGCAATAGGTAACATCGGAGAATACAGCTGTAATTAGTTTAGCATCGTGAAAGCAGAATGATTGTAATGCAGATTTGCTCTTAACTTTACCTGGTAACCTCGCCAGCCGGCTGCAATGATGGTGACTGCTGCAGCATGACATTTCTGCTCCTTCAACTCTCTCTGGAGTTTGCGAACCTGGAAATAAAGAATCAATCTTCCCATTTCAAGATCAGGAACATTAAAAAAAATGTATCACAGCATCAACACAGTAGAATGACCCAATGCGCTTCACACCACAGGAGTGTAAGCCAGGGCAAATCTTGACGCCAAGATACAAATGGACATTTTTGGCCAGACGACTGATAGCTTGGCTGTCGTGGCAGGTTTACGATGCATCTTAAAGGCAGAAAGGTTCAGGGAGGGAATTACAGAGCTTGGGGCCATGGCAGCCAAAGGCATGGCCACCAGCATTGGAGTGCGGAGAGCTTGGGATGGGAGAGGTGTCAGTGAGAGGCCTGAATTGGATGAGTGTAGAGAGGTTGGAGAAGGAAGATAACTGCAGATGCTGGTACAAATCGAAGGTATTTATTCACAAAATGCTGGAGTAACTCAGCAGGTCAGGCAGCATCATGGGAGAGAAGGAATGGGCGACGTTTCGGGTCGAGACCCTTCTTCACCCATTCCTTCTCTCCCTAGATGCTGCCTGACCTGCTGAGTTACTCCAGCATTTTGTGAATAAAAACCTTCGAGGTTGGAGAAGGAATGGGTAGTGAGGCAAAGCCGAGGAAGGACTTGAACACAAGGGTGGGAATTCTCCAGGTCTTCCATGAGATAGCCGTACATCATCATTTTTTAATAACCTCACTCCATTTAGTCATTGAAGCACTCTAGATGGAATTTACAACATAAAAAAGAAAATGAGGACAAAATGATAATTTACAACTGGAATCTGCCATACAGTTTTTACAAGTCATGCTGTTACAGAGCCCCTTTTTGGTTCCCATTCACTCAGGTGAATGTTAACTTCTGAGCAAACATTCCCCTTTAATCTAAATCAGTTTGCAGTCAGCTTGCAACCAGTGAACCCACCACTGTGATGAGTGCAGGACATGGTTCGATTCTTAGCCAGTCGAAACACCTCAGAAGGTTTCAAGGGGCAGAATCGATACGTATCTGTGCAAGTGGTCAGACCCACATCTTGCCTTAGTTTTTATCAGAGTATTAGATCCTCCTGAACAAACTCACCTTCCAGCCCCTGACATAGGCTTGAACCACAATGGCGGCTTTCTTCATATTTGTATATTTCTTTTGTTGCTGCATGAGAATGAGAAAGATGCAGCGTCAAAATCAAACAAACACTTATTAGGATACGAAGGTATTTATTCACTAAATGCTGGAGTAACTCAGCAGGTCAGGCAGCATCTCGGGAGAGAAGGAATGGGTGACGTTTCGGGTCGAGACCCTTCTTCAGACTGATGTCAGGGGGGCGGGACAAAGGAAGGATACAGGTGGAGACAGGAAGATAGAGGGAGAACTGGGAAGGAGGCGGGGAAGAGAGGGACAGAGGAACTATCTAAAGTTGGAGAAGTCAATGTTGATACCACTGGGCTGCAAGCTGCCCAGGCGAAATATGAGGTGCTGTTCCTCCAATTTCCGGTGGGCCTCACTATGGCACTGGAGGAGGCCCATGACAGAAAGGTCAGACTGGGAATGGGAGGGGGAGTTGAAGTGCTCGGCCACCGGGAGATCAGTTTGGCCAATGCGGACCGAGCGCAGGTGTTGAGCGAAGCGATTACCGAGCCTGCGCTTGGTTTCGCCGATGTAAATAAGTTGACATCTGGAGCAGCGGATGCAATAGATGAGGTTGGAGGAGGTGCAGGTGAACCTTTGTCTCACCTGGAAAGACTGTTTGGGTCCTTGGATGGAGTTGAGGGGGGAGGTAAAGGATATCTTCCCTGCTAAGCTTGTTTTGATTATTTTCACTTTCTTTCTCTTCCTTGCTCTCCCTCATTGCAGTGCAGAGAAGGTACTAACCCCTGTACTGTGTACAAACCCATCCTGATGGTTAAATGGCTGGTCTTTATGTTTGAGTCTCAATCAATGGCGATCTTATTTTTTATGCTGGGATTTGGGTGTCACTGGCAATCAGAATCAGTATCTTTTGACCTGAGAATGTGATGTTGAGCCTCTTCCTTCACTGCTCCAAGGGTTGTCATGAGTTCACCATGCTCCTGGGTGTGGAGTAGGGTTACCAACTGTCCCGTATTAGCCGGGACATCCCGTATTTTGGGCTAAATTGGTCTGTCCCGTACGGGACCGCCCTTGTCCCGTATCAGTAGGGTTGCCAACTTCCTCACTCCCAAATAAGGGACAAAGGGTTAGGTCACCGCCCAGCGCCCCACGTGACCTCACCCAGCCAGCGGCCAAGTACTCCCGCTCCACCAATGGCGGCCGCCCGGGCTGCGAGGTGGGTTGCACAGCAACCGTGGCCGCTGGCTGGGTGAGGTCACGTGGGGTGCGGGGCGGTGACGTCACCTTGTCCTGTATTTGGGAGTGAGGAAGTTGACAACACTAGTGTGGAGACACATACACACCCAGACCAGGTGAGGGCAGTCAGAGGCCTTCACAGTCAATCTGTACATGAGAAGCTCCCAGAAACTGCAATGCGATAGTAACCAGATGATCTGTATTCAGTGATACTGATTATGGAGTAAATATTATTCCAACACAAGTATATCTTTCTTGCTCTTCTTGGAAATAGTGGCAATTAACTTCTCCCATTCGGCCGAGGGGAAGGCTCAGTTTAACACTGGCAATGCAACACTTTGCTACAGGTTTGGCCTGGAAAAGGAACATCAGTGAACCAGCTGAGATTTTAGCAACATCCAACATCTTTTAATAATGCCTCTTTTCCAATCCAGATTTATAAAGATGAATTTGAATTATCAAAAGTGAAAAGTGAACCCTGCCATTGCCCGCCATGCTTACAGCACATGGATTGTTAGTTAGCCAGAGTGGCGTGCCTTCTTGGGCAAGAGTGGGAACTTTACTCTTCAAGGAACTGGGTGAGCTTGATGGAGAAAAAGGAAGGAAAAAAAATCCAGTTGCTTGCACTAATCTCTCGTAACAACCTCACTTCATTAGCAGATCCAAAATTCACACCCAGAACTTGAATAAAAAGGAAGAGGGAACAAAGTCAATGGCAGGACTGTCATATGTTGAAAGACTGGAGCGACTAGGCTTGTATACACTGGAATTTAGAAGGATGAGAGGAGATCTTATCGAAACGTATAAGATTATTAAGGGGTTGGACACGTTAGAGGCAGGAAACATGTTCCCAATGTTGGGGGAGTCCAGAACAAGGGGCCACAGTTTAAGAATAAGGGGTAGGCCATTTAGAACTGAGATGAGAAAAAACTTTTTCAGTCAGAGAGTTGTGAATCTGTGGAATTCTCAGCCTCAGGAGGCAGTGGAGGCCAATTCTCTGAATGCATTCAAGAGAGAGCTAGATAGAGCTCTTAAGGATAGCGGAGTCAGGAGGTATGGGGAGAAGGCAGGAACGGGGTACTGATTGAGAATGATCAGCCATGATCACATTGAATGGCGGTGCTGGCTCGAAGGGCCGAATGGCGAATGTCTATAAAGTCACTTTGGCATTGTTGGCAATTGACGTTTGGCACAGAACTGAAGTCTGCAAGCCTTCATTGTGAATCCTGGCATATTTCTGAGGCCCGGGCATCAATAGACAATAGACAATAGACAATAGACAATAGGTGCAGGAGGAGGCCATTCGGCCCTTCAAGCCAGCACCGCCATTCAATGTGATCATGGCTGATCATTCTCAATCAGTACCCCGTTCCTGCCTTCTCCCCATACCCCCTGACTCCGCTATCCTTAAGAGCTCTATCTAGCTCTCTCTTGAATGCTCTTGAATCAACAAAGTCTCGGGCTTACATTATATCGCCTGAACCAGGCAGCGATGATGATCTGACTTTTCTTCAATAGGAGGAAATGGGTTTTGCATTTCCAGCCGCGATAAGTCTTCTGAATCAAGGTGGCCACGAATCCCAACTGAACCCACCGCCGCTCTTCCATGTCAAAGAGCTGTATGGAAAGCAAGAAAGAAGTGAAGGAGAGAGGGAAGGGAATTACAGGCAAGCAATTGTTTCATACTTTCATTACAGATTCGTCAGACAATAGGTCTGAAATGAAAAGGGCCATCAGTCATCAGAAATAACTTTTGCGTTTGCTTCATTTTTCTCTCCTTTCCCAACAATGCATGTGGATTTTTGCTGTGCATTATGTAAGGGTATTCCAGTAGATGTCCAGGTATTTCCCCAATAAAATGCTCGAGGGACTATGATCAGAGCACCAAAGTCTCTTCAAGGAGGAATTGTGCGACACGTCCCTGGTCAAAGCACCCGTATCCCTTTCCAAACACTTTGGCCGAGGGAGTAAATGCCGTAATGCCGTGTAAATACTCACTGTTCGTGGATTTCTGATAAAGATTTTTGTCCGTCCAAATGTGTATTCCTCTGGAGCGATATTTAATTCAATCAAAAGAGTCTGTACGCCATCTCTTAAAGAAGAAGGGAAATGAAGGAATAAATAGGAAAAATTCCGAGGTCAGAGACTTTAACTAAAAACGAGAGATTAGCTAACTAAACACATGCCGACATCAAAGCAGGTCCTGTGTGGCTCAGAAACACTGGCTTCTGAGTGTATCTGGTGCAGCTAGGGGGGCCTACGTTAAAGCAAGCACAGCCACAGTCCACAGACACAGTGGCCTCTGAAAAACAGTGACATAGAAACATAGAAAATATGTGCAGGAGTAGGCCATTCGGCCCTTCGAGCCTGTACGCACCGCCATTCAATGTGATCATGGCTGATCATCCAACTCAGTATCCCGTACCTGCCTTCTCTCCATACCCCCTGATCCCTTTAGCCACAAGGGCCACATCTAACTCCCTCTTAATGAACTGGCCAGTGACACATGCTTACCGGTCATCCCCCTTCCAGTTTGGCCAGGTTTGTTTACAGAGCATCTTGTAACGTTCCAAGCAAGGCTTGTAGTGGTGGCGATAGGCATATCCCGCCCGCCGCACGCGTATATTCTCCATCAGCCCCAGGTACCTGATCTGCGTTTGCACCAGACCCTCTTCAAATTGTGCTGGTGATTTTGTGTCATTTGGCTTGATGCATCTGTGGAAGAGTCAGCACAGGTCAAGAAAGGAATGGTGCGACTATACAGCGAGACACAATAGACAATAGACAATAGGTGCAGGAGGAGCCTGTACGCACCGCCATTCAATGTGATCATGGCTGATCATTCTCAATCAGTACCCCGTTCCTGCCTTCTCCCCATACCCCCTGACTCCGCTATCCTTAAGAGCTCTATCTTGAATGCATTCAGAGAATTGGCCGCCACTGCCTTCTAACGGAGAGAATTCCACAGATTCACAACTCTCTGACTGAAAAAGTTTTTCCTCATCTCCGTTCTAAATGGCCTACCCCTTATTCTTAAACTGTGTGGCCCCTGGTTCTGGACTCCCCCAACATTGGGAACATGTTTCCTGCCTCTAACGTGTCCAACCCCTTAATAATCTTATACGTTTCGATAAGATCTCCTCTCATCCTTCTAAATTCCAGTGTATACAAGCCTAGTCGCTCCAGTCTTTCAACATATGACAGTCCCGCCATTCCAGGAATTAACCTAGTAAACCTACACTGCACGCCCTCAATAGCAAGAATATCCATCCTCAAATTTGGAGGAAGGATTTAAAAAAAATTCTATTGTGTTTTGCAGTTTAGCACAATCCGCAGGCATTGCCACTTTCATTTCACTGCACATCTTGTATATGTGTGTCACAAATAAACTTGACTTGATTTGACTTGAAATTTTGCAACATGGGAAAATGGTACCTGATATAGTTGGGGTTTTTAGCCAGAAGGTTCTTCATCAGGACATTGACAGAAGCCTTGAACTGAGAGCCAGCTGTTGGCGGCCTCTTCAACGATGTCTTTCTTGGGTCCCCTTCAGAAAAGAGTGCCTTGACGAGCTTGTGTTTGGCCTGCCACATGGCCTTGGTTAGATCCCGGTACAGCAGGTCATTGTTCTTGTCGATGAAGTCTGCAACGTTGTATGTCACCTGCAAACAGCAAGGAAAGAGAATGTGTCACTTTTCACCCAGTTTGCCCACTTCCTTGAAGTCGCCCGTTCATGCATGGCTCATGCTCTTCAGTTGCCAAGTGAGTGTTGGCAATGTAGGAAAGGAGCAACATTTAGGATTTAGGCAGACTTTGTTCCAGTTCCAGAGGCGTACCAGATTGATTCCTGGGATGGCAGGACTTTCATATGAAGAAAGACTGGATAGACTCGGCTTGTACTCGCTGGGATTTAGAAGACTGAGGGGGGATCTTATAGAAACTTACAAAATTCTTAAGGGGTTGGACAGGCTGGATGCGGGAAGATTGTTCCCGATGTTGGGGAAGTCCAGAACAAGGGGTCACAGTTTAGGGATAAGGGGGAAGTCTTTTAGGACCGAGATGAGAAAGTTTTTTCTCACACAGAGAGTGGTGAGTCTGTGGAATTCTCTGCCACAGAGGGTAGTTGAGGCCAGTTCATTGGCTATATTTAAGAGGGAGTTAGATGTGGCCCTTGTGGCTAAAGGGATCAGGGGGTATGGAGAGAAGGCAGGTACGGGATACTGAGTTGGATGATCAGCCATGATCATATTGAATGGCGGTGCAGGCTCGAAGGGCCGAATGGCCTACTCCTGCACCTATTTTCTATGTTTCTATTGAGGCCAGATATCAGCATTCCGACTGAGAAGAAGGGTCTCGACCCGAAACGTCGCCCATTCCTTCTCTCCTGAGATGCTGCTTGACCTGCTGAGTTACTCCAGCATTTTGTGAATAAAAGCATTCCGACTGAAATCAGTTTGTCCATCAAACACATGAAGTGGAACTTGGGAATGCACTGCCCTGTGCACCTTACTAATACATCAATCCATTAAAGCAAGGGCATCTGATGCTGTGAAGATTATCATTGAAGGTATGACACCAGGTATTTTGGTCAGTTACCGATGATACCGATTTCAGGCCACACGGCAACCTGTTCTCTGGAGCGATGAGGCAGCAGCACTAACAACGATCTAAATGAGCAACTTACCATGGAAGCATTTGGCATCAGGAATAGCACCCACAGAGAGGGGAACATCGCAAGGAACCAAGCGCTCACCTTTCCGGCATAGTGCTGCACACGGAAACAGTTGGCAGGCATTGTTACATCGGTGATGAACTTGGAGCTCTGCGTCTCTTTGCTCTCGTAATGCTGATGGCCGGAGAAAGTCTGATTTAACTTTTGGAGGAAGGTCTTTTCAGTGACATTTCCAGGCCGGAGACATTCTTCGTCCAACATCGCCAGGATGCCGTTATTCTGCACAACGACAAACAGCACCGCAGGTCAAATGAATGGCCGTCTTCTCCCAGTTCTCCCCCCACCCTGCCACAAATATGAGGCTATTGAGGGCGTGCAGCGTAGGTTTACTAGGTTAATACCTGGAATGGCGGGACTGTCATATGTTGAAAGACTGGACCGACTAGGCTTGTATACACTAGAATTTAGAAGGATGAGAGGAGACCTTATCGAAACGTATAAGATTATTAAGGGGTTGGACACGTTAGAGGCAGGAAACATGTTCCCAATGTTGGGGGAGTCCAGAACAAGGGGCCACAGTTTAAGAATAAGGGGTAGGCCATTTAGAACTGAGATGAGGAAAAACTTTTTCAGTCAGAGAGTTGTGAATCTGTGGAATTCTCTGCCTCAGAAGGCAGTGGAGGCCAATTCTCTGAATGCATTCAAGAGAGAGCTGGATAGAGCTCTTGAGGATAGCGGAGTCAGGGGGTATGGGGAGAAGGCAGGAACGGGGTACCGATTGAAAATGATCAGCCATGATCACATTGAATAGCGGTGCTGGCTCGAAGGGCCGAATGGCCTCCTCCTGCACCTATTGTCTATTGTGATCACTACTCTCCTCTTCGCACTGACTCACGGTAGAGGTCTGGTACAGTTACCAGGTGTTCCTGATACTTTCACAAAGGGGGCATCCCTCATGTGTATACGTAGACTTTGCTTGCCAGCAGAGTTGTGTAAACACCATGCTCCCATCCTCTGGCCACGTGTACATGCTTACGCTGGGCAACTGCTACTGACTGGAACATGGCTGATTTCCCTCTCCCCACACAGCAACGCAAGCTCATTCAGCGAGGATACAGTTGTGGCCCTGGGAGCTTGCTAATTTACACGGCTCGGTACTACACATTATCAACATTTATTAACTAATTACCAATGCTATTCATTCAATGTTTTAAGACAAATAGATGCACCTGTACCTGATATCATTGAAAGTAGGCATGCAGGTGCAGCAGGCAGTGAAGAAAGCGAATGGTATGTTGGCATTCATAGCGAGGGGATTTGAGTTTAGGAGCAGGGAGGTTCTGCTGCAGTTGTACAGGGCATTGGTGAGACCACACCTGGAGTATTGCGTACAGTTTTGGTCTCCTAATCTGAGGAAAGACATTCTTGCCATAGAGGGAGTACAGAGAAGGTTCACCAGATTGATTCCTGGGATGGCAGGACTTTCATATGAAGAAAGACTGGATAGACTCGGCTTGTACTCGCTGGAATTTAGAAGATTGAGGGGGGATCTTATAGAAACTTACAAAATTCTTAAGGGGTTGGACAGGCTGGATGCGGGAAGATTGTTCCCGATGTTGGGGAAGTCCAGAACAAGGGGTCACAGTTTAAGGATAAGGGGGAGGAAGTCTTTTAGGACCGAGATGAGAACGTTTTTTTTCACACAGAGAGTGGTGAATCTGTGGAATTCTCTGCCACAGAAGGTAGTTGAGGCCAGTTCATTGGCTATATTTAAGAGGGAGTTAGATGTGGCCCTTGTGGCTAAAGGGATCAGGGGGTAAGGAGAGAAGGCAGGTACAGGATACTGAGTTGGATGATCAGCCATGATCATATTGAATGGCGGTGCAGGCTCGAAGGTGCAGGCTCGAAGGGCCGAATCGCCTCCTCCTGCACCTATTGTCTATGTTTCTGTTTCTATCATCACACACTTGCATAAATGGTTTCATACACACTCTCTCTCTCTCATATACACACACACACACACACACACTCACCAAGACGTTCTCACACCCTAAAATACACACATTGTCCCACACGGCCTCTCGTCTCCCGCTCAAACACAAAAGTAACAATTGCAAAAACCGAAAATGTAAAGAAACAAAAAGTACGTTTTCGATCAGGCCACAAATAATGGCGTTGTCAACATATTTGATCCGTGTCCACTCGATGCCCTGGAAAACAGAACAAGAATAATATTCAACACAGGACGCGATCAGTTGAAGCTTGTGACATACTAAAGGCCAGACTCAGGGGCACAGTCATGATTTAATGATGCAGAGATTAAATTGACCAGAAGAACCAAGTCTTTCTGCCTAACCCAGGGTCACTGAGATCAGTTGTAGTTCCTATCCCACTGAAGCTGAATATATGATACGGTTTGCACTGGGTAGTGCATTTAGCTACTGAATCATTGGGAAGAGTTTGTGAATTCTAATGTCGGATTAATCCAACCATATGAAAAGATGGAGGGGTTGCTCACCTCTCGTATGTACTCTTCCTGTTCCTCCTTCAGTGTGAGTTCAATGAAGAGCTGCTGCAGCTTCTCATTGCAGTAGTTTATAACAAGCTGCTCAAAACTATTGTCCTGGAGAAATAAATTCACATGACTTAACATGCATCTCGTATACTTTCAAATATATGAAAAGACTTGAATTTGTATAGTACCTTTCAGACTGTTCCAAAGCACTGGACAGCCACTGAATTAGTCACCATTATAACATCAGCCATTTTTTTGCACAGCTAACTCCCACAAACAGCATCATCATCATATATCATCATATATATATACAGCCGGAAACAGGCCATTCGGCCCACCAAGTCCGTGCCGCCCAGTGATCCCCGTACATTAACACTATCCTACACCCACTTGGGACAATTTTTACATTTACCCAGCCAATTAACCTACATACCTGTACGTCTTTGGAGTCCTGAGTTTTGGTAAAGATTGGTCCTCGGATATCTCCGAATTCTTTCCGTAGGAATTGTAGGGTTGTTTCAGTCGGGGCCTGAGTTTAATGTTTCATTCAGAAGTAGGGTTGCCAACTTCCTCACTCCCAAATGCGGGACAGCCATTGGTGGAGCGGGAGCACGTGGCCGCTGGCTGGGTGAGGTCACGTGGGGCGTGGGGCGGTGACGTCACCCTTTGTCCCGTACTTGGGAGTGAGGAAGTTGGCAACCCTACTAATACGGGACAAGGGCGGTCCCGTACGGGACAAACTAATTTAGCCCAAAATACGGGATGTCCCGGCTAATACGGGACAGTTGGCAACCCTATTCAGAAGACGGTACTTTCAACATCGGGAGCCTCAGCCTAGAATCTAGGCACGGTTCCCTGGAGTGGGACAGCTGTCAGACTCTGAGGTGAGAGATGTATCGGGCTCACTAGTAAGGGAAGTGCTAAACAGAGCCTGAGCCGTTTCCTGGAAACCCAGGGGTGTGAGTAGATTTTTTAAAAAACTCATCATAACGTCCCAACTTTTGCATGACAATGTTTGTTTTCAGCACTCACTGAGGGAGGAAGTTCCACATTCCCACTACTCTCAAGGGAAAGGAATTGTCCCCCATTTCCCATCAGATTTCTTGGGGGCTGTTTATATTTACGATCTTTATTTTTACATCCCCTACAATAGGAAACACCTTCTGCACATCCAACCCAAAACCCTGCAGAATTGTAATTATCGTTATCTTGCCACCCCTTAGCTTTGTTCTTCCTCAAGAAAAATGCCCCATCTGTTCAGGACACAATACACGTGTTCAACGTGACTTTACAGAGCATGGATACCAGCTGGGACCTGTTTGGCCAAATTGCCCATGTGCTGTAAAACTATGTTGCTTCTTGCAGTGTTGGCCTCCTATCTTAATTCCCATGAGATGCATTGTAATCATGCAAGCCTTCCCTGTCCTCACTGTGGGACAGTTTTTATAGGAATAATTGTAATCCAAACTTACCTCAAAAATCTCAAATCCATAAATATCCAACACTCCCATCACCTTCTTCTGTACATTGCCTTTAACCTTGAACAATTGCAAGTTGTGTTAAACTGGTTTGCTATAAACTTGTTTAAGAGACATCTTATTAGGCCCTTCTGTTAAGTTCAGATGTCCAACACCTAGACTTGTCCCCTCTTCTCCCAAAGACACCACCTTGCACTGGAGCAAGGTTCCACAGGCACCAACACCGTTCCCATACCCAGCAAAACGTATACGATTATTAAGGGGTTGGACACGTTAGAGGCAGGAAACATGTTCCCAATGTTGGGGGAGTCCAGAACAAGGGGCCACAGTTTAAGAATAAGGGGTCGGCCATTTGGAACGGAGATGAGGAAAAACAGAGAGTTGTGAATCTGTGGAATTCTCTGCCTCAGAAGGCAGTGGAGGCCAATTCTCTGAATGCATTCAAGAGAGAGCTGGATAGAGCTCTTAAGGATAGCGGAGTCAGGGGGTATGGGGAGAAGGCAGGAACGGGGTACTGATTGAGAATGATCAGCCATGATCACATTGAATGGTGGTGCGTACAGGCTCGAAGGGCCGAATGGCCTCCTCCTGCACCTATTGTTTATGGTCTATTGTCTATAAAACAGTGTGATGCTAGACAATGAAGTGACAGTCTATTAACTGTGAGAGGCATCACAGCCAGACAACAACCTCAATTAAAGAAGACACAGAGTGCTGGAGTACCTTAGCAGGTCAAGCAGCATCTCAGGAGAACATGGATAGGAGACATTTTGGGTCAGGACCCTTCTTCAGACTCTGGAGAAGGGTCCTGACCAAAAACGTCACCTATCCATATTCTCCTGCGATGCTGCTAAGTTACCCCAGCACTTTGTATCTTCTTTTGTAAACCAGCATCTGCAGTTCCTGTTTTATACATCCTCATTAATGTCTGTGTACAAATGGATTTTCCACTTTGGTGTTGGGGTGGGAGGAGGTTGGTTTCACTGAAAATCCACCAGGCATGATCAATTTTTCCCGAACTCCACTTACTGAGGTTAATAATCACCACTTGGTGGAGCCTCCAGTTTCTATTTCTCAGTAACAGATTGGGCAATGCATGAATTCTCTGAACCAATTGAAGAGCCTGTCATAGCCAATTTATTTCCTTCATTAATTCTTACAAATCCCGATATCTGGAATAGTTTTGCTCTATTTTCCCCAACTTTAGTCCATCTATTTTCTCTATAATATGCCAACAGCTTAAGGGAACTATACCATTGAATCAAGTGGTATAGTAACAATGACATTTGGAATTTAGAAGGATGAGAGGGGATCTTATCGAAACGTATAAGATTATTAAGGGGTTGGACACGTTAGGGGCAGGAAACATGTTCCCAATGTTGGGGGAGTCCAGAACCAGGGGCCACAGTTTAAGAATAAGGGGTAGGCCATTTAGAACGGAGATGAGGAAAAGCTTTTTCAGTCAGAGAGTTGTGAATCTGTGGAATTCTCTGCTTCAGAAGGCAGTGGAGGCCAATTCTCTGAATGCATTCAAGAGAGAGCTAGATAGAGCTCTTAAGGATAGCGGAGTCAGGGGGTATGGGGAGAAGGCAGGAACGGGGTACTGATTGAGAATGATCAGCCATGATCACAATGAATGGCGGTGCGTACAGGCTCGAAGGGCCGAATGGCCTACTCCTGCACCTATTGTCTATTGAAATATTTGATTCCCAATACAGATGCTTCTCGACTAATGATGCTTCGACTTCCGATATTCAGGCTTTACAATGGTGCAAACAATGGCGCGAACGCTGGGCAACGGCAACTCACTGCAGCTCGCTTCCGGCCACGTGATCAGGTGTATTAAATGCATTTCGACGCACGACATTTTCGGTTTACGATGGGTTTTATCGGAACGTAACCCCATTGTACGTTGAGGTGCACCCATATGATTCCCCCTCTGTGCTGGATTACCTGAATGCTTTCGTTGATTCGGTTCACCAACCAGGTGAACAGGCGGTCATAGAGGTTTTTTGCCAATGCGTCCCGTGCATAGAATCCCTGTGCGAAGAAATGACACCTGCATTGTCACATTGTTGTGTGTTATTTATTCTATTCACCGTGAGGGACCGACCGAGAAGGAGCTCAGTAACTGTGGATGCGTCAAGAGAAATTCCCGCGGATAGCTTTGAAATGTACATAGTTGGGTTTGGCAGGGTGGGGAGAAGTGTAAAATAGGTTAGAGAGACTGGTGTTTCACCTTCAAACATTGGCTTTAAACATAATGCAGAGGGGTGGGGTGAACCTCTGTAAAGAGTCTAAAAGTAATGAGCTTAAAGTTGTTTCATTCACAAAATGCTGGAGTAACTCAGCAGGTCCTGAACTCCTCCAAAACAAAGGAACTTATAATTGACTTTAGAAAAACCAATGGAGATTACGACCCACTCTACATCAATGGGGTCTGTGTGGAAAGGGTACCAGCTTTCAGGTTCCTGGGTACGCACATCGCAGAGGATCTCACCTGGTCTACCAACACCATCACCACAGTAAAGAAGGCACAGCAGAGACTCCACTTCCTGAGGATCCTCAGGAAAACCAACCTGCAGGAGAAGCTCATGTTGTCCTTCTATCGCTGCTCCATCGAGAGTGTGCTGGCATACTGTATAACCACATGGTATGCCAGCTGCTCAGAAAAGGACAGGAAGGCCCTTCAGAGGGTCATCACGACGGCCCAGAAAATCATCGGCTGCTCACTGCCCTCCCTGGAGCACCTGTTCAGCCTACGCTGCCTCAGTAGAGCAGGCAAAATAATAAAAGATCCATCCCACCCCGGCCACCGTCTGTTTGTTCATCTGCCCTCTGGTCGACGTTTCAGGTCGATCAAATCCCGAACAAACAGACTTAAGAACAGTTTTTACCCCAGGGCCATACGAGAACTGAACACTACCTTGCACTAGGCAACACCGTTAAAAAATCGGTCATATAATTGTATTTAATTGTATTTATGTATTTATTTGTTTTTGCATTTATTGCATATATGTTTGTACGCACCGTCAGGATTGGCTATTTTTTAATTTCGTTGTACTCGTTGCAATGACAATAAATGAATATTATTATTATTATTATTATTATTAGGTCAGGCAGCATCTCAGGAGAGAAGGAATGGGTGACATTTCGGGTCGAGACGTCACCCATTCCTTCTCTCCCGAGATGCTGCCTGACCTGCTGAGTTACTCCAGCATTTTGTGAATAAATACCTTCGATTTGTACCAGCATCTGCAGTTATTTTCTTATACTTAAAGTTGTTTCGGATCAGTTCAATCCATTACAGCAAAATCCATTACTCTGTACAACACAGTCCCAACCATTTATTGTAGACACAAAATGCTGGAGTAACTCAGCGGGTCAGGCAGCATCTCGGGAGAGAAGGAATGGGTGACGTTTCGGGTTGAAACGTTCCTTCTCTCCCGTGATGCTGCCTGACCCGCTGAGTTACTCCAGCATTTTGTGTCTACCTGAGATTTTAACCAGCATCTGCAGATTTGTTTCCTACCCAACCATTTATTGCTTTGTATGTTAGTTTAGTTGATTGTCACGTGTACCGAGGTACAGTGAAAAGCTTTTGTTGCGTTTTGTTGCAAAACATACTGTCATATACTCTCCACAACCTACATCCAGGTATTAAATACTCTATGCACGATTCACTCTCGTATTTATTACCTCTACAATTATTCACAGTTGTTACTGAGGATCTAATACTGCACACAAATCACTCCTGGGTAAAAGATAACTCTTAACTGAATCATCCTACCACAACACGGGCGGCACGGTAGCGCAGCGGTAGAGTTGCTGCTTTACAGCGAATGCAGCGCCGGAGACTCAGGTTCGATCCTGACTACGGGTGCTGCACTGTAAGGAGTTTGTACGTTCTCCCCGTGACCTGCGTGGGTTTTCTCCGAGATCTTCGGTTTCCTCCCACACTCCAAAGACGTACAGGTATGTAGGTTAATTGGCTGGGTAAATGTAAAAAAAAAAAATTGTCCCTAGTGGGTGTAGGATAGTGTTAATGTACGGGGATCACTGGGCGGCACGAACTTGGTGGGCCGAAAGGGCCTGTTTCCGGCTGTATATATATGATATGATGATATGATGAACATGAGACCCTCGGACTATCCTTGATCGGACTTTGCTGGCTTTGCCTTGCACTAAACATTATTCCCTTATCATGTATCTATACACTGTACATGGCTCGATTGTAATCATGCATTGTCTTTCTGCTGACTGGTTAGCACGCAACAAAAGCTTTTCACTGTACCTCGGTACACGTGACAATAAACTAAACTGACAACTTACTCCCAGGTATCAGTTGAAGGTATTTATTCACAAAATGCTGGAGTAACTCAGCAGGTCAGGCAGCATCTCGGGAGAGAAGGAATGGGCGACGTTTCGGGTCGAGACCCTTCTTCAAACTGATGTCAGGGGGGGCGGGACAAAGGAAAGATATAGGTGGAGACAGGAAGATAGAGGGAGATCTGGGAAGGAGGAGGGGAAGAGAGGGACAGAAGAACTATCTAAAGTTGGAGAAGTCGATGTTCATACCACTGGGCTGCAAGCTGCCCAGGCAAAATATGAGGTGCTGTTCCTCCAATTTCCCGTGGGCCTCACTATGGCACTGGAGGAGGCCCATGACAGAAAGGTCATACTGGGAATGGGAGGGGGAGTTGAAGTGCTCGGCCACCGGGAGACCAGTTTGGCCAACGCGGACCGAGCGCAGGCGTTGAGCAAAGCAATCGCCGAGCCTGCGTTTGGTTTCGCCGATGTAAAGAAGTTGACATCTAGAGCAGCGGATGCAATAGATGAGGTTGGAGGAGGTGCAGGTGAATCTCTGTCTCACCTGGAAAGACTGTTTGGGTCCTTAGATAGAGTTGAGGGGGGAGTTAAAGGGACAGGTGTTGCATCTCGTGCGGTTGCAGGGGAAAGTGCCCGGGGTTGGGGTGGTTTGGGTAGGAAGGGACGAGTGGACCAGGGAGTTACGGAGGGAACGGTCTCTGCGGAACGCAGAAAGGGGAGGGGATGGGAAGATGTGGCCAGTGGTGGGGTCCCGTTGTAGGTGACGGAAATGTTGGTGGATGATTTGTTGTTGCTCACTGTATATCTTACTCCTAGATATGCATTCCTCAGTCACAACTCTACATCTATTTTAAAAGCAACACTTCACCTGAGCAGCAGTTAATGTCGTCTTCACTTGCTCACTCTTGGTTTGTACAGTGCGAGTACACAGTGCTTGTTCTAGAATAGACTCGTCAAGGCCAATCAAACTGCAGACTTCTCTCAGCCCTGGAGACGAGGAGAGAAACACACAGGTCAGCCTTTGAAACCAGTATTATTCTGGTGAATCTCTGCTGTATTCCCTAAAAAGGACTGAGTCATCTTTCCTGAACCAAGTGCAGAGAATTGAACATAGTGCTCGAGATGCCATTTTACCAGAGCTGCACACAGCCACAGTATAATTTCCACCCACTTATATTCCAGGCTGTTTGAGATTAGGAATAACAATCTTTTTATCCTCTTTATTAAATTTTGTAGTTGTCACTTGGGTATGAAGCCAAAGTTTCCAAATGCAATTTGAATCACTCTGCTACTTTATAGTTCACTTGGAAAATACTTACCTTTGCTATCATTGATGTAGCATTGATCTGTTCCACTTGACTGAGGTTCTGCCTTCAGCGTGATGTTGCAGAGTTTAAGTACGACAGCCACAGTCTCCCATATAGAGTCCATTTCAGACTTGTCGAATCCAATGACTTTCATTGCAGTCTGTAATACAACCAATGCAGTAAATATGGATGAAGTCTTTTCTCTAATGTTAGGATATTTGGAGTATGGTCCTGACACCGAGGTAAAATTTCTCAATTAGCAAACTCCAGACCTGGACTATCAATCCAGAAGTCCAAGTTCCAATCCCACCATGGCAAATGTGGAGTTTATTTTAAGTTCATATGCTGGAACTTAAAAGGAAAAGTTAAAAACCAATCTGGTTCATTGAGACTGTCCTTGCTTGGTCTGGCCTATATGCAACTCCGAACCTGCGGCAAAATGGCTGACTCAAACACTCCTTGAGATGGCTTACCAGACACAATACCCTTCCAACCAGGGTCTTCAATCTGCCACAATAACTCCGCTTCTCTTCCCACAGATGCGCCCTGATCTGCTAAATGCTTCCAGTACTTCCTGCTTTTATACTTTAGATTTCCAGCATCGGCCATTATTTTGAGCTGTACCAACCTCTCAGCTCTGCGGCATCAAATGTAGACCCTGCAAAGACGCTCCCAGCCCAGGCAACTTCGCAGGCCCTCCTCACAAGCCTCCGAGGACCAGTATCTAAACCAGGAAAGCTGGCATGGGCACAGAGTGAACTCTGGATGGAAGCCATTATCAAGAGTGGCTTGGTAGCACAAAATGACCGAGTCCCGAAGGACTCGGATTTGGTCTGTGGCAGGTACTGGTTGAAGCAACACGAAGGATAAGTCTATTGGAGTTGGCTCATCGGTCTACTATGGCAGATGCACCTGTGCATAATGATACAATAGCAAAAAGAGCCATAGTAAAACTGAAGTCAATAGACATCAATGGGAAAATATTCCAACGATTGCAACCACTCTTTTTTATCGTGTTTTTTATTATTAAAAAAAATATACATTCACATATATCATGAAGCTATTGTACAAATCGTATTTACATTCACAAATATACAAAGGATTTGCAATCAACTTGCACCTTTTGCGTTCAGAAAGCAGCTGAAAGTGCCTCAGAGCCAGTTTTGTCATTTTTATCTGCATTTGCTGCATTTATGCAAAAAGCCGCAGCTAATTTGCGCAGAGCAAGCTTCCACACACACCTCAGTATTTAAAGACTGGACGTTTATGGCAATATTGATCATTATTTCCCTCAGAGCACAGAAAGGTCTCGACCCGAAACATCACCCATTCCTTCTCTCCAGAAATGCTGCCTGACCCATTGAGTTACTCCAGCATTTTGTGTCTATCTTTGCATCTAGACCAGGCGATTTGTTAAGTTCAGGCTTATTCTTATACTTATTCCCATCTTACTATGATTTTGGCAACACCTTCTTCCCTGGTAAAGACAGATGGAACATGGAAAAATCGTCAAAGGCCAGGAAGAATATCTACCACCCTGCTCACTCAATATCAGTACAACAGACAAGCAACAATAAGAACCAAGTCTTAGCTAAAGTTAAAATGCAAAGAACAGGAATCTGAAGTCCAATTTCATAGCCAGACATCTGTTCCTGGTCCACACATCCTGTGTATGGCCTGGATACCCCTCAAACAATCTGGCAAACCTGCGTATAGTCTGTATATGGTGTGTAGACCTTGCATACAATCCAAAGATCCCAGGTGTATTAAATCCATTCCAGGAGGTAAGATGCTATTTTTCTTTATCCATTTCCTCATTTTACAAATAAGAGGCGTATTTACACCTTTTTCTCCAGAGATGTTGCCTGGACCGTTGAGTTACTCCTGCACTTTGTGTCTATCCAAGCTATATTTACACACTTCATTTTGAGATTTTTTGATGTTTGCAAGATATTACTTTATCCATGTTTCCGAGCAACTCTGTAGGAATTGCACGGCTTGAGGCTAGTGTTCCCCATCTAAACACTTACTTTCACCGTGTCAAAGTTGGCAGCATCGTCCACTCCATTCAGGGGGGTTTTGTCCAAGGTCAGGTAAGCGTATTGATTGCAGTCCCTCAGCACATTAAGATGCTCTGTGGAGGAAAGGCGTGGTGAATGACTCCCTCTGCAACTATGTGAACTGAGAATTGTGGTTTAGACAATAGACAATAGGTGCAGGAGGAGGCCATTCGGCCCTTCAAGCCAGCACCGCCATTCAATGTGATCATGGCTGATCATTCTCAATCAGTACCCCGTTCCTGCCTTCTCCCCATACCCCCTGACTCCGCTATCCTTAAGAGCTCTATCTAGCTCTCTCTTGAATGCATTCAGAGAATTGGCCTCCACTGCCTTCTGAGGCAGAGAATTCCACAGATTCACAACTCTTGACTGAAAAAGTTTTTCCTCATCTCAGTTCTAAATGGCCTACTCCTTAATCTTAAACTGTGGCCCCTTGTTCTGGAATCCCCCAACATTGGGAACATGTTTCCTGCCTCTAACGTGTCCAACCCCTTAATAATCTTATACGTTTCGATAAGATCTCCTCTCATCCTTCTAAATTCCAGTGTATACAAGCCTAGTCGCTCCAGTCTTTCAACATACGACAGTCCAGCCATCCCGGGGATTAACCTAGTAAACCTACGCTGCACGCCCTCAATAGCAAGAATATCCTTCCTCAAATTTGGAGACCAAACCGGCACACAGTACTCCAGGTGCGGTCTCACTAGGGCCCCGAGCCTCTGCCTCAGAAGGATGTAGGCATCTCATTTATTGCCCACACACTGTGTAAATGAGGCACTGGAGGGATGTGGGCACCTGTGAAATTTGTGCTGCCGCTGGCACAGGTCTGACTGACTTAGTGCTTTCAGGATGGAAGGACATTAACCTGTCCCCAAATCATTTAGGCGAGGTTAAGGAGGAGACGGCCCATCACTGAAAGGGGATGTGCATTGTGAGGACAGGAGACAGATTAGTAACACTCACCCAGCAGCTCAGGTGAGCCCCCTGCCAACAGCTGGTAGAAGATGTGGAAATTTCTCTCCCCTGTCAGACGCTTGACAACACGAGATTTCTCCAGGAGATCTGAAACACCCAAGCCATCAAATCGCAAAACAAATCATGTTTGCTTTTACTCGCCTTGTGCATTTACACTGGGAATATAGTGTTCAAATTCACAATATTCAAAATTAAATGAGACCCAATAGAGGAAGATAACAAGGAAGGATTTTGTAACTCAGCGGGTCAGGCAGCATCTCAGGAGAGAAGGAATGGGTCATGCCTCTGAAGAAGGGTCTCGACCCAAAATGCCACCCATTCCTTCTCTCCCGAGATGCTGCCTGACCCGCTGAGTTACTCCAGCATTTTGAGTCTACCTTCAATTTAAACCAGCATCTGCAGTTTATTTTCCGACACAAGGAAGCATTTTGGCTGTCTTAGCTCATCTCTCCAGAAAGACTCAGTGTTTATAGTTCTAAAGGACTGATCTCAGTTGCTCTTTTTAAGGATATGGAGATCATTTTCTCCAATATTCCGACACAAAACAATCCCCCACCTCTTGGGTAGTGTTCATGAATTGCTCCACAACGGCTACCCCACTTGTGTCCTTCCTTGTCCACTAGTGATCCGAGACTATCTTCATGGACATCCTTTCACTATATATTTCCCCTCACTTGTTATGTTACTGGAATAGTTAGTTTGCTGGGAACATAGATGAATGAATCTGATGAGTGGATCATGAGTGTAAAAATAGTGATGCCATTTTATCTGGTACTGTATCAGGAGAGAACTGACCCAAGGTTAGTGAGCTAAAATGTCCAGTTGTTCTGCCCAACCAACGTCCTTAATCCTGACTGGGAAATGTGAATCCCCACGATGTGAGTGGAAATACATTTTATCACACCGTCTAATTGCACACTGCACCATAATATTGGAGGAACAAAAGGAAGTCTTCTAATAGGGTCTTGTGTCTTTTTTTAAATCCCTCTGCTAATATAAGCCGCTATTAGCTGTATAAAGAAAGCAGAAGCTTGGATACAAGGACCCATTTTAATTTTCACATTGCTGTCCTGTACGAATCTTGCTTCAACAACAGTGAGGGTCATCATCATCATATCATATCATATATATACAGCCGGAAACAGGCCTTTTCGGCCCTCCAAGTCCGTGCCGCCCAGCGATCCCCGCACATTAACACTATCCTACACCCACTAGGGACAATTTTTACATTTGCCCAGCCAATTAACCTACATACCTGTACGTCTTTGGAGTGTGGGAGGAAACCGAAGATCTCGGAGAAAACCCACGCAGGTCACGGGGAGAACGTACAAACTCCTTCCAGTGCAGCACCCGTAGTCAGGATCGAACCTGAGTCTCCGGCGCTGCATTCGCTGTAAAGCAGCAACTCTACCGCTGCGCTACCGTGCCGCCCTTGACCAAGAACCGTGAAATCAAGGTTGCATAGATGAGATGAATTCAATTTTTTTTAAATTCTACCATTTTATAGCTCTGGTAGCAACAACAATCGGTAATCAAATCAAGGTTCAAGATCTTAGAGCCATAGGCACGCCATTGAGAGGAGACCCCTTATGGAGTGATGATTGATATGGGCCCTATGTGAAGCTATGTTTTAAATCAGTTCATGAAAATTGTATTTTCATTTTGCAAAATCATAAATATCATTAGAAAGAATACATCAGAAATATTGTAATATATAATTTGTAAACACATTACAACAGTAGCTATACCTCAGCAAAGTACTTTAGTGGCGGTAAAGTGCTTTGCAACTTTAAGGTTGTGAAAGGTATTATATAAACGCAGATCTTTCCTGTTATGGAAACTAAACAGTTCTTCTTACCCTACTGGGAAAGAACCCATTTCCCCTCAACAGAGCCACGTCAATGAAAGATTGGGAAGAGAGACTAATTTTTCAGTAAATCCTAGAAATGCAGAAATCTGCATCTAAACAAACCCAAACTTCAGATGAGTTCTATGTACAGTAGCTCCAGCTTCAAACCTATATTTTCCAAGAACTTCAAGATGGGAGACAAACAAACCAAAATCAGTTTCATACAGAGGAAATGTACATTTTCATTCAATGTGATAATTAAATCTGGATATCTCAATCTACATCCATCCTTTTGGGCAGCAAAGTAGTCCTTGTGTCCCTTGGGAACACGGCAGGAAGGAAGTGCGAGTTCTAACGCTCGTGTGGATTGAGAAGTCCTGGACTTGGATGGGAAAGTACCTCTTGTCAATTCTATGGGATGACACTCTGAAAATCGAATACACCTTCAGAGTTAGTGCATTTCCAATAAATTCTAATCAAAGGCCACTGGCAGTTTTAAGCTCCTCTCGCAGTTAGAAACATAGAAAATAGGTGCAGGAGTAGGCCATTCGGCCCTTTGAGCCTGCACCGCCATTCAATATGATCATGGCTGATCATCCAGCTCAGTAACCTGTACCTGCATTCTCTCCATACCCCCTGATCCCTTTAGCCACAAGGGCCACATCTAACTCCCTCTTAAATATAGCCAATGAACTGGCCTCAACTACCTTCTGTGGCAGAGAATTCCACAGACTCACCACTCTGTGTGAAGAAATGTTTTCTCATCTCGGTCCTAAAAGACTTCCCTCTTATCCTTAAGCTGTGACCCCTGGTTCTGGATTCCCCCAACATCGGGAACAATCTTCCCGCATCTAGCCTCTCCAACCCCTTAAGAATTTTATATGTTTCTATAAGATCCTCCCTCAGTCTTCTAAATTCCAGCGAGTACAAGCCTAGTCTATCCAGTCTTTCTTCATATGAAAATCCCGCCATCCCAGGGATCAATCTGGTGAACCTTCTCTGTACTCCCTCTAAGGCAAGAACGTCTTTCCTCAGATTAGGAGACCAAAACTGCACACAATACTCCAGGTGCGGTCTCACCAATGCCCTGTACAACTGCAGTAGAACCTCCCTGCTCCTAAACTCAAATCCTCTTGCTATGAATGCCAACATACCATTCGCTTTCTTCACTGCTACATGGAGTACCTCTCAAAGTCCACCAATAATCATTAACAGGAATTAGTTTGGGATTTGCAGATTAACAAGGATTGTTTCCGCCCGATTTGATTTTTGGGCCTGCAAACTTGAGTATTGTCACCACTTATCAAGCCACTGATCTCTAACCCAGCCCAGAGGTGCTGAATTATTTCTTAAAACTTACTTAAGTGGACTCTGCCAATGGCTCGTGGTCTCTTTACCCTTCCGTACTTCAACACAAGTGATAAACAACATGCCATCCAAGTTTTTCCACCATATAGATTACACATATCTAGATTGAAATTAATATAGTTCTGGTTTGCAGTTTAGATTTATTTTTAGACTTAGATTTAGAGATGCAGCGCGGAAACAGGCCCTTCGGCCCACCGAGTCCGCGCCGCCCAGCGATCCCCGCACATTAACACTAGCCTACACACACTAGGGATAATTTTTAAAAAACATTTACCCAGTCAATTAACCTACATACCTGTACGTCTTTGGAGTGTGGGAGGAAACCGAAGATCGCGGAGAAAACCCACGCAGGTCACGGGGAGAACGCACAAACTCCGTACAGACGGCGCCCGTAGTCAGGATCGAACCTGAGTCTCCGGCGCTGTATTCACTGTAAGGCAGCAACTCTATCACTGCGCCACCGTGCCGCCCCTGGGTATCCAATCTAATTTTGTATTGCCTTGCACGTCTTTCCTCTACAAGTTTAATATCATCAGTGAGGATGCAAATTGAAACTAATAGTGCCACAACATTCAGTGTTTGCCACTCGAAATAAGCCTCTGTTCCTCGCTACCCTTCAGGCAGTTCAATCTTTGACATAGAATACCTTGGATGCCCAACGTTTAGGTTTGTTATTGTCATGTGTACTGAGGTACAGTGAAAAGCTTTGCTTTGCATTTGCATGCGATCCAAACAGATCAGATCTACTTTGCATGAGTACAAATAAGTCAAATTCAAGTACAATGGAAAGAGCAAAGAGGAAGATACAGAGTGCAGAATATAGTTCTCAGCGTTGTAGTGCACCAGTTTCATAGACAAAGTCCAATGTCCTCGATGGGGTAGAGGTGAACAGGGCAGTACCCGAGCTGATGGAAGGGCTGTTCAGAAGCCTGATAACAGAGGGGAAGGAGCTGTTCCTGAGTCTGGTGGTGCGCGCTTTCAAGCTTCTGTACCTTCTGCCAGATGGGAGCAGGGAATAGGAGGAATGACCTGGGTGGGACAAGTCTTTAATTATGTTGGGTGCTTTTCCGAGGCAGCGTGAAAATCATCATGTTATAAGATTTTGCACATGGGGCATGAGGTCATGCAAAAGAAAATTGGTTAGGCGGGCCTTTAGAAACATAGAAAATAGGTGCAGGAGTAGGCCATTCGGCCCTTCGAGCCTGTACGCACCGCCATTCAATATGATCATGGCTGATCATCCAACTCAGTATCCCGTACCTGCCTTCTCTCCATACCCCCTGCTCCCTTTAGCCACAAGGGCCACATCTAACTCCCTCTTAAATATAGCCAATGAACTGGCCTCAACTACCTTCTGTGGCAGAGAATTCCACAGATTCACCACTCTCTGTGTGAAAAAAAACGTTCTCATCTCGGTCCTAAAAGACTTCCCCCTTATCCTTAAACTGTGACCCCTTGTTCTGGTACTGTGACCCCTTGTTCTGGACACTTGAAGCTGCTTGGCAGCTCTTGGTTGGATTTTTAAGGCCACTCTTTTTCTTTCATGGGAAAATGGATGAAATTTTGCAATGCAAGTGGTCACCCAGAGTTTGAAATCTGGAATCGGATCACAGACCTCCTACGGAAACAGCAGCTGAGGGTTTTCTACCAAAACTAAGGTTTTTAATGTGGAAGGAAAAAAGTGATGGGCAAAGGGTACAGGAAGTATGCGAGGGAAACCCTTTTGTTTTGTTCTGAGCGCGTGCAGCGTAGGTTTACTAGGTTAATTCCCGGAATGGCGGGACTGTCATATGTTGAAAGACTGGAGCGACTAGGCTTGTATACACTGGAATTTAGAAGGATGAGAGAAGATCTTATCGAAACGTATAAGATTATTAAAGGGTTGGACACGTTAGAGGCAGGAAACATGTTCCCAATGTTGGGGGAGTCCAGAACAAGGGGCCACACAGTTTAAGAATAAGGGGTAGGCCATTTAGAACTGAGATGAGGAAAAACTTTTTCAGTCAGAGAGTTGTGAATCTGTGGAATTCTCTGCCTCAGAAGGCAGTGGAGGCTAATTCTCTGAATGCATTCAAGAGAGAGCTAGATAGAGCTCTTAAGGATAGCGGAGTCAGGGGGTATGGGGAGAAGGCAGGAACGGGGTACTGATTGAGAATGATCAGCCATGATCACATTGAATGGCGGTGCGTACAGGCTCGAAGGGCTGAATGGCCTACTCCTGCACCCATTGTCTATTGTGCTGGGTGGTGATGATTTCAAACTCACTGTCTAAAGCGGCTGGTGGAAACAGTTAATCTGGGCGTTAAAAAGGAAGAAAACACAAAGTGCTGGAGTAACTCCAGCCTTTTGTGTGTTTTCCTTTCGTAAACCCAGTTCCTTGTGCCTCCTGAAAAAGGGGTAGGCAGTGGAGAAAGAATACCTTGCAGGGATGTGAGCGACAGGATTGATCTGCAGAAAGCTGGTATGGAATCAATGGTTATCTTTGTTGTAATGCTTCTATTTGTGAATCTGTAAACACAAACCGAATTGCAAGCACTCCCACCGCCCGCTGCAGCTTCAGATTTTGGGCTACACGGCCACACACCTGGTACAGTAGCGATACAGGTTCCTTTACTGCCAATCTTACCTAGTTTGGATAGAAATTTCTTATTTTTTGCTCCTGTAAGACTATAATGATTCTGCCACATAACAGAGGCCCTGTTCTGTGAGGCTCTGACCAGAAAGATATGTATTGCAACTCGCTGTGTTGTTGCCAATTATTTCCCAATTATGGTCCATAACCCTCTAAACCTTTCCTATCGCTGTCCCTGTCCAAATATCTTTTAAATGTCGTTATAGTACACCTTGTTGTTGTTAAATATTGTGCTGTTAATGGCAGACATTTTACAGCCAACTTTACAGCCGACTATTCCCACCGGTTGCTGTTTACCAAGTCTGCTGCCAGCTGTTTGCAGATGTTGTTGTTGCTCTGCTATTTGACAACTGCTCATATCCAGCTGTTTGCTGCCCTGCCATCCATTTGTCGAGTTTGCAGCCAGCTATTTGCTGAATTGCTGCCAGCTGCTGGCCTTTTTCTTTTGGCTTTGCTGCCAGATGTTTGCTATTTTGCCAGCAATTTGCACAATACAGAGCCAGCTATTTTTTACTCGCCAGCTATTTGTTGCTTTACCAACAGTTTGCCGATTCTCTTGTCAGCTGATGTGCAGGAAAATAACTGCAGATGCTGGTTCAAATCGAAGGTAGACACAAAATGCTGGAGTAACTCAGCGGGTCAGGCAGCATCTGTGGAGAGAAGGAATGGGTGACATTTCGGGTCGAGACCCTTCTTCAGACTGAAGAAGGGTCTCGACCCGAAGCGTCACCCATTCCTTCTCTCCTGAGATGCTGCCTGACCCGCTGAGTTACTCCAGCATTTTGTGTCTACCTTCTTGTCAGCTGATAATTTCTTTGCTGCATATGCTGCTGGCAATTTGCTGCATTGCCAGTTGTTTGCTGACTTTGTTGCCAGCTGCTTGCCATTGCTGACTGCTGCTTGCATGTTTATCGATGCTGCCAGCCGAATGCTGACTGTATTTTCCCAGTTGCTTGCTGGCTGCATGCTGTCAGCTTTGGTATTTGTTGACTATTTTCTGCCAGCTCTGAGCTGACTGATGCTGCTGTTGTTTGATATTTGATGGCTCTTTGCTGCTGCAAATAGTTTGTTGCCAGATGTTTCCTTTTATAATCACATGCTGCCAACTGTTTGCTGAATATTACTGTCAGTTGTTTGATATCTGTTGACTGTTTGCGGCCGATCGTTGGCTGTTTCCTCTTTGCAGTTTGTTCCCCAGCTGCTTGTTGACTGCTTTCTCACTGCTTGTTGCCAGATGTTTGTCCATTGCCAGTTTGGTTCCTGGTGCTGGCTGATTGTTGCCAGCTTGTTGCTGTCCCAGGTCTCGGTTCCAATTGTCTTACATTCATCTCCTCTTCTGCTCATCAAATATTGTGAATATTATTATTCAATCAAAATGAACTTGTAAAAAATGTTTATCCGCTCCTAGTCCATGGTGTACCAGATGTTTCCCCTACACGAATGTTTAGGTGTCACATTGCCAAACTAACCTATAAAAGCAGTCCTGAAAAGTTATTAATTGTAAGTTGGGCCCTAAGCATTTTCAGTACAAGGCAACGTCTAAAACACGAAGCATTCTATATAACAGAACTTGACTTATTCAGTCTTGGTTAAAAGTGATCTTGTTCAGGAATAGGTAATTCAGCCCCTCAAGGCTACTCCACTAGTCAATATCTGAGGGATATTTTTTTTATACACACAGAGTAGTGGATATATGGAACTCGCTGCCAGAGGAGATAGTGGAATCAGATATCATCACAATATTTAAGAGGCAAGGCATAGAAGATACGATCTAATGCATGCAAATGGGATTAGTGCCAATGACCAAAAAGGTTGGCATGTACATGGTGGGTCAAGGGGCATCCCAGAGTACTTAAGGAGGTGGCCCTAGAAATCGTGGATGCATTGGTGATCGTTTTCCAATGTTCTCTCGACATTTAGAACGGAGATGAGGAAGAACTTTTTCAGTCAGAGGGTGGTGAAGGTGTGGAATTCTCTGCCTCAGAAGGCAGTGGAGGCCAGTTCGTTGGATGCTTTCAAGAGAGAGCTGGATAGAGCTCTTAAGGATAGCGGAGTGAGGGGGTATGGGGAGAAGGCAGGAACGGGGTACTGATTGAGAGTGATCAGCCATGATCGCATTGAATGGCGGTGCTGGCTCGAAGGGCTGAATGGCCTACTCCTGCACCTATTGTCTATTGTCTATTGTCTATTGTCTGGCTACCCTCCAGCCCACAGGAACTGATCCAATGTAACTAAACTTTTTAAGAAAGGAGGGAGAGAGAAAACGGGGAATTATAGACCAGTTAGCCTTACATCGGTAGTGGGGAAGATGCTGGAGTTGATTAGTAAAGATGTTGTAGCAGCGAATTTGGAAAGCAGTGACTGGATCGGTCAAAGTCAGCTTGGTGTTGTGAAGGGGAAATCATGCTTGACTAATCTTTTGCAATTTTTTGAGGATGAAACAAGTAGAATGGATAAGGGAGAGCCAGTAGATGTGGTATATCTAGACTTTCAAAAAGCCTTTCACAAGGTCCCACACAAGAGATTAGTGTGCAAAATTAAAGCACATGGTATTGGGGGTAAGGTGTTGACATGGATAGAGAACTGGTTGGTAGACAGGAAGCAAAGAGTAGGAATTAACGGGTCCTTTTCAGAATGGCAGGCAGTGACTAGTGGGGTGCCGCAAGGCTTGGTGCTGGGACCCCAGTTGTTTACAATATATATTAACGATTTAGATGAGGGAATTAAATGTAACATCTCTAAGTTTGCGGATGACACAAAGCTGGGTGGCAGTGTGAGCTGCAAGGAGGATGCTATGAGGCTTCAGGGTGACTTGGATAGGTTGGGTGAGTGGGCAGATGCTTGGCAGATGCAGTCTAATGTGGATAAATGTGAGGTTATCCACTTTGGTGGCAAGAAGAGGAAGGCAGATTATTATCTGAATGTTGTCAGATTAGGAGAAGGGGAGCTGCAATGAGACCTGGGTGTGCTTGTACATCAGTCACTAAAAGTAAGCATGCAGGTACAGCAGGCACTGAAGAAAGCCAATGGCATGTTGGCCTTCATTGCGAGAGGATTTGAGTTTAGGAGCAAGGAGGTCCTACTGCAGTTGTACAGGGCCCTGGTGAGACTTCACCTGGAGTATTGGTGTGCAATTTTGGTCTCCTAATTTGAGGAAGGATATTAGTGCTGTTAAGGGAATGCAGCGTAGGTTCACCAGGTCAATTCCCGGAAAGGCGGGATTGACATATGATGAAAGAATGGGTAGACTGGGCTTGTAGTCGCTGGAATTTAGAAGGATGAGAGGGGATCTTATAGAAACATATAAAATTCTTAGAGGATTGTACAGGGTAGATGCAGGAAAAATGTTCCCGATGATGGGGGAGTCCAGAACCAGGGGTCACAGTTTAAGAATAAGGGGTAGGCCATTTAGGACTGAGATGAGGAAAAGCTTTTTCACTCATAGAGAGTTGTGAATCTATGGAATTCTCTGCCACAGAAGGCAGTGGAGGCCAATTCACTGGATGTTTTCAAGAGAGAGTTAGATTTAACTCTTAGGGCTAAGGGAATCAAGGGATATGGGGAAAAAGCCGGAACGGGGTACTGATTTTGAATGATCAGCCATGATCATATTGAATGGCGGTGCGTGCAGGCTCGAAGTGCCGAATGGTCTACTCCTGCACCTATTTTCTATGTTTCTATGTTTCTATACAAGTATATCAGATGTGACTGTGCATGTGAAGGAGGACATATGATTGCAGATGATGAACTGGCCACACAAGCAGAGGCAAAAATAGAATCACAGGAGGCTGGTGTTAGAAGAGCTGTAGCTGAGACTCAGGAGGTGGGTGGAACTTAGCTGCGGGACTTAGCTGCGCACGGCTCGGTCGCGGGGCCTTTCACCGCCCGGTTCGGCGGCGAGACGTTTCAGCGCCCGGTGCGACTCGGCCGCGGGGACTTCCATCCCCTTGCGGGGACTGTGCGGGTCGGTCGGGGACGAGCTGTCTGTCCGTGGGCGTGGGGAAGAGAGTGGAAGTTTTGTTGCCTCCATCACAGTGAGGGGGTGTTTGGAGTCACTGTGATGGACGTTATGTGTTGGGGTCATGTGTCTTGTGTTCTTTTTTGTGTGTGACTGCTATGTAGTTTCGTTCGGTACCTTGGTACCGAATGACAAATAAAGCTCTGTTGAACTGTTGAACAATTAGTTGCACTTAAAAGTGGAAGGAGGACAAGGAAGGACAATATGTCATTGTTCCAGTCACACAGAATGGCAGGCTCTCAGGTGAAGAAATTTCTCCTTACCCAATTCTTACAGAGTTGATCCCTTATCCTGAGAAAAGTGTGGCCTTGAAATTACTATGCCACAATAGTGGCTGAGGAACTGAGAGCTCCTTATATATGGATTTCCAACCCTTAAACAGAGAGTGCTGAAAGAGGTAAACAGGGAGCTGTGGCAGCTTGTGTAAGAAAGAACTGCAGATGTTGGTTTAAATTGAAGGTACTGTAGACACAAAATGCTGGAGTAACTCAGCAGGTCAGGCAGCATCACTGGGGAGAAGGAATGGGTGACGTTTCGGGTCGAGACCCTTCTTCAGACTGAAGTCAGGGGAGTGGGTGGGACAAAGATAGAATGTAGTCGGAGACAGTAAGATTGGTGGGAGAAATGGAAAGAGGGAGTGGATGGAGAGAGAGGGAAAGCAAAGGCTATTTGAAGTTAGAGAAGTCAATGTTCCTACCGCTGGGGTGTAAACTACCCAAGCGAAATATGAGGTGCTGCTCCTCCAATTTGCGCTGGGGCTCACTCTGACAATGGAGGAGGCCCAGGACAGAAAGGTCAGATTGGGAGTGGGAGATGAAGTGCTGAGCAATCGGGAGATCAGGTAAGTTAAGACGAACTGAGCGGAGGTGTTCAGCGAAACGATCGCCGAACCTGCGTTTGGTCTCGCCGATGTAGAGAAGTTGACACCTGGAACAGCGGATACAATAGATGAGGTTGGAGGAGGTGCAAGTGAACCTCTGCCTCACCTGGAAAGACTGTTTGGGTCCTTGGATGGAGTCGAGAAGGGAGGTAAAGGGACAGGTGTTGCATCTCCTGCGGTGGCAGGGGAAAGTGCCCGGGGATGGGGTGGTTTGGGTGGGAAGGGACGAGTTGATCAGGGAGTTGCGGAGAGAACGGTCTCTGTGGAAAGCAGAAAGGGGAGGGGATGGGAAGATGTGGCTAGTAGTGGGATCCCGTTGGAGGTGGCGAAAATGTTGGAGGATTATATGCTGTATGCGGCAGCTGATGGGGTGGAAGGTGAGGACAAGGGGGAACCTGTCCTTGTTACGAATAGGGGGGAGGGGGAGCAAGAGCGGAGCTGCGGGATATCGAGGAGCTGAGGCAGCTTGATTGGGAAGAAGAACCTGTCAAAAAGATCATTATGTAGGGAGGTGAATGATAACCGTTTTGGAAGGTGAAGAGGGAACTATACCCAACGGGTCAGCTGACTGAAAAGGATCAAGGGAACAGGCCCTGGGGCTAATTCAAAAGAATAAGATGAATGTTGGTGAATCAGAGGGCTAATGAGAAACTGAATCCTAAGACCGTTTTCCATACCTTACGGCATCGTCTCTTAAACCTTATATTTACCTCAACATTTAAACTAACAAGATTTTCCTATTCACTCTCTTTCCTCAATACAGAATGCTTTTGACACCTGGTTGACAATTCGTCTTTCTGACTTGCCTTCAGAGACAAAGGGTGGAAAAAACACTAATGCTGGCATGGCACAAGAACCAATAGCCTTATCATATCATAATCATCATATCATATATATACAGCCGGAAACAGGCCTTTTCGGCCCACCAAGTCCGTGCCGCCCAGCGATCCCCGCACATTAACACTATCCTACACCCACTAGGGACAATTTTTACATTTACCCAGCCAATTAACCTACATACCTGTACGTCTTTGGAGTGTGGGAGGAAACCGAAGATCTCGGAGAAAACCCACGCAGGTCACGGGGAGAACGTACAAACTCCGTACAGACAGCGCCCGTAGTCAGGATCGAACCTGAGTCTCCGGCGCTGCATTCGCTGTAAAGCAGCAACTCTACCGCTGCGCCACCGTGCCGCCCTTGTGGCTTCCAGCATCACAACCCCCAGAAGGGGGTTGAAGGAATATTTCCCACTTGAGCTTTTGGCAGCAGGAGGCCAAATCCAGGACTATTGAGGAACGGGATGACTCCATTATCAAGACCAGCACTTACAGTTACTGATGACTCCACCCAATGGATCGCCCTTGAAGTCAAATTCAATGTCCATATATTTTCCCTGAACACACAGAAATTCAGTTAATGAAAATTACAAATGCAAGAAAATACAACTTTCTTTATATATTGATACCCATAAAAATGTAAAGGAAGCCACACCCCATTGTCAATAATAGGTTCCTCTACCCAAAACCTGTCCCCCTCCAATATGCCTGGGAGGGTGCTGCATGCAGTCTAGCAAGATGCCTGCTGTTCACCCCATCCCACTCCCCCAGCCATGACCTCTTTGGGAAGAGTAGCTATAGTCTCCATCCAGTCACCTTCTCACAGATGCCTTGCTGGGAAATGCCATCCAGCTGCTCAGTGATGCCGGAGCAAACTGGCCAAAAATTGTCCATTATACAGAGAACAAAATATGTGGCCCTTGGGTGAAACTGCAAAATACGAGACTTAATTTTTTTTTTAACCCAACTAATTCTCTCCACACCGAAAATGCATCCCTAACTGGCCTCATTCCCCTTCCCTCATGTTTACACATTAGCTAACAGGGTCACAATAATACGTACAAATCTGGAGGAGTTGTCATTCCGTATAGTCTTGGCGTTCCCAAAAGCTGTGAAAAGATAAAGGGTTCAAAGCAAAATCAGGACTGGCTCCACGGAAAGAGATCAGCAATAATACAAGGCAAGAGGTGACACAGCCAATAGTCTTCACTCTCCCACTGCACTGGGTCCCGGACATCGTTGATGTTACTGTAAGAAAATAACTGCAGATGCTGGTACAAATCGAAGGTATTTATTTCACAAAATGCTGGAGTAACTCAGCAGGTCAGGCAGCATCTCGGGAGAGAAGGAATGGGTGACGTTTCGGGTCGAGACCCTTCTTCAGACTGATGTCAGGGGGGCGGGACAAAGGAAAGATATAGTTGGAGACAGGAAGGTAGAGGGAGAACTGGGGAAGAGAGGGACAGAGGAACTATCTAAAGTTGGAGAAGTCAATGTTCATACCGCTGGGCTGCAAGCTGCCCAAGCGAAATATGAGGTGCTGTTTCTCCAATTTCCGGTGGGCCTCACTATGGCACTGGAGGAGGCCCATGACAGAAAGGTCAGACTGGGAGTGGGAGGGGGAGTTGAAGTGCTCAGCCACCGGGAGATCAGGTTGGTTGAGGCGGACTGAGCGAAGGTGTCGAGCAAAACGATCGCCAAGCCTGCGTTTGGTTTCGCCGATGTAAATAAGTTGACATCTAGAGCAGCGGATACAATAGATGAGGTTGGAGGAGGTGCAGGTGAACCTCTATCTCACCTGGAAAGACTGTTTGGGTCCTTGGATGGAGTTGAGGGGGGAGGTAAAAGGGCAGGTGTTGCATCTCCTGCGGTTGCAGGGGAAATTGCCCGGGGATGGGGTGGTTTGGGTAAGAAGGGACGAGTGGACCATTGATGTTACTGAATGGAGGCTGGCAGCTCCACATTAAAGAGTTACACTGGCAAAAGTATGGAAATGAGTCAATGATCTTGGGGCTGCATGTACCATTTGCTTTCCCATATGGAATTTCAAATTAGACTATTGAAAATCAGCCACATGGATTTGTGCAGATTGATAGTTTTATTGTCCAAGGTCGAATAGTAACAAACTGGGCATAGGCATGGGAAGTAAAGTGCCAGGCATATATCATGCCGGACATTGATATAATGATTGACAAATGTTTTAGTCTCTGCCAAAAACGAATTACACGCTATCTTCTGTGAAGGCAGGTGAAAAATGAGGAATTCGGGATTCCTCTTGCTCCTAAATCCTCTCAACCCCAGGTGGATTTACCTGGGGTTCCTGGTATCAACCATTAAACAGCGGTGAATTTATAAATACATATAATTGACTTTAGAAAAACCAGTGTAGAATACGACCCACTCTACATCAATGGGGTCTGTGTGGAAAGGGTACCCGCTTTCAGGTTCCTGGGTACGCACATCGCAGAGGATCTTACCTGGTCTACCAACACCATCACCGCAGTAAAGAAGGCACAGCAGAGACTCCACTTCCTGAGGATCCTCAGGAAAACCAACCTGCAGGAGAAGCTCATGTTGTCCTTCTATCGCTGCTCCATCGAGAGTGTGCTGGCATACTGTATAACCACATGGTATGCCAGCTGCTCAGAAAAGGACAGGAAGGCCCTTCAGAGGGTCATCACGACGGCCCAGAAGATCATCGGCTGCTCACTGCCCTCCCTGGAGCACCTGTTCAGCCTACGCTGCCTCAGTAGAGCAGGCAAAATAATAAAAGATCCATCCCACCCCGGCCACCGTCTGTTTGTTCATCTGCCCTCTGGTCGACGTTTCAGGTCGATCAAATCCCGAACAAACAGACTTAAGAACAGTTTCTACCCCAGGGCCATACGAGAACTGAACACTACCTTTGCACTAGGCAACACCGTTAAAAAATCTTGTATTTAATATAATTGTATTTATGTATTTATTTGTTTTTGCATTTATTGCATATATGTTTGTACGCACCGTCAGGATTGGCTATTTTTTAATTTCGTTGTACTCGTTGCAATGACAATAAATGAATATTATTATTATTATTATATTATTATTATTATTATTATTATTACTATTATTCCATGGCATGGAAGGCAAGGTTTATCCAGCTTTGACTGGGAAGATTTCTTTTCTGTGAGATTCACTTTTGGGGAAATAATGCAGTGAAGCTGCCACAGGATAGGGCCTCTACTTCTGTGCTAACCATGCAAATGTTTTGAGTCGCCCCCAAAAAACAATTTCACCCCAAGTTGGACCCGATTTAGATTTGCAGTGTTCTCTTTAGAACTCCTTTAGCTCTGACAGTTGCTGGGATGCTGCAACAAGCCACAGCACCCCCTCGGTTAGGGAAAGGGAGAAGAAAACAAAACCAGCCAGGATCCTTGCTCCTGATGACTAACCAAGCGCTCCTATAAAGGGAGAGGATGTCAGGCAAAGTCCTGGTAATTGAGACCCTATCATAGAATACACTGTCAAGACATAAAATCAAGGCTTACATATGAAGAAAGGGTGGGGCATCACAGAATCATGCGTTATAACACAAGGAGGCCACTTAGCCCATTATGTTCAAACTGAAAGCAGTGGGGAAAATCCATAATAAAAATAGAAAGAACTGGGAATACTCAGGAAGTCAAACAGCATCAGAGGAGACAAAAATAGTGTTTAAAGTCATAGACCTGTTTCTCTCTCCACAGGCACAGCCTGGCCTGTGGAGTATTTCCAGCATTTCCAGCATTTTCTTCAATTTTCTGGTAATTTCAGATTTCTAGTTTATAGATTGCTGTGGAACACATACCCTGGTGAGACTGAGCAATGTCAGGAGAGAACATGGAAAGAATACACTTCAGAGAAGAGCTGATACATGCGGGTGTGCCTGACCTTCCAGTATGGGATTTGATTGCAGAAGCTGCTCCTTGACCTGATTGACCTCTTCTCCTTTGCCACAAACAGCAGCAATATATGACATGACAAGTTTGCTGGCCTCTGTGGGTAGAAAAAACAGAGATATATTTTATCTTAGAGCATTCCTCTCCAACAGGCTTATAGTTCCATTCTATCTTCTGTGAAGGCAGGTGAGAAATGAGGAATTCGGGATTCCTCTTGCTCCTAAATCCTCTCAACCCCAGGTGGGTTCACCTGGGGTTCCTGGTATTGTCAAATAAGTAGCGGTGCATTCCAATGGCATGGAAGGCAAGGTTTATCCAGCCGGCTGGGAAGATTTATTTTCTGAGAGATTCACTTTTGGGGAAATAATGCAGTGAAGCTGCCACAGGATAAATAGGGCCTCCACTTCTGTGCTAACCAGGATAAAAATGCAATAACAATCTAGCACAATTAGGGGACAAGGTTACAGTGATGTTGGTTGAGTAATACATAGAGATATCAATAAAACTAAGTGGGACCTGTTTAATCGACATAACTTCAACGGGTCAATTGGCCTTCTCTGTGCAGGCCTTCTCTATTACAGACAAGCCCGCCTTGTTAAGGAGGTTGTGTACCTAGCAAACGGACCATAACACAACTTTCCATAACATGAAGCCTCACAGCCCACCCATGCAACAGGAAATGTGAGTTGAAAAAATTATTGTTTCTGTATTTACTTCTTATTCCCCAACATAACTTCCATGAGAGTGAATTTTATTCCATATCTTGAACTTAAGCCATTTCACAAGCCACATTTACCACAGATTGTCATAATCATCTTTGCTTTCTATCAGTAGGAAATCTATATTACAAACGAAGTTAATGGTTTTATTTGTTTATTGCAGGATTAAATGCTCCAAGAATGTTAAAGGTGCATTGGTTTCTCAGGTCTCCAATTGCACAAAACTTCTGACGACCTTGACAGCAGTGCATTAAACAAGACTAAATTACTCCTACAGGACAATCCATCTGATGCAATCTTAGTTTAGCTGCTGATAATCACTCAGCAACCGGTCCAAAGTCATCTCTCGGTCTAAATTCCACATTCAGGGTTTGAATGACACCCACACATTACATTGTTTCACATTCTATTTGATTTTAGGTGGCTCCTGGGAGAAAGCCTTATGGAAGATACTCTCCAGAATTGGTTAATAGCCGGCCTCATTGGCTGTGACCCAAGACACGATACCTGTTTTTCCCGAGCCACTCTCCCCGGTGATGATAACACATTGGTCCTTGTTTCTGTCTCGGAGTGATCTGTATGCCTCGTCAGCAATGGCATAGCTGCATGGAGAAAAGAGTTGATTAGAAGCTTTGAGTTTGCTATATTTCTGCGACATTTCCTTTGCCATCATCTGTTGCTTAATATTTTGTTAAAGAGTGTGTTTAATTTCCAGAAACCCATTTCTCCAGGTACTCTGGTTTCCTCTCACATTCCAAAGACGTGCAGATTTAAAGGTTAATTGGTATCTGTAAATTGTCCCTAGAGTGTCAGGTAGAATTAGTGAACACATGATCGCTGGTCGGCACGGACTCGGTGGGCCGAAGGGCCTGTTTCCACACTGTATCCCTAAACTCAACTAAAAGGAGAGAAAAAGGTTGTAAAGAGACTCCTGACTAGCTCTGTACTTTACAAACTGTCTGCCATAGATGTTACGCTTGTATGTTGTTATGTTCAATCTGTTCATCTTATCAGCTAATATGTTCAAAGAGCTAAAAGGTGAAAGGAGAGCTTCCCCTTTCGATTTCTGCTGTAAACATCTATATACGAAAAATCTCATTTGTTTGTTTGTTTGTTTGTTCCTGAACTACAGCCAAAAACGGTACACGATAGCGTGACAATTTTAGACCCACCTTACTCACCATCGTCCCTTTGGTGCTAATGGAAGTTTCATTGAAATTGGTGTTATATTTTTTATATTGGTGTTATATATTCACATTTTAAAGTTTAAATCTATCTCCTAGGGAGGGAGGGGGGAGGGAGAGGGGGATGGAGGGGGGATTAAGGGGGGTTGAGGGGGATGGGGTGGGGAGGGAGGGGGATAAGGGGGGGGGGTTGAGGGGGGTGGAGTGGGGGGAAAGGGGGAGGGGAGGGGGTGGAGGGAGGGGGGAGTGGAGGGAGGGGGTAGGGGGGTGAGGGAGGGAGGGAGGGAGGGAGGGGGAAGAGGGCTGGGGGGAGTGGAGGGGAGTGTGGCAGGAGGGGATGCTGCACCAATGGTTGGGCCCAACGGTTCCACTTGGTCTAGTATTGCATAAAATCTTTCCTGCTGCTGACATTTCTTCATTACGTGTGCACTTGTTTTTCAGCTGTCTGCTTTCAAAGTTTATACCTTCCCCCCCAAAAAATGGATATAGTTTTGAAACACCAAAGCACCAGGAAGGATCCCAAAATCCACACAATAGAAACAGGGATCGACCATACAGCAGCGGCCCTGATAGCCATTAACTACAAACCATCAGGTGAACACAGAACTCTGTGCTGTGATGATTTCACAAGGTTAGCACAGATGGCAAAGGCCATTCAGTCCATTTGTGCTCGTCCGTTCAGAGAAACCCTATTGCAATGAAGCAGCCAAATGCTTCCCAAACCATTCTGCAAATGTTACCTCCACACAACTTCTTGAGAAAATTGCAGCGGATAAAGGATAGTCACATAAAAGTTAGGGGGATAAAATCAATCAATCACTTACAGCAATTACTCACCAGGTTTGATTGACAGAGGACTAAAGCAATTGCTCCAATTCAATTTGGAAAAAAGGGCTGTTACTGCCTCTACTTACATGTGAGGACTCAATTCGTAAAAGTTAGAGTTGCGGTACTTGTTGATTTTCTCCTGGTCATAGATAGGAAGCATCTTGTAGGGATTGATTGAAATGACAACACTCCCAATGTAGGTCTGAGAGAATAAGTGAAATGACAAGAATCCATCAGCATCTTGCACATACCATTCTAGGTTACTCTGTTCACCTCTTCACCCTGACGAGACGGCCACATGCACAAAATGATCCCTATGTGGAGACCACAGTAACTAACCTATATATAAGACAATAACTGCAGATGCTGGTACAAATCGAAGGTATTTATTCACAAAATGCTGGAGTAACTCAGCAGGTCAGGCAGCATCTCAGGAGAGAAGGAATGGGTGACGTTTCGGGTCGAGACCCTTCTTCAGACTGATGTCAGGGGGGGCGGGACAAAGGAAGGATATAGAAATATAGAAACATAGAAAATAGGTGCAGGAGTAGGCCATTCGGCCCTTCGAGCCTGCACCGCCATTCAATATGATCATGGCTGATCATCCAACTCAGTATCCCATTCCTGCCTTCTCCTCATACCCCCTGATCCCTTTAACCACAAGGGCCACATCTAACTCCCTCTTAAATATAGCCAATGAACTGGCCTCAACTACCTTCTGTGGCAGAGAATTCCACAGATTCACCACTCTCTGTGTGAAAAAAAACTTTCTCATCTCGGTCCTAAAAGACTTCCCCCTTATCCTTAAACTGTGACCCCTTGTTCTGGACTTCCCCAACATCAGGAACAATCTTCCCGCATCCAGCCTGTCCAACCCCTTATAGGTGGAGACGGGAAGATAGAGGGAGATCTGGGAGGGGAAGAGAGGGACAGAGGAACTATCTAAAGTTGGAGAAGTCGATGTTGATACCACTGGGCTGCAAGCTGCCCAGGCGAAATAAGAGGTGCTGTTCCTCCAATTTCCGGTGGGCCTCACTATGGCACTGGAGAAGGTCCATGACAGAAAGGTCAGACTGGGAATGGGAGGGGGAGTTGAAGTGCTCGGCCACCGGGAGATCAGTTTGGCCAACATGGACCGAGCGCAGGTGTTGAGCGAAGCGAGTGAAGTAACTAACCTGCTCACTGTCATCCAGTGTACATTACACAGCATGTACATGGCAAACATTACTGGAAGAAACCACCAAGTACATGTATCAGGCTCTGCAATCAACCGTGTAGTATCCAGAGGATAGTAGTATCAGGAGGATGACATTAGACTATTTCCTGTTCATCCACTGCAAGGTTGGCGCATATTTTGGACAAACACCACCCAATTCTCAAAGGCACATGCATGGGCAGCATCAGGGCCTCAAGTTCACGAGGCATTTAGATTTTAGATTTAGAGATACAGCGCGGAAACAGGCCCTTTGGCCCACCGAGTCCGTGCCGCCCAGCGATCCCCGCACATCAACACTATCCTACACCCACTAGGGACAATTTTTACATTTACTCAGTCAATTAACCTACATACCTGTACGTCTTTGGAGTGGGGGAGGAAACCGAAGATTCTCGGAGAAAACCCACACAGGTCACAGGGAGAACGTACAAACTCCGTACAGACGGCGCCCGCAGTCAGGATCGAACCTGAGTCTCCGGCGCTGCATTCGCTGTAAGGCAGCAACTCTACCGCTGCGCCACCGTGCCTCATGAACTACTGAATTTCCCAACAGTGGACTATCAAACAAAACACTCATTGGCCTACAGAGAACTGACTGAGCAGACAACCTTTAGAGAAATTGCAGGGGAGCCACTCTACTGTCCTTAAGTGTCACATGTGAACAGTGTATCTGTTCCCTGTTATATCAGATCATCTCAATTGGACGTGAAAACTATCACACAGGAGTCTTCCCTCTCAGTGTACTTACGTAGATCTCACTTTTGCTGAATCGTTCCTTGAGATTTGAAAGTAGAGACTCATCGGTAAGAGGCTCCAATAGCACCATATCACCCACCCCGACCGCATTGTCCAAGTATGATGATTTCTTAGTCATGGTTGCTTGCTGAAAAAAAAAAAATTAAAAAAATTAATGAATCCATCCAATTGTATTTAAAATAACAAAATTGTTTGCATCACAGGCAACAGCTCCAGATATGACTGTAGTCTTTGTCCTGTGTAGTTGTCCCCAACTCTGTTTTAACGTACACCTCTCTCTGATTGCCACTAGAATTCTTCAGGGGGGTTTTTGGGGTTGGGTAATTTTGGGTGCCTGTTTAGTGCTTTTATTGTTGGACTGTGGGTGATTGAATTAACATTTTGTTCAAGATGGCCGCGCCGTTGTGTTTGGCTGCCTGCCACTGTATGTTTCTTTTTTTTCCTGGTCAGATGTACAGCACTTTGGTCAACGTGGGTTGTTTTTAAATGTGCTATACAAATAAATTGACTTGACTTGACTTGACTTGACCTACATTGCCTTTCACTCTCTCTACAGAGAATTGCTGTCGGGTTTTGAGAATCAGTCTTGCGATAGAGCAAGCATCTGGAGAAGCTCATGATGTCCTTCTATCGCTGCTCCATCGAGAGTGTGCTGGCATACTGTATAACCACATGGTATGCCAGCTGCTCAGAAAAGGACAGGAAGGCCCTTCAGAGGGTCATCACGACGGCCCAGAAGACCATCGGCTGCTCACTGCCCTCCCTGGAGCACCTGTTCAGCCTACGCTGCCTCAGTAGAGCAGGCAAAATAATAAAAGATCCATCCCACCCCGGCCACCGTCTGTTTGTTCATCTGCCCTCTGGTCGACGTTTCAGGTCGATCAAATCCCGAACAAACAGACTTAAGAACAGTTTTACCCCAGGGCCATACGAGAACTGAACACTACCTTCTGCACTAGGCAACACTGTTAAAACTTTTGTACTTAATATAATTGTATTTATTTGTTTTTGCATTTATTGCATATATGTTTTTACGCACCGTCAGGATTGGCTATTTTTTAATTTCGTTGTACTCGTTGCAATGACAATAAATGAATATTATTATATTATTATTATTTTGATTGTTTTGGTTGCATTGCACACATTTCCCCCGTAATATGTTCCTATTCTTACCAGATGTGTTGGGGTCAGGTAGAGGGCCAAGACCCTTTCCCAGCAGAGAGGTAAATTTGCCTGGAATGTTATGAATTAAGCATGATGGGGTTGAGGGGGTACGGGGAGAAGGCAGGAATGGGGTACTGATTGAGAATGATCAGCCATGATCACATTGAATGGCGGTGCTGGCTCGAAGGGCCAAATGGCCTCCTCCTGCACCTATTGTCTATTGTCTATTGAGACAATTGCTGACAAAATAGTAATCATCAATATCATTATCTCTCATAATAGAGAGTGACATTTACATCTGACTTGGAATCTTTACTGGTTTTAACACAAAGTGCAGGAGGAACTCAGCAGTACAGATAGGGTAGACAGTCAGAACCTTTTTCCACAGAGTGAAAATGTCAAAGACTGGAGGGCAAAGATTTAAGGTGAGAGGGGAAACGTTTAAAGATATGCAGGACAAGGTTTTTTTTACACAGAGGGTGGTGGGTGCCTGGAATGTGCTATCGGGGGGTGGAGGCAGGTATGGTTGTGGTGTTTAAGAGGCTTTCAGATTGGCACATGATATGCTGGGAATGGAGGTGTACGGTTCACATGTAGGCAGATGAGGTTAGTTTATCTTGGCATTATGTTTGGCACAGACATTCCCATTCCCCACAGATGCTGCCTGACCCAATGAGTCGCTCCAGCACTTTGCGAATTGCTCAAGATTCCATCATCTGCAGTTTCTTGTGTCTCCACTGTTAGCAGTTGGCTGGAATATTGGGAACAAGGCGTTTTCTTCCCAATTCTACCCGTTGCTGCACACTAGCTTGGCTCAGGGGCCAAATAACTGATCACTAAGCAGGGCTGACCCATCTCTGATCAGATTCAACTTAACTTTCAAAAGGAGACCTGGAAAAGTAATTGAAGGGGAGAAAAGTGCAGGATTCTGGAGAAAGAACTGACGTGTGAGACACATTGGAAAGCTCTTTCAAAGGGATGAACGGCCTTGTCCTGTGCTGGTTCATTCCACCTAGTTCATAAATAGTTCAAATGAAGATGTGCATTTTGAGTGCCACAAATGGCAGAATTAAACCCTGATCCTGTGTACCTTCAACGAGTCAGTCTTATCCAACCAAGAATTATGATGAGCCATAAAATAAAGCTCAAATGAACTGCTGACACACCCAATTAAAAGAAAAGATAATATAGCAGGTGAAAGTGCAGATGAAGAATGTTATTTTATAGATCGTCAATCTTTTTTTGAAGTTTATTGTACCTAGTTAACAGTGCATACACAGCATGCCCCTCAGCTGTCTATTCTCTTCTATTGTACACTGTGATAACGTCATAAGTGATAGGAGCAGAATTAGGCCATTCGGCCCATCAAGCCCACTCCATCATTCAATCACGGCTGATCGATCTCTCCCTCCTAACCCCATTCTCCTGCCTTCTCCCCGTAACTCCTGAAACCTGTACTGCTCAAGAATCTATCTATTTCTGCCTTAAAAATATCCATTGACTCGGCCTCCACAAACGTCTGTAGCAAAGAATTCCACAGATTAATTCCCTGTTTTTTTTCTGACACATCTGTTACCGCAATCTCTTCCACCCATAACTCATGCTCCATAACAGTTCCATCTTCCTTATCATTATTTTACAAAACCATGGCAATTAGGTGGCAAAAGCACAAATGACCCCTAACGTGATTGAACAGCAGCAAAGGTGAAAGAGGCTGAGTGGCCTCTTGCTGCTCCTGTGTTTCAGTTACTTTCAGTTCTGCTTGTTTCCTATCTTTAATCATCATCAATGACCTTGTAAGATTGTTCCTGAATTAAGTAGAACTAAAATAGTGATTTGTCAGATGTACAATAACATTTTCTATCTATCCTTGCCAAAAAATAAATCTGCACTGCTCAAGCGAAGTTCATAATGCAATCTTTATGATGTCTGATCTTTGGACGATCACTCTTATCTCCGCTATCATCTGTGATAGAGATGCAAATAGTGCATACACAGTAATTGTGAAACTCAGATTGTTCCACCAATAGCCAGTGAAAGGACCTAACTCGTTTATAGCAGCTGGCAGTGCTGACGTTCTGTGCCTGATTGAGGGGGAGGTGCATCTGTGCATTTAGTAATGGCATCTGAGCATGTTCTGGGAGTCAGAGTTACAGAACAGCGTCAACACTGAATATAGGAGGATGATCAGGCCCCACTTTGATATAATCCATTTAACTTTCTCTGAAGACTTCCGTCATTGCCATTTCCATTTTACAATCACTCAGACATTGGTATACCAAACATGTACTCAGCAGGCAAGATTACAATTTACCATATATGCCCACTACGCTGATGATTCTTAGCCGCTTCACCTCTTGATGAATATCCATGATCACATTGAAGGGCCGAATGGCCTACTCCTGCACCTATTGTCTATTAAAGTGAAGAGGAGTAATTTGCTTTCAGGCAGGAAAATCATGAGACAACTAGGAAGGGGGAGCAAGTGAAACAATACTGATGGTAGTATAAGAAAATAACTGCAGATGCTGGTACAAATTGAAGGTATTTATTTACAAAATGCCGGAGTAACTCAGCAGGTCAGGCAGCATCTCAGGAGAGAAGTAATGGGTGACGTCTCGGGTCGAGACCCTTCTTCAGACTGAAGAATGGTCTCGACCCGAAACGTCGCCCATTCCTTCTCTCCTGAGATGCTGCCTGACCTGCTGAGTTACTCCAGCATTTTGTGAATAAATACTGATGGTAGAGTTGTGTAGGAAGGAACTGCAGATGCTGGTTTATCCGAAGATAGACACAAAATGCTGGAGTAACTCAGCGAGTCAGACAGCATCTCCGGAGGAAAGGAATAGGGTCTGAAGAAGGGTCTTGACCTGAAACGTCACCTATTCCTTTTTGGGTATACATTTTTTTCATATGGTGCTTCAAAGGAGGGAGTTGCTACAGAGTACCCAGTCTCTGGAAAACTTTACACCCAGCAGTGGGGAAAGAATTCTTCCCCATTCACGGGACAGATAACAGTGGCGACAACTAAAACTGAATTGATTATATTGCATCTTTCTCACCTTGAATGGAACGCGTTTATTTCCGCCGGGCAGCTACTGAAGATGTCTTGCCAAAGCACGAGAAGTGTTCTCTCCCCGTGATCGCCTCTCCTTCCTCTGGTCTCAGGGTCCCATCGCCATCTCCCGCCTCTTGTCGAAACTCGGTAGTGTTGCAATTACTGCTCTTGAACCCGCAGTTTGCGACTCCTTCACCACACACTCACCGTCACCGCTACCACTCGCCCAGGAGGCAGTATTTAAACTCCAACTAAAATTTTACTGTCCAAAGGGCATTTATGGCTCTGTCACTCCAGGCAGTGAAAGCAACTGTATTTCCAATGAACTGGTGCACACGTGTGAATCTGGAATCGGATTCATAGAAACACAGAAACATAGAAAATAGGTGCAGGAGTAGGCCATTCGGCCCTTCGAGCCTGTACGCACCGCCATTCAATATGACCATGGCTGATCATCCAACTCAGTATCCCGTACCTGCCTTCTCTCCATACCCCCTGATCCCTTTAGCCACAAGGGCCACATCTAACTCCCTCTTAAATATAGCCAATGAACTGGCCTCAACTACCTTCTGTGGCAGAGAATTCCACAGGTTCACCACTCTCTGTGTGAAAAAAAACGTTCTCATCTCGGTCCTAAAAGACTTCCTCCCCCTTATCCTTAAACTGTGACCCCTTGTTCTGGACTTCCCCAACATCGGGAACAATCTTCCTGCATCTAGCCTGTCCAACCCCTTAAGAATTTTGTAAGTTTCTATTCAGCGCAGTCAATGTCCTAGTGAGTCTGAAGAAGGGTCCCGACCCGAAATGTCTCCAGAGATGTTGCCAGACCCGCCGAGTTACTCCAGCACTGTGTGTCTTTTTTGGTGAGATTACTCACCAAAAAAGTGAGCGGCCTGGATAGAGTGGATGGGGAGAGGGTGTTTCCACTAGTGGGAGAGTCTAGGACTAGAGGTCACAGCCTCAGAATCAAAGGATGTTTTTTTAGGAAGGAGATGAGGAGGAATTTCTTTAGTCAGAGAGTGATGAATCTGTGGAATTCTTTGCCGCAGAAGAGTGTGGAGGCCAAGTCAATGGATATTTTTAAGGCAGAGATAGATAGATTCTTGATTCGTACGGGTGTCAGAGGTTATGGGGAGAAGGCAGGAGAATGGGGTTAGGAGGGAGAGATAGATCAGCCATGATTGAATGGCGGAGTAGACTTGATGGGCCGAATGGCCTGATTCTGCTCCTGTCACTTATGACCTTATGAATGACGCTTTATCAATGAAAGATATGCCCATTGCATTCAATGGTCCGACTTCTGGTAGCTGGGGCCATTCTTCAGGCGAGTAGGTTACTCAACCACAGTAGCTTTACCCACCCTTAAGGACATTGTTGTTTTCTGCTGTCCCTGCCCTGGGAGTGTTTGATGGGAGAGTGAAGGAGCTTTAATTCTGGATGCAACTCTTTCAAACAAAACACTTTATTGCAGTATGAACAAAAAGATCTTAAATTTAAATAACCCTCCTTGTTCAGGAAGCTCTCCAATTGTGCTCACTGGTCTTGGAAGGCCCCCAGCGAGCCAGCACACACACCAGGGACACACCGGTAAGAGGGGGCAGGCATCAGCTCAGATGCACGCAAACAAGAAAAGCCTTTCACTTTACTTTGGTACCCCTGATCATAATAAACTAAACAAAAAAAGCCAAAAAATCTCCCGTTTGCGTAACACTTTAACTCCCCCTCCCATTCTGGCCTTTCTGTCCTGGGCCTCCTCCACTGTCCGAGTGAGGCCCAACACAAATTGGAGGAACAGCACCTCATATTTCGCTTGGGCAGCTTACACCCCAGCAGTATTAAATTTTGATTTTTCTAACTTCAAGCAACCCTTTCTTTCCTTTCTCTCCTTCCCTCCCCTACCCTAGTTCTCCGACTAGTTCAAAAGTTATAGGAGTAGAATTAGGCCATTCAGCCCATCGAGTCCACTCCGCCATTCAATCATGGCTGCGAGGAGGATGCTAGGAGGCTGCAGAGTGACTTGGATAGATTGGGCGAGTGGGCAAATGCATGGCAGATGCAATATAATGTGGATAAATGTGAGGTTATCCACTTTGGCGGCAAGAACAGGAAAGCAGAGTATTACCTGAATGGTGACCGATTGGGAGAAGGGGAGATGCAACGTGACCTGGGTGTCACGGTGCACCAGTCATTGAAAGCAAGCATGCAGGTGCAGCAGGCAGTGAAGAAAGCGAATGGTATGTTGGCATTCATAGCAAGAGGATTTGAGTTTAGGAGCAGGGAGGTTCTGCTGCAGTTGTACAGGGCCTTGGTGAGACCGCACCTGGAGTACTGTGTGCAGTTTTGGTCTCCTAACCTGAGGAAAGACGTTCTTGCCTTAGAGGGAGTACAGAGAAGGTTCACCAGATTGATCCCTGGGATGGCGGGACTTACATATGAGGAAAGACTGGAGAGACTGGGCTTGTACTCGCTGGAATTTAGAAGACTGAGGGGGGATCTTATAGAAACATATAAAATTCTTAAGGGGTTGGAGAGGCTAGATGCGGGAAGATTGTTCCCGATGTTGGGGGAGTCCAGAACCAGGGGTCACAGCTTAAGGATAAGGGGGAAGTCTTTTAGGACCGAGATGAGAAAACATTTCTTCACACAGAGAGTGGTGAGTATGTGGAATTCTCTGCCACAGAAGGTAGTTGAGGCCAGTTCATTGGCTATATTTAAGAGGGAGTTGGATGTGGCCCTTTTTGCTAAAGGGATCAGGGGGTATGGAGAGAAGGCAGGTACAGGCTACTGAGCTGAATGATCAGCCATGATCATATTGAATGGCGGTGCAGGCTCGAAGGGCCGAATGGCCTACTCCTGCACCTATTTTCTATGTTTCTATGTTTCTATCTCTGCCTCCCAATCCAATTTTCCTGGCTTCTCCCCATAACCCTTGACACCCGTTCTAATCAAGAATTTGTCTATCTCTGCCTTGCAAAATATCCACTGACTTGGCCTCCACAGCCCTTGGTTTGTTGGAAGGAACTGCAGATGCCAGTTTACACGGAAAATAGATACAAAATGCTGGAGTAACTCAGCAGGGCAGGCAGCATCTCTGGATAGAAGGAATGGGTGACATTTCAGATTTCAGACTGAGTCTGAAGGGTCTCGACCCAAAACGTCACCCATTCCTTCTCTCCAGAGATGCTGCCCATCCCGCTGTTACTCCAGCTTTTTGTGTCTATCTCCGACGAGTTTCACTGTTCTCCTGATTAATGTTACTGATTATATGCCTCCTTGTCACCTTCCCCTCATCCAACAATGTACCATTCTACATTACCTTGATCAGCATCTGCTTTGATTTGTTTAAGAAGGAACTGCAGATGCTGGTTTAAACCGAAGATAGATAGGTACCTTCCCCTGCAACCGCAGAAGATGCAACACCTGTCGCTACACCTCCTCCCTCGACTCTGTCCAGGGACCCCGACAGTCCTTTCAGGTGAGGCAGAGGTTCACTTGCACCGACTCCAACCTCATCTACTGTATGCATTGTTCAAGATGTGGACTCTTATACATTGGCGAGACCGAACGCAGACTGGGCGATCGTTGATCGATTTCTCTCACTTCAGGTAGCCCCGGTGTTTGTGAGTGGGTACATTCAGAGGCACTCCGGTGCATACAAGTCCTTTATTAGCAGATCATTGGCAGTACAGATGCTGGTTACCGTTACCTCCAGCCCTCAGGATAGTCTCCTAACTAACACCAGGATAACGCAGTACTAAACCCGGCCTGGATTATGGACCGGATGCACAACAGTAAAACCGGACATGGATCTACATCCCCCTTCTTAAGCATAAGCCCCCAAACTAGATAAGAGTATATCCTACAAGGTGAATTTAGGGAGCTAGGAGATAAACTTAAAAGTAGGACCTCAAAGGTAATAATCTCTGGATTACTACCAGTGCCACGTGCTAGTCAGAGTAGAAATAAGAGGATATTACAGATGAATACGTGGCTTGAAAAATGGTGCAAGGGGGAGGGATTCAAATTTCTAGGAAATTGGAACCAGTTCTGGGGGAGGTGGGACCAGTACAAACAGGACGGTCTGCACCTGGGCTGGAATGGAACCAATGTCCTTGGGGGAGTGTTTGCTAGTGCTGTCGGGGAGGATTTAAACTAATATGGCAGGGGGATGGGAACAAGAGCAGAGAGACAGAGGGGTATAAAGTGAGGGTAGAAACAATAGGTAGCAAGGTGAAAAGTAAAAGTGGCAGGCAGACAAATCCAGGGCAAAAATCAAAAAGGACCACTTTGCAACATAATTATATAAGGGGCAAGAGTGTTATAAAAACAAGCCTGAAGGCTTTGTGTCTCAATGCAAGGAGTATTCGGAATAAGGTGGATGAATTAAATGTGGAGATTGTTGTTAATGATTATGATGTAGTTGGGATTACGGAGACATGGCTCCAGGGTGACCAGGGCTGGGAGCTCAACATCCAGGGATATTCTATATTCAGGCGGGATAGACAGAAAGGAGAAGGAGGTGGGGTAGCGTTGCTGGTTAGACAGGAGATTAACGCAATGGAAAGGAAGGACATTAGCTCGGAGGATGTGGAATCGATATGGGTAGAGCTGCGAAACACTAAGGGGCAGAAAACGCTAGTGGGAGTTGTGTACAGGCCACCTAACAGCAGTAGTGAGGTTGGGGATGGCATCAAGCAGGAAATTAGAAATGCATGCACCAAAGGTGCAGCAGTTATAATGGGTGACTTCAATCTACATATAGATTGGGTGAACCAAACTGGCAGGGGTGCTGAGGAAGAGGATTTCTTGGAATGTTTGAGAGATGGTTTTCTAAACCAACATGTCGAGGAACCAACGAGAGAGCAGGCCATTCTAGACTGGGTATTGAGTAATGAGGAAGGGTTAGTTAGCAGTCTTGTTGTGCGAGGCCCCTTGGGCAAGAGTGATCATAATATGGTGGAGTTCTTCATTAGGATGGAGAGTGACAAAGTCAATACAGAAACAAGTGTTCTGAACTTAAAGAAAGGTAACTTTGAGGGTATGAGGCGTGAATTGTCCAAGATAGACTGGCAATTGATGCTGAAAGGGATGACGGTGGACATGCAATGGAAGGCATTTAAAGGTCGCATGGATGAACTACAACAAGTGTTCATCCCAGTTTGGCAAAAGAACAAACCAGGAAAGGTAGTGCATCCGTGGCTAACAAGGGAAATCAAGGATAGTATTAAAACAAAAGATGAAGCATACAGATTAGCCAGAAAAAGTAGCATACCAGAGGACTGGGAGAAATTTAGAGTCCAGCAGAGGAGGACAAAGGGCTTAATTAGGAAAGGGAAAATAGATTATGAGGGAAAACTGGCAAGGAACATAAAAACTGACTGCAAAAGCTTTTATAGATATGTGAAGAGAAAAAGATTAGTTAAGACAAATGTAGGTCCCTTGCAGTCGGAAACAGGTGAATTGATCATAGGGAACAAGGAGATGGAAGACCAATTGAACAAATACTTTGGTTCTGTCTTCACTAAGGAAGACATAAACCGTCTGCCGGAAATAGTGGGGGACCGGGGGTCAAATGAGATGGAGGAACTGAGGGAAATCCAGGTTAGTCGGGAAGTGGTGTTAGGTAAATTAAATGGATTAAAGGCAGATAAATCCCCAGGGCCAGATAGGCTGCATCCCAGAGTGCTTAAGGAAGTAACCTCAGAAATAGTGGATGCATTAGTGATAATTTTTCAAAACTCCTTAGATTCTGGAGTAGTTCCTGAGGACTGGAGGGTAGCTAATGTAACCCCACTTTTTAAAAAGGGAGGGAGAGAGAAAACGGGGAATTATAGACCAGTTAGCCTAACATCGGTAGTGGGGAAAATGCTAGAGTCAGTTATTAAAGATGTGATAGCAGCACATTTGGAAAGTGGTGAAATCATCGGACAAAGTCAGCATGGATTTACAAAAGGCAAATCATGTCTGACGAATCTTATAGAATTTTTCGAGGATGTAACTAGTAGAGTGGATAAGGGAGAACCAGTCGATGTGTTATATCTGGACTTTCAGAAGGCCTTCGACAAGGTCCCACATAGGAGATTGGTGTACAAACTTAAAGCACACGGTATTGAGGGTTCAGTGTTGAGGTGGATAGAAAATTGGTTGGCGGACAGGAAGCAAAGAGTAGGAATAAACGGGTCCTTTTCGGAATGGCAGGCAGTGACTAGTGGGGTACTGCAAGGCTCAGTGCTGGGACCCCAGTTATTTACAGTGTATATTAATGATTTGGACGAGGGAATTGAATGCAACATCTCTAAGTTTGCGGATGACACGAAGTTGGGTGGCAGTGTTAGCTGCAAGGAGGATGCTAGGAGGCTGCAGAGTGACTTGGATAGATTAGGCGAGTGGGCAAATGCATGGCAGATGCAATATAATGTGGATAAATGTGAGGTTATCCACTTTGGCGGCAAGAACAGGAAAGCAGAGTATTACCTGAATGGCGAACGATTAGGAGAAGGGGAGATGCAACGTGACCTGGGTGTCATGGTGCACCAGTCATTGAAAGCAAGCATGCAGGTGCAGCAGGCAGTGAAGAAAGCGAATGGTATGTTGGCATTCATAGCAAGAGGATTTGAGTTTAGGAGCAGGGAGGTTCTACTGCAGTTGTACAGGGCCTTGGTGAGACCGCACCTGGAGTATTGTGTGCAGTTTTGGGCTCCTAATCTGAGGAAAGACGTTCTTGCCTTAGAGGGAGTACAGAGAAGGTTCACTAGATTCATCCCTGGGATGGCGGGACTTTCATATGAAGAAAGACTGGATAGACTAGGCTTGTACTCGCTGGAATTTAGAAGACTGAGGGGGGATCTTATAGAAACATATAAAATTCATAAGGGGTTGGAGAGGCTAGATGCGGGAAGATTGTTCCCGATGTTGGGGGAGTCCAGAACCAGGGGTCACAGCTTAAGGATAAGGGGGAAGTCTTTCTGCCTCCCAATCCAATTTTCCTGCCTTCTCCCCATAACCCTTGACACCCGTTCTAATCAAGAATTTGTCTATCTCTGCCTTACAAAATATCCACTGACTTGGCCTCCACAGCCCTTGGTTTGTTGGAAGGAACTGCAGGTGCCAGTTTACACGGAAAATAGATACAAAATGCTGGAGTAACTCAGCAGGGCAGGCAGCATCTCTGGATAGAAGGAATGGGTGACATTTCAGATTTCAGACTGAGTCTGAAGGATCTCGACCCAAAACGTCACCCATTCCTTCTCTCCAGAGATGCTGCCCATCCCGCTGTTACTCCAGCTTTTTGTGTCTATCTCCGACGAGTTTCACTGTTCTCCTGATTAATGTTACTGATTATATGCCTCCTTGTCACCTTCCCCTCATCCAACAATCTACCATTCTACATTACCTTGATCAGCATCTGCTTTGATTTGTTTAAGAAGGAACTGCAGATGCTGGTTTAAACCGAAGATAGATAGGTACCTTCCCCTGCAACCGCAGAAGATGCAACACCTGTCGCTACACCTCCTCCCTCGACTCTGTCCAGGGACCCCGACAGTCCTTTCAGGTGAGGCAGAGGTTCACTTGCACCGACTCCAACCTCATCTACTGTATGCGTTGTTCAAGATGTGGACTCTTATACATTGGCGAGACCGAACGCAGACTGGGCGATCGTTGATCGATTTCTCTCACTTCAGGTAGCCCCGGTGTTTGTGAGTGGGTACATTCAGAGGCACTCCGGTGCATACAAGTCCTTTATTAGCAGATCATTGGCAGTACAGATGCTGATACAGGGGGAAGTCTTTTAGGACCGAGATGAGAAAACATTTCTTCACACAGAGAGTGGTGAGTCTGTGGAATTCTCTGCCACAGAAGGTAGTTGAGGCCAGTTCATTGGCTATATTTAAGAGGGAGTTAGATGTGGCCCTTGTGGCTAAAGGGATCAGGGGGTATGGAGAGAAGGCAGGTACGGGATACTGAGCTGGATGATCAGCCATGATCATATTGAATGGCGGTGCAGGCTCGAAGGGCCGAATGGCCTACTCCTGCACCTATTTTCTATGTTTCTATGTTTAAAGCCACTACAATATGAAAAAAAAACTATAGCCTACCGACATCCTAATATAAGGGATGAAAACAGCAACTACGACAAACGCTAAGCAGAGGAGGATGCAAATTGAGTAAGATAAATGAAAGGGAACGGTAAGGACTGTAATTAATCAGAGTCCATAATAAGTGGTACTTGGGATTGGGCTTACAGACCCGTCCTGCACGAGTACGATACAGGCCCTCCGCCGTACCCATTGTAGGTGGCAGCACCGTAGGTGGTGGTTCAAACGGCACTGGTCTCGCAACAGCCTTTTGCACAGGAGACTGGACCGGTGACGTCACGGGTGACTGTAGAGGCGATTTTATGGCTGATTCCATCACCGGCACCAGCGACTCCTTTGTTGGTATAAAGACCAGCTTGCGGTATGCCGACGCAAGGCCTCCATTGGTCTGTAACCTGCCATCTGCAACCTCCATGTAGCCATGCGGACGCGGCTGAGATGGCACCGGCTCATTCACCGGTAGAAGGTGTTTTCTGTTCCACCGGTAGGTTCCTCCTTCCGATTGGACAAGATAGGACCGTTGCTCCTGGCAGGTCCCACTAACTACGCCCAGACGATCATGACCCTTCTGGGTCTGCAGACGGACCATCTGACCCTCCGACAAAGGCTGGAGAGGACGGCTAGACCTGTCGTAACACGCCTTCTGGATCTGCCGTATATGTTGCAGCTGAGCCTGAACAGATTGGGGCTCGTGAACACGGGGCTGCAGCAGGTGTCTTGCAACAGGAAGGGTGGTGCGAGTTTGTCTGGACATCAAACGTTGGGCCGGCGAACTCAACACCGGGTCACGTGAAACGTTACGGAGATTGAGGAGGTCCAGGAATACATCGGACCCGGCTCTTCTGGATCTCTCCATGACCTGTTTGGCATTACGGACAGCCCTCTCGGCTAGCCCGTTCAACTGTGGATACTCCGGGCTGCTGGTGATGTGTTTAAAATCCCAGCGCATAGCAAAGTCCTTGAAACACTGACTGGTAAATTGACCGGCATTATCCGACATGAGGGTGTGAGGAGACCCATGGACCGAGAAATGTCTTGCCAGTTTTTGAATTATTGCCGCTGAGGAAATTGTGCGTAGCAAATTGATCTCAAACCACCCGGAATAGGAATCCACCAGGACCAGATATTGATTGCCACGCCACTCAAAAATGTCAGTGGCCACAGAGGACCAGGGTAAATCAGGAACCGGGTGCAGCAAAAGTGGTTCCCTTTGCTGATGTGGGGCCAAGCTGTTACATACTGCACATGATTGCACCCTCTGGTGCACGTAGTGAGACATAGCAGGCCAGAAAAACATACTTTTCGCTCGCTGAACCGTTGCCTCAGCGCCACCATCGAGGACACCCAGTCAGTGGGCTCCGTAACGGGAGTAATAACTCCCAGAGCTTCCATCCTGTCGAACTCTGCCTTAACCTGGTCTCGCATGGCGACTGGGATGCAATGAGCAGGGCGGACCACGGGTCTCACATCCGGGTCAATAGTTATTGAGTATGTGACAGGCAGCCTGCCCAGTTCGTCGCTGAGGAGATCCTTGTAGTCCGCGAGGATAGGTTGTGTGGAGTCTGGGACTGGCGCAAGCTGATGCACGGCCTTGCCAAATGAAACCAGTCCCATGTCGATACATACATCAATGCCAAGGAGAGGCACGACTGTGCGATCAACGACGTAGAATTGCGAATTGTACGATTGTGCCGCGAGGTGGCACTGTAGCTCCACCACTCCAAGAGGAGGCACTTCGTTCCCCCCGTATGCTGTGAGGGTTGCGTCGCATGTTTTTAATTCTTCAGCTCTGAAAACGACATGCCGCACCTGTGTCTATCTTCACAACAACGGGCACATTATTTATCTTTAATGTGACCATGGGGCAGCATGGTGGCGTAGCGGTAGAGTTGCTGCCTTACAGCGAATGCAGCGCCGGAGACTCAGGTTCGATCCTGACTACGGGCGCCGTCTGTACAGAGTTTGTACGTTCTCCCCGTGACCTGCGGGGGTTTCTCTGAGATCTTCAGTTTCCTCCCACACTCCAAAGACGTACAGGTATGTAGGTTAATTGACTGGGTAAATGTAAAAATTATCCCTAGTGTGTGTAGGATAGTGTTAATGTGCGGGGATCGCTGGGCGGCGCGGACTCGGTGGGCCGAAGGGCCTGTTTCCACGCTGTATCTCTAAATCTAAATCTAAAATCTTTGTGTTTAATTAACTGGCCCCGGACAAACTGTTTATTGAGGCGAACTCCATCCACTGAAGGCATACTCTCTGGAAAGTTTACAGTATCACTGTCAGATAAGTTGTGTGAAGGCTCCGGGTGTATCAAATGTACAGCTTGTTTTGTCTCAATCGTATTGGAACTTCTGCAGCATTTCCAGAAATGATTTCTTCGTTTGCAACCATGACAAATCTGTCCAAAAGCCGGGCAGTTCTCCCGTTTGGCTATATGAGAGTAACCACAATTAGTGCAATCGTTAACAAATCTTATACCAGACCTGCCAGGCTGGGCTTGTGTCACTTTGAACGGTCGACGTTCCTTTCTGATATACTGTCCTGTCGAGTCAATGCGGAAAACAGGCTGAGGCACGGCACTCAAAGTTTTTGCGTGGACATCTGTCAATTCATAAATCCGACAGGTGCTGATCGCTTTAGCTAGAGTCAGATCGCAGTCACCCAGAAGGTCCCTTCTCAATTTGTCATTAGTGATACCACACACCAGCCTGTCTCTAGTGAGTTCATCACAGAGGTCACCAAATCTGCAACTCGACGTGGCGAGTTTCAAAGTGTTTATATAGGCTTCAACCGGTTCACCCAGTTTCTGGGCACATGGTACAGTTTCTGGGCACATGGGCGGCACGGTAGCGCAGCGGTAGAGTTGCTGCTTTACAGCGAATGCAGCGCCGGAGACTCAGGTTCGATCCTGACTACGGGTGCTGCACTGTAAGGCGTTTGTACGTTCTCCCCGTGACCTGCGTGGGTTTTCTCCGAGATCTTCGGTTTCCTCCCACACTCCAAAGACGTACAGGTATGTAGGTTAATTGGCTGGGTAAATGTAAAAATTGTCCCTAGTGGGTGTAGGATAGTGTTAATGTACGGGGATCGCTGGGCGGCACGGACTTGGAGGGTCGAAAAGGCCTGTTTCCGGCTGTATATATATATGATATGATATATATGATATGCAAAGAATTTGTGCCGTTCCATGATAAGGTTAGTCTGTGGATCACACAGCTGCCGAAATTTATTCTTAAGGCACACAGGGTCATGAATCGTCTGGGCAGGTGTGGTAACTGCACCAGCCGCATCCAGCACAGCCTCAGCATAAACAAAGATTTTCGCACGACGGATTGCTTCCAAACCTGCTAGATTGAGGAGAATGGATGCTTGTACGTGGAGAGTCTTGTCGTGGTGTGCAGCAGCCATGAACATATTGTAATCCTCCTCGAAGGTGCGCCAACGTTCACCGATGTTGCCGTCGAAGACAAATGGATCAGGCTTCCGAAAAGATTCAGCCATGGTTAGAGATGTCAAAAGTCTTGAGGAAACAAATGGTGGTGACTCAAAAAGCTAAATTACGGCCACTTCTGACACCATGTTTGTGAGTGGGTACATTCAGAGGCACTCTGGTGTATATAAGTCCTTTATTAGCAGATCATTGGCAGTACAGATGCTGGCTACCGTTACCTCCAGCCCTCACGATAGTCTCCTAACTAACACCAGGATAACGTAGGATAACGCAGTACAAAACCCGGCCTGGATTATGGACCGGATGCACAACAGTAAAACCAGACATGGATCTACACCCGGCATACCCTCTCTCTCTATCCCTCCCCCACCCAAGTCGCACGAGCTTCTCATTTTCACACGACAAACAGTTAACAATGGCCTGTTTCCTTTATCATCGTAACTTTTTTGCATATTATTCATTCATTGCTCTTTATCTCTCCACATCACTGTCTATATCTCTCGTTTCCCTTATCCCTAACCAGTCTGAAGGGTTTCGACCCGAAACGTCACCCATTCCTTCTCTCCAGATGCTGCCTGTCCCGCTGAGTTACTCCAGCTGCTTGTGTCTACCTTCTGCTTTGATCTGTTGTTTTACACCTTACCTTCCATATAAATACCTTCCATATCTCTTTGTCTCCCTATCCCCTGAGTCTGTAATTGCCTTGGTATAAATGTAAATTGTCCCTCGTGTGAGTAGGATAGTGCTAGTGTACGGTGATCGCTGGTTGGCACGGACTCGGTGGGGAAGGGCCTGTTTCCACGCTGTATCTCTACAGTCTAGTGTGTGTGGGATAGTGTTAGTGTACGGGGATCGCTGGTCGGCACGGACTCGGTGGGGAAGGGCCTGTTTCCGCGCTGTATCTCTAAAGTGTGTGTGTGGGATAGTGCTAGTGTACGGGGATCGTTGGTCGGCGAGGACTCGGTGGGGAAGGGCCTGTTTCCGTGCTGTATCTCTAAAGGCCGGTCCAGGGTCCGCCATGTTGAGCAGGATGAGACGTGCTCACGTTTCTTCTTCCATAAGGTTCACAGGGGGAGCTCTGTGATCAAAAGCCTTAGGGAGGAGGACGGCTCGGTAACATCCTTGCAGACAGACATGCTAAAGATCTGCAGATCCTTTTATAAGGATCTGTACGATAAAAAGACCACAGACAGCACCGCCTCCCAGAACTTCCTGTCCTCCATCACGGAAGTCTTGGACGACAGCAAGCGGGAGAGTCTGGACCAACCACTGACCCTGGAGGAGCTGACTGGCTCCATCCGTTCCTTTGACTCGAGTAAAACTCCCGGAGGCGATGGCTTACCGGCAGAGTTGTACTCGGCTCTGTGGGACTGGGTGGGCCCGGACCTGCTGGAAGTGTACAACGACATACTTCTAGCCGGCAGCATGTCAGACTCTATGAGGAAGGACAGCATCACCCTGATCGACAAGCAGAAGGGGGAGATGAATGACATAAGGAATTGGAGACCCATCACATTGTTAAATGTAGACTACAAGATCCTGTCTAAGGCCATCGCCAACCGGGTCAGTCTGCTCTGGGACAGGTGATCCACCCGGACCAAACCTGTGCTGTACCTGGCAGGAAAATCTCAGACAGCCTGGTGCTGCTGAGAGACACCATTGCCTACGTGCAGGACAGACGGGTGGATGCCTGCCTGGTCAGCTTGGACCAGGAGAAGGCCTTCGACAGGATATCGCACACGTACATGAGGGACGTGCTCTCCAAAATGGGCTTTGGGGAGGGAATCAGGAAGTGGATACAACTGCCCTACACCGATATCTGTAGTGCAGTCCAAATTAATGGGTGGGAATCAGACAGCTTCCCCGTCAGGTCTGGAGTCAGGCAGGGTTGCCCTCTCTCCCCTGTCTTGTTCGTCTGTTGCATTGAACCCTTTGCCGAATCCATCAGGAAGGATGCGAGCATAAGAGGAATGACATTGCCAGGCAGTGGGGACACTCAGGTTAAGGCCTCCCTGTACATGGACGATGTCGCTGTCTTCTGCTCGGATCCAGGGTCGGTCCGCAGACTGATCAGCGTCTGCGACCAGTTTGAGTTGGCCACGGGGGCCAGGGTAAACCGCAGGAAGAGCGAGACCATGCTCTTTGGCAACTGGCCCGACCGATCTTCCATCCCCTTCACCATCAAGCCTGACTTCCTGAAGGTGCTGGGGATCTGGTTCGGGAAGGCTGAGGCATGTAACAAAAATTGGCTGGAGCGGATAGCCAAGGTGGGGAAGAAACTGGAGCTGTGGAAGCAGCACTCCCTCTCCATCACGGGGAAACACCTGGTCATCAGGTGTGAGGTGCTCTCGGGGCTGCTGTACTTGGTGCAAGTGTGGCCCGTCCCTCCCTCCCACGCCAAGGGGATCACCCGGACCGTCTTCCGCTTCATCTGGGGGTCGGCGATGGACCGGGTGCGACGGGCCACAATGCACAAGTCGGCAGACAACGGGGTAAAAGCGTGCCCAACGTCGCCCTCATTCTGATGGCCACCTTCGTGTGTGGCTGCATCAGGCGGAGCATAGAGCCAAGGTACGTGGGCACGAAATGCCACTACCTGCTGAGGTTCTACCTGTCCCCGGTTTTGCGAAGGATGGGCCTGGCGCAGATGCCACGCGATGTGCCAGTCAGCTGGACATTGCCGAACCATCTGTCGTTTGTGGAAAGGTTCTTCCGGACCAACACCTTTGACCACAAGTCCATCGGGCAGTGGTCAGCACGGAACGTCCTGCAGGCACTGCAGGGGAATGACTCCATGGATCCTGTGGCGTGGTTCCCAGAACAGACTGCCCAGCTTGTCTGGCAAAATGCCTCATCGCCAGTACTCACCAACAAGCACCAAGACCTGGCTTGGCTGGCGGTGAGGGGAGCCCTCCCAGTCAGATCCTTCCTGCACCGCCGGAACCTCACTACCAGCGCACGCTGCCCTCGGGACGGCTGCTACGGAGAGGAGACGGTGGCCCACCTCTTCACAGAGCGTGGATTTGCCAAGAGAGTCTGGAGAGGTCTGCAGGGGTCCCTGTCACGATTCATTCCGAGCAGCTCCGTCACAGAGGACTCTGTGCTCTACGGACTGTTCCCAGGGACGCATTCCGAGACTGACATCGAGTGCTGCTGGAAGGTCATCAACTCGGTGAAAGACGCTCTTTGGTCTGCCCGAGCTTTGTTGACCTCCCAGCGGAGCGAGCTGTCCGTCAAGGAATGTTGCTGACTGGCCCGCTGCAGACTGCAGGAGTACGTGCTGAGGGACGCACTGAAGCTTGGTGCAGCCAACGCTAAGGCCCTGTGGGGGAGGACCACAGTCTAGGGTCCTTCCGCTGCTGGACATGGGGGGCAGGGTGTGGTGGAGAGAGACGCCCCTCCAAATAAGGGATACTGGGTAAATGTAAATGTAAATGTCTAAATGAATGCCTGTATCGAATGTAACCTCCGGAAATGTCGGATGGGCTTGTTTAAAAAATATGTTTTGTGAATGATATTTATTATTTGAATAAAGTATTTTTTTGATATAAATTTAAAAAAATAAAAAAATCTCTAAAGGCAACCAAACTAAACCCCTTAGGTGGAATTTGACAAAGGTTGCAGCATCGAGGGTGCCCTGGGCCGGCCTGCACGCCCTCGGGCCGGCGAACTGCAAAGCCAGCAGCTTGCCGCCAAAAGCGAGGGCGGGGATATGCTAAGACCCTCACGCGCGTAACCGCCTGTCCGCCTCATACGTCACACGCACAGCTTTTGCGTCTGACACAGTTTCTTCGAAATCAGCTGCTCACACTGGGGCCGCCGCCGCCCGCTGAGTGGCCAAACATCGCGGGAGGCGGGATTAGAGCGGGCCGATTGACGTGCGGCCGGGCCAATGGTACCTGTTAGAATGGCAGCTCGCGTCACGCTGGCCCGTTCCCGCCGGGAGGGCGTCGAATTGTTGGAAGAGCTGAATGTTCCTCCGCCTGCTACCCCGAATGTATTTATTTAAAAAATACAGTATTGGAGAACTGTAATGCAAATTTCCTAACTAGAACAAGCACAAGAAAAGCCGCCACAACAATATTTCCAACAATAACATAACCTTTGCATGATTTTAGCCTTCAGCGCGGAAGTTTCGGGTAAGTTCACAACAGGCACTCTATTCTAAATTATAATTTCCTAATTAAAATACACGTAAATGAAATTTATGATCTCCTAAAATTAATGCGCATGTTAGTTGTGTGGTAAATTAACTGAAATTAAGTTAAGAATAGACTTCTTGTTCCCAGTTTAATCGTAATGACTCTGGGTTCTCGTCTGGTCTGATGTTTGTGTGTTTTTCGGTGACTGGGACACTGGACCTCGAACGTGTCGAATGCATTTCTCCCCCTTTCTCCCCTGGCCGACCACAACAACTTCAGGGAGCCCTGACTCACAGCTGCCCTGCATCTCCAACCCGCCCACTCAAAAGCAAGAGCACTATCTCATCGCAGACAGACAGACAGATACATTTCGCCTGTCTAAGCCCGCTGCCTGGGCAAGGCCAGCATTGTCATCAAGAACCAGTCTCACCCCGGCCACTCCCCCTTCACCCCTCTCCCCACTGGCAGTAAAGTACAGAAGAGTGAAAACGCACCTCCAGATTCAGGGGCAGTTTTTTCCCCAGCTGTTGTCAGGCAACTGAATCATCCTACCGCAACCAAAGTGCTGAACTACTATCTACCTCATTAGTAACCCACGGACTATCCTTGATCTGGCTTTGCCTCGCACTAAATGTTTTTCCCTTATCATGTATCTATACACTGTAAATTTATCGATTGGAATCATGTATTGTCTTTCTGCTGACTGGTTAATACGTAAAAGCTTTTCACTGTACCTCGGTACACGTGACAATAAACTAAACTGAACTTAAGCGGTTTCCCCAAGGCCCAGAATGGGTACTTTGGGCTATTTTTATTCCTTTTTGTTAGTTTCCAGCAATCTTTTAAAGTGCCCCACCTTTCACGAAAGTGTTAAATATTGGTGGTCACTTTGTTTGTGGGTGATTAAACAAACTAAGAAGCTTTTTTTTTCTTTAGATGAAATAATAATGGATTTAGAACTTCCTGTAATTTAATTGGAAGGTGCACTGATCAAACCTGACGTGTAGGTATAATGCAGGGCTTACACCAATTCATCAGGTTGGTATGGGTTGGGTAACTTATGGAGTTAACATTCAGGTTGAGATGTGTCAGACTGTTAATCACCCTGTGTCAAGTCAGGAAAGGATGCCAATGAGAATGCAAAACAACTTGGGGTTTTCAAACCTTTTTATTTTGTATAGAAATCTTGGTTCATGCCAAGGGGCAGTCCCTCAGGTTTGAGGAGGACTGAGAATGAGATTTCAAAATAAAAAGTTTGTGCAGTGTTGAGAGTTTATTGACGATAAATTGTTCCTAACCCGAAACGTTGTCTGTCCATTTCCCTCCACAGATGCTGCCCGACCTGCTGAATTCTTCCAGCACTTTATTTATTTTTACTCAGGATTCGACCATCTCTTGGATCACAAACTTATCTTTTGTTCCCTAGTTTATGCACAACTATCCACAAGACAACTATCTCCTGAAAACCATACAATAACTCTATACGGTGCATTGGGTCAACAGAAGTTTTTGTTTTGTTGCAATTTTGTTTTAAATATGCATCCTATCTTTTTCTCTCCCTTTGTGCTGACATAAGCTGAATTTTAGTTCCGTCTGCCTTGTTCAAGATAACTTTCTTCACACAGTGTCCTAAACTCTTAATAATAATAATAATAATACATTTTATTTATATAGCGCTTTTCATATACTCAAAGACGCTTTACAGAGATTTTGAGAACAAAGGGAAATTAATAAATAGATAAATAAGTAAATAAATAAATGAACAGAGAAAGGAGACAGAAGGTGAGGTGACCTTCAGTGGTTGAAGGCAGTACTGAACAGGTGAGACTTCAGCGATGTTTTGAATGTGGTGAGTGTGGGGGAGTCTCTAACGGTTTGGGGTAGTGAGTTCCATAGGGTGGGAGCAGCGATGGAGAAAGCCCTGTCCCCCCAGGATCTGAGTTTAGTCCGGATGTGGGGGGATAGGAGATTGGCAGCGGCAGAGCGGAGGGTGCAGGTGGGAGTGTGCCTGTGGAGGAGGTCGGTCAGGTAGGATGGGGCCAGGTTATGGAGGGCTTTGTAGGTTATGAGGAGGATTTTGTACTGGATTCTCTGGGGGATGGGGAGCCAGTGGAGTTTATAAAGGACGGGGGTGATATGGTCACGGATCGAGGTGTGTGTGAGTAGACGGGCAGCGGAGTTTTGAATGTATTGAAGTTTATTGATGATTTTTGAGGGTGCGCCATAGAGGAGGCTGTTGCAGTAGTCCAGACGGGAGGTGATGAAGGCGTGGATGAGGGTTTCTGCAGCTGTGGAGGAGAGGGATGGACGGAGACGGGCAATGTTTTTGAGGTGGAAGAAGGCTGTCTTTGTGATGTGTTTGATGTGTTTGTCGAAGGAGAGGGTTTGATCAAGGATGATTCCAAGATTCCGGATGTGAGGTGAGGTGGATACTGGGAGACCATCAATGTTGAGGATGAAGTTTTGGGTGGATTTGGTGAGCATTTTTGGACCAATGATGATGATTTCAGATTTGTTGCAATTGAGTTTGAGGAAGTTTGTTTGAAGCCAAGATTTTATTTCAGTAATGCAGTTTGTCAGTGTAGAGTGAGTGTTGGCAGTTAGCCTAGTCACGAGACTGGCTAGAAAAGGAAGGAAAGAGAATAGAATAGTCAAGCACAATTATGTCCTCATTCATGTATATCGGGGCTCATCCTGCTGACTGGGATAGTGTTTGTAATTAAACATGAGAATAATGTCCCATTGACATTACAAACCACCGAAGTGAACGTAGAACAGTACAGCGGAGGAAGGAACTGCAGATGCTGGTTAAAACTGAAGATAGGCACAAAATGCTGGAGTAACTCAGCAGGACAGGCATCTTCTCTGGATAGAAGGAATGGGTGACATTTCGAGTCAAGTCTAAAGAAACGTCACCCATTCCTTCTCTCCAGAGATGCTGCCTGTCCCGCTGAATCACTCCAGCATTTTGTGTTTATAGAACAGTATACAGCACAGGAACAGGCTCTGTTTTTGCTGAAAGAGCTGCAGGGAAGTGTCACAGAGGGTCAGTTATTTCCTTGTGCCTTATTGAACAGAGTAGAATGCAGTAATGTGCTGCCTTTGTACTTTAGTAATCTGGTCATGTCTATTTGCTTGTTTGATCGCTGCTGAGATTGAATGTTGCCTGCACAGATCTAATATTGATTCTCTATTGATTCCCCATTATCTCTTGGCCTCTTCTGCCATCTAGTATAACATCAGTTGCGAAACATGTTCCATTTTGATTTATTTGTATTGGATTCCTCAAGTGAAATTTTCTTTGCAAAACTTTTAGAAACATAGAAAATAGGTGCAGGAGTAGGCCATTCGGCCCTTCGAGCCTGCACCTGCCTTCTCTCCATACCCCCTGATCCCTTTAGCCACAAGGGCCACATCCAACTCCCTCTTAAATATAGCCAATGAACTGGCCTCAACTACCTTCTGTGGCAGAGAATTCCACAGATTCACCATTCTCTGTGTGAAAAAAAACTTTCTCATCTCGGTCCTAAAAGACTTCCTCCCCCTTATCCTTAAACTGTGACCCCTTGTTCTGGACTTCCCCAACATCGGGAACAATCTTCCCGCATCCAGCCTGTCCAACCCCTTAAGAATTTTGTAAGTTTCTATAAGATCCCCCTCAATCTTCTAAATTCCAGCGAGTACAAGCCGAAGCTTAAGTTCCTTTCTAAGAAGGGGGAAATAGGGCTAGGACCTGCTGTTCGTTCAGTAGGATTATGGCCGATCTTTCATATCCCTCAATTCACTTATTAACTAAAAATCTCGGTCTTGCAGATAGTCATAGAGCTACACAGCATGGAAACAGGCCCTTCAGCCCACTTTGTCCTTGCCAACCAAGTTGCAGGGCAACCAGGGCAGCACAAACAAAACCCGTTTCTGACTATAAGACATTGTAATAGTGCAAACAAACCACCATAGTGTACATAATCCATTAATCCTCATTAATGCAAGTGTTCTTTTTCCCTAGCGGTATGAGTCAGTGGGAGAGGCTAAAACAACTGGATACAAAGTACTTGGAGCAGTTGCACAGTCTGTATCAGGATGACAACTTTCCCATGGATATACGGGAATACCTTGCGCATTGGATTGAAAGTCAGGATTGGTATGTTAAATTGTATAAGAGGAAACCATTTCTATTTGAGTAAACTGTGTTCCCTGTTGGAAATCCTTCAGTTGCCATGGTTTTAAGTGCCTTTGACACCTCCGAGATACGGAAAAGATAACTGGGGAGGTTGACTCCAACTTAGTTTTAATATTCTTTTGCCCCTTCTGTAATTATGCCTGGCTTGATTGAATTGATTAAAAGATACAGTGTGAAAATAATCCCTTCAGCCCACTGGGATCATGCCGACCATCGATCACTCATTCACACTAGTTCTATGTTATCCCACGTTCTCATCCACTCCCTACACACTAGGGGCAATTTACAGAGGCCAATTAACCCACAAATCTATGGGATGTGAGATGAAAATGGAGTACCCGGAGGAAACCCTTGGGGAGAATGTGTAAACTCCACACAGACAGCACACAAGGTCAGACACAGACAACACCCGAGGTCAGGATTGAACCCGGGTCTCTGGCGCTGTGAGGCAGCGGCTCTAGCCACTGCTCTGGCTTAAGCATACTTGCCTCAGGAGTTCTTATCCACGAATGACATGAATATGTAAGAAAATAACTGCAGATGCTGGTACAAATCGAAGGTATTTATTCACAAAATGCTGGAGTAACTCAGCAGGTCAGGCAGCATCTCAGGAGAGAAGGAATGGGTGATGTTTCGGGTCAAGACCCTTCTTCAGACTGACATGAAGATGCTCAATTTGCCTCAAGGGATAATTTTTTGTGCTTTTTTTCTTTATAGAGTCATTCAGCACGGAAACCCGCCTTTCCGCCCAACTTGCTTATGCTGACCAAGATGCCCCCATCTACACTAGTCACACCAGCCTGCGTTTGGCACATATCCCTCTAAACCTTATCTATCCATGTACCTGTCCAAATGTCTTTTAAATGTTGTTATGGTACCTGCCTCACCAACCTCCTCTGGCAACTCGTTCCATGCACCCACCACCCTCTGTATGGAAAAAGTTGCTCCTCAGGTTCCTATTAAATCTTTCCCCCCCCTCATCTTAAACCCATGCCCACTGATTCTTGACTCCCCTCCTCTTGGGAAAAAAACTTTGTGCATTCACCCTTACTATTCTCATGATTTTATACACCTGTATAACATCACCGCTCAGCCTCCTGTGCTTCAAGGAATAAAGTCCTAGCCTCTCCCTGTAGCTCAGGCCCTCAAGCAACATCCTCATAAATCTTCTCTGCACTCTTTCCAGCTTAACAACATCTTTCCTCTAGCAGGGTGACCAAGATTGAGTGAATTAATTGCTGTGCTGTACTCTTAATTCAGGATGAAACCAGTTGGAGTTCTTCACTGAGGCCCGAGTAGATACTCCATTAGTTTAATTGAGAGATACAGCACGGAAACAGGCCCTTCAGCCCACCGAGTCCACGCCGACCAGCGATTCCCGCACATTATCTTGCACACACTGGGGACAATTTTACACTTGCACCAAACTAATTAACCTACATACCTGTGCGTCTTTGGAGTGTGGAGAAAACCGAAGATCTTGGAGAAAAACCACACAGGTCACAGGGAGAACGTACAAACTCTGTACAGATAGCACCCGTAGTCGGGATTGAACCCGGAAGTCTACTGCTGCATTCTCATCCGTGCCCTTCTCTTGCCAAACGGTTTAGATGAGCATTAAATGCTTTGGAAGGTTAAGGAGATGAGGAGAAATTTCTTTAGTCAGAGGGTGGTGAATCTGGGGAATTCTTTGGCCCTGTACAACTGCAGAAGGACCTCTTTGCTCCTATACTCAACTCCTCTTGTTATGAAGGCCAACATTCCATTGGCTTTCTTCACTGCCTGCTGTACCTGCATGCTTCCTTTCAGTGATTGATGCACGAGGACACCCAGATCTCGTTGTCCTAACTTGACACCATTCAGATAATAATCTGCCTTCCTATTCTTACCACCAAAGTGGATAACCTCGCACTTATCCACATTAAACTGCATCTGCCATGCATCCACCCACTCACACAACCTGTCCAAGTCACCCTGCAACCTCATAGCATCTTCCTCACAGTTCACACTACCACCCAGCTTTGTATCATCTACAAATTTGCTAATGGTACTTTTAATCCCTTCATCCAAGTCATTAATGTATATTGTAAATAGCTGCAGTCCCAGCACCAAGCCTTGCAGTACCCCACTAGTCACTGCCTGCCATTCTGAAAGGGACCCATTTATCCCCACTCTTTGCTTTCTGTCTATCAACCAATTTTCTATCCATGTCAGTACCCTACCCCCAATACCATGTGCTCGAATTTTGCCCACTAATCCGGGACCTTGTCGAAGGCTTTCTGAAAGTCGAGGTACACCACATCCACCGGCTCTCCCCTGTCAATTTTCCTAGTTTTATCAGCCTTCAGTCCCATCAGTCTACCCAACACCATTTCCTGCCTAATGTGGATTTCCTTCAGTTCCTCCATCACCCTAGGATCTCTGGCCACTAGAACATCTGGGAGATTGTTTGTATCTTCCTTAGTGAAGACAGATCCAAAGTACCGGTTCAACTCGTCTGCCATTTCCTTGTTCCCCATAATAAATTCCCCTGCTCCTGTCTTCAAGGGACCCACATTTGCCTTGACTATTTTTTCCTCTTCACATACCTAAAAAAGCTTTTACTATCCTCCTTTATATTATTGGCTAGCTTACCCTCGTACCTCATCTTTTCTCCCCGTATTGCCTTTTTTGTTATCTTCTGTTGCTCTTTAAAAGAGTCCCAATCCTTGACTTCCCTTGTCAGCCACGGGTGTGTCTTACTCCCCTTGGAATCTTTCCTCGTCTTTGGGATAAATTGATCCTGCAACTTCTGCATTATTCCCAGGAATACCTGCCATTGCTGCTCCACCGTCTTCCCTGCTAGGGCCTCCTTCTAGTCAAATCTGGCCAGCTCATGCCTCTGTAATTCCCTTTGCGAAACTGTAATACTGACACTTCCAATTTTCCCTTCTCCCTTTCAATTTGTAGAGTAAAACTTATCATATTGTGATCACTGCCTCCTAATGGCTCTTTTACCTTGAGTCCCCTTATCAGATCAGGTTCATTACACAACCCTAAATCCAGAATTGCCTTCTCCCTGGTAGGCTCCAGTACAAGCTGTTCTAAGAATCCATCTCGGAGGCACTCCACAAACTCTCTTTCCTGGGGTCCATTACCAACCTGATTTTCCCAGTCTACCTGCATGTTGAAATCTCCCATAACCACCGTAGCATTACATTTGCGACATGCCAATTTTAGCTCTTGATTCAACTTGCACCCTATGTCGAGGCTACTGTTTGGGGGCCTGTAGATAACTCCCATTAGGGTCTTTTTACCCTTACAATTCCTCATTTCTATCCATACTGATTCTACATTTCCTGATTCTATGTCACCCCTTGCAAGGGAGTGAATGTCATTCCTCACCAACAGAGCGACCCCACCCCCTCTGCCCACCTGTCTGTCTTTTCTATACGTTGTGTACCCCTGAATATTCAGTTCCCAGCCCTGGTCCTCTTGTAGCCATGTCTCTGTGATTCCCACAACATCATACTTGCCAATGTCTAACTGAGCCTCAAGCTCATCCACTTTATTTTTTATACTTCGCGCATTTAAATACAACACTTTAACTTCGGTATTCACCTCCCCTCTCACACCGGTCACAATTGGCCCTGACCTTACTCTCTTATCCCATCTAGAACTTCCCTTCCCATTTATTCGAGAGTCCTTTGCAATTTCTCCTGTATTCGCTTCCCCTTTAACTCCATCTCCATATTCCCAGTTTGTCAACTCCTCCCCCCCCACTACTTAGTTTAAAGCCACACGTGTAGCACTAGCAAACCTGACTGCCAGAATGTTGGTCCCCCTGCTGTTAAGGTGTAACCCGTCCCTTTTGTACAGGTCACCCCTACCCCAGAAGAGATCCCAGTGGTCTAGAAATCTGAATCCTTGCTCCCTGCACCAGCCCCTCAGCCACACATTAATTTCCGCGATCTCTCTGTTCCTGCCCTCACCAGCACGAGGTACAGGTAGCAGTCCAGAGACAACCACCTTCGACATCCTACTTCTTCCTAACTCTCTAAACTCACGTTGCAGTATCTCCTTCCTCACCTCCCGACGTCGTTCGTGCCCACGTGCACAACTACTTCCGGTTGATCGCCTTCCCTCGCTAGGATGTTCTGAAGCCGGTCCGTGATGTCTTGAACCCTGGCACCAGGGAGGCAACAGACCATCCTCAAGTCCCACCTGCGGCCACAGAATCTACTGTCCGTACCTCGGACAATGGAGTCGCCCACTACTATGGCTCTTCCTGTCTTCGGTCTCCCCGGTCGAGTTTCCTTGCCTGGATTCGAGCCGCCAACCTGTCCGCCGCTCGGACTGGAAGCGTCTTCTGCCCCAACAGCTCCCAAGAGGGTGTACCTGTTTGCAATAGGCACAGCCACCGGGGCCTCCTGTAGTCCACGTTCACTCCCCCTTGAAACGGTCTCCCACCTTCACTGGACCTGGACCCTTGGTGTGACAGCCTCACAGTAGGTCCTGTCCAGGAACCTCTCGCATTCCCGGATGGCCCTGAGGTCAACCAGCTGCTTTTCCAACTCCGCCACACGTTCATTCAGGAGCTGCACCTGGACACAGTTCTTGCAGAAGCTCCAGCGGTGTCCCAACCTTCCCACATCCTGCAGGAAACACACTGCACCAACGTATCTGTCATTACTTTATTGTCTAAAAACAAATCAGGCTCAGAAACAACTGTAACCTCCTCGCCGAAGACTCACACTTTTCTCACAGGGCACTTCCCTCGACAGTGTTTCACCCAGACAGGGGGGCTGCACCCCTTGTGCAAGCCTTGTAAATTGTCTAATTGGCCAATTTACCAAACTTCTAATTTAATTGATCAGCCAATCCATGTACTCACTTCTATCCTGCCTTCCTGACGAGCTTGGAGGTATGCGCTTCACTGATTGCCTGCTAGCGTCCCTTTGGCGCTCTTTTTAAATGAACTTTTTACCTTCAATTAACACTTACTTTCTTTCAGCCAACGGTCGTCCTTGCTTCTGCTCTCCCGACCTTTACTGACTGACTGCTAGCGTCCCTTTGGCGCTCTTTTTACCTTCAATTAACACTTACTTTCTTTCAGCCAACGGTAGTCCTTGCTCCTGCTCTCCCGACCTTTACTGACTGTTCAGAGATACAGCGCGGAAACAGGCCCTTTGGCCCACCGATTCCGCACCGACCAGCGTTCCCCGCACATTAACACTGTCCACATACACTAGGGACAATTTCACATTTTTATACCAAGCCAATTAACTTACACATCTGTACGTCTTGGGAGTGTGGGAGGAAACTGAAGATCTCTGAGAAAACCCACGCAGGTCACGGGGAGAATGTACAAACTCCGTACCGACAAGCACCTGTAATCAGGATTGAACCCGGGGCTCTGGAGCTGTAAGGCAGCAACTCTACTGCTGCGCCACCATGCCGCACATTGATTGATTGAGGTGATTGATGAGTGCATGCAGTTCAAGATGAAGTTAAATGTGTCCTTTTGTTCTCTTTGCAGGGAAAAGGCTATAACAAATTACTCATTGGCCACTATCCACTACCAAAATCTGTTGGACCTAGTCAACAATCAATACAGCCGCTTTTTGCAGGAGAAGTTGTTTATATGCCAGCACAATTTCAAGAGATACAGACAAAATATGCAGGTACTGTGCAGTTTAATTTATATAATTGCTGCTGTTTGCTGTGAACTTGTCTATTGCCTGGAATAGTGTAATGCAAAGAATACATTTTGAGCTGAAACCCTGGGAAAGAAACCACGATGTTTTAGTTTCTGAATCCAATTTCTTTTCCATTTCTTTTCCTTCCCCCTTCCTCATCCAATGGTGTTGATCTCCACAAGGGTACACCTTTCTTCATATTGGTTGTCTTGCATCCTTTATCTGAGGCTTTGCATTTAAAATGCTTACCAAAGGGAGGAGTTGGATAAACCACAGCTGAGATTGAGCCTATGGCTTTTTACCACTGCAGCTTATCCCACTTGTGACAGCCAAGAGTAGGAATGCTGACATTTGTTTCCTGATTTGCTAATCCTAATAGTCTGAGCCATGATCTGCTTACACTGCACAAGAGGAATCGAACCCCGTTGTCTTGCTTTGTCTGGCAGTTCCAATCGACACAACTGAAGGGCGGCACAGTGGCGCAGCTGGTAGAGCCGTTACCTCACAGCGCCAGAGACACGGGTTTGACCCCGAGTTTGTGTGCTGTCTGTGTGGAGTTAGCACCTTTTCCAGGTGGCTGCGTGGGTTTCCTCCGGGTGTTCCCACATCCCAAAGACATGTAGGTTTGTAGGTTAATTGGCCTCTGGAAATTACCCTCTGGTCTGTAGGGAGTGGATGAGGAAGTGGGAGAACGTAGAACTAGTGTGAACATGTGGCTGTGGGCTGTTTTCATGCTGCATTTCTAAACTCTAAATTTAATGGTCTGTGTATGCGTTTGAGTCTCTCTTCCCTCCCACCCCTGCCAATATCCCACATTTTATGATAGCACTTTTTGAAATTTCATTTGACTGACTCCAGCCAAGAAAATGGAATGCAATGCTAAAGGGACGTGTTGGAGGTTATTCAAATTTTGGTTGTCCTTGAGAACAGGCCTGGGGGAAAAAAAAGTATTTAAAACCATTGAAATATTTCCAACCTCTAGTATTCCAGCCCTATTGACATGAAGGGCTGGCATTCTGAAAGCCAGACTAACAGAGATGCTGACACAAGAAATTGCAGGTGCTGGAATCTTGCATAGAACGCAAAGTGATGGAGTAACTCAGCGGGTCAGGCAGCATCTCTGGGGGGCGTGGATAGACACCATTTTGGGTCGGGACCCTTCTTCACCCGAAATGTCGCCTATCCATGTTCTCCAGAGATGCTGCCTGACCCGCTGAATTACTCCAGCACTTTGTACCGATCCATGTTCTCCAGAGATGCTGCCTGAGCCGCTGAGTTACTCCAGCACTTTGAACCGATCCATGTTCTCCAGAGATGCTGCCTGAGCTGCTGAGTTACTCCAGCACTTTGTACCGATCCATGTTCTCCAGAGATGCTGCCTGAGCTGCTGAGTCACTCCAATACTGCTTTCTATGCAAGATTCCAGCATCTGCAATTTCTTGTGGCAGCATCTCTGTGGGTCTGGCTACTGAAAACCCCAGGACCTATTGTGATATATTGTTTTAAACATATGGGTCCTTCTGAGTTTGAGCAGGTTTGAACTCATGAGTTAATTGCTTTGTCAACTGTCTGCAATGGTTTTGTATTTATACACTTGTGCTGTTGTAATCCATTCCCTTCTGGCTAAAGTTAATCAGTTGACAGCATGAACTTCTTCAAATGCAGTCAGATGCTGAAGATATGGGGTAGTGAATGATTAATGTTACATTGAGTCATCGACAGTCATAAAGTGATACAGTGTGGAAACAGGCCCTTTGGCCCAACTTGCCCACACCGGCCAACATATCCCAGCTACACTGGTCCCACCTGCCTGCGTTTGGCCCATATCCCTCCAAACCTGTCCCATTCATGTACCTGTCAAGTTGTTTCTTAAATGTTGGGATAGTCCCTGCCTTAACTACCTCCTCCGGCAGCTCGTTCCATACACCCACCACCCTTTGTGTGAAAAGGTTCCCCCTCAGTTTCCTATTAAATCTTTTCCCCTTCACCTTGAACCTATGGTGTGTATGGCCAGGACTTTTAAAGTTATAGCTAAGGTACTTTGGCAATATAGAGGAAATTGTACTGTATGTAAACTTAGAAAACTTCATTTCCCCCCCATTCCTGGTTGTTAAGCAAAACAAAATGGAGATGCCAAGTTAAAATAACCCTTTTATGTGTTTAACCCGTAATTCTGGCAGCGAGGGATGCTTTTGCACTGCAAGCCCTTACTTTAGGAAACGGATTGGGTTACATTGCCCCACAGAGATCTCTTTGCAGTCTGTTTGTCTATCTGGAATGCAAAACCTAATCCCATCCGTGAAGGCGAAGCATTCTGCCATACCTTATGCTTTCAAATTGATGATTTAAGAGATTTAGTTTTTGTTTAAAAGCATAATTGCCTGAGATTTCTTCTGGTAAAACTTTCATTTGGGGAAATGGAATATTCTTGTTCTGGACATTGCTGACAACACAAGAGGTCAACTCCCTCAGAAATGGGAAGCGAATATTATGGATTTTAAAATGCCACACAATTTTTTCTTAACCTCTTAATTCCACCACCAATTTGAGGGCAAGTGAAAGAAAGCACCACCTCCAACAATACCACTCCCCCTTGTATTTCCTAATGACATTGAAGGAGACCATTTTGTTCCTGGGCTCGTAGAAATTACTGTCATACAATACAATACAATACAATACAATATATCTTTATTGTCATTGTACCCAGGGGTACAACGAGATTGGGAATGCGCCTCCCATACGATGCAATAATTTAAGTAATTAACAGCAACCCAACGAAACGAAACAATTGTAACAGTTTTTAGACAGGGTAAAGTGCAAGTTGATCTATGCGTTGTGGCCATCCGGCTCAGCAGGACCGGTTCATAGCAGCTATGGCCCTGGGGATGAAGCTGTTCCTGAGTCTGGAGGTGCGGGCGTAGAAGGCCTTGTATCGTCTGCCCGATGGAAGGAGTTCGAACAGACTGTTGCAGGGGTGTGAAGAGTCTTTGTGGATGCTGGTGGCTTTTCTGAGGCATCGTGTGTTGTAGATGCCCTCCAAGTCTGGTAGCTGTGTTCCGATGGCCCTCTGAGCTCTGTGGACTACCCGCTGTAGAGCTTTCCTTTCTGCCTCCGTGCAGCTGAGGTACCACACAGGGATGCCATGCGTTAGGATGCTCTCTATGGTGCAGCGGTAGAAGGTCGTCAGCAGCTGTTGGGGTAGACCAGACTTTTTCAGTGTTCTTAAGTAGAACAGTCTTTGTTGTGCCTTCTTGACCAGCGCAGCGGTGTTATTGGACCATGTTAGGTCCTCCGAAATGTGAGTGCCCAGAAACTTGAAGCTGGACACTCTCTCCACACTGTCCCCGTTGATAGAGATCGGGGCATATTCCCCGTTATGTGACCTACGGAAGTTGATGATCAGCTCCTTGGTCTTGGTGGTATTTAGGGACAGGTTGTTCTCCGAGCACCAGTCCGCCAGGTTCTGCACCTCCGCTCTATAGTTTGTTTCATCCCCGTTGGTGATAAGCCCGATCACCGTTGTGTCGTCTGCAAACTTGACAATGGTGTTGGTGTCGAATGCAGGAACACAGTCATGTGTGAAGAGGGAGTAGAGCATGGGGCTCAGAAGCAGTAATGTGACACTAGATTAAAAATGGGCTTGTCTCCTGTTGCTGTTTGCTCCTGGATATGTTAAATCATGGAATTCTCTGCATACTGGTGAACCTGAGTGGGAGAGTCTTGTATTCACAAAATGCTGGAGTAACTCAGCAGGTCAGGCAGCATCTCGGGAGAGAAGGAATGGGTGACGTTTCGGGTCGAGACCCTTCTTCAGACTGATGTCGGGGGTGGGACAAAGGAAGGATATAGGTGGAGACTTGTTTTGTATTCAATCCATTACGAAGTATTCGGTGAACCATAAAACATTTATTAAACCCATGCCGAGTGAGCAGCACACCTGTGTGTTCCTCTCTTCAGCGAACAGACTAACAACTAACCGAACAAGCAACACACTAACTGTATCTCCCGGTAGCCGAGCACTTCAACTCCCCCTCCCATTCCCAGTCTGACCTTTCTGTCATGGGCCTCCTCCAGTGCCATAGTGAGGCCACCGGAAATTGGAAGAACAGCACCTCATATTTCGCCTGGGCAGCTTGCAGCCCAGTGGTATCAACATTGACTTCTCCAACTTTAGATAGTTCGTCTGTCCCTCTCTTCCCCTCCTCCTTCCCAGATCTCCCTCTATCTTCCTGTCTCCACCTATAACCTTCCTTTGTCCCGCCCCCCCTGACATCAGTCTGAAGAAGGGTCTCGGCCCGAAACGTCACCCATTCCTTCTCTCCTGAGATGCTGCCTGACCCGCTGAGTTACTCCAGCATTTTGTGAATAACACTAACTATATCAGTGACTCCAGTCCTACCTAAATCCTGGACTGGATTACAAAGTGGAATGTGTACCATAACATAACATAACATAACAACACTTTATTGTCACTCGGCACAACACCGAGCGAAATTTCAGCAGTCACACAAAATACAGCAAAAAAGAAAAGAACACAGGACACCCGACCCCAACACAAACATCCATCACAGTGACTCCAAACACCCCCTCACTGTGATGGAGGCAACAAAACTTCCCCTCTCTTCCCCCCGCACCCACGGACAGGCAGCTCGACCCCTACCGAGGCAAACGACACGCACAGCCCCCGCAAGGGGATGGAAGGCCCCCCGGCCGAGCCGCCCCGGGCACCGAAACGTCCCGCGGCCACACCGGGCGATGTTAAGTCCAACGGCCGAGCCGCACCGGGCACTGAAACGTCCCGCGGCCGAACAGCGCTGACGATGTTAAGTCCAGCGGCCAAGCCGCACCGGGCACTGAAACGTCCCGCGGCCACACCGGGCGATGTTAAGTCCAGCGGCCAAGCCGCACCGGGCATTGAAACGTCCCGCGGCCGAGCCGCACCGGGCACTGAAACGTCCCGCGGCCACACCGGGCGATGTTAAGTCCAGCGGCCGAGCCGCACCGGGCACTGAAACGTCCCGCGGCCGAGCTGCGCCGGCAATGTTAAGGCCCGCAGCCGAGCCGCACCGGGCACTGAAACGTCCCGCAGCCGAGCTGCGCCGGCAATGTTAAGGCCCGCAGCCGAGCCGCACCGGGCACTGAAACGTCCCGCAGCCGAGCTGCGCCGGCAATGTTAAGGCCCGCAGCCGAGCCGCACCGGGCACTGAAACGTCCCGCAGCCGAGCTGCGCCGGCAATGTTAAGGCCCGCAGCCGAGCCGCACCGGGCACTGAAACGTCCCGCAGCCGAGCTGCGCCGGCAATGTTAAGGCCCGCAGCCGAGCCGCGCCCCGGGGAAGAGACCTAATAAAATAAAGGTTTCCCCCCGCCCCACCCCCCCACCCCACCCCACACCCCCACCACACACCCCCACCACACATACACAGCCAAAAACAGAAACAAAAACCATCCCAACACCGACACAAACAAAAAAAAAAGAAAAAAAGACAACAGACTGACAGAGAGCCGCAGCCGTTAGGCGCAGCCAACTCCTCCCATAGGATATGTGGTGAAGGTTATATAGACAGAAATAAATATGGTTGATCTACATCCTTCCTCTTCAAGAAGCAGATCACAATTAAACAAACATACAGTGGAGTATATGGGGAAACACCGATATAGGGGGAGGGCACTTTACGTTGCGTACTGTGCACCGAGAGCTGCAAATGAGAAGACAGCTCACTGACAGATCAAACACGGTCCTTGTACTAGTCCTTGTACTTCGGGTTCGGCTTGCAGAGACGGCCTGCGTGCGTACGGTACCAGCCGCCACCTTCCCTCACCGGGGATTGGACTGGAGAAGGGAGCGACACAGCTGGTCTAGTCTTGAGGGTGAGGAAGGAGACCTTGGCAGCAGCCGGGGAGGCGAAGCAGCGGGCGAGACACCTGGACCGGGGTCAGCAGGCAGTTGTGGGACCTTGGGCCTAGAACCGTTGGGCCGTGGAGGAGACACAGAGGCGTAGTCAGGATAGTGTCGAGGCGGCACTGGCTCATTGACCGGTCGAAGGTGTTGCCGGGTAGGTCTGTAGGTGCCATCACCAACACGGACCAGGTAAGAGCGTGGCTCAGGAGTAGGGCCTTGAATGACTCCCAGCCGGTCGTAGCCTTTTGGCGTTTGCAAGCGGACAACCTAGCCTTTGCTTCGTGGTGGAGGCGATGTGCTAGACTTGTTGTAGTATTTTTTCTGAGTGTCACGGCGTTGTGGAGTGACATTTTCGGAAACCCTGTCACTGTCGAAGCTGCCCACCTGCCGCTGGTCAGCATTCTAAAAAAGCCGACACGTGCCGCCCCAGCGCGCCTCCAACGTAGGATGGTGGCATTACAAAAGTACCACATTAGGCTCATTCATAATCGCGGAAAGGATATGCACCCGGCTGACACTGTCACGGGCTCTGCTCAACACCTGTGAGCAGCACACCTGTGCGTTTATTCACAAAATGCTGGAGTAACTCAGCAGGTCAGGCAGCATCTCGGGAGAGAAGGAATGGGTGACGTTTCGGGTCAAGACCCTTCTTCAGACTGATGTCAGGGGGCGGGACAAAGGAAGGTTATAGGTGGAGACGGGAAGGTAGAGGGACATCTGGGAAGGAGGAGGGGTAGAGAGGGACAGAGGAACTATCTAAAGTTGGAGAAGTCGATGTTCATACCACTGGGCTGCAAGCTGCCCAAGCGAAATATGAGGTGCTGTTCCTCCAATTTCCGGTGGGCCTCACTATGGCACTGGAGGAGGCCCATGACAGAAAGGTCAGACTGGGAACCTGCACTCGGTCCGCATTGACCAAACTGATCTCCCGGTGGCTGAGCACTTCAACTCCCCCTCCCACTCCCAGTCTGACCTTGTGTACCATGCATAGGATATGTGGTGAAGGTTATATAGAAGAGATAAATATGGTTGATCTACAAGTCTGCATTCTAATTTTGGCAATGCTAAACCTTTTCCTAGAATTGCCTTTAATCGCATAATCTGATTTGAACTATAATGTTTCGTGTAGCATAAAATATATCAGGAATGTCACACCTGCATAATCACATACTGCGGTGGCATGTGCAAGAACTTTTAAGTTGCTTTTCATTGCGGAATGAAGATTCAACAATTTGTGTTTTGCTTGTAATCCTTTTCAATGGAGCAATTTTGTTTGGCTATGTTTCATTGACTGTCTATTTGATTAGTTGCAGTTACCAAGTCCTGAAATATCACTTGCCTGCTATTGTTGGCTACAGAGGAGGTGTCAATAAGATCTTATTTAGATTTTGGTTTCTTTCAAAGTGTTCGCTTGCTTCAGTTGGCCAGTTGCTGGTGTTTTCAGCTCTGTCCATAGTGGTTATAGAAACCGAAGCCACGATTTTATGGAGAACACATTTCGGGGTTGTGGTGTGCATGTGAAAGCAGCGCAAAAGAGAAGCATTTTTTCCCCTGCGGTTGTACGTCAATGCTTGAACATGTGATCTGGACTCAGCCATTCCAGGGAAGTACTGAGGGAGCTTCGCAGTCTTCCAAGGTACCGCCGAGTGGTTAAGGATTGCAGAACATTATATTTCAAAATATTTCAACTAACTTCACCAGTCATTAAAGCTTCACCAGTCATTAAAACTTGCTAACTGCTCATTGTTGCTTGAATCTCGTGCGCTATATTGCTGCAGAATTTGCCTGTGTACTTCGCTGCCATTCAGAGTCATTGAGTAATGGAGCTTTCAATCGCGAGCGTGAAGCTGGATTTTCAAACACTTAATGCTGTTGTGCCAGAAAACTGATTGTTGCATCATTCCAAACAGTTTCTGTCTTAAATGATGACCAGTCTTCTGCTGACATGGAGCCCCACATCGTACTCTGTTTGGGTGGATGGTCTCATCCCTTTTCCTCCCCAACCTAACTTTCCTTCGCAATCTCCAAACATCCAAAAACAAATGGCGAAGAATAATAAGCACGAATGCAGCCCTCTCAATCTGTGGCACTTAACATTAGACATGAAATGTATTTTAAAAAACTTTAAATGCAATGCTATAATTCCATGTGTTTTTAAACTGTTGGGGGCCATACACAAAGTTGTTATAACCCTTGTCGCCATTGAGTTGAATATGTTCAAACTGCTGATGCTAACGATGCTTGCTGATTTTGCACTTTGGATTTTTCTTTGTGGCAGCCGCGCTAAGAACAGTTTTTAAAGCCGACAGACAGTGCCGTCAATGAATAAGCAGCACTCGCGCAAACCTTGAGTTGTCTGGGCTTTTGTAGGTGAGGAAATGGGTGTAAAAGTAGGGCAGACACGAGGAGCTGTGTCTAGACTCCTTTCCTAACAGCTATTGCCCTTCTTCTTTGCCTAAGGCAGAAGAGAACAAAAGGAAACTTAAAACCTGGTTATTGTTTGTTGTTAAGATAAATAAATAAAATTGGCTACAACGTAAATAACATTAAAAATATTAACTGTTAATGACTTGTCCGGGCATGGTCTTGCATTTACTGTCTGTAAGGTTTGTGGGAACACATTCTGTGATAAAGGTAATTGAATATTTATTCACAAAATGCTGGAGTAACTCAGCAGGTCAGGCAGCATCTCAGGAGAGAAGGAATGGATGACGTTTCGGGTCGAGACCCTTCTTCAGACTGATTCTTGAATTGAATAATTGAATAAATACTTAAAAGTGGGAAATTGTTGCATGATTATGAGAACAGACTAGAGGACTAAGTATAATTGGAAAGCTCTTTGGAAGAGCCAGTACAGGCACAGTTATAATCAAGAAGGTACCTTCAGTCATCACAGTAGAGGCTCCTGTGTAGCAGGTAGCATGGTAATACTCTGGCTTCTCTTTCATTAGGCTCTTTATGGAGATGACCCTGTGCTCTTGGCAAAGAATGTCGCTTGTTACCTGAAGCAGGAGAAGATGATCCTAAGCAATGTTGTAGAGGATCACCAGGTAGGAGGAACGCAAATGGGGACCAAAAGTCACGGATTTATTGACTAACTTGCTAATTTTAAATTTTCAGGCTGTCAGACCTACCTGTATCTCTCCAGTCCACTGACCATTCACCCTCAGTTGTGATGTGGAGCTGACCATCTGACCTCCAGGGTGTTTTCCTTTCCTGTTGCGTTAGCATCATGACACACTCCTTATAGATACATTTTCCCCTGCTTTTGGTGAACTGTGCATGCAATGCTGCAATACTGGTGCATCAGGTAGCTAAGTGGGGGGTGTATCCATTACCAGTGTTTTGTTGAGAGCGGCTGGTTACTCTGAAGCTGTTGCCCTGCAGACAAAGGAGAAGGAATGACTGCAGCAAGCGCAAATGCTAGAATGACTTTGCTTTGTGAAGCAGCGCTGGAAGTGGAGCAAGATGGTGTTGTGAGGAGGCTGGGCCATTTTGGAGTTGAAGGCCTTCCTCAGCACTAAAACTGTCATGATGGTGATAACTGGAAGAATGAATTCTGCCTCATCTGACAGACGGTGAATTTTCCATGCTGCGTCATTTCATAACACTGCCATCCACAGTACCTTTGGCATCGCTTTTATAAACACAAAGTGCTGGAGGAACTCTGCAGGTCAGGCAGCATCTGTGGAGGGAAAAGACCCTTCTTCAGACTACTTTGAAGAAGCTCTCCTCTCTGTGGGAGTTCTGTGAGACCACCTCTCGCTGCTCCCCCTCTGTGATTCCTGCTACTCCAGTCTGAAGAAGGGCCCCAACTCGAAAGGTCGCCTTTCCATTCCTTCCACAGATGCTGCCTGACCTGCTGAGTTTCTCCAGCACTTTATGTTTTGCTCAGGTTTCCATCATCTGCAGTTTCTATTGTGTCCATGGCGCTGCTTTTAGTTTGGATATATCATCAGGAAAGTAACCACGCCTTGGCAGTTGTTTGATAACATTCCAAATGTACACGCATGCTTCTCTTTTAGGACCAAATTTGCATTGCAGTCTGTTTTCTTCTGCAAGAAGTAACGCCTCACAGTTGTTATGCTGCACATCCAGTCTCCAGTGAACTTTGAAGCAGATTGAATGCATCTTTCCAACCCTTCTCTCTGTTTGCAATGGAAGCTTATATGCAATGAGAAGGAACTGAGGGAGATTGGAGATTTATTCCGTACGAAATCGGTCCTGTTGAATCTAAGAAGTAACTGCTGAGAATGCATCTCCATGACATTTTGTGCCCATTCTAAATGTGGCTTGTGTGGAAAGCTTGGTTTTGGAGTTGATTCCTCTCATAGTACTTGCTGCCAATTCCTGTTGGCTTTGCTTAAGTTGACACTGGTTCTATCCTGCACTCCTAAAACTGAACAGTAACATTAGATTTTTTTTCTTCTACTTTCTTCCGCCACTCCTTTCCCCATTTCTAATGTAACTTTCATGAATGACGTTTTTTTTGTGCTCAAATCAGTGGCATGGGTAGAGACCTGTATGGTGTCATACACGAGGGGAACAGACAGGGTGAATGCACACAGTCTTTTGCCCAGAGTAGGGCAATCAAGAACCAGAGGGCATGGGTTTAAAGTGTGAGGGGGGGGGAGAAATATTTAATAGGAACCCAAGAGGCAACTTTTTCACACAGAGGGTGGTGGGTGTATGGAATGAGCTGCCGTGGCAGAAACTATGACAACATTTAAAAGACATTTGGGCGGGTACATGGATAGGGAAGGTTTAGAGGGATATGGGCCAAATGCGGACAGATGGGACTAGTGTAGATGGGGCAACTTGGTTGGCATGGGCAAGTTGGGACAAAGTCCTGTTTCTGTGCTTTAGGACTCGGACTCTATGTAATACATATTACCAGTAATGCTGTGTTGTTTAGAGGCAGAGTGGGTAGAATGCAGCTGAATGGTAAAAGCAAAAGGCTTGTGATTCTCTTCATTTTTAGTTGGTTAAGCAGATCTACACAATGACATTGCGTGGCATGGATTGAGACAGTTTCCTTTTATCTCCTGTTCTGTGTTTCTCTCACACGGATAGGTGATATTTTGGGTTGGGACTCCTCTTCAGACTGATTGCTGTGGGGGTGGGATGGGGGGAAAGCTGGAAAAGAGATGGGGCAGGACAAAGCCTGGCAAGTGATAGGCGGATACAGGGAGGGGCATTTTTTGGTAGGTGGGTCCAGGTCAGAAAATGTTGCAGAGGCTCCCAATCCGAAACGTCACCTGTCCACGTTCTCTACAGATGCTGCCTGACCCACTGAGTTACTCCAGCACTCTGTGAAACGTCACCTATCCATGTTCCCCACAGATGCTGCCTGACCCGCTGAGTTACTCCAGCACTCTGTGAAACGTCACCTATCCATGTTCTCCACAGATGCTGCCTGACCCGCTGGGTTACTCCAGCACTCTGTGAAACGTCACCTATCTATGTTCTCCACAGATGCTGCCTGACCCGCTGAGTTACTCCAGCACTCTGTGAAACGTCACCTTTCCACGTTCTCCAGAGATGCTGCCTGACCCGCTGAGTTACTCCAGCACTCTGAAACGTCACCTATCCATGTTCTCCAGAGATGCTGCCTGACCCGCTGGGTTACTCCAGCACTCTGTGAAACGTCACCTATCCATGTTCTCCACAGATGCTGCCTGACCCGCTGGGTTACTCCGGCACTTTGTGTCTTTGTTTGTAAACCAGTATCTGCAATTCCTTGTCTCTCTGTTGTTTGGACGGAGGTTGACTAGAGTTTCAGCGCATCAAAAAACCTCTCCTGTATGTGGAACGTCAGCTCTTCCATGGATGTGTTGTTGACAAAGTCTCTCATGAATGAGTTTCACTGCTGGCAAGGAGTGCATTGCTGAGGTTTCCCCTGCCAACCACTCTGAGCAAGTTTCCCGTGAGCGGTACCAACTCTCAAAAACTGGTTTTCTTGACAAAACTGTTGGCAACTGTAGGAACTCACTGAAACTGTTCCTATCTTTGTTTTAGGTTGTCAAGGACCAACCTCAACCGGTGGACTTTGAAAGGCACCAGAACGTTGTACAGAAACTCAATGCACTGAAACATGGCGTACAGGTGAGTGAGTGGCTAGTGTAGTTTAGTGCTGCGTTTGCCGATCCTTTCAAGTATTTGGCTTGAGTCACCAGCTACTTTCCTTTTTTTTTGTTGCGCAATTCCTTTTGCACTTTGGTGGCCCCTGCTAAATGCAAACTCTGTCCTGTCGTGACCTCTGATAGAGGTGGCTCCGGTTTATCTGCCTGTTTATTCGTTTCATTCTGTCGCTAGAGGTGAATGTCGCTTGTAACTCTGATTTGAGGTGGTGGGCAATCACATTGGGCCTGGAGTTACATTAAAAGGCCAGACTGGGTAAGAATGGCCGATTTCTGCCCCTGAAGGACGACGTGAACCTGGTGACTTTTTAGTTTAGTTTATTATTGTCACATGTACCGAAGAACAATGAAAAGCTTTTTCGTTGCGTGCTATCCAGCCAACAGAAACACTCTACAGGATTGCAACCAAGTTGTCCAAAGTGTAGAGATACAGGAAAAAGGGTATAATGTTCAGTGCAAGATAAAGTCCAGTAAAGTGACAATGGAGTAAGTTTGAGGACAATAGACAATAGGTGCAGGAGTAGGCCATTCGGCCCTTCGAGCCAGCACCACCATTCAATGTGATCATGGCTGATCATTCTCAATCAGTACCCCGTTCCTGCCTTCTCCCCATACCCCCTGACTCCGCTATCCTTAAGAGCTCTATCTAGCTCTCTCTTGAATGCATTCAGAGAATTGGCCTCCACTGCCTTCTGAGGCAGAGAATTCCACAGATTCACAACTCTCTGACTGAAAAAGTTTTTCCTCATCTCCATTCTAAATGGCCTACCCCTTATTCTTAAACTGTGGCCCCTGGTTCTGGATTCCCCCAACATTGGGAACATGTTTCCTGCCTCTAACGTGTCCAACCCCTTAATAATCTTATATGTTTCGATAAGATCCCCTCTCATCCTTCTAAATTCCAGTCTACACAAGCCTAGCCGCTCCAATCTTTCAACATATGACAGTCCCGCCATTCCGGGAATTAACCTAGTAAACCTACGCTGCACGCCCTCAATAGTAAGAATATCCTTCCTCAAATTTAGAGACCAAAACTGCACACAGTACTCCAGGTGCGGTCTCACTAGTGCCCTGTACAACTGCAGAAGGACCTCTTTGCTCCTATACTCAACTCCTCTTGTTATGAAGGCCAACATTCCATTGGCTTTCTTCACTGCCTGCTGTACCTGCATGCTTCCTTTCAGTGACTGATGCACTAGGACACCCGGATCTCGTTGTACGTCCCCTTTTCCTAACTTGACACCATTCAGATAATAATCTGCCTTCCTATTCTTACCTCCAAAGTGGATAACCTCACACTTATCCACATTAAACTGCATCTGCCATGCACCTGTCCAAGTCACCCTGCAATCTCGTAGCATCTTCCTCACAGTTCGCACTACCACCCAGCTTTGTATCATCTGCAAATTTGCTAAGGGTACTTTTAATCCCTTCATCCAAGTCATTAATGTATATTGTAAATAGCTGTGGTCCCAGCACCGAGCCTTGCGGTACCCCACGAGTCCTGCCATTCTGAAATGGATCCATTTATCCCCACTCTTTGCTTTCTGTCTGCCAACCAATTTTCTATCCATGTCAGTACCCTACCCCCAATACCATGTGCTCTAAATTTACCCACTAATCTCCTATGTGGGACCTTGTCGAAGGCTTTCTGAAAGCCGAGGTACACCACATCCACCGGCTCTCCCCTGTCAATTTTCCTAGTTACATCCTCAAAGAATTGCAGAAGATTAGTCAAGCATGATTTCCCCTTCGTAAATCCATGCTGACTCGGAACGATCCTGTTACTGCTATCCAAATGCTCCGCAATTTCGTCATTTATAATTGACTCCAGCAATTGACTCCAGGTCGTTTTGACAGAGACGAGCTTTTAATTCTTAATTTGATTGAAATACTAACATTTTACGTGCCAGTTGCCATGGTGAAATTCAAGCTAGTGTATCGGCATCTGGCTGATTGTCCAGCAACTGAACCTACTGCATCTCAACCTTATCGTAGACGTGTGCAGTAGAGGGGCTGTTTCTCTGGGACCTCATAATACCACAGAAGTTTGGGAGAATTAGAGTGGGAGGATTGCCTGGGTGGGGGGCAGGGGGTTTCGGGGAGAGGATCGCCCCGGGAGGGGGTCTCGGGGAAAGGATCCCTGGGGTGTGTAGGGGGTCTCGGGGAGAGTATCGCCCGGGTGGGGAGGAGGGGGGTCTCTGGGAGAGGATCGTTGGGGTGGGGGGGAGGGGGTCTTGGGGAGAGGACCGCTGGGGTGTGAGGGAAAGGGTCTCGGGGAGGGGACAGTCATCAAGGGGAGAGATGCTTGCAAATTGAACCAGGAATATGGAAATTTGCCAAGGTGCAATCCGTAGTCTGAATTTTTATAGACTTTTTTTTTAAGAATGCTCTTATCTCTGCTAAATATATTTGAAACTGTTATATTTAGGCATGTGAACAGGAGTTGAAGTTCCTAGAAGAACAGCAAGATGAATTTGATTTCAAGTTCAAGACCTACAAGTTTCAAGGTAGGTATTTTCCTTGTTTCCATGGGCCCCTGTGTCTGGAGGCTGAGAGGGTTTTGTACTGCTGCCTAACTTTGAAAGTTGATGCTAAACTGCGACAAGGCAGTGTATATTGTGCTCTTTGGGCAATTTTTCAGTGTTCATTCATTGGTATTTCTGGCAGCTTTGTTACATGAATCAGATATTTCCAGCGCATTTGCTTCTTGTCTTCCCTGCTTCTGACTCCTGGAACTGCATCGAGGCTCACACTTTCCTGAACAGTGATGCCTCCAGTATTAGTCTTGATAGTCAGCTACTTTCCTACAACTATCAGGAAATCTCTCCTCAGATCGCCTCTAAGCCTCCTCCCTCTCTCCTTCTACTCTCTTTTTTTTGGATACCATCAGAAGACAGTGGAGGCCAAGTCTCTGAATGCATTCAAGAGAGAGCTAGATAGAGCTCTTAAGGATAGCAGAGTCAGGGACTATGGGGAGAAGGCAGGAACAGGGTACTGATTGAGAATGATCAGCCATGATCACATTGAATGGCGGTGCTGGCTCGAAGGGCCGAATGGCCTCCTCCTGCACTTATTGTCTATTGTCTATCACCGAGGGAAAAAGATTTAATAGGAATCCGAGGGGTAACTTTTTCACACAAAGGGTGGTGAGCTGCCAGAGGAGGTAGTTGAGGCTGTCTATCTCCCTCAGAGTTGTGTAGGCCTCTATCAGTGATAGACCAAAGATGCAATAATATCCTTCACCCACCCACAAGACATATTGCATGTATTTTTATTCTTTTCGGTGGGATTTTCATTCATTTGTATTCAATGTTGGTGGACCACACTGGCTGTGAATTCCCATTGCAACCTGCAAAGAGTTTTCTTTCTCTTGGAGATACAAAGTCAACCTGTATAACAGTATATAACAGTATATATCAGAGCTTTATTTGTCGTTCGGTACCGAAGTACCGAACGAAACTACATAGCAGTCATAGAAAAAAAGAACACAAGACACATAGCCCCAACACAAACGTCCATCACAGTGACTCCAAACACCCCCTCACTGTGATGGAGGCAACAAAAATTCCACTCTCTTCCCCACGCCCACGGACAGACAGCTCGTCCCCGACCGACCCGCACAGTCCCCGCAAGGGGATGGAAGTCCCCCCGGCCGAATCGCACCGGGCGCTGAAACGTCTCGCGGCCGAGCCGGGCGATGAAAGGCCCCGCGACCAAGCCTTGCGCAGCTAAGTCCCGTGGTCGAGCCGCACCGGGCGATGTTAAGTCCCGCAGCCGAGCCGCACCGGGCGATGTTAAGTCCCGCAGCCGAGCCGCACCGGGCGATGTAAAGTCCCGTGGTCGAGCCGCACCAACGATGTAAAGTCCCACAGCCGAGCCGCACCGGGCGATGTTAAGTCCCGCAGCCGAGCCGCACCGGGCGATGCAAAGTCCCGCAGCCGAGCCGCACTGGGCGATGTTAAGTCCCGCAGCCGAGCCGCACCAGCGATGCAAAGTCCCGCAGCCGAGCCGCACCGGGCGATGTCAAGTCCCGCGGCCGAGCTGCACCAGGTACTGTTAAGTCCAGCAGCCGAGCCGCACCGGGCGATGTAAAGTCCAGCGGCCGAGCCGCACCGGGCGATGTTAGGCCCCGCAGCCGAGCCACACCCTGCGCCGTGAGGAAGAGAAAAGTTTCCCCCGCCACCCCCACCCACACCACCACCCCCCACCCACACCACCACCCCCCACACATACACAACCAAAAAAAATACAAAAACCATCCCAACACCGACACACAACAAAAAAAAAAAGGAAAAAAGACGAACAGACTGCTAGCGAGCCGCTGCCGTTAGGCGCCGCCACTTCAGCTTCATGATAATTTCATTATATTTTAGAATCAAACAATACCGAAATGCAGAAGGAAGAAGAATTGAAGGTGCTACAGAACATGCTAAATATTCTGGACGGCAATAGAAAAGTAAGTTATTCACTTTTGGACAGCAGTGTGGAGTCTGGTGTGGCAAGTGTATGCCACTGAGACTTGCCATCACTTAACTCGGGGCACTGAAGATAACTGCATTGTTCCCTTCATAATCCTATTGAGGACGATTAATGTGCCACGTGCTTGACCTGGATCGTATACATAACTAAAGATGGACACAAAATGCTGGAGTAACTCAGTGGGACAGGCAGCATCTCTGGGGAGAAGGTATGAGTAACGTTTCGGGTCGAGACCCTTCTTCAGACTGAAAGTCACGGGAAAGGGAAACGAGATATAGATGATGATGTAGAGAGATATGGAACAATGAATGAAAGAAATGCAAAAAAGTAACAATAATAAAGGAAACAGGTCATTGTTAGCTGTTTGTTGGGTGAAAACGAGAAGCTGGCACGACTTGAGTGGGGGAGGGTTACTTGAAGTGAGAGAGATCACTGGGCTGTAAGCTGCCCAAGTGAAATATGAGGTGCTGTTCCTCCAATTTGCATTGGGCTTCACTCTGATAATGGAGAAGGCCTAGGACAGAAAGGTCAGTGTGGGAATGGGAAGGAGAATTAAAGTGTTTAGCAACTGGGAGATTGGGTAGATCCACGCAGACTGAGCAAAGGTGTTCAGTCTACGTTTGGTCTTGCCGATGTATAAGAGTCCACATCTTGAACAACGGATACAGTAGATGAGGATGGAGGAGGTGCAAGTGAACGTATACATAACTACTTGCGTCTATGTTGATGACTTGGCTGAAGGGACTAAGTGTGCTGCAGCCAAATGTTCTCCACCTTCACAAGTTGTTAACCCGTGTGTGGAAGTGACAAAGAGCATGTAAAGGGGTACAGAAAGGTTAAGTGAATGGGAAAGACGGTGAAAATTAGGTTATCCACTTTGGATGGAAATATGAAATGCAAATGACCATTTAAACAGCGTGAGACTTCAAAATGTAGTGGTACACAAAGGGAACTGTAGAAGGAGAAGCTGTTTAGTTAGTAGAAGGAGAAGATTAGTTTAATTACTTTTCCTTCCCTCTGGGAAACATTTTAGGCCCAAATAATCCACCAGGGTTCCTGCATGTGAAGAGCAACTACTAACTACACCCATCATGCATGCAATCTCTCCATTTTCTAAACCTATTACCCCTACGGAGTAAATGATGGTCACATTCGTATGATGGGCTAGCGTCCATTCGATGCAGTCCAAACACTTTAAAACGGAATCCGCAGAGCCAGCAAGGATTTTTTTGTCTTGTGTCTTGAACCTGGTCCCAGAATTGAAAGGTGTGTCTCGTACTTCATTTTAAATGTTTTGAGAGTTTTATTTTGTTTTTGGCAGAAAGTCCTTCAGAAGTTTGCAGAATTCATAAGCAAAGCTGAGGTGCTCCTGAGCATGCTGGTGAAAGAGGAGCTGGCAGACTGGAAGAGGCGGCAACAGAAGGCCTGTATCGGTGCCCCTGTGAATGTTTGCCTGGACCAGCTGGAGAACTGGTAAGAAGAATGATAGCTTGTGCTGACTGAGGGAGATCTTGAAGTTCGCTCTTATCCAAACCTTGCCCCCTACAAGCACAACCTCCAACATGGGTGACTAGATACCAATCAGTTGGTCTGGTTTTAAGATTTGTTTCTTTATGCTTTCTTTTCGTCAGCTTAGAAATGCTGTTCTTAATCTCAGCAGAGAGAGTTGCCAATGGAGCCGCAGATGCTGGTTTACAAAAGAAGACACAAAATGCTGGAGTAACTCAGCAGGTCAGGTAGCATCTCTGGAGAAGAACATGGATGGGTGATGTTTCAGTCGTGATATCTGAAGAAGGGCCCCGACCTGAAACGTCTTGACAGTCTGAAGAAGGGTCCTGACCCAAAACGCCACCTCTCCATGGCCTGCTGAGCTATTCTAGCACGTTGTGTCTGTTTAGCTGTCTAGCTAAAGAATGTTAAAGCTGTAGAATGTTTTGTGCAAAGTTAAATGAGAAAAGTGTGTCTGGGCTGGACGCTGGTACTGATTTGCCTCTGTTCCTTCCTAACTCCTGTTATATTCTTATCTTCGCAGGTTTACTGATTGTGCAGTGTGTTTGTTTCAAGTGAAAAGACTGCTGAAAAAGCTGGAGGAACTGGGAGAAAAAGTCACTTACGATAAGGATCCTTTTAAAATACAAAGACCTAATTTGGAGAAGCATGTTAAAATTCTGCTGACCAACCTCATTAAAAGGTACGAGGCGGAGTCTTATTTGTTTGGGAGGTGGATTAATTTGTCAATTGGAGCATGTTCTTAGCCCCTGCTTTCTTAATGTTTATTTTTTAATTTTAATTTTAATTAATTACAGTGCATATAACAACAACAGTAAACCCCATCCCTTCCCTACATAATCATGAAAACAAACAAACAAATAAATAAATAAAAATAAATTAAAAAAACATAACTACAATGTGACAAAAAAGACAAAAGCACAAAAACATGAGTCACGGTAATTTTCACGTCAAATATTTCAGTATTTTCACTGCTGGATTCAAAAAAGGTACAAAAGTGTGTGGCATTGAGGGGGTAGTTTTACTTGTCCTTGATATGCGGCAGCACTGGGTTCCATATGTTGAAGAACCTCTGAGGGTTGCCAGACAATTCATATCTCAACCTCTCTACGTGTAAGATGCCCATTAATTCTCTTAACCAAGTCTCAAACTGAGGAGCAGAGTCTGATTTCCATAGTTTCAAAATACATCTGTTGGCAATGACCATACCTTAAACCAAGATTGTGCGAGCATTATGGTCTAGCTTCTCAAGCGTTGTGGAATACCCGAATAGAGCAGTTTCAGGGTCCGGAGTTAAAGTGACGTTTAAAACAGTAGAGTACCATTGAAATAAAAGACACCAAAAGTTGTGAAGTTTTGGACAAGTCCAAAAGTGGTGAGCGAGTGTACCCTCAGCGGTCTTGCATCTATTACACAAAGGTGAGAGATCAGGAAAGATTTTATGCAGCTTAACCTTAGAGTAGTGTAATCTGTGTATAGCCTTGAATTGAATCAGTTGTAGCCTAGAATTAATAGAACAGGATTTTATACTTTTCAGTACTACCTTCCAGACATCGTCATCAATTTCAATGTTAAGGTCTTCTTCCCAGGTTTGTTTTATTTTTAAAGTAGATTTATCTAGATTGTTTGAAAAGATACCTACAAAAGATGAGATTAGGTTCTTTGCTTCCGGGGGACCCAGCAAAATTTTGGACAATGAGTCGTCTTCGGGCAGGGACTCAAAAAGCGAATTGTTTTGTCGAACATAATTTCTCAGCTGTAAGTACCTGAAGAATTGAGTTTTGGGCAATGAGAACTTGGATTGTAGCTGATCAAATGATGCAAAGTGTCTATTTATGTAAAGATCTTTTTATTGTAACTATCCCTTTACAGCTCCACTCTCTGAACGCTGTGTCTGTAAATGATGGGGGGAAAGCGTGGTTATGCCAGATTGGGGCGTGCATTGACGTATTCGGAAGCTCACAAGCTTTCCTAATTTGGTGCCATATTCTCTGAGCATTGGACAGAGTGAAGTGATCCTCTCTAAGAGAGGTGAGAGATCTGGGTAATGAAAAAAGGAGAGCAGGGAGAGAAGTTTTTGGGGTTAAGCTTTTTACAATCTCCAGCCAAGGCGGTTGGTCATAAGCCCCTGCTTTCTTCATTGGGAAGATTATCCTGTGGCAACTATAGTGCAACAAGCAAAGATGTTGCAATACCCTTCCTTATTCAATATTACTTGTTAAGCTGGAAGGCCTTTCTCTGTGCTGGAAATAATATTACTATTATTTCAGTGGGTTTTTTTTTATGCCACAGTGGCAGAAATGTGATCATATGAGAATAACACTTTCCAGACTAATTTCCAAGTAAAATTATCAGAGAGATGTGTGAGAAGAAGGAATGTGGAAATGTTTAATTTCAAGAAAACCCATTAACTAGGCAATTATACCCTATTGAGCTACTGACAGGCGCAGCGGTAGAGTTGATGCCTTACAGCGCCAGGGACCCGGGTTCGATCCTGGCTAAGGATGCTGTCTGTACGAAGTTTGTACGTTCTCCCTGTGACCACGTGGGATTTCTCCGGGTGTTCCGGTTGCCTTCGACGTTCCACTGACGTGTGGGTTTGTAGGTTAATTGGCTTCTGCTTCTGTCAATCCCTAGTGTGTTGGATTGAACTGGTGTGTGGGGGTGATTGCTGGACGGCGTGGACTCAGTGGGCCGAAGGGCCTGTTTCCACGCTGTATCTCTAAAGTAAGCTGATGAATGCGAATACTTGTTGTGCTGTTGAAATTGAAAGATACTGTTTTTCATTTTAAAACTAGTGCATTTGTTGTGGAGAATCAGCCTTGTACGGCTCCTCAGAGTAAGATGCCCTTGGTTTTGCGAACAAGCTCGCAGTTCTCTGTGAAGCCCCGGTGAGTACAGATCTCGGCTAAGTTCTTCAATGAAGTAGCAGCAGCATGTTTAAAAATAATTGACACCTTTGCAATGACTCTTGCTGAATCTTTGTCTGTAAGCCAAAGGTGAAAATTATGAGGCAATAAGGAGAGTATTTCTGTGGTACGACTCCTTCCTCTGGCACCAGTTTGTGGGTTTAATCCACCATAGAGATGAGCATATAATCTAGATCGATGTTCCTCGTGAACTGAATTGCAGCTCCTTTCAGGTCCTCTTGATGACCCAGAGCACCCTGCAGCCAATCAAGTGCTATAGCAATCCTAGGATCATACAGCACAGAAACAGGCCCTTTGGCCCAACTCATCCATGTTGACCAAGATGTCCCATCTAAGCTAGTCCCATTTGCCCGTGTTTGGCCCATATCCTGCTGAACCTGCAATGTAGATACTGTTCCAGAGTCAAGAGTACTTAATTAGACAATAGACAATAGGTGCAGGAGGAGGCCATTCAGCCCTTCGAGCCAGCACCGCCATTCAATGTGATCATGGCTGATCATTCTCAATCAGTACCCCGTTCCTGCCTTCTCCCCATACCCCCTGACACCACTATCCTTAAGAGCTCTATCTAGCTCTCTCTTGAATGCATTCAGAGAATTGGCCTCCACTGCCTTCTGAGGCAGAGAATTCCACAGATTCACAACTCTCTGACTGAAATTTTCTTTCCTCATCTCAGTTCTAAATGGCCTACCCCTTATTCTTAAACTGTGGCCCCTGGTTCTGGACTCCCCCAACATTGGGAACATGTTTCCTGCCTCTAACGTGTCCAACCCCTTAACAATCTTATACGTTTCGATAAGATCTCTCATCCTTCTAAATTCCAGTGTATACAAGCCTAGTCGCTCCAGTCTTTCAACATATGACAGTCCCGCCATTCCGGGAATTACCCTAGTAATTGCCATATATTAGAGTCATTCAGCATGGAAACAGGCCCTTCGGCCTAACTTGCCCATACAGGCCAACGTGTCCCATCTACACTAGTCCCACATGCCCGCATTTGGTCCATATCCCTCCAAACCTATCCTATCCATGTACCTGTCTAACTGTTTCTTAAACGTTGGGATAGTCCCAGCCTCAACTACCTCCTCTGGCAGCTTGTTCCATACACCCACCACCCTCTGTGTGGAAAAGTTACCCCTCAGGTTCCTAGAATATATTTCCCCCCTCTCACCTTGAACCTATGTCCTCTTGTCCTCGATTCACCTACTCTGGGCAAGAGACTCTGCATCTACCAGATCTATTCCCCTCATGATTTTATATTTTGACAATGGAACAATGAAATTCCTACTTGTGGCCACTATACAGGCCCATTAACACAATAACACACCGATGCACAAGGCATGTGAAATGTGGCAGCAAATTTGTGCACAGCTATTTGATGTTGACCAGTTAACTTTGGGCAAAGTTGGTTGAAACACAAGTGTGAGGGAGGAGATGTGGAACCAGGTTCCAGCTGCCCTCATGGGTAAAAGCTCCCATAAACACTGAATGTTAGCGGGGAGATTCTGTGTGATGATACCTCCAGCAATTACCCTTTTAAAAAAAACAAACGAAAATACATTTACTGAATGCTGCTGGTGTATAAAATGACAAAGAAAAGAAGGATGGTTATTTATAATGTGTAGGAAAGAACTGCACATGCTGGTTTAAATCGAAGGCAGGCACAAAATGCTGGAGTAATTCAGCGGGACTGGCAGCATCTCTGGAGAGAAGGAATGGGTGGCGTTTCGGGAGTCTGAAGAAGGGTCTCGACCCGAAACGTCGCCCATTCTGTCTCTCCAGAGATGCTGCCTGTCCCGCTGAGTTACTCCAGCATTTTGTGTCTACCTATGGTTATTTATAATTCGTGTTAATTGTTTTTTCATATTTAAGTAACTAAGATTATTCAGAAAAAGTTCACAGTCATGCTCGTTTAGCTTTAGTTTAGTTTATTGTCACGTGGTACAGTGAAAAGCTTTTGTTGCGTGCTATCCAGCCAGCGGAAAGACTGTACATGATTTCATTCAAGCCATCCACAGTGTACAGATACAGGATGAAGAATAATCTCCTTCAAAGTGGACATACCTTGAGGAGAAATCGCAGTGGAGCAACAAGTAGTATAAGAAAATAACTGCAGATACTGGTACAAATCGAAGGTATTTATTCACAAAATGCTGGAGTAACTCAGCAGGTCAGGCAGCGTCTCGGGAGAGAAGGAATGGGTGACGTTTCAGGTCGAGACCCAAGGGTCTCGACCCGAAACGTCACCCATTCCTTCTCTCCCGAGATGCTGCCTGACCTGCTGAGTTACTCCAGCATTTTGTGAATGAAGAATAATGGTCAGTGCAAGCCCGATTAGAGATAATGCGAATGTCTCCAATGAGATAGGTGGGAGGTCTGGACCATTGTCTGGTTGGTGATGGGATAGTTCAGTTGCCTGATAACAGCTGGGATGAAACTATCCCCTGAATCTGGAGGTGTGCATTTTATTTGCTGGCTCCCGGGAGGTGCCCGTGGGTGAATGTGTGTGTGTTATGAGCATTGTTTTTAAATTACTACTGTTGGTGAGGAGGTGTTGTACCTCTTGCATGTGGCCCTGTCCATTTGAGTACATTTATTTTCACTGGTGGGAAACTTGTTGCCATGGTAGGTGCAGATTAAAATGTGTGGTAATATCTAGCTGTCTGGAAGGGGGAAGGCTGAATATTCAAGCTTATGCAACCTCTTGATATTCAGATGGGTTTTTACGCTCGTTAGAGTCATTGTGTTGTGTGGTACGGATGGCCTTTTGCCCACCACATCCAGGTTGACCATTGGGTATCTTGCTGTACCAATGCCCCACACTAGCACTTGTGTCTGCGGCCCTTGTTACTTAAGAATTATAGTTGTACAGCACAGAAATGGACCCTTCTGCCCATCATGTCCATGCCTGCTTTTTTTGCCCCTCTACACTAATCCCATTTGTCCGGAGGCAGAAAGGAAAGCTCTTCAGCGGGTAGTCCATAGAGCTCAGAGGACCATCGGAACACAGCTACCAGCCTTGGAGGGCATCTACAACACACGATGCCTCAGGAAAGCCACCAGCATCCACAAAGACTCTTCACACCCCTGCAACAGTCTGTTCGAACTCCTTCCATCGGGCAGACGATACAAGGCCTTCTACGCCTGCACCTCCAGACTCAGGAACAGCTTCATCCCCAGGGCCATAGCTGCTATGAACCGGTTCTGCTGAGCCGGATGGTCACATCGCACAGTGAACCGGCACAGATCTACTTGCACTTTATTCTGTCTTAAAACTGTTACAATTTGTTTCGTGTGGTTGTTGTTGTTTAAATTAATTAAATTATTGCATCATACGGGAGGCGCATTCCCAATCTCGTTGTACCCCTGTACAATGACAATAAAGATGTATTGTATTAGAACATATTCTATGCCTTGCCTGTTTCAGGGCCTGCCAATTTGTGATGGTGCATGCAAGTAACCCCTTGTATCTTTGTAATTCGGCGAACAGGTGGGGAAAGTGTTCACCAACCACTTCCCCATTTCCTACCGCCCCCACCCACCCTCACCACCAGTGGGATTATTTCTGGCCCTTTAACAAACTGACAAAACATTGGCAGGCCAAGGTTGATGAATTTCTCTTGAAATATTGATTCTTGCAGGTCCCACTTTTTAATATTCTATTTTCTCTCTTTCAGTCTGTTGGTGAAAGTGCCGGAGGTGGCAAATAATCTCATGAAAGTGAAAGCTTGCATCGATAAGTAAGTGATTATCGACAAAACTTGTAAAAACAGATTCCATTCTTAAGCCTGCTTCTACCCTTTATCATTAAAGGATTCTGCTTTTCTGTGCTATTTTAAATGATTTGCTTTTTATGCTTCTGCAAAGAAAAATCCTTCCTCCTTTCCCGTGGGATTGGGATCGATGTGATGCAAAGCTCCTGGGAGTTGGCATGGTGCCACTAGAACGTTTGAATCTGAAGAAAAGTGAATAGGTTTGGGTTTATAGCCCCCTGAGAGTGGGAGTACTCTGCTGATAGACAAGGAAGCTCGGCTTCACTTCCTCCCTGTGATCAAAATAATAGAAAATAATAATAATAATAGTGGGCGGCACGGTAGCGCAGCGGTAGAGTTGCTGCTTTACAGCGAATGCAGCGCCGGAGACTCAGGTTCGATCCTGACTACGGGTGCTGCACTGTAAGGAGTTTGTACGTTCTCCCCGTGACCTGCGTGGGTTTTCTCCGAGATCTTCGGTTTCCTCCCACACTCCAAAGACGTACAGGTATGTAGGTTATTTGGCTGGGTAAATGTAAAAATTGTCCCTAGTGGGTGTAGGATAGTGTTAATGTACGGGGATCGCTGGGCGGCACGGACTTGGAGGGCCGAAAAGGCCTGTTTCCGGCTGTATATATATGATATGATATGATATGATATGATATAGGTGCAGGAGTAGGTCATTCGGCCCTTCGAGCCAGCACCGCCATTCAATGTGATCATGGCTGATCATTCTTAATCAGTACCCCGTTCCTGCCTTCTCCCCATACCCCCTGACTCCGCTATCCTTAAGAGCTCTATCTAGCTCTCTCTTGAATGCATTCAGAGAATTGGCCTCCACTGCCTTCTGAGGCAGAGAATTCCACAGATTCACAACTCTCTGACTGAAAAAGTTTTTCCTCATCTCAGTTCTAAAGGGCCTACCCCTTATTCTTAAACGGTGGCCCCTTGTTCTGGACTCCCCCAACATTGGGAACATGTTTCCTGCCTCTAACGTGTCCAACCCCTTAATAATTTTATATGTTTCGATAAGATCTCCTCTCATCCTTCTAAATTCCAGTGTATACAAGCCTAGTCGCTCCAGTCTTTCAACATATGACAGTCCCGCCATTCCAGGAATTAACCTAGTAAACCTACGCTGCACGCCCTCAATAACAAGAATATCCTTCCTCAAATTTGGAGACCAAAACTGCACACAGTACTCCAGGTGCGGTCTCACTAGAGCCCTGTACAACTGCAGAAGGAGTTGTAGAATGTTTCTTGTTTTATTACAGTAAGAAAACTGAAAGATCTGTACACTTAGAGTGATACAGCGTGGAAACAAGCCCTTCGGCCCAACTTGCCCACGCCGGCCAACAAGTCCCGCCTGCCCACATTTGGTCCATATCCCTCCAAACCTGTCCTATCCATGCACCTGTTTATAACTGTTTCTTAAACGTTGTTATAGTCCCAGCCTCAACTACCTCCTCTGGCAGCTCGTTCCATACACCCACCACCCTTTGTGAGAAAAAGGTTCTCCTCAGATTCCTATTAAATCTTTTTCCCTTCACCTTAAATCTATGTCCTCTGGTTCGCAATTCACCTACTCTGGGCAAGATAGACTGCATCTACCCGATCTATTCCTCTCATGATTTTATACACTATAAGATCAGCCCTCTTCCTCCTGCGCTCTAGGGTATAGAGTCCCAGCCTACTCAACTTCTCCCTATAGCTCACACCCTCTAGTCCTGGCAATATCCTCGTTAATCTTCTCTGCAAATCTCTTGCTTTGGTATCCATCTTTGATGACATCGTAATTGCCCTGTTGTTTTTGTTTGCAACACTGAATACATGACGTGATTTAAAGATATTTGCCAGGAACACTTTGAGCTTTAAATACTACTTTGTGATGTCCAGAACCATTGTCTTCTGTAACCTTTGAATGTTATTTTTGTCCAGCTGAGAAGAACTAAGAAAACCTTAAACCATTTGACAATTCTATTTTTTTTTAACTTGCAGGAGTTCACCAAATGGAAAAGGGTAAGGCTTTTAATAGTAATCATTAAAAAAAAATTTAAACTTTATTTGATGATGGATGTAATAAATGATAGACTGGCTGCTCCACTTTGAACCAATCATTTTATTACCATCCTTGATAACTAAATCTGGCCAAGGAGATTGGACAGTCGTCTTTTAAAACAGTGGGGTAATATCTGTCAGCCAACTGCAGAAAAGGGAAGCCACAATAGACAATAGGTGCAGGAGGAGGCCATTCGGCCCTTCGAGCCGAGCACCGCCATTCAATGTGATCATGGCTGATCAATATTCAACCTCTCCTTGGCCAAGTCCGTGGTCCCTGCATGCTTCAAAAGATCCATCATTGTACCGGTGCCAAAGAATGCCTCTCCAGCGTGTTTAAATGACTACCGACCGGTGGCCCTCACCTCGGTTGTCATGAAATGCTTTGAGAGGCTAGTCAAGAAGCACATCTGCGCTCTCCTTCCTCGCAACATGGACCCACTACAGTTCGCATACCGTCCGAACAGGTCCACGGATGATGCGGTCTCCCAGGTTCTACACACCGCTCTCTCTCATCTGGACAGCCAGGGGGGCTATGTGAGGATGCTGTTCATTGACTTTAGTTCAGCATTCAACACAATAGTCCCCAGCAGACTGGTTGAGAAGCTGCTGGAACTGGGGCTTAGCACCCCTCTGTGTGCCTGGGTCCTGGACTTTCTCACCGCCAGGCCCCAAGTGGTCAGGATGGGGGAACACACATCTAGGTCCCTCACCCTGAACATAGGATCCCCCCAGGGTTGCGTCCTTAGCCCCCTACTGTACTCCCTGTACACACATGACTGTGGGGCCAGGTTCAGCTCAAACTCCATCATCAAGTTTGCTGATGACACTGTGGTGGTGGGCCGGATCTCCAACAACGATGAGAAGGCCTACCGGGAGGAGGTGGCTGATCTGGCACTCTGGTGTCAGGACAATAGCCTCCTCTTGAATGTCACTAAAACGAAGGAGCTGATTGTGGACTTCAGAAGGGCTAAACATCCAAGGACGTACACGCCACTGGAGATAAATGGGTCTATTGTGGATAGGGTGAGCAGTTTTAAATACTTGGGAGTCCGCATCGCAGAGGATCTGACGTGGGCAACGCACATTGCCGCACTGGTGGGTAAGGCTAAGCAGCGCCTTTACCACCTTAGACAACTGAGGAAATTCAGAGTGTCTCTGAGGATCCTTCATTGCTTCTACTCTGGGGCTGTAGAGAGCATCCTGTCCGGCAACATTACAGTCTGGTTTGGGAACAGCTCTGCCCAGGACAGGATGGCCCTGCAGAGAGTAGTGCGTTCGGCAGAACGCACCATGGGAACTACACTCGTCCCCCTGCAGGACCTATACATCAGGAGGTGCAGATCCAGAGCAAGCAAGATCATGAGGGACCCCTGCCACCCCAGTAACGGACTGTTCCAGATGCTACGATCAGGCAAACGCCTCCGCTGTCACGCTGTGAAAACGGAGAGGATGAGACGGAGCTTCTTCCCACAGGCCATCAGGACTGTCAACTTTTATAACCCCAGAGACTAAATTTTTGTCGACACTAATAGTAACTTATTAACTTTATTTATATGCTGTAACTGTAATTCTTTTTGTGCACAACCCGCAGGCATTGCCACTTTCATTTCACTGCACATCGTGTATGTGTATGTGACAAATAAATTTGACTTGACTTGACATTCTCAATCAGTACCCCGTTCCTGCCTTCTCCCCATACCCCCTGACTCCGCTATCCTTAAGAGCTCTATCTAACTCTCTCTTGAATGCATTCAGAGAATTGGCCTCCACTGCCTTCTGAGGTAGAGAATTCCACAGACTCACAACTCTCTGACTGAAAATGTGTTTCCTTATCTCCGTTCTAAATGGCCTACCCCTTATTCTTAAACTGTGGCCCCTTGTTCTGGACTCCCCCAACATTGGTAACATGTTTCCTGCCTCTAACGTGTCCAACCCCTTAATAATCTTATACGTTTCAATAAGATCTCCTCTCATCCTTCTAAATTCCAATGTATACAAGCCTAGTCGCTCCAGTCTTTCAACATGACAGTCCCGCCATTCCGGGAATTAACCTAGTAAACCTACGCTGCACGCCTTTAATAGCAAGAATATCATTCCTCAAATTTGGAGTACAAAACTGCACACAGTACTCCAGGTGAGGTCTCACTAGGGCCCTGTACAACTGCAGAAGGACCTCTTTGCTCCTGTACTCAACTCCTCTTGTTATGAAGGCCGACATTCCATTGGCTTTCTTCACTGCCTGCTGTACCTGCATGCTTCCTTTCAGTGACTGATGCACTAGGACACCCAGATCTCGTTGTACGTCCCCTTTTCCTAACTTGACACCATTCAGATAATACTCTGCCTTCCTATTCTTACCACCAAAGTGGATAACCTCACACTTATCCACATTAAACTGCATCTGCCATGCATCCGCCCACTCTCACAACCTGTCCAAGTCACCCTGCAACCTCATAGCATCTTCCTCACAGTTGACACTACCACCCAGCTTTGTATCATCTGCAAATTTGCAAAATTCACAAAAATGATTGTAATAGATTCTGGGTTAGCCACAGATGCCGCATGGAAATTGGCTCATCGGTCACGTCTGTGCCAATTATGAAGCACCCATTTGCACTAATCCCATTTTATTCTCCCCCATATTCTCATCAACTCCCCTCAAATCCTGTCACTTACTTCCACACCGAGGATAACTTTAACTTATCAACCTGCATGTTTTGGAAATGCGGGAGGAAACTGGAGCACCTGGGGGAATCTTGTCCAGTCACAGGGGGACTCCGCCCACGTAGCACCGGAGGTCAAGATGAAACTGGGGTGCCTGACACTGGCAGGCTATGGCTCTACACGCCAGCCACTGTGCCGTATTGAGTTTATGTACCATTTACAGGGCGAGTGACTTTGAATTATAAATATACTTTTTATTTGATAATCTTTGCCATCAAAGTTACTGAAGTCAATACTTTGCTCACCAGGTATCGTAAATTCAACATTCTCGGCACAAACGAGAAGGCAATGAACACGATAGAATCCAAGTTTGGGGGCTTGTCCGTTGATTTCAGACATTTGGTAAGAGCATGGCTATTTTTATGCACCTATTTATGACCTTTGAGTAATTTGTGTGGTGGGTTTCTAGTTAATGAAAATCAGCACGTTTTATCATCATTGTATTTTTCCCAATTGCAGCAACTTAAGGAGCAGAAGTCTATTATTGGAGGCAAAGGAAGCAATGAGGTAATGCAAACACTATTGGAGATTTCTGCCTGTTACTTGTCACTTCGACCCTCGTCAGGTTACTGGGGCGTGAATGGGCTTGTGCAGAGAGTTTAGTTTAGAGATACAGTGCGGAAACGGGCCCTTCGGCCCATTGATTCTGCGCCAACCATCAATTCCCCCGCACACTAACACTATCCTACACGCACTAGGGACAATTTACACTTATACCAAGCCAATTAACCTACAAACCTGTGCGTCTTTGGAGTGGGGGAGGAAACGGAAGATCTAGGAGAAAACCCATGCAGGTCACGGGGGGAACGTACAAACTCTGTACAGACAGCGCCAGTAGTCGGGATGGAACCCGGGTGTCTGTCGCTGTAAGGCAGCAACTCTACCACTGCGCCACCATGCCACTCAAGGGTTTTGACCTGAAACATTGCCCGTCCATGTCCTCCAGAGATGTTGCCCGACCCGCTGAGTTACTCCAGCACTCTGTGAAACGTCACCTATCCATGTTCTCCACAGATGCTGCCTGACCCGCTGAGTTACTCAAGCACTCTGTGAAACGTCACCTATCCATGTTCCCCACAGATGCTGCCTGACCCGCTGAGTTACTCCAGCACTCTGTGAAACGTCACCTATCCATGTTCTCCACAGATGCTGCCTGACCCAGGGCCGTTTTTACAGCATTATGGGCCCCCGGGCAAAGCAGTGTACTGGGGCCCCTACCGTTACTCTCCCCAACCCCCCTTTCCCTACCAGCCCCCCCCCCCTGTCGTGCCGGCGAAAAGCACTTACCGAAAAGCACTTAGCGATGGACTTAGGGTGCTACATTGTTGCGAAAAGCACTTACAGATCGCTGTGAGAAGCACTTAGGGACAGAAAATGTTGCGAAAAAAGCACTTATTGAACCTACATTTTTTTTAAAGTAGTATTTATTTATTGCAAGTCACTTAACATACACAGATCAGCATGGGGCCCCTATGCTCGTGGGACCCCGGGCAAGTGCCCATCAGGCCCATGCGTTAAGACGGCCCTGGCCTGACCCGCTGAGTTACTCAAGCACTCTGTGAAACGTCACCTATCCATGTTCTCCACAGATGCTGCCTGACCCGCTGAGTTACTCCAGCATTCTGTGAAACGTCACCTATCCATGTTCTCCACAGATGCTGCCTGACCCGCTGAGTTACTCCAGCACTCTCAATTTTTTGTAAATCAGCATCTGCAGTTATTTGTGTCTCCACTTTACCTTGTTCTCGATCTGCAATCTTGTTTAAAACATTCTATGTATATCTTTGGGGGAGGGAAAAAAGTGGGTGTGATTCCTATGCAAGTTTTGTAACCAACTTATCGAGTTTTATATTGGTCATGAGCTGCTATTTCTGTGCCTGTCTTAATTATCGTCCTGCTAACGTTGTTGTCTTTCTCCCTCCTTCGCCAACCCCCACCCCTCATCTCCACGTCCGTTCCCTCTGCAGGCTTCCCTTGGTATAACAGAGGAGCTCCATCTAATTAGCTTTGAGACAGAGCTGGTTTACCAAGATCTCAACCTCAAACTTGAGGTAGGTTTTCCACTTAACAGAGCACCTGTTGCCATAGATCCAGTCAGTAAAACGCTGAGCTTATACTTGCTGGAGGAAGGAAGCTTGTGTCGTTGTGTTAAATGAGGGTGGCTAAGTAGTTTAGTTTAGAGACACAGCACAGAAACGGGCCCTTCGGCCCATCGGGTCCACACCGACCAGGGATTCCCCACGCTAACACTATCCTACACACACTAGGGCCAATTTTTGCATTTACCAAGCCAATTTACCTACAAAACCGGTATGTCTTTGGAGCGTGGGAAGAAACTGAAGATCTCGGAGTAAACCAACAAGGAGAACATACAAACTCCGTACAGACAGCACCTGTAGTTGGGATCAAACGCAGGTCTCCGGCATTGCAGTGCTGTAAGGCAGCAACTCTAGCGCTACGCCACCGTGCCGCCCTGGTGATTCTGAAATATTTTGGGACATGAAAGGATATGAAAAGCACTGCCTAAACGCACCCCATTTAGCTTTCATGCATTGCAATATCGATTCAATAGTGGTTTTATGTTCTCCCTATTATTGCATTAAAATCATCCTTGTTTTTGACAGACGAGTACTTTACCTGTTGTTGTCATCTCAAATGCCAGCCAGCTCCTCAGCGGCTGGGCTTCAGTGGTCTGGTACAACTTGCTCTGCAGTGATCTTCAGGTAAGGGCCTTTGGGAAATTTTCTCAGCTTTTGGGGGGGGTGGAGAGTGATTGCAATGACTCTCTTGTCTCCTTCTGCATCTCAGCTGCAGTGGATGCCGATATCTGCTGTGTGCTCTACTGGCTATCCAATTGAACAAGTGTTGATAGTAACTTCAAAGCAGAAATTATGATCACTGGGTGGACGACAGAAAGTGCTGGAGTAACTCAGCAGTCTGAAGAAGGGTCCCAACATCACCTATCCATGTTCTCCAGAGATGCTGCCTGAGCCGCTGAGTTACTCCAGCACTCTGTGAAACGTCACCTATCCATTTTCTCCAGAGGTACTGCCTGATCCGCTGAGTTACTCCAGCACTTTTGTGTATCAACCATCATCTGCATTTCTTTGTTTCATCTCCATATGATGCTAATACTGTACTCGATTATACCGACAAACGTCAATAATGGACACCATTTCCCACCACCCATTGTTATAATGAGGGTTTACTGTTGCAATGCTTGTAATTTTTTTGAATACAACTATTAACTCCATAGGAAGATCTCAGAGTTAAAATTCATCCCTATCTCTCCTAGAATATGATGTTCTTTTCTAACCCTCCCTTGGCACCATGGAGTCAGCTCTCAGAGGCACTGAGCTGGCAGTTTTCTTCAAACACCAAGAGAGAATTGAATGCTGAACAGCTTAACATGTTGGCAGAAAAATTATTTGGTGAGTTGATTACTGCCTTTCTTCGGGTAAGAGGTGTAGGTTGTGGTTACGCTACAGGATCAGTAATCCAAAAGGCTGAATTATTAATAACCCAGTGAGTGAAAGGTCTACAGATCTTACCATGATTATTTAAGGTTTTAAGCAACTCGTGATCAAACAATTGTGACCATTGGATTGTTGTTAAAACACAGTTGCCCAATCTTTAATCGTCTCTGGTCTTGATGATTCCAACACAGTCCTGACTGATCTCCCTAGTTTTCTCCCTTGTAACCTTGAGGTCACCTGAAATGCTGCCAATATCCTAACTTACACCGTGCGCCATTTACTCATCACCCCTGTGCTCACTGGCCTTTGTTTCTTGGTTCAGCAAAGCTCTGACATTAAAATGTTAAAATCTTTTGATAGTCTCGACCCTTCCGCACGCGTGCGTGTGTCTAATCTCCTTTAAACTTTCCCCCTTTTACTTTAAATCTATGGCCTCTAGTATTTATTATTTCCACTTGGGGGAGGGAGGGGGAAGAGATTGCTTTTACCGATCCGATCAATGCATCTCATAATTTTAATACTTCTGTCAGCTTACCCCTCAGCCTTTGATGCTCCTAAGAAAGCGATCCAACCACTCCTTGATTGAGAATGGTCAGCCATGATCACATTGAATGGAGGTGCTGGCTCGAAGGTCCGAATGGCCTCCTCCTGCACCTATTGCCTATTGTAGCTAATACACTCCAATCCAGGCAGTGTCTTCATAAACCTCTTCTACGTCCTCTCCAAAGCCTCCACATCCTCCCTGTATTCAGGGACGAAACAGATCTGCACGCAATAGTCCACAATGCAGCCTCCTCACAGTTTATAAAGCTGCAACCATGGGGGGGAGACAGCAGGACAGAGTGCATCGGCGAGCTGAATGCATGCAAAGTAGACCAATGGGTAGCTTTCAAAAATAAATTCTATTATGAGGTGACACTTTGGCTAAATTGACAAAATGTGTTTCATTCAGCAGTCTCGAGCAAAGTTCCATTTTGATTCCAATTTGGTGTTTTGTTTCTCTTGCATTCTTTAGGGGCTCAGGAAAACTATGCAGACTGTTGCATTACTTGGACAAAGTTTTCAAAGGTAAGATGAACGGATTGTTGGCCTTGATCTATTTTCCTGTCTGAAACAGGTAACCCTCAATTCCTCTCTATTCCAAAAACCTCAGATTTGAATATATTCAATGACTGAATTAGTACAGCTCTTTGGATTAGAGAATTCCAAAGATTAGCTACCCCCAGAGACGAGAAATGTTTCTTCATTTCTGTCCCAATTGGTCGGTCTCTTCCCCTGAGACCTCTCCCTCTAGATCTAGACCTTCCCCACTACGGCTCACGGCTTCTCCCCTGTAGGTTGGTCTTGGGATCTTGTAAGATTATACAACATTATGCGTTGTACACTGATCAGCCAAAACATTATGACCACTGACAGGCAAAGTGAATAACATTGATTATCTTGTTACAATGGCACCTGTCAAGGGGTGGGATATATTAGGCAGCAAGTGAACAGTCAGTTCTTGAAGTTGATGTGTTGGATGCAGGAGAAATGGGCAGGAGTAAAGACCTGAGTGACTTTGACAAGGGCCAAATTGTTTTGGCCAGACGACTGGGTCAGTGCATCTCTGAAACGGCAAGGCTTGTGGGGTGCTCCCGGTCAGCAGTGGTGAGTACCTACCGACAGTGGTCTGAGGAGGGACAAACCACAAACCGGCGACAGGCAGGGTGTTGGGCGCCCGAGGCTCATCGATGCGCGAGGGCAACGAAGGCTATTCCGTCTGATCCGAACCGACAGAAGGTCTACTGTGGCACAAGTCACAGAAAATGTTAATGGTGGTCACAGGAGGAATGTGTCACAATACACAGTGCATCGCTCCCTGCTGCGTATGGGGCTGCACACGGAGGACCAACAGCATATTAGGCAGGTGGTCATAATGTGTTGGCTCATCAGGTCATAATGTTTTGGCTGATCGGTGTATATTTTTACTGTATCAGTCTATGGTTTTATTCTAAGCATTTTTAACGGTTTTTGATGTCTTATCACAGGAGAATTTATCAAACCAGAACTTCTCCTTCTGGCTCTGGTTGCAAGGGATCCTGGACCTTATTAAGAAATACTTCGAGAATATCTGGAATGACGGGTAAAGTGGCCTCCAGTGTGGTGTTCTCATAGCTTTGATATTTAATGATACCCTTTAAAGCATGTGGAGAGATTTATACAGCTGCAGTTGATGGGTTGAAGTGGCCTTATGACTTAACATGAGCTGGGGCCATAATATATCTTGGCCAATTTCGCGAATAGATATTTGCACCTTCTCTTTGTTAAGATAAATCAGACCTATACAAAGTTGAAACATCGGTTTGGCTTGATTGTCCAGGTACTGAGGGAGTTAGATCTCCATAAAAGGTCTTGCCCATGGTGGATAGACACAAAATGGTGGAGTGAGTCAGCAGGGCAGGCAGTATCTCTGGAGAGAAGAAATGGGCAACGTTTCTGGTCGAGACCCTTCTTCAGACTGAGAGTCAGGGGAGATAAGGAAGGGTAAGGTGTGCACAGAGATCATGGTGGTGAGGGGGATGACAAGGAAGGCCAGCTGTTGTCCGAAAAAGCGCAGGTTAACACGTTGGTGACTAAAGAAACAGAGTCTGTTCCAAAGTGGCTGATGTTGGTTTTGCTATCTTCCAGGCACATCATTGGGTTCGTGAGCAAGAAGAGAGAGCGTAAATTGTTAAAACATAAGCTGTCTGGCACGTTCCTGCTTCGCTTCAGTGAGAGCATTAAAGATGGTGGTATTACATTTACATGGGTAGAGCACTTGCCCAATGGTAAGTAATGAAAGGGTAACTTGGGGAGTGTAACAAGGAGAGTTCTTGTCCCTTGATGTAAATGGGGGAGGGCTTGTTCTTCTGAGGTGGTCATGTTATTTTGAATTTATACAGAGTCACTTTAAATGAATTAATATTCCCAAGAACGTGCGGCACGGTGGCGCAGCGGTAGAGTTGCTGCCTCACAGCACCAGAGACCCCGGTTCTATCCCGACTGTTTGTGCTGTCTGAACGGAGTTTGTACATTCTCCCCGTGACCGCGTGGGTTTTCTCCAAGATCTTCGGTTTCTTCCCACACTCCAAAAACGTACAGTTTGTAGGTTCATTGGGTTGGTATAAATGTAAATTGTCCCTAGTGTGTGTAGGACCGTGTTAATTTGCGGGGATCGCTGGTCGGTGTGGAGATGGAGAGGTGGCTTCATTGAAGTATACAAAATTCTTCGTGGTCTTGATGCTGGGAAGGAGGGGGAGGGGAGGTGTTTCTCCCTGGCTGGGGACTACACAGCCAGGGGTCCTGGTCTCAGAATAAAGAGACAGAGTTGAGGAGAGATTGTTTTTTTTAAAAATCAGCCAAATGGCTTGCTCATGCTCCTATTTGTTGTGTTCTTTTATTAAATGATGCGTACGCTTTTGAAACCATTTGTGTTCTGCTTGTTAATAGTGCTGCTTGCTTCTGCAGGGGAATGCAAAATTCGATCTGTGGAACCGTACACCAAGGCACACCTGATTAACATCCCTCTCTCAGAAATTGTTCGATTCTACAAAGTAATGGCAGATGAGAATGTCCCTGAACACCCTCTGCTTTATCTGTACCCAAACATTCCCAAGGATGAGGCATTTGGGAAATATTACTTGGATTCAGATGCAGGTATATTTGTTTGATGAGGAGCAACGATAGTCGTGGTACCGTATGAACCATAACAAAGACCATTTGATTGTCTTAACACATTATTTTTTTAAAAACCTCCCTGGTTTGTTCTTTAAGTCTGTCTGGAGAATATTTTCTCAATACCGATCTTTGGTAGGTATTTCGAGTCTTGGAGTCAAAGAGCATGGATACGGGGTCCTTCAGTTTAATACATCCATGTCGTCCAAGATACCCCATCTAAGCTAATCCCATTTGGCCCATGTTCCTCTAAACCATTCCTATTGATGGAGTCCATTACTGCGATAATGAGGGAGGATATCCCAGAAGGTCTTCAAATGAGGCCATGTGGGTAGAGCTTAGAAACAAAGTTGGGGAGGGAGTGATAACTTTGCCAAGGATGTACTACAGACCTAACAATCATCAGGAGATGGAGGAGCATGTATGTAGACAAATCACAGGTGTAAGAACAATAAGGTTATGATAGGAGGTGATTTCAACTTCTCGAATGTTAACTGAGATTGCCTTCATCTGAAAGACTTGGAGGCGGTGGAATTAAAAAAAAATGTGTGTCAGACAGCTTTTTGAGCCAGTGTATCGTCTAATGAGAGAAGGGGCGGTACTAGACCTAATCTTGAGGAATGTGGGTGGTCAGGTCATTGAGAAGGGTCCAGACTTGAAACGTCACCGATCCATGATCTCTACAGATGCTGCCTGACGCACTGAGTTACTCCAACACTTTTCTTTGCTAAACTGGCATCTCCAGTTCCTTGTTTGTAAAAGTGATTGAAGTGAAGGACTAATAAGGCTCGGACATAGACTACGAATGGTTGGGACTTCTTACAATAGTAAGTTGGAAATACTGGAAGTGGGTGAGAGAGGGTCGGCAGCATCTAAGCATTGGCATTATTTACATCAAATATACAATGTAGTATGTTTAATTTTGAAGACATCTGAAATTTGAACAAACATGCACTTCACTATCATTGCCCCATTGGCTTCACATGGCATAAGGTGAACACATTTAAAAAAAACCTTGCCCAAGGTTCCTTGATATATCTGGGACTGTGGGGAAATAAAACTGAGATGAGGAGAAACTTTTTCAGTCAGAGAGTTGTGAATCTGTGGAATTCTCTACCTCAGAAGGCAGTGGAGACCAATTCTCTGAATGCATTCAAGAGAGAGCTAGATAGAGCTCTTAAGGATAGCGGAGTCAGGGGGTATGGGGAGAAGGCAGGAACGGGGTACTGATTGAGAATGATCAGCCATGATCACATTGAATGGCGGTGCTGGCTCGAAGGGCCGAATGGCCTCCTCCTGCACCTATTGTCTATAATAAGCAGCGGTAGAGTTGCTGCTTTACAGTGAATGCAGCGCCGGAGACTCAGGTTCGATCCTGACTACGGGTGCTGTACTGTAAGGAGTTTGTACGTTCTCCCCGTGACCTGCGTGGGTTTTCTCCGAGATCTTCGGTTTCCTCCCACACTCCAAAGACGTACAGGTATGTAGGTTAATTGACTGGGTAAATGTAAAAATTGTCCCTAGTGTGTGTAGGATAGTGTTAGTGTGCGGGGATCGCTGGGCGGCGCGGACTTGGTGGGCCGAAAAGGCCTGTTTCCGCGCTGTATCTGAAATATGAAATAAAATAAATATGAAAATATGATCAGAAATTGTTGCAATTCTCTTTATAAATGTGTCTTGTTTTGCAGACATGCAGTTGAAGCACAATAAATACTTGAGAACCCGATTAATTGTGGTATCGGAAAGGTGAGATTACTTTTTGACCATACCCGTGATTATTTGTTTCTAAGAGGTTGGGATTGCTTGGTCGACCATTATAGAGAGGGGAAGGGGCTATGTGTCACTGAGATCATTATTCTGCAAATGGAACCACTGTTATACACACATTCCTGCATGCATTGCTAAAACAATTGTTTGCATATCATCTTTTGCAGCTTATCCTTAGTTTAATCCTGATGCAGATGGTGAATGTGAACCATAATTAGATTGTCTTGCAAAAAGCGCTTTAATTCAACTCCATTTGCAGCTTTTGATCAAATATCACAAAGTAGTGAATTACTTTGAAGGGGCAGTCATGTTAGTGGTCATGTTGATGTCCCACTATCTGCAATGAGCTGCCCATTTAACAGCAGTTTTTCCTGGTTGAGGGAAGAATGGTAGCCAGGACATCAAGCTGAAGTCAATGTGCTCTTTGGAATAGGGCACCGAGAACCACCAAAATGGGTAGACAGAGCTCGTGTTTAACCTCCCATGGAATTGTTGTGTACTAATATCAGTTTAGATCTTGGATGTAGACTTGAACTCATGATCTACTGATTGTTGAGGGTAGGAGATCTTCCAGGATTCCTTCAATTTCTATTATGATTGAATCAAAGCAGCTATATTCATGTAGGGAAGAAAATGTTACCAGCATTTTCAAAGTTATTCTCCTTCCTCCCCTGTGCTGCTTTGCAGGCCATCTACTGAAATTTCCCTTGCAATGACAAATGGAGCAGACGATCTCCCATTGCTAGGTAAGATGTCACTTCTAAATGTTTCTTCCTTGCTAAGCGTTCTCAATCTTGTTGAGCTCTTTTAAACCATGTAATTTTTGCTGTTACATTTTTCTTCCTTTTATAGACAATAGGTGCAGGAGGAGGCCATTCGGCCCTTTGAGCCAGCACCACCATTCAATGTGATCATGGCTGATCATTCTCAATCAGTACCCCGTTCCTGCCTTCTCCCCATACCCCCTGACTCCGCTATCCTTCAGAGCTCTATCTCGCTCTCTCTTGAATGCATTCAGAGAATTGGCCTCCACTGCCTTCTGAGGCAGAGAATTCCACAGATTCACAACTCTCTGACTGAAAAAGTTTTTCCTCATCTCAGTTCTAAATGGCCTACCCCTTATTCTTAAAATGTGGCCCCTTGTTCTGGACTCCCCTAACATTGGGAACATGTTTCCTGCCTCTAACGTGTCCAACCCCTTAATAATCTTATACGTTTCGATAAGATCCCCTCTCATCCTTCTAAATTCCAGTGTATACAAGCCTAGTCGCTCCAGTCTTTCAGCATATGACAGTCCTGCCATTCCGGGAATTAACCTAGTAAACCTACGCTGCAAGAATATCCCTCCTCAAATTTGGAGACCAAAACAGCACACAGTACTCCAGGTGCAGTCTCACTAGGGCCCTGTACAACTGCAGAAGGACCTCTTTGCTCCTATACTCAACTCCTCTTGTTATGAAGGCCAACATTCCATTAGCTTTCTTCACTGCCTGCTGTACCTGCATGCTTCCTTTCAGTGACTGATGCACTAGGACACCCAGATCTCGTTGTACGTCCCCTTTTCCTAACTTGACACCATTCAGATAATACTCTGCCTTACTATTCTTACCACCAAAGTGGATAATAACCTCACACTTATCCACATTAAACTGCATCTGCCATGCATCCGCCCAGTCACCCTGCAACCTCATAGCATCTTCCTCACAGTTCATTCCCTATCTTTCCCTATTCTTCCCATACCTCTTTGCTTTCGTTCAAGTTATTTTGAAAAATACAATCTTGGTTACAACTCCACACACTACATAATCTGGGGACCAATATTTTGTGTATTTGGGTGATACAGACCTTGCCTTAAAGCCACCTTCCAGAAGTTAATGATCCAGAATCAACATTGTAACATTTGTGCACTTAATAAGTGTGCTGGCACCTGGTTTCTCCTTGCATATATCAAATTCAGTTGTGTGCCTACTTAAAAAAACAACTCATTCTCACTGTTGTCTGTTTATCCAATGTATTTAAGGATTGGGGAGTCGTTATACTCTCAGCCATCTTCCAGCTCAGTTAGTGACTAAATTGGTTCAGTTGATTTCTGTTGTAGTATTTATATGGGGGGTGGGGTGGAAGAATGGAAATATTTTACTGTTTTGAAAAATCAATCAAATTAATTACCTGTGTGTATGTCTTTCAACATTACTGAGAGTTGTACATATCAGATAAGTGATAGGAGCAGAATTAGGCCAGCATCTGCAGTTCTTTCTTACATATTTTGCCCATCACATCTACTCTGCCATTCAATCATGGTTGATCTATCTCTCTCTCCCAACCCCATTCTCCCCATAACCCCTGACCCCCGTACTAATCAAGCATCTAAAATATCCATTGACTGGGCCTCCACAGCCTTCTGTGGCAAAGAATTCCACAGATTCACCACCCTCTAGCTAAGGAAATTTCTCCTTATCCCCTTCCCAAAGGATCGTCCTTTAATTCTGAGGCTGTGACCTGTGCAGATGCAGTGTGTGGGAGGCCAACATGGAAATTGCTGCAGTGCGCTGATGGGTGACGCAGGGATGCTTCTTAAGTGTATGGGAAGCAGATTGGCATAGCGAGTGCTTTATTCCACGTTAAATATGCTGTACCGGATCTGGAATGGTACCAGATGCCTGAAATTGTGTTGTACACAATTTACAATGTCCTTAATGAATACAGTTTAAGAGGGGTAGGACAGTGACCGAGTATCTCACTTAAATATCTCTACAAACAATGATACAAAAGTACATTTGTCTTCTCCCAAGGTGCTACTTGCTTTTATTTCCTGGGTTTCTCTCAAACTCTCTACTACATTCTTGCTATTGAGGGCGTGCAGTGTAGGTTTACTAGATTAATTCCCGGAATGGCGGGACTATCATATGTTGAAAGACTGGAGCGACTAGGCTTGTATACACTGGAATTTAGAAGGATGAGAGGAGATCTTATCGAAACGTATAAGATTATTAAGGGGTTGGACACGTTAGAGGCAGGAAACATGTTCCCAATGTTGGGGGAGTCCAGAACAAGGGGCCACAGTTTAAGAATAAGGGGTCGGCCATTTAGAACTGAGATGAGGAAAAACTTTTTCAGTCAGAGAGTTGTGAATCTGTGGAATTCTCTGCCTCAGAAGGCAGTGGAGGCCAATTCTCTGAATGCATTCAAGAGAGAGCTAGATAGAGCTTTTAAGGATAGCGGAGTCAGGTGGTATGGGGAGAAGGCAGGAACGGGGTACTGATTGAGAATGATTGAATGGCGGTGCTGGCTCGAAGGGCCGAATGGCCTCCTCCTGCACCAATATTGTCTATTGTCTACATGCTTGTGAAACTCAACTGGAGTGCTGATGTCTTTTTAGCAAGCATGCAGTAATGAATCTTCACCTCCACCACTTACTCATTTTATTTTGTTTTCTCCCCTCTGTCCCCCAGCAGATTTGATGGAGTGGGCGTGTGAGCATGAGTGATGACGTTGTGTATTCAAGAAATCTCTTTCTGATGCAGAATAAGTCTTCAATGTTATAGTTTCTGGTGTTAGGATATGGAACCTCCTCCAATTTCAATACTCTGCTATACAGAATATGTTTCCATAATGTGCTTAATTCTTAGATTGATGTGCACTTACTGAAAACAGACCTTTTAAAGTTCTTAATGCATTTTGTATGTAAGTAAAGCAAACCAATACTGTTGATGCACTTAGGGAGGGTTTGGGTTTCCAGCAGGGAACTATCTAATTCTCGTGATTAAGACGTTGGAATCACGTTGGAAGAAGATTTTATCTGGACTGGTGTTACATTCAAGAAACTTTGGCAGTAAAGGAAGAATGTGGCCTTTCCTCTTGCCCCTTATCTAAATCAACACTAAACCTGATGTCTTTCCCTGCCTGGATGCCATTGCCCTGCTGCACTAAATGACTTGCATATGCAGGGATTTTACTGTTTAGGCACCATTCTGAATTTTAAACAATGTTGTCATTGTACAGGTTGAGTGCGCCAGTCCAATATTTTCTCTTTTTTTGCACTGCACATTAGAACTGTGGGGTGTAATTTGTCCACGATTGTGATTGTTTATCATCATGCGTCGGGAGAGAAACGTGGCGCTGTTTCGATTATGACTATTTTGCTGCTTTGTGAGGTCGCTAGCTTTTGCCCATCATGTTTAGAAATGTTTTAAACTTGCCATCTTTTGGCTTAATTTCTGCAGTGCGTCCATATGCGCTGTTGTGGTTGATACACAAATGCCACTAGCTTTGCTGCTTCTGGTTCAAACTCCACTGCTGAACTTGTGCATGGAGCCTGGACTGAGAAAATGCCACTTTGCCTTTGGATAAGATAAAGGCCCCACTTGTCTCCTTGGGTGGATGTTAGGATGTTTGAAAAAACAGGAGATTCGCAAGATTCTTTCTGCAGATTCCCCTGAATGACACAAATTTACTTGATTTACTGTTAAAAGTAGTCTTTATTTTTGTTCACCGCCGATTAAATATGCTCACTGCACAGAAGCACAGGTTTCTCAGCTATTTAATAAACAATTGACGCTTATCCTCCATGTTATTGCTGCTATGTGTTGCAAGAGGTTTCCTTCCATTTTTAATGATACTCCACAAGAGTACCTATTTTGGAAACTTTTCCATATAAGCTGATAACACCACAGAAGAGATTCTCTTTTTCTTGTATATTCAACTCGAAGGCTTGTTTTAGGAACATCCAAAGACTAAAACCAACCCAATAAGGTTGCATTGTTTTAAATTTTCAAACAAAGGAGCCTTTTTGAAGGCCCATATTTTGCGTTTCTTTTTAAAACTCCAATTTGCTTTCTCTTTTGTGTATCTTACGATTGTAAGAAATGCAGGAAAAGGTTCTGTACAGAAATTTTGTACTGTCTGGTTTTGAAAGTTGGGCTTCAAGAAAAAGGAAGGTGACTCATAGCAGGACCTTGAAAATAGTGTTTTATGCTCTTTTATAGCAGCAATATTGGATGAGTTGGAGTTGAACCTGGCTGCTCGACGTGTTTTAGGTTTGAAAACAATTGAAATTCTTCAGGCTTGATTAAGGTTCAGATTAGGTCAGGTCAGGTTGGATATATTAGGGTCTCGACCTGAAACGTCACCCATTCCTTCTCTCCCGAGATGCTGCCTGTCCTGCTGAGTTACTCCAGCATTTTGTGTCTGCCTTGGATATTTTTAAATATACCAAACAGGTTCTAGTTGAGGCTTGACACAGCCAAGTCTCACTGGCTCAATGGGTAATACTCTTGCCTCAGAATTGGTTGCTTCATCTTGCTCCAGAGATTTGGGCATGAAAAGATTTGGTTGACATTCCAACTGCAGTGCTCAAGGAGTAATGCACTGACAGTGGCTCTTCTTTCAGATGAGATGTTGCACCTAGGGTTGCCAACTTCCTCACTCCCAAACAAGGGACAAGCCGGGCAGCCGCCATTGGTGGAACGGGAGCACGTGGCCGCTGGCTGGGTGAGATCACGTGGGGCGCGGGGCGGTGAGGTCACTCTTTGTCCCTTGTTTGGGAGTGAGGAAGTTGGCAACCCTACTAATACGGGACAAGGGCGGTCCCCTACGGGACAAACTAATTTACCCCAAAATACGGGATGTCCCGGCTAATACGGGACAGTTGGCAACCCTAGTTGCACCACGGCCCTGTGTGTTGGAGGTGAATGTGAAAAATCTCACGATGCTATCTTGAAGAATAGGGGATTATTCTTGGTGTACTGAGCAATACTTATCTCAGTTTACATTTTTATAAAGTAATATTATTATGGATGCAGCTTTTTTGGAGCTTGCTCAGCACAAAATGGCTGTCATACCTCCTGCATCACAACAGTGACTGTGCTTCAAATGTACTTCACTGGTGACAAACTAGATTATTTTACCCTCGATCTGGTTTAGTAAATATACTAAAACTAATACACCGACCGGTCTTGATTCAACAAGTTTATTCCGTTCCACCCCAGGGCACTTACTTTGGTCTACAGTCTCCAACTCCCAAAGAGTCCAAGGTGTTTCCCAGAGTAAGTGACATTTAATACAAAATCTAAGCATATAATCGTTCACAATTTGGTGCCCCCCCCCCCTTCAGTTGTCCAATCATTATCCAGGAATATCACGTGCTCACAGTTCTTTTCGCCCTAATCGGCTGCAGGGAGTTACAAACTGCATCTTGTTATTGCAAGTATAACAACGATAGTGGGCTACTCCCGAAGGTCATATGCTGATAAACAAATGACTCCCTGCTGATAGTTCAGATACGGCCCTGAAGAAGGTGAATTTGTGTGAATTTCCACTCGGTATTTGGTGCTCTGCATTCGACCACTGTTTTCTGTACTTTCCCACTGCGTTTGGTACTGCTAGTATACTTTCTCACCAGTTGTAGACCATTTAGGATTACCCTTGGCCAAGAAAGGCAGTGAAGAAATGCAAGTTGATTGTCTTTGTAATAGGACTGACACTTGCTCGATTCTTGTGCAATAAGTTTCTGGAGCAGAAATGTCCGAATTTCTGGAAAATAACCTTGGACTGCCTTATATTCAGATCTTCAGACATTAGGGAATTGACATACTAACTTCAGTTTCTATATGTTGCTTACTGTATGTACTTGAAGTTTGGTTCACTCTGTGCTTATATTTTGAAGATATTTGAAGGTATATTTTGAATATATTGCAAACAAGAAGCCATGCTTTTGCACAAGTCAATGTACCTTCCTACACCCACCTGAGACAGTGCTCATTGCAAGTTATCTTAAAATGTAATCAAAAACTGTGGTATGAACACTCAACTTGATTTACAATTTATACATGCCTTCAGCTTCAGCAGTGCTTCATATTTTCCCTCACGTTGTTACTTGTTTGGCAATCTGGTTCAGGAAGTTGTTCTTGTACCCAGATTGCATGGCTGACCACTTTCGAGAGGACCAAATATTTTAGGGCTCCTTGCAGACATGAATTCCACTTGCAGTCTTGACTGATGCACTGTCAAGCTTCTCCACTAGTTCAGTTGCAATCTGAGTTATCTTATTGAGGGAGAATGAAGAAACTAATAGATTTCAGGATTCTCTCCAGCTCCTCTCTCCCCCCCCCCCCCCCCCCCTCACTCCCATTATATTAATCTCCTCTATGTACTCGAGTTCCCAATCATTAGAACATACGTTAAAGCTTTAAGACATTCTGTATGTTCAGTAGTAATAACCATAGTGGCTCCAGCAACACTGAGCAAGAATAGCCTTCTGAAGGTAAATGCAAAACTTTCATGGTTGTATGGACCATCACCATTGCCTGACTGTACTGACATGTAGTGCGATTTGATTGTTCTGTATCGTTTATTGAATAATGCACTGCTTCTGCATTTTAGTTTTGCGATTTTAAACAGAATAAACCAACTTCCATGCACTTAAATGCTGTTTCAATCATTTATCACTGGATTCAGAAATAAAAGTAAACAGCAGATATCTTGGCTTTCTTTTTGGATAACAAGATCTTTCATCAAAATATTTCACTGTGTGAATGGGATTCTTTGGCTATAGTCTGTCTTGGTCCCACAATTATAATGCACTTCATCATCCTATAAAAATGTATTCATTTTGCAAGAAATAAGCCTGAAACTCAAAAGTTGAAGATTCAGCCGAAGTCTAAAGAGCAGTCTGAAGGGCTAACAAGATAGAATCCTCTGTTCTTGAGTCACTGCTTTGGGAAGTTGATTTTAGTCAAATTCTGGGAGGCTTAGTCATGTCGGCATGGTTTAGTAGGTGCCCTGAATCTGCCGCCCTTCTAGGTACACGATTTCAACTTGCTCTGAGGGGAAGTGTTCTTATTAGTTTAGAGATACCGCGCGGAAACAGGCCCTTCGGCCCACCGAGTCCACACCGACCAGCGATCCCCACACACTTAACACTACACACGCACACGAGGGACAATTTTGCCAAGCCAATTAACCTACAAACCTGTATGCCTTTGGAGCGTGGGAGGAAACTGAAGATCTCGGAGAAAACTCACTGGGAGAACGTACAAACTCCGTACAGACAGCACCCGTAGTCAGGATCGAACCCGGGTCTCAAGCACTAAGGCAGCAACTTTACCGCTGCACCATCTGTGACTGTTAAACATTCACTGATTCTCAAAGGCAAAGGAACTTTTAAGAATGGCCTGAACTATTCAACTTGGGCCGATTACACATTACAGATATTTAAGGGATACATCGATTAAAGCTTTAATCATCAGTCTTCCCTTGCTAATTATAATCCTGATGAACTGGAACAACATACAATTCTTTGTCGAGTAATTGTATTTTTTATTGCATTACCACAAAATAAATAGCAATTTAAAAACACTGAATTATGCCTATACCTTTACTTGAGACAGTGACACTCAACTCAACTGTACACTCAAAAGCTGCTAGAGGACAGTAATTTCATAATTCATAATATACAAGTACAACATTGACAAAAAAAAACAATCTACTAAAGCCAGGAGTATTTGTGCAGTTTGCACCTCAACTATATGGAAAAATGTGAGAGATGATTTTTGTCAGTACTGACTCTAAGGTTAAATTAACTCAAGTGAAGAAAAGTACATTGCTAAGTATTTGGTATGTCCAATATAGCTGTTCTTCAGATAGTTCCATGCGTGACTGAGTAAAAAGTGCTGGTGGTGGGGTTTTATTGCCTTATTTTCCTTTCCTACTGGTTCTTGAATATCTTCTATTTTATTTAACCTTTTCTGATTCTATGCTGTTCAATTACTTCTCGCAGATATTTTAAATTTCCTTTGGATCGTTGTGGGAGTATCTCATTCGTTTATTTTGGACGTAATCACTTGGTCTGGACTTGCACGTGACAGCAGCTTTTGAGTCAACCATTCAAAAATGGAAGAAATCTGCAAATAATGGTCTACTCTGGTCTACCTTACTACTCTGAGGCATGTTGGCCACTGGACCTACAATAGTTCTTCTGGACACTGCTGGGACAGTGTACAGCTACCACACAACTACATCACTGACGTGACACTGGAACTGGGGCCGCCTTTCAGGCTTTTGTAACCAAAGTAGTTGATGATGTTTCAACTCCTTTGCTAGTCGCCCCTGCATTTTCATTAGATGTATCCTCTTCACACTCTGTGGACTCCGACACTGGGTACGATGTCTGGTAGTTTCTTAACAGCTTTGCAACGTGCTGATGGTTGAAGTGAATTGCATCATCGAGAGGAGTATTGCTCCACCTGTGAAAATAATTGAGGACAACTCAAAATTGACTGCAGCTTCAAGTTCTCTGGACATATTTAAAGTAGCACGTTTGGAAACGGATAGTTTTTCTCACTTTGTTTAGTTTTGAGATACAGTGCGGAAACAGGCCCTTTGGCCCACCGAGTCCACACCGACCAGTGATTCCCACACATTAATACTATCCTACACACACTAGGGACAATTTACAGAAACCCACGCAGGTAACGGGGAGAACATACAAACTACATGCAGACAGCACCCGTAGTCGGGATGGAACCCGGGTCTCTGGCGCTGTAAGGCAGCAACTCTACCGCTGCGCTGCCCACTTAAGATGTTCCACCGTGAGTACACTATGCCAAGAATGATGAGCGGAATAAGTTAAACTGAATTTATAATGCTGCTTGAATTGGATTTCCATGAGTGTTTATAGTGTTGAATCTGGGGAGAAATACTATATACAACTCAATTACAACTCATGAGTATCAGATGTTTATGGATTACATATCAGAACAGTTTTGGTCTCCAAATTTGAGGAAGGATATTCTTGCTATTGAAGGCGTGCAGCGTAGGTTTACTAGGTTAATTCCCGGAATGGTGGGACTATCATATGTTGAAAGACTGCAGCGACTAGGCTTGTATACACTGGAATTTAGAGGGATGAGAGGAGATCTTATCGAAACGTATAAGATTATTAAGGGGTTGGACACGTTAGAGGCAGGAAACATGTTCCCAATGTTGGGGGAGTCCAGAACAAGGGGCCACAGTTTAAGAATAAGGGGTAGGCATTTAGAACTGAGTTGAGGAAAAACTTCTTCAGTCAGAGAGTTGTGAATCTGTGGAATTCTCTGCCTCAGAAGGCAGTGGAGGCCAATTCTCTGAATGCATCCAAGAGAGAGCTGGATAGAGCTCTTAAGGATAGCGGAGTCAGGGGGTATGGGGAGAAGGCAGGAACGGGGTACTGATTGAGAATGATCAGCCATGATCACATTGAATGGCGGTGCTGGCTCGAAGGGCCGAATGGCCTCCTCCTGCACCTATTGTCTATTGTCTAACTGAACTCCACAACGAGAAGCGCACCAATATTCATCTTTAAGTTAAATTGGACTTTTGATGAAGCAGAAAGCGTGTGTTGAGCATGGGCTGCAGGGAAAGCAATCTTAAAACCTTCCCAATATCCTCTGCTGCTGAGGTCTGCCACTCACCTGTCCTTACAGAACGGATTTACACGACATGCATCGAGAAGAAAGCAAACTACTTCCACGTGACCTGCATAAAATGGAATAAGCATTCAGTGACTTCAAAGCAGTGGAGTTGCGGACAAGATATGCTATGGATCAGATCCTACTATTTTTTCGTATCTGGGATCTAGATTAATATCCATGTCTTCTCTTAGATGTTGGAGCCTTGCAAACCTGACCCAATTTCATGAAGATTGGGAGGGGGGGGGGGGGGGGGGAGAGAGGTAATGATCAGTTATTACAGTGATGAATGAAAGTATATTGCCCTTATTCCTCCCACCCACACTCCCTCCCCAGAATTATGAAAACTGCAAGACGTACTTTTAGTACTGCTAACTTTATCCATACCTTCAGCAGCAGCTATGTGCAAGGGTGTACGCGAATCATAATCTTTCTGTTCCATGTCCATAGCAGAGAGTGCAAATCTGGGAAAACAAGAGAGCACACCGTGGTCAGACAGTGCATACATTCAAGATAGACACAAGGGGAAAGCCTCAGTCTGAAGAAGGGTTTTGACCCGAAACGTCACCCATCCCTTCACTCCAGAGATTTAGATTTATTTTAGAGATACAGCGTGGAAACAGGCCCTTCGGCCCACCGAGTCCGCGCCGCCCAGCGATCCCCGCACATTAACACTATCCTACACACACTAGGGACAATTAAAAAAAAGATTTTTTTAACATTTGCCCAGCCAATTAACCTACATACCTGCACGTCTTTGGAGTGTGGGAGGAAACCGAAGATCTCGGAGAAAACCCACGCAGGTCACGGGGAGAACGTACAAACCCCGTACAGTCGGCGCCCGTAGTCGGGATCGAACCTGAGTCTCCGGCGCTGCATTCGCTGTAAGGCAGCAACTCTACCGCTGCGCCACCGTGCCGCCCAGATTGCTGCCTGTCCCGCTGTTACTCCAGCATTTTGTGTCTACCTTCGCTGTAAACCAGCATCTGCAGTTCCTTCCGACACAAGGAAACCTTACTGTCACATATAAATAAGTACTCACCTCCGCAGTGCGGCTATATCACCACTGTAAGCAGCAAATAGCAAGTTTACTACTGACTCCTCCTGGTGGATCAATAAAAATAAGATTTAAAAATTAGGTTTCTTCTATATATAACTAAATTAACAATTGATCAGAGCCCATTCAGAGTATTAATGCATCAGGTCTGCTCTTCCACACTTCTTGGACTCTCCTCATCCACTGAATCCCCCCCCCCCATCTTTGCACATTCCCTTATCCTAGACTTTTCTCCATAATTTAATTTCATGTTTGTGCAATACATGAGCCAAAATATTATGACCACCTGTCTAATAAGCTGTTGCCCCTCCGTGTGCAGCCCCATACGCAGCAGGGTGCGATGCACTGTGTATTGTGACACATTCCTCCCGTGACCACCGTTAACATTTCCTGTGACTTGTGCCACAGTCGACCTTCTGTCGGTTCGGATCAGATGGGATAGCGTTCGTTGCTCTTGTGCATTGATGAGCCTCGGGCCTGGCAGAAGTACCTGACAGAAGTCGATGCCTGTCACACTGAGCCTGTCACACTGAGCCTGTCGCCGGTTTGTGGTTTGTCCCTCCTCGGACCACTGTCGGTCGGTACTCACCACTGCTGACCGGGAGCACCCCACAAGCCTTGCCGTTTCAGAGATGCTCTGACCCAGTCGTCTGGCCATAACAATTTGGCCCTTGTCACAGTCGCTCAGGTCTTTACTCCTGCCCATTTCTCCTGCATCCAACACATCAACTTCAAGAACTGACTCTTCACTTGCTGCCTAATATATCCCACCCCTTGATAGGTGCCATTGTAACAAGATAATCGATGTTATTCACTTTGCCTGTCAGTGGTCATAATGTTTTGGCTGATCAGTGTATGTGCTGTGCAAATACTGGTCACTGAAATACCGTTATTATTCATTATTTCATTATTATTATTATACTGCACATGACACTTTCAGTGCCTTCTATCTTTTGACTGGTGGCAGACCAATTTCCCTCTGGCATAAATAAAGTCGTATCGTATCTCCTTCCACGGTCGATGGACACTCTCCCCTAACACAGACTCACCCACTGAATCCCCTTCCACATTGCACAGGCCTGTTGCCCTCTTGTGGACTCCCTGCCGAGTGAATCCCCTCCGAAAGCCCGCGATCATGCTCCCTTTCCACGGACTCCACTGAGTCGCTCCCCAGCATGTTGTTTTTCCAATAGATCACTTACCCTGGCTTCACTTCCATTTCTCCGTGGATCCAGTTTCCTGGCAAAATGCCTCAGGTTATCATAGTTATGAAAGTTGAAGAGGGAGACCAGCTCCTGGAAGAGAAAAGAGCTCCTTAGAAGAGTTTGCCTCGTGATTTTCCTCAGTCGCAGTCTGAAGTAAAGCGTCACATAACTCTGCAATAAGTAGTGCAGGTGATTGAGTTGGTGAGTGACATTCTTCTTTAATTTCATACCTGACAGAAGTCGATGCCTCTCACACTGTTGCCAACTTTGTCCAAGGCGGGAGACCAACACATGACACCCATCACATTGGGCACCACCAGCAGAACGCCACCAGAAACACCAGATTTTGCTGGAAGGCCAACCTGTGGGCACACATGTTTCTGTTAGCTGAGCGAGACGGGTGGGTAGCAAGGGGAATACCAATTGTGGTCCCCATCGGCATTCCCCTCCCCTCTCCACCATTCCTTTGGTGGAAAAATGCAGACCTTGAAGTAACAATTAGATTGAGTTTGGCTGTGATGACCCCATTCCCAGATAGCTTATCTGAGTATGAGTGCCAACTATCTCACTCCCAAATAAGGGACAAGGTGACGTCACCGTCCCGTGCCCCAAGTGACCTCACCCAGCCAGCGGCCACGTGATCCCGCTCCACCAATGGCAACCGCCCGGGCCGGGAGGTGGGTTGCTACGCAACCTCCATTAGGGGCAGCGCCCGGGCCTCCGGATCTACACTGTCCGGGCCTACACTGTCCGGGCTTACAGCGCCCCCCCCCCGGGCCTAATACGGGACAAGGGCGGTCCCTTACGGGACAAACCAATTTAGGCCAAAATACGGGATGTCCCGGCCAATACGGGACAGTTGACAACCCTATATCTGAGGGTCATACATGAAGTTTGGCAACCTCTGAAAGATACCTGGGCATGATTGTGGAACTACACCAGAGTTCAATGCCAGACTAGAAAAAGGAGAAAAAAAATCAGTTCAAAATTAGATCCCAAAGTACAATTGCCCAGTTGAATAATAAAAACTCCTTGGCATGAACACTACCAAAACACTGGAAATGACAGACTTATTAAAAACTTTCCCAAAAACTTGAACTGTTTCAAAATGGCACCATTTTTATATTTTACTCACCAAACAATTGATTCAGCAGCATATTTAGATTAGTTTAGTTATACAGCGCGGAACCAGGCCCTTCGGGCCACCGAGTCCACGCCGACCGGCGATCCCCGCACACTAACACTATCCTACACATACTAGGGACAATTTTTACATACACTAGGCCAATTAACCTACAGTACGTCTTTGGAGTGTGGGAGGAAACAGGAGCACCTGGAGAAAAGCCACGCAGGGCACGGGGAGAAGGTACAAACTCGTACTGACAGCACCCGTAGTCGGGATCGAACCCGGGTCTTTGGCGCTGTGAGGCAGCGACTCTACCGCTGCGCCACCGTACCAGACAATGTTGGGGAACACAGACAGCATGACAGAACATTGAAGCTAGAGGGTGGGGCGTGAAGGGATTGTTCTGCAGCACATAATTTCCTAGCCCAAGCAGCTGCGGCTTGCCTGCAGTCCGTTTGTCTTTTGTGTTTTTGTTGTTTTTTGTCTTAATTGTCGTGTTTAGATGTGATGTAGTGTTTTTTGTGGTTGTGTGTTATGTGTGTGTGGGGGGGGGGGGGGGGACTGTAAAATTGTCTCTTCCGAACGGAGACCCGACCTTTTTTTTCTGGGTGGTGTCTCTGTTCCCGCTGCGGCCTACCGTCGGCCAAACACCTGGAGCTGGCGGCCTCCAGCTGGGACCACCTGGGCTCTGGTTTGCAGAGCCCGCGGACCGGACTCATTATCTGCGGAGCTGGCTGCCTGCGGAGGCTGTGGTGGCGCTGCGAGTGCGGCTGCGACTCGCCTCCGGAGGCTTCATCAGCGGGCCGCGTGGATATCGGAAGCTCGCAGGCCCCTGGGTGGGGGCCGACATCGGGAGCTCCGGCAGTGGCAGCGTCTTCGCCCGCCCCGAATCGTGGGGCTTGGGTCGGCACGCTGCGAACCTTTCACCGTCCGGCGCGGCCTGGAATAGGCGGCGGGATTTTCTCTGCCAGGCGAGGGCTTCAGTGTCGGGAGCCCCGACCGCCGCGACGTGGCAAGTTCAACAGCCTGACCGTGGGAGAGGACGGCAGGGGAAGAGAAAAGACATTCTGGCCTTCCATCATAGTGAGGAGGTGACTGGAGGAGACTCACTGTGATGGATGTTTCTTTTTGTTTGGTGTTGGTTTATGATTGTGTGTGTTATTGCTTATTTTTATTGGTCTAATTGTTGGACCATGGGTAATCTTTCATTTCACTGCACATTTATGTGTACGTGACAAATAAATTGACTATTGACTGAACATATCAAACCACTAGATGGCAAAATTGCACAAGGTTTCACTATAAAACCAAAATACTGTGAATGCTGGAAATCTGAAATAACGGCAGAAAATGCTGAACTATTCTGATGAAAGGTCTGATCAGACCTCTTGGTTATTCATTTCAGTTACAAATTTAAATCAGCACACTACAATTAATCACTGTGTTAAAACTGATATGTCTTTGCAAACTGATTTATTTTATCAGCACCGCATTCCTTGTTGAATCCATGTGCTGAACAATTATGATATTAAATTTAAAAACAATTGCTAATTTTGTGATCTGACTTTCTTGTTGATAATTGTCAAAGAAAGGTTAATACATCCAGGAGATTGTGTGGATCGAGATGGGTGCTTGGGTGTCTCAGAAATATTGTAATCTGAAGATAGACACAGAGTGCTGGAGTAACTCAGTGGGACAGGCAGCATCTCTGGAGAGAAGGAATGGATGACATTTCGGGTCAAGACCCTTCTTTGAACTGAAGAATTATTCAGTCTATTCATACTATTGTAATCTGAACTGGTTGGCAGAAGGTGTTTGATGAGACAAAATTGGGCATTATTAATTCCGAAGCATAGTTGGTGACTGTTAAATCAGCAGCGATTATGTATTCCAAAGGTTTAGGCTAACAAATCCAAATATGATTTAAAATCCCACCAGATGTGATGGATAATTGATATTAAATGAATGAAATAGCCTTCAAATGTCCACCTCGTATCCTCCCGCAGTAGATTCACTGATTCAGCGAACCTCCATATGCAAAATAAAAGGCAACTTGAAACACTCTAAGCAGCAAAGTAAGGCACAGAATCTAGTCCACCTGATGGCGGCACCAAGCCCATTGCCAAGAGTGGCTTGGCAGCAAGCAAGCTGGATCTTGAAGGACGCCATCATGGTCGCTGTTATGAAAAGCTTACGTGAAAAGCAAATTCGCCCGAGAAGTCGTACATCCCGCAGGAGTGCATCAGGCTGAGGGTGTTCCTCACCGCCTCAGCACTCAGGATCCGCTCTCCAGTGATCGGGCAAATGCCACCATTGGCCAAGGTAGCTGCCATCACTCCACCCGATTCGCATGTCACCTCGATCGAGCAGAGCTGGAAGGGGAGGAAGAAAGTAAAACTTGGTGTCGCAGAAAGGCCAGAGGCAAAAGGGGAAAGCAAATCTAAACTTCAATGTGAGATTCTATTTCAATGACGTGAGGCGCTCCCTCACTTTTCGCGGGCCCCTCCTCACCCCACGGGCGCTCGAGCAACTCCCGCTGCACGGTTGCTCGGCGGGCCCGCCAAAACGGAGCGGACAACTCTGAACAGACTGTAGGTAAGACACAAAATGCTGGAGCAACTCAGCGGGTCGGGCAGCATCTCGGGAGGGGAGGAATGGGTGACGTTTCGGGTCGAGACCCTTCTTCTGACCGAGACGGAGAGAACACCAGGATAAAAAATATGAGGTATCGCTTGGCATCAGACGCTGCCCGCGGGTTGGCCAAAAGGCACGGCTCCCCCCTCCTGTCTCGGAAGTCAGCGACATGCTGGCGGCAAAGGGCAAGTGGCTGCCTGCAACCGGTCAAAGACGTTGTCAAAATGAAGTTGGCGCCCAGGAGGGGAACTGAGGAAGAGTTCTCAATGGTGTGAAGAAGAAGAAGAAGAAGAGGTCAGAAGAGATCCAAGTGGAAGAAGCAATTGGTGAGTGCTGGAATTTTGGTTTGTGGAGAAGAGGCCGGTGACTAAAAGTAAGAGGTGGGGGTTTAACATAAATTACTGAGCTTGCACGTATTTCTAGCATACTCTAGCTCTGTCAAATGTTTGCTTTGGTAATAAGTATATTAGGCTGCACCGAGCTGGAGAATTGCTCTCTGGCGAATTTCATGATTGGAGAGAGGGAGAAAAGTGATAACTCCTTGGGCAGAAGTGAGCACTCAAATCCCACACCCTCATCCATTCCACTATTCAGGGGGAATATGCACTAGACAGTTCTTCTCCATCAATTGAATGCTTTAGAAGTCCAATGGTAGTTATTATTTTGGATTGTAACTGTTGCAGTGAAGTGTAGCCACATATCCAGCATGCATCCAAGTGCATACAATTGTGAACACCATTCAGTCCGAAGCAGAGTCCTGAACTGAAATGCCGTCTGCCCATTCCGTCCACAGGTGCTGCCTGACACGCTGAGTTATTCCAGCACTTTGTGTTTGGCTGTTTGTGAAGCTGCTTTACCCACCTGGAAGTAAAAATCTAGCGTAGCAATCATGTCAACGCCCTCTGGAAAGCACTGGGATTAAAAAAAAGATAAGCTAAGATTACATCATGAAACATAAAACAGGGGCATCCTCTTTCTAATTTCAAAAACCATTCACATCAACAATCAAAGTAGCTCCAGCACTAGTGTCCCCATCAATGAGCCAGGTTCTCATTTCTAATGGTTACTACAAGCCTGTCGTTAAAATACTCTCAACTGATTTCAGTTGGATGCAGAAGGGTAAAATGGTGGGAGATGGCTAACTGATGACAGACTGCCATTTTTAAGGGATCTCTGAGATCACCGTTTAACCTAAAAATATAATGTTGGAATGAGACTTTTGCATTGTACTGAAGCAGAACAGAGCATCAGTGGATTTTGAGTTGCCAATGTCACTGGAGGGAAAGAGTAAACTGACCAGGGCTTATGTAAACAAGCAGCATCTTCCAAACGTCCACGTAGACAACAGTAAACCCGTTGTGTGAACAACAGGCAAACATTTAACTCCATGGCAACAACAGAAATGCTGGAAGAACGCAGCCAGTCAAGCAGCATCTGCGGTAGGAGAAACCAGTCAATATTTTGGGTCAGTGACTCTTCCTCAGAATCAGTAAATAAACCGAAACATTGTCCGTTTTTTTCCTTCCACAAATACTGTTTGTCTGTCTGAGTTTTACTTGTTTTCCCTTTAACTCTACAGCTTTGTTTTTTTGGCTTACCTTCTTCTCCTTCAAGTAATATCCAATGGCAAAATTCCTGTCTCCCGTTTCCTTCTCTGACTGAAACCTAGAAAGAAACAAGAGAATAGTCACAAAATGCTGGAGTCACTCAGGAGAGAAGGGATGGGTGAGGAGGATTCAAAGGAGAAGTTGTTAAGGGTAAGAACCAGCTCTGCTTGGCGGAGGAGAGTGTTAGTAGATGGGGATTGGCTGGTTCCTCCATCCCACTCCCTCTCCAGCCCACTCCCTCATCTTTACCATGGATGTCCAGTCACTCTACACTTCCATCCCCCACAAGGATGGTCTTGAAGCCCTCCGTTTCTTCCTCGACCGTAGAACCAGCCAATCCCCATCTACTAACACTCTCCTCCGCCTCGCAGAGCTGGTTCGTACCCTTAACAACTTCTCTTTTGACTCGTCCCACTTCCTCCATCCAGAGGCGTAGCTATGGGCACTCGCATGGGTCCTAACTACGCCTGCCTCTTTGTCGGGTACGTCGAACAATCCCTGTTCCGGACGTACACTGGCCCCATCCCCGAACTCTACCTCCGCTACATCGATGACTGCATTGGTGCTACCTCTTGAACCCATGCAGAACTCACTGAATCCATACACTTCACTTCCAATTTCCATCCTGCCCTTAAATATACTTGGACTATCTCCGACATCTCCCTCCCGTTTCTGGACCTCACCATCTCCATCACAGGAGACAGACTAGTGAATGACATCCACTATAAACCCACTGACTCTTACAGCTATCTGGACTACACTTCTTCCCACCCTGTCTCCTGCAAAAAGTCTATCCCCTACTCCCAATTCCTCCGTCTACGCCGCATCTGCGCCCGGGATGAGGTGTTTCACACTAGGGCATCAGAGATGTCCTCATTCTTCAGGAAACGGGGCTTCTCCTCTTCCATTATAGATGAGGCTGTCACTAGGGCCTCTTCTATATCCCGCAGCTCCGCTCTTGCTCCCCCTCCCCCCATTCGTAACGAGGGGGAACACACTCCCTTAGCCTACACTGTCCCAGCCGACAGCGGCCCGCGGGCCTAATACAGGACAAGGGCGGTCCCGTACGAGACAAACCAATTTAGCCCAAAATACGGGATGTCCCGGCTAATACGGGACAGTTGGCAACCCTAAGTGTCAGCCTAGTCGAACTGATGTTCTGGAATGGGACTCAAAACGATGATCCAAGCTAATCACCGAACAAAACTGAAGATTGGTAGCAAGCTCGCTAATGAAACATTAGGCTTCTCTAATGTTTAATGGCAAAAGTACAGGAGACTATTGCATGCTCTGTGTGGCTCTTTGGAGGCACAGGAATAGAGGCTGGCACTTACGTAGCATTGCTGAAGCCCACATATTCATGACCTGCCATCTTATTAAGGAAATGCATAACCTGGAGGCAAGAAAATAAAGTTAGACCCAATGTGCAATTTCTGAGAAGAAGAGTCTTGATGTTGGGTGTAATTATAATTGAAGTCCAGACTACATGGAACTCATTTGCTCTGACTTACTTGACCTACTCTTGTGAGATTTAATCGTGACGATAACAAATATTTTTAAAAGACACGACACAAGTGTTGAATATGCATCGTGAATTGTTTATCATGAGCTGCACAACATAACATGGAAAGGAGGTTCGTACGGTGGAGCCTTTGCACTTTCTTGAAGGTTTCTTTAGAATTTCCCTTATTCATTGCTTCCAAACAGCTAAGCCTACCCGAAGAAGGCCTCCTTTTAAACTAAATAAGCCCCAACAGCACAAGTTTTTTTTTGGTTCGGCGCATTGGATTTTCTCCATGGCAGTCAACTAAAGGACAGGTCAAAGAGTCTCTGGATACATTGCCATCTCATTCTTGCTATATTGTTCTTGTAATACTTACACAGTCAAACTTTTCTGCTTTGTTTGCTCCAGGCTGAAAATACAAGTGGAAAAACAGTGTTAGAGCCCCAAAATATTCCTTGTGGCACCTCGTTCAAAAACTCATGAAAATCCATGCAGCCATCTTGTGACAGAGTACATAAGGTCATAAGTGATAGGAGCAGAATTAGGCCATTTGGCCCATCGAGTCCACATCCTCCTCATAACCTACAAAGCCCTCCATAACCTAGCCCCATCCTACCTGACCGACCTCCTCCACAGGCACACTCCCACCTGCACCCTCCGCTCTGCCGCTGCCAATCTCCTATCCCCCCACATCCGGACTAAACTCAGATCCTGGGGGGACAGGGCTTTCTCCATCGCTGCTCCCACCCTATGGAACTCACTACCCCAAACCGTTAGAGACTCCCCCACACTCACCACATTCAAAACATCGCTGAAGTCTCACCTGTTCAGTACTGCCTTCAACCACTGAAGGTCACCTCACCTACTGTCTCCTTTCTCTGTTCATTTATTTATTTACTTATTTATCTATTTATTAATTTCCCTATGTTCTCAAAATCTCTGTAAAGCGTCTTTGAGTATATGAAAAGCGCTATATAAATAAAATGTATTATTATTATTATTATTATTCAATCATGGCTGATCGATCTCTCGCTCTTAACCCCATTCTCCTGCCTTCTCCCCATAACCCCTGACGCCCGTACTAATCAAGAATCTATCTATCTCTGCCTTTAAAATATCCACTGTCTTGGCCTCCACCGCTGTCTGTGGCAAAGAATTCCACAGATTTACCAGCCTCTGACTAAAGAAATGACGATGGGATCATTTGTTTGTAATGAAAGTGAGTGAGGAGCACATTTTATTAATGGACACGTGGGGGATCTTTCGCGTACATCTGGATATATTGCTTAAAGTATCAACTGAAAAATGGCACCTCAGATAAAGAAACATATATGCCCAGGGAGAAGAGTGCATCAAAGCTGTTTCACATGTTCAATTGCCCGGGTTTATTGTAGAAATTGCCCACAACGCGAGTGAACAGATATGTGTAGGAAGGAACTGCAGATGCTGGTTTAAAACGAAGATTGACACAAACAGCTGGAGTAACTCAGCGGGACAGGCAGCATCTCTGGAGAGAAAGAATGGGTGACGTTTTGGGTCAAAACCCTTCTTGACCCGAAAAGTCGCCCATTCCTTCTCTCCAGAGATGCTACCTGTCCCGCTGAGTTACTCCAGCTTTTTGTGTCTACCTTCAAGTCTGAAGTGAACAGATACCTCAGGCAATAGTATAATCTGCCTTTATAATATAATATTATTATAATATTAATATAATATAATATAATATAATATAATATAATATAATATTATTATAATAATATTGCCTGATAACAGATATCAGGCAATATTACCAATTCTGTTCTTAGTGATTGCACAATATTGCATGGCATCAGATCTGATAATTAACCCTGGATTAAAAGACCGGAAACCTGGTGTAAAAAGGGAAGCACACTGTGTGTTTTTAAAACCAACCAGCCGGTGTGAAATGAAACACAAATACAAATGAGCTTCAGAACTTGAAGTTTGCCCTAGTGATGTGTGACTGAAGGGTTCGTGACAAAGAGAAAAGCTTTGTGTTTTCAAAAGGATTATGCAATGTCAGTCAGTTTGATTTCTGATTACCCAGGTATTATTTCCTGACTAAGTGCAGGTAATGTCAGTGCCCCACTAAATGTATTTACCCTCCTCTAACATTTCTGCTTGTCACTCTGTCTAAATGGAAACCAGTCTTACTCTGCAGTTTCTTGGCAGCCTGAATAAACTCGAGGGACAGATCTGGAGTTTTTAAGAATGGAGATTGACAACAGCTGCAGCAAGAGGTGAAAAATCAGTACTTTTCTCAAAATTCTTTCTACTAGTAATTAGTTTAGTTTAGTTTAGAGATACCGCGTGGAAACAGGCCCTTCGGCCCACCGGGACCGCGCCGACCAGCGATCCCCGCACACTAACACTACCCATCACATACGAGGGACAATTTTACATTTACACCAAACCAATTAACCTCCCAAACCTGCACATCTTTGGAGTATGGGAGGAAACGGAAGATCCCGGAGAAAACCAACGCAGGTCATGGGGAGAACGTGCAAACTCCGCACAGACAGCACCCGTGGTCAGGATGGAACCCGGGTCCCTGGCGCTGTAAGGCAGCGACTCGACCGCTGCACCACGATGCCGCCCTTTCCGTGGCGTTGTTCAAGGGAAATATTTATTGTTCAGATCAGGTGGCTCGGCTGGTGGTCTGTGATACCTTCCAATCAATTCAGAGCCACAGCACTTACAGAGTGGACCAATGGGAGAAGGAGGCTAATCATGAAGCAGGAACCTTGACTGACGTTTCTAGCCAGTACATATTGGGTGGTTCAGTTGACCTTCTAGAGTGTCAGTGTGCTGTGACAGAGGTTCAGTCTGAACACTGGGAATTATTTAATCAGCTGGCAGTGCCAGAGGGAATGGTACTACCCATTCTCCAGTCAAAGGTCACTATTATTTCACTTTGCTCAGTCCACCTGGACCTACCTGATCTCCCGGTTGCCAAACACTTTAATTCCCCTTCCCATTCCCACACTGACCTTTCTGTCCTGGGTCTCCTCCATTGTCAGAGTGAGGCCAAACACAAATTGGAGGAACGGCATCTCATATTTTGCTTGGGCAGCTTACACCCCAGTGGTATGAATATTGATTTCTCTAACTTCAAGTAACCCCTGCATTCCCCCTCTCCACATCCCTCCCCCACCCAAGTCATACCAGCTTTAAAGTCGTCTTATTGAGTCTCCTTGTCTGTACTTGTTCTTACCTAACAAACAGCTACAGTAACAATGAGCTGTTTCCTTTATCATCGTTACTTTTTTGCATAATCCTTCATCCATTTGTTCTATATCTCTCTACATCACCTCTCACTATATATCTCTATATATAATTCATTTGTTCTATGTCTCTCGTTTCCCTTTCCCCCGACTCTCAGTCTGAAGAAGAGTCTCGACCCGAAATGTCACCAATTCCTTTTTTCCAGAGATGTTGTCTGACCCGCTGAGTTACTCCAGCTTTTTGTGTCTATCGTTGCCATATTATCTTACCTTGATAAGTGAGGTAATAACGATTGCACCTGCGTTTACCATGGGATTATGAGGCTTATCTAAGGACAAAATAGAATATTTAGATTAACAGTATGAAGCGATGTTTGAAGTTGTCTAAATTTAAGTGAATTGAAATTGAATGGCACTTAATTTTTAAAATGATACTGATTGTCTTTGCTTCCACTTTGGCGACCAATGTGCAGACATCTTTCAGCTGACACTAAAACCAACCCATTAAGGCTCTAATGCCACGATTACTTAATGTGCATAAAATGGGTTTTATTTGGATGTAACAGGCTTCTATAAATGACCATAGTCTTCATAACATCATTTCAAACCCTCAAGACATGACAGATGGTGACACTTTTAGTACAGTTGCTATATGAAAAAGGCAACGAGGTGGAGCACTGTTCCAGTTTTGTTTCTCTGCTGCATACAAGAACATACATAGATGCCATATGGCCTTTTGGGATTTCCATGCCTTAAATTTCCTTTATCCTTTTCAGTGCAATGTTCAAATTCCAAGTACTCAGTGCAAATCTTTTCTTTTTTTTTTGTTGGTAACGGATGTATAATTAGTTCTATTATTCCACAATAAATGAAAGCTCAAGAGCAACAGATGGTGTACAGGTGAGATGAAACTCCTTTGTGTATTCTGTTGCCAAGAGGAGATGGAACCCCAGCTCCCCTGAGATTGTCAATTTGGCTAAGCCCAGGGTGCCTATTGGAGCTCTTATACTGTATGTTGCTATGATACTTGCCTTCTTCGTTCAAAAATACTTTATTGAACCGTAGTCCACTCGGTTCTTTGCCCACATACTGGTGAACAAGGTCAGTGCTAAATTCATTCACTGCAATCGCATATTCCAGTGGCTTGATGCAAGATTGTAAGCAGAAGGGGACTTTGGTATCTCCAATGGAGTATCTAAAGAGAATCAAAAACAAGGTGTAGGAAGGAACTGCAGATGCTGGTTCAAACCGAAGATAGACACAAAATGCTGGAGTAACTCAGCCGGACAGGCAGCATCTCTGGAGAGAAGGAATGGGTGACTTTTCAGGTCGAGACCCTTCTTCAGACTGAAAGTGTAAGAAGGGTCTTGACCCAAAACGTCACCCATTCCTTCTCTCCACAAAATGTCTACCTCCAGATCAGTTAAATTCATCCTTTTGCTTAAAATAAAGACAATTAAAATCTGTCTGCCTTTAATTCTGTACTTACCCAGGTGCTGGTAACAATCACTACATGGTCGAAACTTTTGGCTCAGATATTAGCCATTTTGTTTATCCTGATTGATGCACAGAATCTCATTTAATCGTTTTCCTAACTACTCGAATGAACCAACGGCAATGCAGGAAAGCTTCCATTATCTCTTCAAGGACAAGTTGGGATGTATTGTAAAAAATACATGTCAATGGTTAATGCAACTTGGGAAAAAGTGGCCATAAGTGGAACAGGAACATTTAGTGAATCAACCAACCATTCAGCTTCTGAAATGGCATCCAGAAATGTATTCATCATTTGGTCCCATGTAATCCATTGTGCTGTTAATGTTAAAAAAAGTCTGAATCGGGAACTATCCTTCAGCCAATACTTGCTCCGCTCAGTCCACCTAAACCTACCTGATCTCCTGGTTGCTAAACACTTTAACCACCCCTCCCATTCCCACACTGACCTTTCTATCGTGGTCCTCCTCCATTGTCAGAGTGAGGCCCAGTGCAAATTGGAGGAACAGCACCTCATATTTCGCTTGGGCAGCTTACACCCCAGCGGTATGAATATTGGCATATCTAACTTCAAGTGACCCTTGCTTTCCCTCTCTCTCCATCCCTTCCCATTCCCAGTTCTCCGACCAGTCCCCCGATTACATTTTATCTCTGTTTGCTTTGTTGTCACCTTTCTAGCCAACAATGATCTATTCTACACTTTCCTTGATCGCCACCTCTTTTGATGTCTCGTTTTCACACCTTACACTTCCTTATCTCTGTGTCTCCCTTTCCCCTGAGTCTCAGTCTGAGGAAGGGTCTCGACCCAAAATGTCACCCATTCCTTCTCCCCAGAGATCCTGCCTGATCCGCTGAGTTACTCCAGCATTTTGTGTCTATCATCTCTCTCTTATTTCTATTCCTGAAGAAATACAAGAGGAAAAACTTGGTACTATGAGATATGCTTTCCAAATTTATTGGATTTCCCAATGTTCACATAACTGTCACCTTTACAATGTGATGACCCCTAGTTTTAGGGTTGCCAACTGTCCCATATTAGCCGGGACATCCCGTATTTTGTGCTAAATTTGTTTGTCCCGTACGGGACCGCCCTTGTCCCGTATTAGGCCCGGGGGGGGCACTGTAGGCCTGGACACTATAGGCCCAGACAGTGTAGGCTAACGGAGTGTGTTCGGGGAGTGGGGCCGAGTGTGTTCGCCTAACGGCGGTTGCGTGGCAACCCGCCTCCCGGCCCGGGCGGCTGCCATTGGTAGAGCGGGAGCACGTGGCCGCTGGCTGGGCGAGGTCACGTGGGGCGCGGGCGGTGACGTCACTTTTTGTCCCTTATTTGGGAGTTAAGAAGTTGGCAACCCTACCTGGTTTGTATTTGATGATTTTAAAGCTTACCTCTGTCCATCCACTGTGCAGAGAGAAACTCCCCAGAGATCTGGACTGAATTTGGCCAGTTGTGGGATATAGTCAGCAACCTGTGAACAATACCATTGCTTTTAAACAGCGATCCCCGCACATTAACACTATCCTACACCCACTAGGCACAATTTTTACATTTACGAAACCAATTAACCTGTACGTCTTTGGAGTGCGGGAGGAAACCGAAGATCTGGGAGAAAGCCCACACAGATCACGGGGAGAATGTACATACTCCGTACAGACAACATCCGTAGTCAAGTTGAATCCCAGCTGGGGAATGCCTCCATTTGACACCTTGATTCCAATTCCACTTGGTTTTGTACCAACACCAACCCCTGTCATTTGTCCCACTTCCACCCCTGCGTCCATATCCAAGCTCAAAGGGACTCCACAGTTAGGGTTGCCAACTGTCCCATATTAGCCGGGACATCCCGTATTTTGGGCTAAATTAGTTTGTCCCATACGGGACCGGCCTTGTCCCGTATTAGTAGGGTTGCCAACTTCCTCACTCCCAAAGAAGGGACAAAGGGTAACGTCACCTCCCCGCACCCCACGTGACCTCACCCAGCCAGCGGCCACGTGATTCCGCTCCACCAATGGCGGTCGCTCGGGCTGGGCGGGAGTACGTGGCCGCTGGCTGGGTGAGGTCACGTGGGGTACGGGGCGGTGGAGTCACCTTGTCCCGTATTTGGGAGTGAGGAAGTTGGCAACCCTATCCACAGTTATCATCATTGAACGTCTCACATTGCCACTGGTCTTCACTTTTGCATTCTCATAGAGCCGGTTGATATGTGATGAAAATACTTCGAAGTCGGGGATGACAAATTTTTTCCTGAAGGCCTGGGTCAGTAGAACAATGTTACTCCCGAAAAATCTTAAAGAGAAAGAAACAAAATAAAAGCCTTGGCCTACCTGGCGGAGAAACAATGATAATATCTATGGTTTAAATTTGAGGCTGAAACAGAAATCACTCTCAAACCAATACAAGAACTTGAGTAAAATATCAAAAATGCAATCCCCATCTTTATAACTGTTGTTGAAATGCAAATCATCTTATTCAAGTAGAATAAAGTGTGAATCGGAACTAACTTCAGTGGATGCCCTTTTATACTGCTTCAATGTCCTGAACACATCCTATAGTTTACATCAGTGAACCATCACACAAACCTGAAGAAGGGTCTCGACCCTTCTCTCCACAGATGCTGCCTGACCCATTGAGTTACTCCAGCTTTTTGTGTCTATCTTCAGTTTAAACCAGCATCTGCAGTTCCTTCCTACACACAAACCAATCTCCTACTGACTCCGTTTATACCTCAAGCTGCTTCGGCAAGGCCAGCAGCAAAATCAAGGACCAGTCTCACTCAGCCTGGCCACTCTCTCTTCTCCCCTCTCCCATCAGGCAAGAGGTACAGAAGTGTGACAACGCACACCTCCAGATTCAGGAACAGTTTCTTCCCAGCTGTTATCAGGCAACTGAACCATCCTACCACAACCAGAGAGCAGTGCTAAACTACTATCTACCTCTTTGGTGACCCTCGGACTATCCTTGATCGGACTTTGGTGGCTTCACCTTGCACTAAATGTTATTCCCTATCCTGTACAGTATCTGTACACTGTAAATGGATCGATTGTAATCATGTATTGTCTTTCTGCTGACTGGTTAGCATGCAACAAAGGCTTTTCACTGTACCTCTGTACACGTGACAATAAACTGAACTGAACTGAATATTGCTGCTAGGAAAACAGATAAAATAGGCACAGTCCTAGACAGTCTGGGCCTCCCAGTACGTCCTTTAGTCAATTAATTTGACAATGGTTACATCCCTCTTATTTTTTAACCACTTATTTAAAAATATCCTGTTTTAAACACCAGTGAACCAGACTTAATTTCCACACAACCAGACTTAATTTGTCTGTTGTAGAAACAAGGAACTGTAGATGCTGGTTTATACTGCTATTGAAATGCTAGTCATCATCTTATTTAAGTAGAATAAAACATGATAGTGAATCTGAACTATGTTCAGTACATCTCTGCAGAACATGGATAGGTCACAGGCCCTCGAGTCCAGGCAATGTGTTTATTGACACAGAGTGCTGGAGTAACTCAGCGGGACAGGCAGCACCTCTGGAGAGAAGGAATGGGCGATGTTTCTTCTTCAGACCATCCTTGTTTACTTCTCTGCGCTGTTTCCAACTGAAACTATAATACCTTGTACGTTATTATAATTGTTTTTCTCATTTAATCATTCTCACCAGCCCTTTCACCCTCAGTTGTTTACTGCGAGTCATCTTAGTCTTAGATAGACACAAAATGCTGAAGTAACTCAGCGGGACAGGCAGCAACTCTGGAGAGAAGGAATGGGTTGAGACCCTTCTTCAGACTGACGTTTCGGGTCGAGATCCTTCTTCAGACTCATCTTCAGTCCATCTTAGTCTTTATCTTTCACGAGGTACACTAGGTTAATCCCCGGGATGGCGGGACTGTCATATGAGGAAAGATTGGAAAGACTGGGCTTGTATTCACTGGAGTTTAAAAGGATGAGAGGGGATCTTATAGAAACGTGTAAAATTATAGAAGGACTGGACAAGCTAGATGCAGAAAAAATGTTCCCAATGTTGGGGGAGTCTAGAACCAGGGGCCACAGTCTAAGAATAAAGGGGAGGCCATTTAAAACTGAGGTGAGAAGAAACTTTTTCACCCAGAGAGTTGTGAACTTGTGGGATTCTCTGCCACAGAAGGCAGTGGAGGCCAATTCACTGGATGAATTTAAAAGAGAGTTAGATAGAGGTCTCGGGGCTAGTGGAATCAAGGGATATGGGGAGAAGGCAGGCATGGGTTACTGATTGTGGATGATCAGCCATGATCACAATGAATGGCGTTGCTGGCTCGAAGGGCCAAATGGCCTCCCCCTGCACCTATTTTCTATGTCTCTGTGAGAAAAATCAGTCAATTGATTCATCCTGATTGTTAATGGAATGGCTTGTGAAATCCTTGCCCTGATCCCCAATGTTTTTGTAACTGATCTATGAAACCATTCGAACAATAAAAAGACATTATTTTTTCTCCTGTGTTCTATGAGGCAAAACCCAGAAAATTCCTGGAAACTCCAGAATCATTTTGGGAGCCCACAATTAGCTCCAGCCAATTATTTATTTATATCTTCCTGTGGTTTGGTCACCATGCATGGAGAAAATTGGTATTGATCCCTCTTAATTCCTTCATGAAAAGGACCAGGTACATGTAATAGAATGAGATTGCTGCATATAATTGAACACAAAACAAACGTAGAGGGTAATATGTTTGTAACTGAATGCTGTTATGAGCAATTTCTACTTGCTAGTTAATTCTATTTGCTCTTACAAAAAGTTGGCTCTCCTTCAAACAGGATTTGATTCCAATTATGACATGTACAGCACTGAGTAAATATAAATACGGGTCTTAAAATACCAATGCTTTGCTGCAAAAGGTTTATGACCATTCCGACAGCAGTAAGCAGAGGGAAATGCTTGGTCAGGGTATCTATGCTCTGCCTCCTATTTCACTGCCATGCCACACAGTCACCTTATGTAACATCCCAGGGATCTGGCACCAGATTATTTTATGGACCTTGGTCGGCTCAGCTAAGCCCATTCTAGCTGGTCCACATGGCAGGACATTGATAGAGAGCATGGACACAAAGTGCTGGAGTAACTCAGCGGGTCAGGCAGCATCTGTGGAGAGAACGAATGGGTGACGTTTCGGGTCGAGACCCTTCTTCAGAATGAGCGTCAAGGGAAAGGGAAACAAAAGATATAGATGATGATGTGGAGAGATATAGAACAATGAATGAAAGATATGCAAAAAAATAAAGATGATAAAGGAAACAGGCCATTGTTAGCTGTTTGTTGGGTGAAAACGAGAAGCTGGCACGACTTGGGTAGGGGAGAGATGGTGAGAGAGGGAATGCAGGGGTTATTTGAAGTTAGAGTAATCATTATTTTAGTTTTTTTAGTTTAGCGATACAGCGCGGAAACAGGCCCTTTGGCCCACCGAGTCCGCACCGACCAGCGATCCCCGCACATTAACACTATCCTGCACACACTAGGGACAATTTACATTTACACCAAGCCAATTAACCTACACACCTGTACGTCTTTGGAGTGTGGAAGGATACCGGAGATCTCGGAGAAAACCCATGCGGTCACGGGGAGAACGTACAAACTCCGTACAGACAGCGCCCGTAGTCGGGATCGAACCCGGGTCTCTGGCGTTGCAAGCACTGTAAGGCAGCAACTCTACCGCTGCGCCACTGTGATGCCCCATTATCTTGCTTACTAGTTCTAAGGCATGAAGTGCATGGTGAAGATCAGCTAAATCGATTGAGATCCTTATGTTTTCTAGACTACAGTTTAGTTCATATATGGTCTGCTAACGGTCTGTCTCGTCTTTTTCTTCTTTGTTGTTTTTAGTCTGTTGTTAAATGTATGTTTTAGTTCTACCTTTTGTTTTGTATTATGTGGGATGGGGGAAACATTTTTTATCCCTTTCCTCAGCGGAGATGCAACTTTTTTTCGTATCATATCTCCATCCGCACTGCGGCCTAACATCGTGGACCTGGCGGCCTCTTGCTGGGGATCGACCTCGGGAGCTCCAACCGCGGGAGCCTGCGGACTTAACATTGTGGAGCTGGCGGTCCCTTTGCTGGGGACCGACTTCGGGAGCTCCGAGCTGCAGGGGCTTCAACCGCCCCGAAGTGGGGGCTTCGATCACCCTGACGCGGGAGCTTCGATCGCCGGCTGCGGGAACTTCGGTCGCTCCGACTGCGGATGATTCGACTGCCCCAACCGCAGGAGAAAATGAGGAAAGAAGATAAGACTTTATTGCCTTCCATCACAATGAGGAAAGTGGTGGATGTTTAAGTTAATTTTTATGTAGCTGTGTGTCTTGTTGCTTTTTTTGGTATGACTGTATGGCAAAATCAAATTATTTCTATGTTGCAAAACATACTTTTTGGGATAGGAGTAGAATTAGGCCATTCGGCCCATCAAGTCTACTCCTCCATTCAATCATGGCTGATCTATCTCTCCCTCCTAAACCCATTCTCCAGCCTTCGCCCCATAACCTCTGACACCCGTACTGATCAAGCATCTATCTATCTATCTATCTCTGCCTTAAATATATCCACTGGCTTGTGGCCTCCACCGCCTTCTGTGGCAAAGAATCCCACAGATTCACCACCCTCTGGCTAAAGAAATTCCTCCTCATCTCCTTCCTAAAGGAACGTCCTTTAATTCTGAGGCTGTGCCCTCTGGTCCTAGACTCTCCCACTAGTGGAAACATCCTCTCCACACCCAGTTGTGCAGTGAATGGCGACAGAGCCACTGAAGTGTTTCTGCGAACAGTTTATATTGAATATAATCCTCTGACAACATGACATTCCCATTTAACTGGCATTACATTTCCCCTTGGCTCAGATCACATTTATGTTGAGCGAGCCAATAGCACAGTTGATAGCAAGAATCTAATGATCATTCTGCAATGTGGTGCAATTCTATCTTTAGATTTCGCCCCTTAAATGAGATGCCGACTACAGCGGTTAACATAATTGCCATACCAACAGTAGGAAAAAAACTGCAGATGCTGGTTTAAATCGAAGGTAGGTACAAAATACTGGAGTAACTCAGCGGGTCAGGCAGCATCTCTGGGGAGAAGGAACGGGTGACGTTTCGGGTCCCGAAACGTCACCCATTCCTTCTCTCCAGAGATGCTGCCTGACCCGCTGAGTTACTCCAGCATTTTGTGTCTGCCATACCAACAGGCCTGCAATCCCAGAAACAGCTATTCGCTCTACCTAATATTTCCAGCTAATTGTTTACCCCAACTTAAAATTTCAAAAAATATAAATGCCAAAAATTGCAGAACAAGAAAAATTCCTCTGACGGCCTCTGGCGTTAGCTGTACAATTTTGGTTAATACCATTTTTGAAACAATTTGTATTCTCAGTCTTTTACTCTCTTCTCCACCCCAAATAACTCATTTGTTTCCGGAATAAAATCAGTGCTTAGAAATGTCAATTTCTGAATTTCTATGCTTGCAACGGTGAAGCCTATGCAAGTTAACCAATGGAGTAGACTGTGAAAAGAAAGTCATATAGTGATACAGCGTGGAAACAGGCCCTTCGGCCCAACTTGCCCACACTGACCAACATACCCCATCTACACTAGTCCCACCTGCCCGCGTTTGGTCCATATCTCTCACAGCCTGTCCTATCCATCAACCTGTTTAACTGTTTCTTAAACGATGGGATAGTCCCTGCCTCAACTACTTCCTCCGGCAGCTTGTTCCACATACCCACCACCCTTTGTGTGAAAAAGTTACCCCTCAGATTCCAATTAAATCTTTTCCCCTTCACCTTGAACCCGTGTCCTCTGGTCCTCGATTCCCCTACTCTGGGCAAGAGACTCTGTGAATCTACCCGATCTATTCCGCTCATGAATTTATTCCTCTCATGATTTCCTCTCATGAAGTTATAACATTAGTTTGGAAATAAAATGGAAAATAAATGGTTTAATGAACTCAACGTAGTCATAGAAGCTGCTGGAGCAAATATTTGATCAATGATCTATGCAGACCTATCCCAAAATCAGTTTGTCCTTGACCATATTTGGTCTGGGTTATTATGACATTTAAGCAATTAAAGTTGTTTTAATATTAGTGGCCGTTTTTTGAAATCCACGCGATCTAAAAGGAGGTACTTCAAATACCTAAGACGGAGGTACTTCAAATATCTCGCCCAGAGTAGGGGAATCGAGGGCCAGAGGACATAGGTTTAAGGTGAAGGGGAAAAGATTTAATAGGAATCTGAGGGGTAACTTTTTCACACAAAGGGTTGTGGCTTGCCCCCCCCCCCCCCCCCATATCAAAAATCTTCTAACCCACCACTCTATCTCCAGGTCCCTCAGGTCGGCCGACTTGGGGCTACTGACTATCCCGCGGTCTAGGCTTAAGCTCAGGGGTGACAGCATCCCTCTCCCCATCAGAACTGCCCCCTCCATCGACTCCTTTAAGTCCAGGTTCAAAACCTATTTCTACTCCCTAGCGTTTGAGGCCCTCTGAGGGGGCACTGTGAACTGTTTATGTATGTGCTGTTATGTTTGTGCGCCATTGTATGTTCGTTCTTAGTACCTGAACTGATGTACAGCACTTTGGTCAACGTGGGTTGTTTTTAAATGTGCTATACAAATAAAATTGACTTGACTTGACTTGACTATCAATTCCTGAAAGTGTTGTGAGATTACAATCATACAGTCCAACTATAAACATAAGACAAATGATTAGGAAGGACTGAAGGTCTGAAGAAAGGTCTCGACCCAAAACGTCACCCATTCCTTCTCCCCAGAGATGTTGCCTGTCCCGCTGAGTTACTCCAGCATTTTGTCTCTATCTAAGACAAATGTAAGAAGAGGGGAAAAGCTTTGCTTTCAAATTAAATTTGTGATTAAAGAATGATAATGAGTACTTTTTGAAGAGGTGCCTGTCCAGTGTAACGCTACTTGAGGAACTCTGCACAGTCTGACGCAGGAGGTCCATGCAGTACTTCAGCCGGGGGTCAGAGGTCAGCAGTCCTGTTGATTTTAATGCCTGCATTTAAAATAAAACACACGAGAATCAAATAACATGAACATCCACTCGGTTTCTGGGCAATTTGAAATTAGTGCTACATCAAGAAAATACAAAAATTAGACAAAACCGCGTCAATGTTTTACTTCAGCTTTTGAAAGTTTTTTTTCTTCCATCTCACCGGTTTTACCGCCTTTTGTCTCCTGATGCTGGTCTTTGATTCTTGCCCAGTTACGATTTTGCCAAGAATCGGCTGACCATTGACCTCCCAGTCTAGTCAACCATCAGTCAACATTTGAGTGGCCATGTCCTATTGAACTGCGATAACAACCCATCCTCTCCTCTGGTTCTCGTGTGCATTTAAAGCTGTTGTCGCAACATATTGATCAAAAATCTGAAGTTTAAATTATTTTTTTCCTTCCTTCCCCAATGCACAATTGCTCAGACCACTTTGTACGCCTCGTCTTCCACCCCAACTGTGGTCAGTTAATTTAACAAGAAATAAAATTAAATGATAAATATGCATTGATGCAGTTTATAAAATATGATAAAGACCAACAGAACAAAACTCAATGCTACTGGCAATAGACAATAGACAATAGGTGCAGGAGTAGGCCATTCAGCCCTTCGAGCCAGCACCGCCATTCAATGCGATCATGGCTGATCACTCTCAATCAGTACCCCGTTCCTGCCTTCTCCCCATACCCCCTCACTTGAGAACTATGGTGTAAAGGAACAAGCACATTAAATTCAAAGTCGTGTCCAGTGCTTCATTGAAAAGCAGATATGGAGGCAGCTAGCTTAGTTCCTAATGAATGAGTTAATAACCCCCATTCCCTGGCACAGTTTTGAATTGCTTCAGTATTGATATTTACTAAGTTTGTGTCATTGGTAAGGTTGCTACATTTGTTGTACAAGTGCTCAGGCTGAAAGGGAAGGGAGATAAATCGGAATCCCCATTTCTGATCACTATCTAATGACTCCTGTATACTAATGAGCATTGGGAAAGGGCAGGATGAGGGCTTGACCATGATGTTTCCACAATCAATATTCTTTGATAGGCACGAAATGCTGGAGTAAATCAGCGGGACAGGCAGCATCTCTGGAGGGAAGGAATGGGTGACGTTTCGGGTTGAGACCTTTCTTCAGACCGAGAGTCGGGGGAAAGGGAAACAAGAGGTATAGATGATGGTGTAGACAGATATAGAACAAATGAATGAAAGATATGCAAAAATGTAACAATGATAAAGGAAACAGGCCATTGTAAGCTGTTTGCTAGCTGAGAACGAAAAGCTGGTGTAACTTGGGTGGGGGGGGGGGGGGGGGGGGGTGGAGAGAGAGGGAATGCAGGGATTACTTTAAGTTAGAGAAATCAATATTCATACCACTGGGCTGTAAGCTGCCCAAGCGAAATATGAGGTGCTGTTCCTCCAATTTGCGTTTGGCCTCACTCTGACAATGGAAGAGGCCTAGGACAGAAAGGTCAGTGTGGGAATGGGAGGGGGAATTAAAGTCAATATTCTTTGACTTGGCTCATGCAAAAGAAAGTGGTCACTTGGATCAGGTGGTTGGTACACTGCGGAATAAGAATGTATGTTCCACTGTTGAATCTCCCTCTCATAGAATTTAATTTAATTTGGATTATAGGAAAGATGTTGTCAAGCTGAATAGGATACAGAGAAGACTTATCAGGATGTTGACAGGACTAGAGGGTCTGAGCTATATGCAGAGGTTGAGTAAGCTGGGTCTTTATTCCTTGGAGCACAGGAGGATGAGGGGTGATCTTATATAGGTTTATAAGATCATGGGAGGAATAGATCGGTAGATGCACAGAGTCTCTTGCCCAGAGTAGGTGAATCGAGGACCAGAGGACATAGGTTTAAGGTGAAGGGGAAAATATTTAATAGGAATCTGAGGGGTGACTTTTTCACACAAAAGGTGGTGGGTGTATGGAACAACCTGCCAGAGGAGGTAGTTGAGGCAGGGACTATCCCAACATTTAAGAAACAATTAGACAGGTACATGGATAGGACAGGTGTGGAGGGATATGGACCAAATGCTGGCAGGTGGGACTAGTGTAGATGGGACATGTAGATGGGACATGTTGGCCGGTGTGGGCAGGTGGGACTAGTGTAGATGGGGCATGTTGGCCGGTGTGGGCAGGTGGGACGGTTTCCATGGTGTATCACTCTACGACTCTTATGAACTCAATTATAGCAAGTAGCCTCAATCATAGACAGGAAGACTGCTGTGCAAATTCACCTTTTCAACACGTATGGCAATTGATTCTCCTTCCCTTCCCCAGCCATGGAAACTAAGGAAGCGAGCTCTATAATGATCAATCCCAGTATAGGTGCTTGTACTTCTCTTTAGAAAACAAGAACAGATTAATGCATCCAGTTGATTGAATATCAAAATGATTGTTTGCATACTGCAAGTGTTTGTTCACGTTTGTTCTGCTGCAAACCTGCTGCTTATCTGTGTTTAAATAAATCAGTTCAAATAATAAGCCCATCTGCCACTTAGTTCAGCCTTTAAACTAAATATAACCTCAACCGTTGGAACCTATGTCACTGCAAATTCGGAGGGGGTACCTGGAAGGTCCTAACATTTAATGAGACTTACTGATGTTCGTGTTCTTCTAAATTTTAGTTGAATATTATCAGGAACAGCTTATTATTCAGTCTGTGTTACCCAGCATTAATTACCACGTGAAGAAGAGTTATAAATGGCTGCCACAATGTGTTCTCCAACTTCACTTTTGAAAGCTAGCTGCCACTTTTAGACGGTAGACACAAAATGCTGGAGTAACTCAGCGGGTCAGACAGCATCTCGGGAGAGAAGGAATGGGTGACGTTTTGAAACGTCACCCATTCCTTCTCTCCAGAGATGCTGCCTGACCCGCTGAGTTACTCCAGCATTTTGCGTCTACCTTCGATTTTAACCAGCATCTGCAGTTTTTTTCCCGATGCAACTTTTAGACTCTGATTTCCTAACCAGGTGAAATTATTTCTGAGAAAGGGTTCCTAACCATTTTAACTCTCCTTCATATTCCCGCACTGACCTTTCTGTCCTGGGCCTCCTCCATTGCCAGAGTGAGGCCACACATAAACTGGACGAGCAGCGCCTCATTTTCCTCTTGGCCAATGGTACGATCATTGAATTCTCCAATTGTAGGTAACCCTTAACAACCTCCCCTTTCTCTTCCCCCCTCCCTGTGCCTCACTGGGATCGTACCTATTTCTCCTCTCCCCCTCCACCGACATACCTACCTCTGGCTTCATTCTTCATTCTTTTTGTCTTACACCTTTTTTTCCGTCTCTGGCCTTTGTCCAACCGTCTGCCTTTCAAAACTCCCCTCACCTGCGTTTACCTGTTACTTACCACCCGTGGTCCTGCCCCTCCTCTCTTCTAGCTTTATCCCCCCCCCCCCCCACCACAATTAGTCTGAAGAAGAGTCCCAACCCGGAATGTCACCTGTCCATGTTCTCCAGGGATGCTGCCTGACCCACTGATTTACTCCAGCACTTTGTCTCTTTTTTTGGTAAGCCAACATTTGCAGTTCCTTGTTTCTACTCTTACCGAATTACTTGCTTGTAATTTAGCCCTCAGAATTCATATATGATCCTGATAGTTCCATAGTGCACAACTTCCAAGATCAATACATCCTCCCAAAGTGCCAGAACTGCTTGACATGCTCTAACTTTGGGCTTTGTATCACTACAACAAAGTTGCTGAATTGCAGTGTATTGGTTGGAACCAAGTTATCTGAAATTATGTTTTTGCCTAGATAGAGCTCTTAAGGATAGCGGAGTCAGGGGGTATGGGGAGAAGGCAGGAACGGGGTACTGATTGAGAATGATCAGCCATGATCACATTGAATGGCGGTGCTGGCTCAAAGGGCCGAATGGCCTCCTCCTGCACCTATTGTCTATTGTCTATTGTCTATTGTCTATTGCTTGAACTAGCTTCATGAAATAAATTATATAATGTTGTAATAAAATGTTTTCAGGAGTAAACCAGCTTAAGTTAATAGGAGTTCTAGACTGGTTAAAAAGCTATCAGTTGCATTACAATAGGGAATTTCCATTGAATAGACAATAGACGCAGGAGGAGGCCATTCGGCCCTTCGAGCCAGCGCCACCATTCAATGTGATCATGGCTGATCATCCACAATCAGCACCCCGTTCCTGCCTCCTCCCCATACCCCCTGACTCTGCTATCTTTAAGAGCTCTATCTAACTCTCTCTTGAAAGCATCCAGTGAATTGGCCTCCACTGCCTTCTGAGGCAGAGAATTCCACAGATTCACAACTCTCTGAGTGAAAAGGTTTTTCCTCATGTCCGTTCGAAATGGCCGACCCCTTATTCTGAAACTGTGGCCCCTGGTTCTGAAAAGTACAATAGGCACAGAACTGTTTTCTCTGGGCTGCTGTACTAACTAAACCTTTTCAAAGTACAGAGCAATGTTCAAAAATCCCCTGGAACTCTTCACCGTTGGTTGAGCACCTTGTGCACCAGCACTTTCCCTTGTGCCAGGTAGAGTCAGAGAGAGATACAACATGGAAGCAGGCTCTTCAGCCCATCGAGCCTGCACCAGCCTTCAACCGCCCATTTTACATTGATCCCACTCTTTATTCTGCCCACCTCCCTTTGCCACCCCAAACCCTCATCCCCTCCCACCCTTCCTTGACAAACCTCACAGCACAGAACACATTGTAAATGCAGCCGTGCCAGTACTGAATCTGCCCTTTCTTTGCCGCAGCTTATTGTAGCATCAGTGCATCGTATTGCAAGGCAGCCGCAATCAACATTTAAGATGGTCTCCGTCATCCTGGGAAGCATGAAATGCAGGGAGCCCTGAGGAGTTGGTGGGGAAGGGGAGCAGGCAGTAAAGGCACTTCAAAATGAGAGAAGATTTCAATAAATGCGATCTAAAAATTGGCAGGATCAAAATGGAATTGTTGCTTGAGAATGGAGCAATATCGGTTGCAAATTGCGCCTGGGTTTATGGTTCCCAGTGAAATGGCCGTTTATTTTGAACAGAAATGTGACTTTCCATGGAAGGAACTGAGATCTGAGTAAGCATCGTCTGATATCTTACAGGTAAAGGTTAGGCGTAAGCTATGTAACACGGGACAATAGGATGCATGATGTAGCATGGATTTGTGTGAGGAGGAGAGGCAGGTTAGCTCCCTGTTTGCTTACACTGATAAACTTGGGAACCGTAATCTGCTCCTTTCCCTCGGTGATTGTGTAGAATAGCATATCCTCCAGTCCTGGCATCAAGCCCGGTTTGTGCTTCCTCCTGGGGATAAACAAGCGTAGTAACTGTGACAAAATGTATCACACTTTTCAACAAAGACCCATATTGAAGCTGACCTGAGTCGACTGGATCTGTCCAACAGCGTCACGTAGAATGTGTAGGAATGAACTGCAGATGTTGGTTTAAACCGAGGATGGACACAAAAGGCTGGAGTAACTCGGCGGGACAGGCAGCATCTCTGGAGAGAAGGAATGGGTGACTCTATCAGTGTCTGAAGAAGGGTCTAGACCCAAAACGTTGCCCATTCCTTCTCTCCAGAGATGCTTGCTGCCTGTCCTGCTGAATTACACCGGCATTTTGTGTCCATCTTCGGTTTAAATCACGTAGAAGCTGTTCTACCGTGATTTATCTGTAAACTGCATGTTATCTATTCACAAAATGCTAGAGTATCTCAGCAGGTCAGGCAGCATCTCAGGAGAGAAGGAATGGGCGACGTTTCGGGTCGAGACCCTTCTTCAGACTGATGTCAGGGGGGCGGGACAAAGGAAGGATATAGGTGGAGACAGAAAGATAGAGGGACATCTGGGAAGGGAGAGGGGAAGAGAGGGACAGAGGAACTATCTAAAGTTGGAGAAGTCAATGTTCATACCACTGGGCTGCAAGCTGCCCAGGCAAAATATGAGGTGGGCCTCACTATGGCACTGGAGGAGGCCCATGACAGAAAGGTCAGACTGGGAATGGGAGGGGGAGTTGAAGTGCTCAGCCACTGGGAGATCAGATTGGCCAACGCGGACCGAGCGCAGGTGTTGAGCGAAGCGATCGCCGAGCCTGCGTTTGGTTTCGCCGATGTAAATAAGTTGTCATCTGGAGCAGCTGATGCACTAGATCCATGTTATCAATCAGCAATAGCACGTTGGGCATTTTAAGCTGGTGGTTTACTTTGGTAGCCTGCTCATTGACATCTGAGCATTAAATGTGATTTTAATACTAGCTTAAAATGGAGAACGAAACAACTTTACGTCTACACGTTCACCATTGAAATAAAACAGCAAAAGCAGCAAGCAAAATTTAATTAGCACCTCGTAAATATTCCAAGATACATCGTAGATAAAGGTGCTGAGCACTATTGGAAAAGTTAAGCAAGATAGCTGGAGGTTAAATTGGAAGCAATTTTAAGGTTGGATCAAGGTAGCAAGAAGAAATGTATAAAGGACCTTATTATGTCTTTAGGATGTCTGGAAATGGTTCACAAAGACAGGAGGGTTTGTAATGGAAAACAAGAAAAAAGCAGAACAATTAAATTATTACTATAAGAAAATAACTGCAGATGCTGGTACAAATCGATTTATTCACAAAATGCTGGAGTAACTCAGCAGGTCAGGCAGCATCTCGGGAGAGAAGGAATGGGTGACGTTTCGGGTCGAGACCCTTCTCCAGACTGATGTCGGGGGTGGGACAAAGGAAGGATATAGGTGGAGACAGGAAGATAGAGGGAGATCTGGGAAGGAGGAGGGGAAGGGAGGGACAGAGGAGCTATCTGAAGTTGGAGAAGTCGACGTTCATACCACCGGGCTGCAAACTGCCCAGGCGAAATATGAGGTGCTGCTCCTCCAATTTCCGGCGGGCCTCACTATGGCACTGGAGGAGGTCCATGACAGAGAGGTCAGACTGGGAATGGGAGGGGGAGTTAAAGTGCTGGGCCACCGGGAGATCAGTTGCGTTAATGCGGACCGAGCGCAGGTGTTCAGCGAAGCGATCGCCGAGCCTGCGCTTGGTTTCGCCGATATAAATGAGTTGACATCTAGAGCAGCGGATGCAATAGATGAGGTTGGAGGAGGTGCAGGTGCAGAAGGCACACAAAACCTGCCAGCTATATTAGAGAATCATGAGTAAAACGAGAGTAAGGAACTGAAGGAGTTAAGTATTTGTCAAATAATAGTCAAGACAGAATGTTAAACAATATATATTTTCAGTCCTGAAGTACACGGGTGGAAAACTGTCATTTTAATGTTAAAAGAGGAAGTGGGTATCTAAAGGATTATGTCTCTGCAACTGTACAGATGGATCCATGAATGAAAAGTTGCCTGACCAGCCTTACGAGGCAACCCCTCTGGCCTTTGGTCTTTGGAGTTTCAACAAAGGAGGATCTTTCATTTATTCATTTAAATAGTGCCTTATCACATTTTGTAAATGCATTCCATATGAGTTACAATTTGAATTAACATTGTATGTTGGTAAATATTTAAACAGGTTTCTTCCTGACCTACTGTGTATTTCTACAATGTTCGATCTTTATTTTTGATGGCATATGTTGAAAGACTGGAGCGACTAGGTTTGTATACACTGGAATTTAGAAGGATGAGAGGAGATCTTATCGAAACGTATAAGATTATTAAGGGGTTGGACACGTTAGAGGCAGGAAACATGTTCCCAATGTTGGGGGAGTCCAGAACGAGGGGCCACAGTTTAAGAATAAGGGGTAGGCCATTTAGAACTGAGATGAGGAAAAACATTTTCAGTCAGAGAGTTGTGAATCTGTGGAATTCTCTGCCTCAGAAGGCAGTGGAGGCCAATTCTCTGAATGCATTCAAGAGCGAGCTCGATAGAGCTCTTAAGGATAGCGGAGTCAGGGGGTATGGGGAGAAGGCAGGAACGGGGTACTGATTGCCATTGAATGATCAGCCATGATCACATTGAATGGCGGTGCTGGCTCGAAGGGCCGAATGGCCTCCTCCTGCACCTATTGTCTATTGATTTCTAGCATCTGCAGGGTTTTATTTTGTGTTTGGATGCTGGAAAAATCAGAATGTACCTGAGCTGCATTGCTGTTCAGGCACCAGAATATCTGCTGGGTCGTGCCAAACTTTCCAATGTCAAGTGCAACGAAGGCTCTTGCTCAGCAAGGAGCCAGTTGTAAACCTTTGCCATATATTAAAGGCAGCAAATAGGCAATACGTGTAGACTGTAGGACAAAGGAGGAGAATTACCACACCAGTTTACGGTGTCTTTTAAACATGAGTCTGGTGCTTGCAGAGATGTTGGCCAGAAGTTTGCAAAGCACTACAAGGTTATGTCTTGTCTGGTTTCACTGGAATAGTTGACCAATGGCAATTTGCCGACAATTGGGGGAGTTGGGGAAGTCCAGAACCAGAGGCCACAGTTTAAGAATAAGAGGAAGGCCATTTAGAACGGAGATGAGGAAAAACTTTTTCAGTCAGAGAGTTGTGAATCTGTGGAATTCTCTGCCTCAGAAGGCACTGGAGGCCAATTCTCTGAATGCATTCAAGAGAGATCTAGATAGAGCTCTTAAGGATAGCCGAGTCAGGGGGTATGGGGAGAAGGCAGGAACGGGGTACTGATTGAGAATGATCAGCCATGATCACATTGAATGGCGGTGCGTACAGGCTCGAAGGACCGAATGGCCTCCTCCTGCGTCTATTGGAGAAGCAATGTTGCTGTCTCCATGAAATACTTCCTAATAGAGCTTGCATTGTACAATGCTGATTGCATTTATAACTGAGACCGTGAGAGAGGATGAGTGGAAAAACTTAAAAAACTAAGCATTATCGTCCAATAGCTTGGAGACGCATCAACAGCTCTTAAAAAGCTCTTAAAGGAATGGAAGGCTGCCATTCCTGGGCTCCTCACAATGTAGTTGAAAGTTGAACTCTGAGTCCACCAAGTGTCCTAGATACCAACGTGTTGCTCAAGATGTTGATGCGATGTAATTCGAAGTAGTACACTTGGATGTGTGTCCTCGCTTCAGTCCATCCTTGGTGTAATTAAGTGACCAGGCATCAAAAAGCTAGATTTTCCTGGAATCTCTTTACCTGCATATTCCTTGGAACATGTGAGTGAACAGCGACTTTCCAAAGTAAACTCCAGATGTAGTGTGGTTTAAGATTACGCATGGTGAATAGTAAAAATACCATGGACTCAGGAGTGTGGAACAAACGGCACAGGGGCACTCTGTGGTACGTGTAAGTAGTCGTGTATCAATTAAATACAGCTCTTCATGTTGGAATTGCAGATGCTGGTTTAAACCGAAGATAGACACAAAATGCTGGAGTAACTCGGGACAGACAGCAACTCTGGAGAAAAGGAGTAGGTGACGTTTCGGGTCGAGACCCTTTTTCAGAGTGAGAGTCAGGGGAGAGGGAAACGAGATATACAGACGGTAATGTAGAGTGATATAGAACAAATGAGTCTGAAGAAGGGTCTCGACCCGAAACGTCACCCATTCTTTCTCTCCCGAGATGCTGCCTGACCTGCTGAGTTACTCCAGCATTTTGTGAATAGAACAAATGAATGGCCTCCTCCATTGTCAGAGGAAGGCCAGACGCAAATTGGAGGAACAGCATCTCATATTTTGCTTGGGCAGCTTACAACCCAGCGTACGAATATTGATTTCTCTATGCATTACCCCTCTCTCCATCCCTCCCCCACCCAAGTCGTACCAGCTTCAAAGTCGTCTTGTTGAGCCTCACTGTCTGCAACTCGTTTTCACCTAGTCCCACAGCTAACAATGGCCTGTTTCCTTTATCATCGTTACTCTTCTGCATATCTTTCAATCATTTGTTCTATATCTCTCTACATCACTGTCTACATCTCTTCTTTCCCTTTCCCCTGACTCTAGTCTGAAGAAGGGTCTCGACCCGAAACGTCACCTATTTCTTTTTTCCAGAGATGCTGCCTGACCTGCTGAGTTACTCCATTTTTTTTTGTGTCTATCAAATACAGCTCTTCGCTCGGCTTACCTTGGGAGAGTCCTCAAGAACGTGGCATCTTCTGGGCGTTGCAGGTTCCCTAGTTGTCGCTTAGGGAACAATGGCTATTTGCACTCTGGGAACCGTGAGCGCAAGAATAGCCACCATATCATCCGGACACTCATCGCTCATCCACCACTCAGCACTTAATGAATGGGGAGCAAGGCCAGGAATCTTGGTTGAACCAAACAAATCTGGAAATCCCCAGATGACCGTGTCTACTACCGTTAGCGCGCACGCTGGCATGCCTTCGGTGCATCTGAGTTACTAAAGCGAACATGAGCCAGAGTTCCCAATAGCTCTTGCTGTAAATGGACTTGTGAGTTGAGAGTGGCAGATTTGCCTTGGCTATTTCCAATCGCACTGCCACCCTCGGGTTGAAGAACGGACACTTGACCAGGTATCTAGGAGCAGCGGACACCCTGTCAATAAGTGTGCAGAAAGCAGAAGGAAGGAAGACAATTAAGAATGATGGATTTTTAAAATATATCACTACATCAATTCGGAGAGCTTCTGCGTAAACTAAGAGCCTTGTGGTGCTTCGGAGTGCGCTGAAAACATTGTGCACTTGTTTGGTGAGGCAAATATAAATTATAAATATTATTAACTAATAATTCATGTAAAAGACTGCAATTTGCCAGCTCGCTGATGTCAGAGCGTGGCATCAGTTAGTTTCCAGGGAGCGAGGTCAGCCATCAGACAATAGACAATAGGTGCAGGAGGAGGCCATTCGGCCCTTCGAGCCTGTACCGCCATTCAATGTGATCATGGCTGATCATTCAGGGCTGGATTAACATAGTAGCAAAAGTAGCTTTTGCTACGGGCCCTGCCACGCTAAATGCTTGAGATCGGCATCCCACTAGGGGGCGTTGTGTTGCGCGCACCGCTCCCCAACCGCCGCGGTTTGAATGTTGGCGGGGCTGCGCGGACCAATTGGCAACCGGCGTGTCATCGCCCAACCGCCAACCCTGAGACACAGACCCCACACACACACACCCAGAGGGACAGAGACTGGCAGCAAGACAGAGACAGGCAGCGGCACAGAGCTGAGAGACCGGGGTGGACTGTGGGGTGGGGGGGGATGACACCTAGAGTTGCCAACTGTCCGGCGGAGCCGAGTGTTCGCCGAACAGAGGTTGCAACCCGCCTCCCGGTCCGGGCCGCCGTCATTGGTGGAGCGGGAGCACGTGGTCGCTGGCTGGGTGAGGTCACGTGGGGCGCGGGCGGTGACGTCACTTTGTCCCGTGTTTAAGGCCCCTTTATAACATATGCTACGGGCCCCACATGAGCTTAATCCTCCGGCCCTGCCAGCCACGCAAACAGCCACTTGAGCTGAAATCCAATTGTACTCGATTATGAAACTTTTCCGATCTTCGTTTGCGATTCACGGGAGTTTCGAAACAAGTTTTCAAACAATGGCACTTGTCTGTTGTTGTTAGCATCTCACATGGTATCTTGGATATCAAAACCGGATGAGAACAGGAACCGCACTTTAGAAAAGTGTCGACTTTGGAGTGACTAAACTGAGCTTTATAAAATGAAGAGGCAAGTTGGTGTTGGAATCAGTAGATTAGGAGAAACAGATAGCATGAGCAATACAGTAGCAATAGCACGATAGCAATACAAGGCCGGAGTTTGGCTGGAAACCAACCAAAAGGTGGTTGACAGGCCAGGCAATAATTATCGAAGATAAACACAAAAAGCTGGAGTAACTCAGCGGGACAGGCAGCATCTCTGGAGAGAAGGAATGGGTGACGTTTTGGGTCGAGACCCATCTTCAGACCTGAAGCGTCACCCATTCCTTCTCTCCAGAGATGCTGCCTGTCCCGCTGAGTTACTGCAGCTTTTTGTGTTTATCTTTGGTTTAAACCAGCATCTGCAGTTCCTTCCCAGGCAATAATTATCCTCGGGTTAAGCAACTCTCTCTTGCTGGGAACGCGCACTCTCTGAATTACTTCAAGGTGAGAGCGTGACCGGTTTGTTTTTGCTTTGGATGGAAATCACCAACAGAAGGGAATTAGCCATGGTTAATGTCGTCTCCTGAGCAACGAGGGGAATTTCTCAGCTATCACCCGCCGTCTCATCGGCCTGTGTTTCGTGGTTACATAGATACATAGGAAATAGGTGCAGGAGGAGGCCATTCGGCCCTTCGAGCCAGCACCGCCATTCACTATGATCATGGCTGATCATCCACAATCAATAACCCGTGCCTGCCTTCTCCCCATATCCCTTGATTCCACTAGCCCCTAGAGCTCTATCTAACTCTCTTTTAAATCCATCCAGTGAATCGGCCTCCACTGCCTTCCAAGGCAGAGAATTCCACAGATTCAAAACTCTCTGGGTGAAATGGTAGGTGATGCTTGCCACGATCCAGTTGTGTGGAACAACTTAATGGACCAGTAGGTTTTCTTTCCCCCTCCTGCATTTCATTGTTGAGTATTTAATGTCATAAGTGATAGGAGCAGAATTAGGCCATTTGGCCCATCAAGTCTACCCCGCCATTCAATCATGGCTGATCTAACCCCATTCTCCTGCCTTCTCCCCATAACCCCTGACACCCGCACTAATCAAGAATCTATCTATCTCTGCCTTAAATATCTCCACTGACTTGTGGCCTCCACCGCCGCCTGTGACAAAGAATCCCACAGATTCACCACCCTCTGACTAAAGAAATTCCTCCTCATCTCCTTCCTAAAGGAACGTCCTTTAATTCTGAGGCTGTGCCCTCTGGTCCTAGACTCTCCCACTAGTGGAAACATCCTCTCCACACCCACTCTATCCAGGCCGCTCACTATTCGGTACGTTTCAATGAGGTCCCCCCTCATCCTTCTAAACTCCAGCGAGTAATGTTGCCTGCAGTATTTCCCTTCAGCTATACTGGCACGAAGACGATGCCGAAAATGATGCTCAATCAAACACCACTTCTGTTTGAGAGACACGCATATTATTGGAAATTCAAACGCTGAGAACTGCAGGTTAAGTGATGCGGAAAACAACCCCCCAAGTGGTTAATTGTTTTTAACGTTTTTTTCCCAGGGGATAATTTCCATATCGCCGTCTGAATACAATTCTGTTTATAATATCCCGCGAATAACGTTATCCATGACAATAAAGAATCACCCGCTGTCTGAGCTGCAGACAGGTGTGTGTTCGTTCACTGAGCAACGCTCCTTTTAAATTAACCTAAATTAATGTCCAAAACATGTTTCGATTAATGTGAACTGTAGTATTTCACTCAGTTTCCTCTTACTTGGGAGAGCGTTCATCAAGTCAAATGCGTTCTGATTACAAATAGTCAAGTCAAGTCAAGTCAAGTCAATTTATTTGTATAGCACATTTAAAAACAACCCACGTTGACCAAAGTGCTGTACATCTGACTAGGAAAAAAAAATAGGAAATGAATGAAAATTAATGGAATGGTATGAGACCTGTCAACAAATTAAAAAAAATACTCGAGTGGAGTCAGTGTTAATCTGGTCCTTTTCACTGAAAGGGACCGGGCTGCGGTGTGAATTGGAGCTCGGGTCGATGTTTACTCACGGTTCTCTCTGTGGATCGCCGTCTTTCGCCTTTTTAACCCCGGGTTTGGGATGGTTGAGGGGAGAGCTTCTGTCAAACCCATTGGAGCCACTCGCCGCCCGCCACCCAGGGGGATGTTGCCACTTCCACAGCCTCTGGGTGAAGCTGCTGGGTTTGCCAGAGCCACTGGCAGCTCTCGGGTGACAGACCCCCGCGGTGAAGCCGGGCAGTGACTTGAAACGGTGCATTCCTGAAGATCGCCGATCAAACGTCCTCTACCCACTACTGGTCCTCTACACCTTGCTTCTTGCTGGCGAGTTTGCCTGCCTAGTTAACTTCTCAATATCGCGTTCCTTTATTAAGCTGGATTGTTGGTTACTTTGGCGTCTCTCTCATCGATGAACCCACGCGAACGGTGGATGCAGCACGCAGGCAAACTTTACAAAAGTGGGTGGGGTGATACCCTATTTAGACAGGGCGACATCCAACCAAGTGCACAGTCGCCCAGACGCCCAGAAGGCGGAGCTTGTCAAGTCACACGTTAGATCGGGCAATTTTAGCACCAGCTAGACGGCTTTGATGAGACAGGGTTTCAGGCTTTGCGGGCACCTGGCATTGGTTATCAAGATTAATCTAAAAACTAACAGAGAGTCAGTCAGGACAGGTGAAAGGGCAATACTGTGATACAATACAATACAATATATCTTTATTGTCATTGTACAGGGGTACAACGAGATTGGGAATGCGTCTCCCGTACGATGCAATAAATTAATTAGCTAGTCAGTATTAATTTAATAATAATAATAATATAATAATATACATTTATTGTCATTGCAACGAGTACAACGAAATTAAAAAATAGCCAATCCTGACGGTGCGTACAAACATATATGCAATAAATGCAAAAACAAATAAATACATAAATACAATTAAATACAATTATATTAAGTACAAGATTTTTTAACGGTGTTGCCTAGTGCAAAGGTAGTGTTCAGTTCTCGTATGGCCCTGGGGTTAAAAACTGTTTTTAAGTCTGTTTGTTCGGGATTTGATCGACCTGTAACGTCGACCAGAGGGCAGATGAACAACCCAATGAAACAAATTAGAACAGTTTTAAAACAGAGTAAAGTGCAAGCAGATCTGTGCTGGATCACTGTGCGATGTGACCATCCGGCTCAGCAGGACCGGTTCATAGCAGCTATGGCCCTGGGGATGAAGCTGTTCCTGAGTCTGGAGGTGCAGGCGTAGAAGGCCTTGTATCGTCTGCCAGACTGTTGCAGGGGTGTGAAGAGTCTTTGTGGATGCTGGTGGCTTTTCTGAAGCATCGTGTGTTGTAGATGCCCTCCAAGGCTGGTAGCTGTGTTCCGATGGCCCTCTGAGCTCTATGGACTACCCGCTGAAGAGCTTTCCTTTCTGCCTCCGTGCAGCTGCGGTACCACACAGGGATGCCATGCGTTAGGATGCTCTCTATGGTGCAGCGGTAGAATGTCGTCAGCAGCTGTTGGGGTAGACCAGACTTCTTCAGTGTTCTTAGGTAGAACAGTTGTTGCTGTGCCTTCTTGACCAGCGCAGCAGTGTTATTGGACCATGTTAGGTCCTCCGAAATGTGAGTGCCCAGAAACTTGAAGCTGGACACTCTCTCCACACTGTCCCCGTTGATAAAGATTGGGGCATATTCCCCATTGTGTGACCTACGGAAGTTGATGATCAGCTCCTTGGTCTTGGTGGTATTTAGGGACAGGTTGTTATCAGAGCACCAGTCCGCCAGGTTCTGCACCTCCGTTCTGTATTTTGTTTCATCACCATTGGTGATCAGCCCGATCACCGTTGTGTCGTCTGCAAACTTGACAATGGTGTTGGTGTCGAATGCAGGAACACAGTCATGTGTGAAGAGGGCGTAGGCTCTCTGAGTGGAATGGCTACACCTTTGAAGTCTGAAGAAGGGTATTGTTTAAATGCAATGAGGATTTCTGCCTCTCTCACTCTTCCAGCCATTAGTTCTGTGATGTTTGCACCAGTCACCGAACATTTGCGAGGCAAATTGGGGTCCATTGTCGCTTATGATTGTTAAGGGCAATCCCCAAATGGCGAACAAATCGTCGAGCACAGAGGTGGTTGCTTCGGTGGTCGGATATTTATTAATTTGGATAACATGTGGCCATTTTGAATGGGTGTCCATGACGACCAGCCACATGTCCTCCAGGAACGGTCTGGCAAAATCTATGTGGATTCGCTGCCATGGTTGGTCGGGGACGGGCTTTTCCAGCGGATTCGGCGCTGTTTCGGCACATGGTAAGCAGTCCTTGCAGTGGTCGGCTATATCGGCCTCGATATTCGGCCACCACACATGTTGTTCCAAAGAAAACACCTGGTCGGTTTCTGCTCAGATCTAAATTTCCCCAGCCCTGACAACAATATAAATCTTTGCGTCTTCTCCAATGCTAACACATCCTTGCTATTATGTGGAAAATCTATGTGGATTCGCTGCCATGGTTGGTCGGGGACGGACTTTTCCAGCGGATTCGGCGCTGTTTCGGCACAGGGCGGCACGGTAGCGCAGCGGTAGAGTTGCTGCTTTACAGCGAATGCAGCGCCGGAGACTCAGGTTCGATCCTGACTATGGGTGCTGCACTGCAAGGAGTTTGTACGTTCTCCCCGTGACCTGCGTGGGTTTTCTCCGAGATCTTCGGTTTCCTCCCACACTCCAAAGACGTACAGGTATGTAGGTTAATTGGCTGGGTGAAATGTAAAAATTGTCCCTAGTGGGTGTAGGATAGTGTTAATGTACGGGGATCGCTGGGCGGCACGGACTTGGAGGGCCGAAAAGGCCTGTTTCCGGCTGTATATATATGATATGATATGATATGAAATCAAAATTGTACTAGGTTTTGTAAGCAAACAATAATAAATTATATTTGTATCAAACCTATTGATTTTTGGTCACAATGTACTTATTGAAATTCCTTCTCTCCAGAGATGCTGCCTGACCCGCTGAGTTATTCCAGCATTTTGTGTCTACCTTTGATTTAAACCAGCACCTGCAGTTCTTTCCTGCACAGTACTTATTGAAAATGTTAGAAGTTGTACACATCACTGCCATCTGGTGGAGAGCACATTCAAAAGAGGAGCAGCACCTCATATTTCGCCTGGGCAGTTTGCAGCCCAGTGGTATGAACGTCGACTTCTCCAACTTTAGATAGCTCCTCTGTCCCTCCCTTCCCCTCCTCCTTCCCAGATCTCCCTCTATCTTCCTGTCTCCACCTATATCCTTCCTTTGTCCCGCACCCCTGACATCAGTCTGAAGAAGGGTCTCGACCCGAAACGTCACCCATTCCTTCTCTCCCGAGATGCTGCCTGACCTGCTGAGTTACTCCAGCATTTTGTGAATAAATCGATTTGTACCAGCATCTGCAGTTATTTTCTTATGCAACTTTTAACAAGATGGTTTTAGGAAATTACATTTTCACAATAATACCTATTTATTAGCCAAGTATGTTTTGCAACATATGAGGAACTTCACTTGCTATACAGTCATAACAATTTTGAATTGCAAATTTAGTTGCTTCTTCAGTGTTTCTGTACATCTCAAAATAAAGCAAACGACTTGTTTCACAACAATAGAACATATTTTATTGCTTGGTGACATAGAGTAACATTCCCAAGAAACATTCTTCAGTTTAGTTCAGTTCAGTTTATTGTCACGTGTACCGAGGTACAGTGAAAAGCTTTTGTTGCGTGCTAACCAGTCAGCGGAAAGACAATACATGATTCCAATCGAGCCTTTTACAGTGTAGAGATACAGGATCGAAGTAAGGACAGATCTGAGAGGAGTTTAAGAAGATCATAGTTAAAATGAGAAATGTTGCTGCAGGAATAGAGATTTAAGAGTGTGGGGCGATTGTAATATGAGTTTGTAGATCTGCTTCTGTGGCTAGCACGCAAATAGTCGCCTGGGTTGGGCGCCATCTTGGAAGCAGGGCGGGTAGAGTATGTGTTAGATACATAGTAAAGCTCTCAAAAAAGAAACAGAAATAATGGGGAGATGTGCTAGTTCTCAGTCAGGGGCAGCATAAACGACCCCGGAGAGGGTATCTGATGGCTCGTTGGGGGCTTTTCAGAACCAGTGGGCATAGCAGGAGCTGGAGTATACCCTGTAAAGAAGAATAATATCTTGTGTTTAATATTTTAAAGTCAAATGTCTGCCCGACACCACAAGATAGATAATTCCACAGTCACTTGGTTGTCACTGAGAACTTGCAAGAGGTTACTCCCTAGGACATAGAGATTAGTATAGATGTGTACTGGATGGCCAATGTGGACAGTGGGGCAAATGGCTTGTTTCTGCCCTGTATCAATCAGCAACTCCATGGCATTGTAAAAACCCTGAGGGATTCCATGGTCAATCTGTCCATCACCCAGGGAGACACAAAATGCTGGAGTAACTCAGCGGGTCAGGCAGCATCTCAGGAGAGAAGGTTTCGGGTCGAGACCCTTCTTCAGACTGATGTCAGGGGAGGGGGACGGACAATGTTAGAATGTAGTCGGAGACAGGAAGACTGGTGGGAGAACTGGGAAGGGGGAGGAGATAGAGAGGGAAAGCAGAGACTATCTGAAGTTTGAGAAGTCAATGTTCATACCGCTGGGGTGTAAACTACCCAAGCGAAATATGAGGTGCTGCTCCTCCAATTTGCGCTGGGCCTCACTCTGACAATGGAGGAGGCCCAGGACAGAAAGGTCAGATTTGGAATGGAAGGGGGAGTTGAAGTGCTGAGCCACCGGGTGATCAGGTAGGTTAAGATGGACTGAGCGGAGGTGTTCAGCAAAACGATCGCCAAGCCTGCGTTTGGTCTCCGAGATAGATAGATTCTTGGTTATTACAGGTGTCAGGGGTTCTGGGGGGAAGGCAGGAGAATGGGGTTAGGAGGGAGAGATAGATCAGCCACGATTGAATTGCGGAGTAGACTTGATGGGCCAAATGTCCTAATTCTACTCCTATTCCTTATGACCTCGAGAACCACTTAAAAGGAGCAGAGTGAGCCACCTGTTCCCTTTGGATCAGGGACAGAGAAGCCGTCATTGGCCGGTCACTACACCAGCTGCTTATGGACACCCCTTGCCACTATTATTTTTCCAGCAAGTGGAAGAAAGGTGAGGACTCACCTCCTGCGGCTCCATACAGAGATGATCACTTTGGTTTCTGAGGGTCCCAATTCTCTCTCTAGTCACCCTCTCTCCTTTAATGTCCTTATAAAATCCCTTCCAATCTTGGAAGATTTGAATCTGCAATTTTGCATGGGGCGGCACGGTGGCGCAGCGGTAGAGTTGCTGCCTTACAGCACTTGCAGCGCCGGAGACCCGGGTTCGATCCCGACTACGGGCGCCGTCTGTACGGAGTTTGTACGTTCTCCCCGTGACCTGCGTGGGTTTTCTACGAGATCTTCGGTTTCCTCCCACACTCCAAAGACATACAGGGCTGTAGGTAAATTGGCTTGGCATAAGTGTAAATTGTCCCCAGTGTGTGTAGGATAGTGTTAATGTGCGGGGATCGCTGGTCGGTGCGGACACGGTGGGCCGAAGGGCCTGTTTCCGTGCTGTAACTCTCATTCCAATATTAGTATATGTGCTGCAGTGAGAGCTATAATCTGTATCGAACTTTGTTTTGTGTAGGAAGGAACGGCAGATGTTGGTTTACACTGAACATAGACACGAAATGTTGGAGCAACTCAGCGGGTCAGGCAGCATCTCTGGAGGGAAGGAATGGGTGACCTTTCAGACTGAAGAAGGGTCTCGACCCGAAATGTCACCCATTCCTTCTATCCAGAGATGCTGCCTGTCTAACTTTGTTTTATTCTTTACCTTTGGTTTTCCCTTGGCTTTTATGCCCAGGCCCCTATTTTGAGTAAAAAAAAAAAATATTTTTTATTTTGTAACATTAATGCAAAATTTAAAATGTCGCCCTCTGTGTCTGGGATGCACTTCATACCTACGTGCTAAGAGGACTTTTCCTTTTCATGTGTGATATCTCAAACTCGGGGAATTAGTTTCAGAATAAGGGATTAGCCGTTTAAAATAGGTGAGGAATTTATTATTTCGGAGAATGATGACTGTTTGGAATTCTCAGAAGAGGTGAGGAGGGTGATTCATGTAAAATTCCTTCTGTGACATAACAAAACTGTCCAGAGTCATATGTGACAAGACGTCAATTGAACTTAGGAGTAATAGAACTAGATAGCCCACTGAGTCCGCACAGACCATCACGCACCCATTTACACTCATTCTACATTGATCTTATTTTATTCCCCCACATTCCCATCAACTCAACCCCAGATTATACCCCTCGCCCCAACACGAGGAGCAGTTAACGGAGGTCAATTCACCCACCGTTGGGATAGAAACAGGGACAATAGGTGCAGGAGGAGGCCATTTGGCCCTTCGAGCCAGCACCGCCATTCATTGTGTTCATGGCTGATCGTCCACAATCAGTAAACCCGTGCCTGCCTTCTCCCCATACCCATTGATTCCACTAGCCCCTAGAGCTCTATCTAACTGTCTTTTAAATTCATCCAGTGAATTGGCCTCCACTACCCTCTGTGGCAGAGAATTCCACAAATTCACAACTCTCTGGGTGAAAAAGTTTCTTCTCAGCTCAGTTTTAAAAAGCCTCTCCTTTATTTAGACTGTGTGGCCCTCTGGTTCTGGACTGTGGGAGGAAACCAGAGCTCCGGGTCTCAGGAGCTGAGAGGTTCTAACCACTAGGCCGACAGACAGCTTGATGCTGTCACTTCAACATGCAAATAGGTGGAAATTGAGTGTGTGCGTACGGGGGGGGGTCTCCTCCCAAAGAAAAGAAAACTAGCGCCCACACACCTGGAGATGTGAATCATTTCATTCAGGGACAGTTTCTTCCCAGCTGTTATCAGGCAACTGAATCATCCTACCACCACCAGAGAGCGGTGCTGAACTACATTGATTCCTGGGATGGCAGGACTTTCATATGAAGAAAGACTGGATAGACTCGGCTTGTACTCGCTGGAATTTAGAAGATTGAGGGGAGATCTTATAGAAACGTACAAAATTCTTAAGGGATTGGACAGGCTAGATGCAGGAAGATTGTTCCCGATGTTGGGGAAGTCCAGAACAAGGGGTCACAGTTTAAGGATAAGGGGGACGTCTTTTAGGACCGAAATGAGAAAGTTTTTTTCACACAGAGAGTGGTGAATCTGTGGAATTCTCTGCCACAGAAGGTAGTTGAGGCCAGTTCATTGGCTATATTTAAGAGGGAGTTAGATGTGGCCCTTGTGGCTAAAGGGATCAGGGGGTATGGAGAGAAGGCAGGTACAGGATACTGAGTTGGATGATCAGCCATGGTCATATTGAATGGCGGTGCAGGCTCGAAGGGCCGAATGGCCTACTCCTGCACCTATTTTCTATGTTTCTACTATCTACCTCTTTGGAGACCCTCGGACTATCCTTGATCAAACTTTGCTGGCTTTACCTTACACTAAACGTTATTCCCTTATCATGTATCTATGCACTGTAAATGGCTCGATTGTAATCATGTGTAGTCTTTCTGCTGACTGGTTAGCACGCAACAAAAGCTTTTCACTGTACCTCGGTACACATGACAATAAACTGAACTGAAACTAAACTAAACTCATAAAATTCCTTCCTACTCATAAAATATCTGTTTGATGTGAAAGGAATTGTTTTTGAATAATTACAATATTCAATCAGTTCCAAGTATATAAAGTTACAGACAAGTTTGTTGAGTTACAGAACCAAGACAGGCGATTGGAGTTGGGATCGAGGCAGGAGTAGAGATTAGCAGATGACATTGGACTTTGACAGTTTCATTGAACTATGATAGTCACACAATTGTCAATTCTCAGAGAGCGTTTCACTAATATAATTTAGTTTTCTTTTAAACAATAGACAATAGGTGCAGGAGTAGGCCATTCGGGCCTTCGAGCCAGCACAGCCATTCAATGTGATCATGGCTGATCATTCTCAATCAGTACCCCGTTCCTGCCTTCTCCCCATACCCCCTGACTCCGCTATCCTTAAGAGCTCTATCTAGCTCTCTCTTGAATGACAATAGACAATAGGTGCAGGAGTAGGCCATTCAGCCCTTCGAGCCAGCACCGCCATTCAATGCGATCATGGCTGATCACTCTCAATCAGTACCCCGTTCCTGCCTTCTCCCCATACCCCCTCACTCCGCTATCCTTAAGAGCTCTATCCAGCTCTCTCTTGAAAGCATCCAACGAACTGGCCTCTACTGTCTTCTGAGGCAGAGAATTCCACACCTTCACCACTCTCTGACTGAAAAAGTTCTTCCTCATCTCAGTTCTAAATGGCCGACCCCTTATTCTTAAACTGTGGCCCCTTGTTCTGGACTCCCCCAACATTGGGAACATGTTTCCTGCCTCTAATGTGTCCAATCCCCTAATTATCTTATACGTTTCGATAAGATCCCCCCTCATCCTTCTAAATTCCAGTGTAGACAAGCCTAGTCGCTCCAGTCTTTCAACATACGACAGTCCCGCCATTCCGGGAATTAACCTAGTGAACCTACGCTGCACGCCCTCAATAGCAAGAATATCCTTCCTCAAATTTGGAGGATGCCTATGATTTTAAACTGAGTAAAACATTTCCATAGGTATCACAAAATGCTGGAGTAACTCAGCAGGTCAGGCAGCATCTCAGGAGAGAAGGAATGGGCGACGTTTCGTGTCGAGACCCTTCTTCAGACTGATGGGTCTCGACCTGAAACGTCGCCCATTCCTTCTCTCCTGAGAAGTCCAGCATTTTGTGATACCTTCGATTTGTACCAGCATCATCATATACATACTGCCGGAAACAGGCCATTTCGGCCCTCCAAGTCCGTGCCGCCCAGCGATCCCCGCACATTAACACTATCCTACACCCACTAGGGACAATTTTTACATTTACCCAGCCAATTAACCTACATACCTGTACCGTCTTTGGAGTGTGGGAGGAAACCGAAGATCTCGGAGTAAACCCACGCAGGTCACGGGGAGAACGTACAAACTCCGTACAGTGCAGCACCCGTAGTCAGGATCGAACCTGAGACTCCGGCGCTGCATTCGCTGTAAAGCAGCAACTCTACCGCTGCGCCACCGTGCATCTGCAGTTATTTTCCTAATTAAAAACATTTCCATAGGTTCTCAATTCTGTCAGTTTGTTTTACTTAAATATTCTGTGACATTTCCGTTGACAGCCATACTAATCATGGATCAAGGTGCCGCGTTTTATTTTTTGCAGGGGATGATGACCAGAAGTTTTATTTGTTTAAAGTCGCGGTGTGCCATTTTGTTTTGTTTTTGCAACATCCGCAATAATGTGCACATTCACATCTTCCACCTTTTGTCCGCGGTTACTTTTCTGGGACGTCCCGAAATATTCGCAACATTACAGTAAATAAGTCACAACTTTCTGAGAAATGACCCGTCAAGAGCGCAGATGATCCCGCCCACAGTCTGCGCTCATTCGACCTGCCGTGACTCTTAGTCCGCCACTCACACGCAACAAAAACCTGTTGGGAATTGATACACAGTCGGCTGCTGAGACGAATTGCTTTTTATTCTGAAACTCTGCTCTTTTCTTTCTGAAGCGCCTCCCCTCAAACTGGACAAGATTTGAACCATCCCAATTAACTGTCTGTAATTGAACACGACTATCTGAATGTTGGGGTCATATTTGACCTTGAGCTTTAGGTCGCTTTCCCAAACCATCATTAAAACCGCCTATTTCCACTTCTGTATATTCTCCAGTCTGAAGAAGGGTCTCGACCCGAAACGTCACCCATTCCTTCTCTCCAGAGACGCTGCCTGACCCGCTGAGTTACTCCAGCTTTTTGTATCTAACTTCTGTATATTTCCAACTCTCTAAAGTCAGTCTGAGGAAAGTCCCAAATCTAAACGATGTCTGCCCATTTCCCTCCACAGATGCTGGCTGATCTGCTGAGATCCAACAACACTTTGTTTTTTTTGTTGCTCAATACACCGGCATCTGCAGTCTCTTTCGTCTCTATTTTACTGCTCCGCTGTGAAATCTCTTCAAAGGATGCCTGCTTTGACCAAGTTCTTCTCTCACCGACGGGAGTTCTGTGAGACTGTCTCCCAGCTATGTGATTCCTACTGCTTTCCTGGCAAAACATTGTTGATCCAGCAATGTAGTCAAGTGGGTTATATTTTAGCTTGTAAAGAGGCAAGTATTTTTAGTGTTTGGTCTGCTTATTACAGTGACATTTCCACCATCAATATGAAAGTATTTCAGACATAGACAGCCAAAGCATAGAGTGATGAATGATATGATGTTAGTTACAACCAAAACTTAATTTACCCTTTGAAAGCACGTCTTCTACATATAAAACACCAAGTTTGGAATATGGATGCTAAATTAACCATTTATACCACCCTCCGTAAAGATAAAATATAAAGTGCAGATGACTTGCTGGTATTCAATAATTAAATGGGGTTGTATCTTTCTATGCTTTTAGAATTTGTGGATAAAAAACCCTGCCCCTGTCCTTCTCCCCATCTCAGTTTCAGTTCAGGTATAGAGGTACAGTGAAAAACCTTTGTTGCATGCTATCCAGTCAGCAGAAAGACAATACATGATTACAATCATGCCATCTTAAACTTACATTCTTCTGTACTGAAGGCATTGACTTCTTGATGAGCTATAGTCCCAAAGATTTAATGCGTCAAATATCCTTCATATATATACATTGGATATCAGTGAGTTGGGAAATCACAGTCTATCAGCGCAGTCTGATTCTATCACCACCCATTGACTTTCCAACGTGGGTTGATTTCCCTCTCAGTAGCCTAGCAACGGCGTAGGCCACAGATCAAAATCAGAGCCTGTTACAACCGGTGTACATCTTAAAATTACTTCATAGTCAGCAAAATAGATATGCATTCACTGCTGTGATGTAGAAAAACACCCTGTCTTGGCCCAGATCAACTAACTCAGAACCTGGCCTTTAAATCTGAGAACTGTGGTGTATAGGAAGTCCTGTCAAGTTTTAAGTTCATATTTTTATATCTATATCTATTTATGTGAGGTCGTTGTTCACTTTAAACTCAAATCCTTATTGCTGAGAGAGAATCTCAAAGCAACAAGATGGTTTGCTTAGACACAAAATGCTGGAGTAACTCAGCGGGACAGGCAGCATCTCTGGGTAGAAGGAATGGGTGACATTTCGGGTCGAGACCCTTCTCAGACCCACTATCCAGAGATGCTGCCTGTCCCGCAGAGTTACTCCAGCATTTTGTGTCTATCTTCGGTTTAAACCAGCATCTGCAGTTCCTTCCTACACAAGATGGTTTGATTTCCCTTTTTGAAGTTGCAACACATTTATTTGTTAAGCAAAATATCACTTCGATGGGAGATAAATGCTATTCTCTGGATAGAAAATAGCCAAGGCTCTTTACACTTATTCAGAATGTTCAGCATTCTACGCAAATGTAGTGTGATTGCAAAGCAAGTAAAAATAACTTAATGCAGACTGCTTGCTTTGTTTTCAAAGTGAAACTTTGAAAGCTTTGTAATTTATGCAAATTAATTTGGGTTGTCGGAGATCAGATGATTATCAGTTTCGTTTGTCCCACATCCTCGGTAATTGTTGGAGACTTGAGGTCTATTGTGGTCAATAGACAATAGACAATAGGTGCAGAAGTAGGCCATTCAGCCCTTCGAGCCAGCACCGACCGCCATTCACTGTGATCATGGCTGATCATCCACAATCAGTACCCCGTTCCTGCCCTCTCCCCATATCCCTTGACTCCTCGATCATTAAGAGCTCTATCTAACTCTCTCTTGAAAGCATCCAGGGAATTGGCCTCCACTGCCTTCTGAGGCAGAGAATTCCACAGCTTCACAACTCTCTGAGTGAAAAAGTTTTTCCTCATCTCCGTTCTAAATGGCCTACCCCTTATTCTTAAACTGTGGCCCCTGGTTCTGGACATAACATTTGGGGAGGGTTATGGCGATTTGGTCAACCATTTAGAACAAAGATTAACACAAAAAACTGGAGTAACTCAGTGGGTCCGACGGCATCTCTGGAGAAAAGGAATAGGTGATATATCTGGTCAGTCTGAAGAAGGATCTCAACGCGAAACGTCACCTACTCCTTTTCTTCAGAGATGCTGTCTGGCCCACTGAGTTACTCCAGCTTTTTGTGTCTATCTTTGGTTTAAACCAGCATCTGCGGATCCTTCCTGTATTTGGAACAAAGATTACATACAGTGTATACTTCTTTTTGTTAAACACAAGGGGGCATGATAGAACAAACACACTTCAGAAGTTCCAGAAATTTCATCATTTGGGCATTCCTTATTTTTTTTTTACATAAGCTATAATGAGTTTTATAAAGTAAGCATAGAGTATGCTTGGGGTCTGAAATAAAAACAAATAATGCAAGTAAAACCCAGTTGATCAGTAACATTGGCCTTGAAAAGACACAAGATTTGTGGTTTGTGGAAAATGAATGCCTCCCAGCACCAGACAACTAGCCAGCAGAGGAAAGCTGCTCGGCTGTGTGGCCTGTTAACTTACCTATATGAAAATGAGCAATTCAAACATTGTGGAGGAGGGAACTGCAGATGCTGGTTTAAACCGAAGATAGACAGAAAAAGCTGGAGTAACTCAGCGGGTCAGACAGCACCTCTGGAGAAAAAGAATAGGTGTCGTTTCAGGTCGCGACCCTTCTTCAGTCTTGACCTGAAGCGTCACCTACTCCTCTCCAGAGATGCTGCCTGTCCCGCTGAGTTACTCCAGCTTTTTCTGTCTAACTTCAAACATTGTATTTGCTTATCAATGGTCTCAGATTTAAGTGATCTCATAATGAGAATTGTTTTTTCGTTGATGCTGAAATGCATAATTAACTGCAAATGAATAATACAATGGAACAAATACAGAACATAATGAAATCACTCAAAAGGTCCTTGATAAAAGGTGATTGATAAGTTGTCTTTCAGGTACAGACCCTTTCTCAGAAGTTATGTGATTTCCCCGCTGATTTGATGGCTGGTGATGTAATTATTGGTTACATTAATTTCAGACAATTATTTTTGAGGTGGCAGTGGAATAATCAGTTTCATTTACTTTCATTGGAGGAGGAAGTTGATCTATTTGAATGTGATAAGAAGCAACAAAGATACAGATAAAAACAGGCTTCTTTACCAGAAATGTCCCATATGTGTTATGTGCTGAGTTAGCTGAGCACAACTGGCAAGTTCAGCAAGACCATATAATGAGGAGTGCAGAAAAAAAACATTTTTCGGTACTTGTATTCATTTTCTAGATGATCCTTTACCTGTTGATACTGTACCCCTAAGTTTCAAAGCCTCCTACAATCCGATCCTCCTCAGAAACCCTACACTCAGCCCTGTGCTTACTACCCCAAATACCCACTGTTCTTTGTAATGGAAAAATCAAAGCACGTTTCGATTCCATCTCTGCTCTTGGCACTATCTTGACTATTGTTGACCTTGTGATCCTCCTCAACTCAGACAAACCCATATTAGAAACATAGAAAATAGGTGCAGGAGGAGGCCATTCGGCCCTTCGAGCCAGCACCGCCATTCATTGTGATCATGGCTGATCGTCCCCAATCAGTAACCCGTGCCTGCCTTCTCCCCATATCCCTTGATTCCACTAGCCCCTAGAGCTCTATCTAACTCTCAATTCACAAATGTTTATCTCTTCTCTAAGTCCTGCTCTAACCTAGACCAATTGAAAGACTGGAGCTACTAGGCTTGTATACACTGGAATTTAGAAGGATGAGAGGAGATCTTATCGAAACGTATAAGATTATTAAGGGGTTGGACACGTTAGAGGCAGGAAACATGTTCCCAATGTTGGGGGAGTCCAGAACTAGGGGCCACAGTTTAAGAATAAGGGGTAGGCCATTTAGAACTGAGATGAGGAAAAACTTTTTCAGTCAGAGAGTTGTGAATCTGTGGAATTCTCTGCCTCAGAAGGCAGTGGAGGCCAATTCTCTGAATGCATTCAAGAGAGAGCTAGATAGAGCTCTTAAGGATAGCGGAGTCAGGGGGTATGGGGAGAAGGCAGGAACGGGGTACTGATTAAGAATGATCAGCCATGATCACATTGAATGGCGGTGCTGGCTCGAAGGGCCAAATGGCCTCCTCCTGCACCTATTGTCTATTGTCTATTAAGGCCACAACATTGAGTCACATCTTCAGGTGTACCTAAAATATAAAGCCAAAATATAATAAAAGTAAATTAATAATATACAAAACTATTTTTATATTGAGGATTTTTTTTCACCAATTTTGGTTGCAATCTGGTGGAGGCAGATACTGTTATAACATTGAACAAGCACCTGGAAAAGAACTTGAAAGGCCAAGGCATAAAGGTCTGTGGACCAATCACTGATAAATTAATTAATGTGGGTGCGTATTTGATGGTCAGTGTGGACTGTAGGCCAAAGGGCCTGCTTCTGTGGTCTGTAACATGGATCAAAACACAGATTTTATTCTGAAACAATTACTTTTACAACTGAACCCACTTGATGGTGTACTTTGGAAGACATTAATAGTTATCCTGAAATGGAACGAATCAGGAACGAAAGTATGGAATGAATCAAGTGAAAGTAAAGAAATAATGTATTTCCTTGAGGGACATTATGGCATCTGTTGACTTTCTCACAACAATCCAACAGGTTTTATTCTCAGGGACGCAAGCCCACTTTCTATTTTTGAAGATGGAAAATAAGCCTGTGTTCCAATAGAAAAAAAACAGAAATGCTGGATGCGTCGTTCGATGAGCAGAAGTCATCTCCCTCCAGACTGAACTGAATACTGCTGAGTATTTCTAGTGTTTTCTCTTTGAATTTCACACTTTCCGCTTTTGCTTTTGTCTTCGGAGAGTTGTGGAGATTCTTGTCTGTGGCTTAGACAATAGACAACAGGTGCAGGAGGAGGCCATTCGGCCCTTCAAGCCAGCACCGCCATTCAATGTGATCATGGCTGATCATTCTCAATCAGTACCCCGTTCCTGCCTTCTCCCCATACCCCCTGACTCCGCTATCCTTAAGAGCTCTATCTAGCTCTCTCTTGAATGCATTCAGAGAATTGGCCTCCACTGCCTTCTGAGGCAGTGAATTCCACAGATTCACAACTCTCTGACTGAAAAGGTTTTTCCTCATCTCAGTTCTAAATGGCCTACCCCTTATTCTTAAACTGTGGCCCCTGGTTCTGGACTCCCCCAACATTGGGAACATGTTTCCTGCCTCTAACGTGTCCAACCCCTTAATAATCTTATACGTTTCAATAAGATCCCCTCTCATCCTTCTAAATTCCTGTATATACAAGCCCAGTCGATCCAGTCTTTCAACATATGACAGTCCCGTCATTCCGGGAATTAACCTAGTAAAACCTACGCTGCACACCCTCAATAGTTTAGAGACACTTGTGACAATGATCACATTTACACCAAGCCCTGGGTCACTACTTACAAGCCAATGACATAGGTGGAAAGCGAAGATCAACGTCCAAACTCCGCACAGCGCTGGTGGGCGCTGCAAGACGGCAGAGCTGTCGCTGCGTTACGCACACGTCTTGCTGCTGGATCTTCAACCAATCATCAAAAAAAAAAGTGAAAAGGAACTCCAGTGACAGGGAGGAACCCGCCACACAGGCGGAAACCTCTTGAGTTCCGGGCCGCCGACAGCATTTAGCCTCAAAATAGCAAACATATCGCGAGGTGTGCAGGGAAAACCAGACTGTTTTCCAACAGTCTGACGCCCTTCAGAAGAAACCAAGTGCGCAGAGTACAATTTGTAAACACAAGGCATTCAATGGAAAAGAATTCACCTGTTCCTTCGGTGTAAGGTAAGTTGTTCACACTGGGTATTTTTAAGGCCGAGATAGATAGATTCTTGGATATATTTAAGGCAGGGGATAGATAGATTCTTGATTAGCACTTGAGTCAGGGGTTTATGGGGAGAAGGCGGGAGAATGGGGTTAGGAGGGAGAGATAGACCAGCCGTGATTGGATGGCGGAGTGGACTGGATGGGCCGAGTGGCATAATTCTGCTCCTCGATCTTATGAACGTATGGATCCGGGTTCACTTGTGGTGATTTGTTGTTGTTTTTGATGAAATATTTTTTATTTAATCCGCCTGTTGGTGATGGTAAGGAAGGGTTTACAGAGAACACGTCTTCTTGTTCTTGTTCACTCGGACGGACTGCCCTCGTTTGGCATCGACTCCATCTGTATTTTCTTCTCTCTCCCCCCCCCCCCCCCCCCCCCCCCCCGAAAAAAATCACAAATTGTAGTAGGTAACAAGCCGGAAACAGTCGCGAGCAACTTTTAAAATGTGAAACTAACCCAACTGTGAAATTTGCCTCAGAGAAAGGAACAGATACACAGTTATTGAGGGGACCGTGTTAGTTTTGTTGATATGTTCAATGCTCTTTTGATTCAACTGCTATGTTTTCTGTGCGTTTGAGTTAGTTTGATCGTATTTCGATGTTGAAATATGTCGATCTGAGGCGGAATGGTAAATGATGGATAATTGGACGGGCGAATCGAAAACCACCATTCATCTATAAACCAACCTATGTGGCGAATCGTCCATTTCGATTGGTTTTGTTAAATGCCAATTATACTGGTTACCTATTGGGATCAGTCAAATAGTGTGGCTTGGGTTACGTTTAACCAATAATTGCGACAGACTAAATGTAAACCATGCACGAAGTTCACAAGGCAATGCCAGATCCAGAAATTCCAATTACAGACAGAATGGTTTTACTAATTTTGTAGTTGTCCTTTTATAAGTTTTTGTTTTCTCCCTTTTCTTTATGTGGTGCCTTGTTTTGGCGTAAAATATGCTCATGCTTTTGGTCTCCTTACCCAAGGATAGATAGGCATGCTGTCGAACAACTGCAAAAAAGATGCATCATATCAGACCTTGGGATGGGAAAAGGACCAAAGTGCTGGAGTAACTCAGCGGGTCAGGCAGCATCTGTGGAGAACATGGATAGCTGACGTTTCACAGAGTGCTGGAGTAACTCAGCGGGTCAGGCAGCATCTGTGGAGAACATGGATGGGTGACGTTTCACAGAGTGCTGGAGTAACTCAGCGGGTCAGGCAGCATCTGTGGAGAACATGGATGGGTGACGTTTCACAGAGTGCTGGAGTAACTCAGCGGGTCAGGCAGCATCTGTGGAGAACATGGATGGGTGACGTTTCACAGAGTGCTGGAATAATCAGCGGGTCAGGCAGCATCTCAGGAGAACACGGATAGGTGACGTTTCACAGAGTGCTGGAGTAACTCAGCGGGTCAGGCAGCATCTGTGGAGAGAAGGAATGGGTGACGTTTCACAGAGTGCTGGAGTAACTCAGCGGGTCAGGCAGCATCTCTGGAGAACATGGATAGGTGACATTTCACAGAGTGCTGGAGTAACTCGGTGGGTCAGGCAGCACCTCTGGAGAACACGGATAGGTGACGTTTTGAGTCGGGAGCCTTCTTCAGACCTTTTGTGTAAACCAGCATCTGCTGTTCCTTGTTTCTACAGTCTGAAGAAAGGTCCCGATCTGAAACGCCACCAAGTCCGTGTTCTCCAGAGATGCTGCCTGTCCCACTGAGTTACTCCAGCACATTGTGTCATTTTGTGTAAACCAGTGTCTGCAGTTCCTTGTTTCTTCATGCAATGGCAAGTCTGTTATATAACAGATTGAATAGATTAACACTCTGTTCTCTTGATCTCAGTGAAGATATAAGATTCCTTGGGGACTCAATGTGACTGGTGTGGGGAAGGATGTTTTCTGTATCGAAGGAATCTAAAACAAGGATAGGTGCTTTTGAACTGAAATGAGGAGAACTTGCTTCAGTCAGACGGTGGTGAATCTTCGTAGTTCTCTACCTCGGAAGGCTTTGGAGGCTGGATCATTAATTGGATTCGGAATGGAAATCAATAGTTTGGGGATATGTAAAGATTCAGAGAATATGGAGTTAGTGCAGGAAAATGGTGTTTGAGGTATCTGCTTCTACTTGGGGATCGATTGTGACTTATTTCAGTTCTGGGGTGACTGATGAGGCCAATTTTGGAACTGTAAATAACCTCTCAGATGGCGGGAGGTGTGTGACAGGGGAGACATGGGCAATTTGTGAGGTAGCACGTTCCCTCTGCGATTTATACATAAGCTCGTTGATGCTCACTACCGCCCGAAAACTCTTTCTCTATTTTGACTGGTCATGGGTGAGGGATTCACAAGAATTGCTGGGTAGGGTACTAATTTTTGTAAGGAAACATTGAGCACAACCCAGAATCTTCTGTCAACCTGGTGATCTTCTGCAGTGACAGTACTCTGAATAGAGTGTCTGTTTCAGGAGTCTGGTGTCAGGCTGGAGGGATGTGAAGGATGAGGGATGGAACAGCAAAGGACGTGGTCTGTCCAATGGAACTGACTGAGTGTAACTAGGGCCTGCAGATAGGGTCGCCAACTTCCTCACTCCCAAATACGGGACAAGGTGACGTCACCGCCACGCGCCCCACGTGACCTCACCCAGCCAGCGGCCACGTGCTCCCGCCCGCCCCGGGCGGCTGCCATTGGTGGAGCGGGAGCACGTGGCCGCTGGCTGGGTGAGGTCACGTGGGGCACGGGGCGGTGACGTCACCCTTTGTCCCTTATTTGGGAGTGAGGAAGTTGGCAACCCTACTAATACGGGACAAGGGCGGTCCCGTACGGCACAAACCAATTTAGCCCAAAATACGGGATGTCCCGGCTAATACGGGACAGTTGGCAACCCTACCTGCAGAGGATGCTTGTGCCAGTAGACTGAAAATTTAGCTTATCCTTCCAGTAAATTTTGAGGACTGTGGAGACAGAAGATGTGGTATCTTTCAAAAACGTTGCGATGCATGCAGTGGGTGGTACTGGTCGAAGGTAAATGTGGAAGGACAGGGATTACTGCTGCATAATCGAGCATGTTCTGTGCCAGGTCTGAGGACTTAATCTTCCAATACCCTTTCTCTCAGTCCTCTAAGAGCTCTTCTGGCACCTTGAAGTTGACGGTGAATTTCATTATAGATGTCTGCTTTTGGTAAGGGGGAGTTCCTGAGGTATGGGAAGTGGTTCACATGTTCCAGGGCCTTCCATAAACCTTCATTGCTTTTCTTTTGTTTTTTTCAAATCAAAAAGATTATTCAATTATTAAAAATAATATTTACAATACAATAAAGCGGAACAGAACCCACCACCATAAAACAAGACACACAAATATACTAAATGAAGTACTATACAACTATGTTACAATCCCTGTCCAGGATGCATCCAATCCCCCGCGGTGCCCAGCGGTCCCGGAAATCCCCCATGCTGCCCGTGGGCAGCGCACAGTCCCTCTCCAACGCCACCCGGGTGCGGACGTAACCCCAGAAAAGGGGCAGGCAGCCGGCTCGGGCAGAGCCCTCTTCCCCCTGGCGCCGTGACTCGCGGATGGCCAGCTTGGCCAGGCCCAGCAGCAACCCAACCAGGACATCTTCAGACCCCCCCTACCCTCTCCCCTATGCACAGGGTGTCCAAAGATGGGGATGGTGGGTGAGAAGTGCAGCCAAAAGGCAAGGAGCAGCCCCTTTAGATATTGAAACAGGGGCAATGAACCTTCATTGTTGGAGGTTAGTGTGGTGCGATGGGAACAGATCGGTAGAGAACCTTTGTCTTGAGGGTGTTGAGTGAATCCCTGTGCACTCATACTTCAGTGAATGAGTCAGTAATGCCGTGGAATTCAGTCTCTGAGTGTGTAAGTGTTATCTGTGTACTGATACCTGGTTACTGTGGTTTAGTTGACCTCGGCACTGGTTTGTAGTCACTCTAGGTTGAGCTGTTCCCCATCTATATATTACAAAAACTCCCATCTTGTATGTATGTTCCCAAAATACAGCCAAAACGTACATGATAGCGCAACAATTTTAAGGGCACCTTACCATTCACCTGCGGTGTGCAGTATCACGTTTTGTGCAATTGTTCCGCTATCGTGCACCATTTTTGGCTGTATTTTGGACACATACCCCATGAAATAAACATCGCCATTTTGATCTAATAGACAATAGGTGCAGGAGTAGGCCATTCGGGCCTTCAATGTGATCATGGCTGATCATTCTCAATCAGTACTTCGTTCCTGCCTTCTCCCCATACCCCCTGACTCCGCTATCCTTAAGAGCTCTATCCAGCTCTCTTGAATGCATTCAGAGAATTGGCCTCCACTGCCTTCTGAGGCAGAGAATTCCACAGATTCACAACTCTCTGACTGAAAAAGTTTTTCCTCATCTCAGTTCTAAATGGCCTACCCCTTATTCTTAAACTGTGGCCCCTTGTTCTGGACTCCCCCAACATTGGGAACATGTTTCCTGCCTCTAACGTGTCCAGCCCCTTAATAATCTTATACGTTTCGATAAGATCTCCTCTCATCCTTCTAAATTCCAGTGTATACAAGTCTAGTCGCTCCAGTCTTTCAACATACGACAGTCCCGCCATTCCGGGAATTAACCTGGTAAACCTACGCTGCACGCCCTCAATAGCAAGAATATCCTTCCTCAAATTTGGAGACCAAAGCTGCACACAGTACTCCACTTCCGTGTTCAATGTTGTCATTAAACTCGTGCTTCGTTGAACGATGACTCTTGAGGTAAATGCTCAAATTTTCTTCAAGTTAAAGTTTGACCACTCAGTAATATTAAAATTGTGTGTCTTTTTTTTTTTTCACCAACCGCTGTCACAACGGGAACCCAACGGGCCCACAGGTCGTCTAGTTAATTCTAATGATGAGCTCCACTTCTGCGGGAAGTTTTGTTGGAGGTGAGGTGCGACATTGTGGGGAGAAAGTTGCCCCAAAACATGCAGCGCTGTGACACTAGTCTTACTGTGATGAACTCTTATTGTAGACCTGTTGTTGAGAGATATCGCTTGCATGCTGTCATTAGCTACAATCTTGTAGAATGACAAAACAGCCTTGAGGGTCTGAATGGCCTACTTTTTTATGTTGTTACATTCTCATGTGCATTTGTTATCTGCTCACTCATACCCCCTTCCATGAGTAACTATTCTTAATGTGTTAACTTTGGGGCAATGCTGCATCATTGAAATGGTTAATTGGAATTGGGTATGGGTGTGATAGCAGCAGTGTGGCGCCACTTGCTAATGTAAGCATAAAATGGCTTGCGTACGCTCTCCCAATACAAGTAAGTATACTTTATACACCGATCAGCCAAAACATTATGACCACTGACAGGCGAAGTGAATAACATTGATTATCTTTTTAGATTTAGAGATACTGCGCAGAAACAGGCCCTTCGGCCCACCGGGTCCACGCCGCCCAGCGATCCCCGCACAATAACACTCTGCTACACCCACTAGGGACAATTTTTTTTACACACATTTGCCCAGCCAATTAACCTACAAACCTGCACGTCTTTGGAGTGTGGGAGGAAACCGAAGATCTCAGAGAAAACCCACGTACAAACGTACAAACTCCGTACAGACAGCACCGTAGTCAGGATCGAACCTGAGTCTCCGGCACTGCATTCCCTGTAAGGCAGCAACTCTACCGCTGCGTCACCGTGCCGCCCGTGCCTTGTTACAATGGCACCTGTCAAGGGGTGGGATATATTAGGCAGCAAGTGAATAATAATAATAATGCATTACATTTATATAGCGCTTTTCTAAACACTCAAAGACGCTTTACAGTGTCAGTTCTTGAAGTTGATGTGTTGGATGCAGGAGAAATGGGCAGGAGTAAAGACCTGAGCGACTTTGACAAGAGCCAAATTGTTATGGCCAGACGACTGGGTCAGAGCATCTCTGAAACGGCAAGGCTTGTGGGGTGCTCCCGATCAGCAGTGGTGAGTACCTACCGACAGTGGTCTGAGGAGGGACAAACCACAAACCGGCGACAGACAGGGTGTTGGGCGCCCGAGGCTCATCGATGCGCGAGGGCAACGAAGGCTATCCCGTCTGGTCCGAACCGACAGAAGGTCTACTGTGGCACAAGTCACAGAAAATGTTAATGGTGGTCACGGGAGGAATGTGTCACACTACCCACTACATCGCAACCTGCTGCGTATGGGGCTGCACACGGAGGACCAACAGCATATTAGGCAGGTGGTCATATGTTTTGGCTCATCAGGTCATAATGTTTTGGCTGATTGGTGTATGTAGCAGCTCGCTTCCATAATTCAGTAACAAAACTGACCCAGATTGAACTTGTCTGTTGAGTACACAGACATCATGGGTGGACAATTTTCTGGCCCTACCCGTTGTTTATGTGCAGGTACCTTTCCAGCTAGGGTTGCCAACTTCCTCACTCCCAAATACGGAACAAGGTGACGTCACCGCCCCACGCCCCACGTGACCTCACCCAGCCAGCGGCCACATGCTCCCGCTCCACCAATGGCGGCTGCCCGACCCTGGCGGCCGCCATTGGTGGAACGGGAGCACGTGGCCGCTGGCTGGGTGAGGTCACGTGGGGCACGGGGCGGTGACGTCACCCTTTGTCCCTTATTTGGGAGTGAGGAAGTTGGCAACCCTACTAATACGGGACAAGGGCGGTCCCGTACGGGACAAACTAATTTAGCCCAAAATACGGGGTGTCCCGGCTAATACGGGACAGTTGGCAACCCTATTTCTAGCGCACAATGAAGGAATCGTGGTTGATACATTCCTTTCTTGCCTGGAGCACTGAGGTTACATGTGATTTGAATTTTGTGGAGAACACTTCCAATTAAGGCTTTTTAAAGTATTAAAGATGTTTGAAGCCTGGCTGAGATGCTTGCGTAGGGAATCAGCACAACGAATACAGTTCTGGCCTCGCCATGACATGTGGGTAATTTAAATTTCATTAGATAAAGAGTCCAGAGTGTTTTATTGTCACATTCTTACTTGCAGCAGCACAACAGAATATGTAAACATAGTACGTGTAGGAATGAACTACAGATGCTGGTTTACACCGAAGATAGACACAAAAATGCTGGAGTAACTCAGCACGACAGGCAGCATCTCTGGATAGAAGGTTTGGGTGACGTTTGGGGTCTCGACCCGAAACGTCACCAATTCCTCCTCTCCAGAGATGCTGCCTGTCGTGCTGAGTTACTCCAGCATTTTGTGTCTATCTTCGGTGAAAACATAGCACACTGTAAACAATATAATAACGAGAAAAAAAAGTTTAGTGTGTGTGTGTGTGTACATACACATACCCACATATATATAATATATAGATGTATGTGTGTATATACACACACTGACCTTTTCTCATTTATTTTATATATATATTGTAAGAAAATATATAGTGTAAGAAAATAACTGCAGATGCTGGTACAAATCGAAGGTATTTATTTCACAAAATGCTGGAGTAACTCAGTTGGTCAGGCAGCATCTCAGGAGAGAAGGAATGGGCGACGTTTTGGGTCGAGACCCTTCAGTCTGAAGAAGGGTCTCGACACGAAACGTCACCCATTCCTTCTCTCCTGAGATGCTGCCTGACCTGCTGAGTTACTCCAGCATTTTGTGATACCTATGGAAATGTTTTACTCAGTTTTAAATCATAGGCATCCTCCAAATTTGAGGAAGGATATTCTTGCTATTGAGGGCGTGCAGCGTAGGTTTACTAGGTTAATTCCCGGAATGGCGGGACTGTCATATGTTGAAAGACTGGACCGACTAGGCTTGTATACACTGGAATTTAGAAGGATGAGGGGGGATCTTATCGAAACGTATAAGTTTATTAAGGGGTTGGACACGTTAGAGGCAGGAAACATGTTCCCAATGTTGGGGGAGTCCAGAACCAGGGGCCACAGTTTAAGAATAAGGGGTCGGCCATTTAGAACTGAGATGAGGAAAAACTTTTTCAGTTCAATGAAATGATTATATTTCTGTTCCTGCTCACGCTCCTACAAATATAAGTCAACGTACAGATATTGTGAACAATTAAGGGCCAAGGGATGTTGGCCAGAGTTTGGAGTGGACCACGGTTTCACCTATGACACCTGATAATCATCAGGGAATTGGGGAATATTGGAATCTTTCTAGATTTCTGGTTGAGGTAGATGTCATAACTGAGTTGGAGTTCCTCCAACTTTTCTAGCAGCTTTTTTTTAAATTTAAAGAAGTTGGCTTGGCACTGGCTGTTCCACTGAAGCTGGTGCATATCCCTCTGTGAGGTGGTACAAAACCCAATGCAAAATGGCAAACTGTTGCTGGTTCAGCTGTAGTTACGCCAGTCACTTCTAAGTGCAATGTGGAAACCATTTTGCAGTGACACAAAACATGCAGCTTTGTATCTGAATCTTATCAGTTGGTGAAATGAGTTGTGTAGTCACATGAGAACATTTTGCTTTCTTGTTTGTGTAGAATCAGATCAAGTTACAAAGCAGAAACTGGACATTCGAGCCAACTGGTTTTCACTTCAATGAGCTTCCTCCCACTTTTTTTAACCTCTCGTGTGTTTATCCAGCTTCCCCTTAAGCATAGCTCTGCTGTTTGGCTCAACCACTCCCTGCAAGAGGACCTTTGTCCTGAATTCCCGACTGGATTTATTAGTGATATCTTTTGCTGTTGGCCCTGGTTCCGAGTTCTCCCCGCTCAAGAAACACTTCCCGATCAAAGCCCTTTCACAATTTGAAAGGCATATTATCAGTGTCACCCCTCAGTCTTCTCCATTTTAGAGAGATGACCTCCAACCTGCTTATTCATAGATCACACCGAGTCTACGCCGACCATCGATCACCCGTTCACACTAATTCTATGTTATCCCACTTTCGTATCTGTATGAAGTTGCAAGGATAACAACAAGTTATTTAACTTCAAACTTAGTTTTAATAAACACGAGGATGCAAGGTTACAGACAAAGCCGCAACTCCTGAACAAGATGACTTCCCCGGGTAACACGCATGCACAAGATAACTTCCTCCAGGATCGGCGTCTGCAAAACACCCGACATGGATTGTAAATACAGTGACTGATCCATGTCGGGTGTTTGCAGACGCCGATCCTGGAGGAAGTTATCTTGTGCGATTTTACAGAGGCCAATTAACGTACAAAACCACACGTCTTTGGGATGTGGGAGGAAACTGGAGTACCTGGAGAAAACCCACACGGTCACAGGGAGAATTCACACGTGCAAACTCCACACAGACAGCACCCAAGCTCAGGGTCAAAACCAGGTCTCTGGTGCTGTAGGGCAGCAGCTCTACCATCATTGACACTCTGCCACCCTTGTCAGTGTATTCCCTTCACAGATGCTGCCTGACCCACTGAGTTCCTCCAGCAGCTCCTCTTTTTTTTTTGTTGCTCTTTTGATACCCTTACCCAATAAATATTTGTTGTCCTCAAATGTCTATTGCTCCCGGTAGACACAAAATGCTGGAGTAACTCAGCGGGACAGGCGGTATCTCTGGAGAGAAGGAATGGGCGACGTTTCGGGCCGAGACCCTTCTTCAGACTTCTGAAGAATGGTCTCGACTCGAAATGTCACCCATTCCTTCTCTCCAGAGATGCTGCCTGTCCCGCTGAGTTACTCCAGCATTTTGTGTCTACCTTCGATTTAAACCAGCATCTGCAGTTCCTTCCTACATACTCTTGCTCCTGGTGTCTACTGTCTTTTGGGACACGAGTTTGCGCGTCCTGTTTTGATTTTAAGATTGAGGTGCCTATTCTAGATGATCCTACCATAGGAAATAGTCTAAACAATTCAGTTGGATGCAAACAATCATTCAGTAATTCACAAAGTATGATTAGCTCAAAATTCAAATGCTTTTGCCACAGCCAGACATAAAAACAGCTTCGTTCCACGAGCAGTAGCTCTACTCAACAACCAAAAGTCTGTAGCCTCCTTTTGCTCTGGTTTTTTATTTCATTCTTCACGTGTGTGAATTATAATGTTTCATTCTTCATTGTTTACTGTATGTCATGTTGTTACTTGTGAGCAAAGCACCAAGGCAAATTCCTTGTATGTATACATACTTGGCTAATAAAATATATTCAGTTCAATTCAATGTGCTTCACTGCAACTGGTAACTTGACAAATCTATAGTTTTTTGTTTTTTTTTCACATTAAATAATGTAGTGTAATAGGATATACTAGGTAAAAAGATCCCTTTATCATCATGTTAGTTGGAAGGTATAATAAGAGAGTAATTTAGTTTAGTTTAGAGATACAGCGCGGAAACAGGCCCTTCGGCCCACCGAGCCCGCGCCGACCAGCGATCCCCCGCACAAAACTGTTACAATTTGTTTCGTTGGGTTGTCGTTTAAATTAATTAAATTATTGCATTGTATGGGAGGCGCATTCCCAATCTCGTTGTACAATGACAATAAAGATATATTGTATTGTATTGTATTCATATCATATCATATCATATATATACAGCCGGAAACAGGCCTTTTCGGCCCTCCAAGTCCGTGCCGCCCAGCAATCCCCGTACATTAACACTATCCTACACCCACTAGGGACAATTTTTACATTTACCCAGCCAATTAACCTACATACCTGTACGTCTTTGGAGTGTGGGAGGAAACCGAAGATCTCGGAGAAAACCCACGCAGGTCACGGGGAGAACGTACAAACTCCTTACAGTGCAGCACCCGTAGTCAGGATCGAACCTGAGTCTCCGGCGCTGCATTCGCTGTAAAGCAGCAACTCTACCGCTGCGCTACCGTGCCGCCCAACGTTATCCTACACACGTATTAACGTTATCCTACACACACTAGGGACAATTTTACATTTATACCAAGCCAATTAACCTGCAAACCTGTACATAGAAACATAGAAACATAGAAAATAGGTGCAGGAGTAGGCAATTCTGCCCTTCGAGCCTGCACCGCCATTCAATATGATCATGGCTGATCATCCAACTCAGTATCCCGTACCTGCCTTCTCTCCATACCCCCTGATCCCTATAGCCACATGGGCCACATCTAACTCCCTCTTAAATATAGCCAATGAACTGGCCTCAACTACCCTCTGTGGCAGAGAATTCCACAGATTCACCACTCTCTGTGTGAAAAAAGACGTTCTCATCTCGGTCCTAAATGACTTCCCCCTTATCCTTAAACTGTGACCCCTTGTTCTGGACTTCCCCAACATCGGGAACAATCTTCCTGCATCTAGCCTGTCCAACCCCTTAAGAATTTTGTAAGTTTCTATAAGATCCCCCCTCAATCTTCTAAATTCCAGCGAGTACAAGCCGAGTCTATCCAGTCTTTCTTCATATGAAAGTCCTGCCATCCCAGGAATCAATCTGGTGAACCTTCTCTGTACTCCCTCTATGGCAAGAATGTCTTTCCTCAGATTAGGAGACCAAAACTGTACGCAATACTCCAGGTGCGGTCTCACCAATGCCCTGTACAACTGCAGCAGAACCTCCCTGCTCCTATACTCAAATCCCCTTGCTATGAATGCCAACATACCATTCGCTTTCTTCACTGCCTGCTGCACCTGCATGCCTACGTCTTTGGAGTGTGGGAGGAAACAAAAGATCTCGGAGAAAACCCATGTGGTTACTGGGAGAACGTACAGACAGCACCCGTAGTCAGGATCGAACCTGGGTTTCTGGCGCTGCAAGCGCTGTAAGGCAGCAACTTTACCGCTGCACCACCAGGCCACCCTATTGATTCATCACAGCTATCAATCAGTTTTCACAAGTCTAAACTCTAAGTCGCAAACTTCTCGTATGCTATCCACATTCAGTTTTCCCATCCGAAGCACAATTCCCATATCGAAATGCTGTGCAGAACATTATAAGCAATGCAACTATAGCTACTTCATCTGGTTTATTTAGTAACTTGGGGAGTACCATTAAGCCTCAGATTTGCCTGAACAAAACTGCATGCAGTTGTTTCTGTTAATTTTTGTTTAAATTGGGCAATAAAATGAATAGTGTCACAATGTGTTATGATTTGTAGATCACGATACATTATTTTTAGTTCTGGAATGTCTGCTTCTGCAGCCTTAAATAAGAATTTAGTAAGTGACATTTTGAACGCAAAAACCTGGGAGTTGATTATCGAGTGATGTCTTTCCTTCTTAAATCATGAGTCTAAAACAAGAGTTAGTTGGGTTTTCCTTATAGAGTTTTATTTAGTAGTATGTAGTGTTTCCCAAGCATTCAAGGAATTTAAAAGTATATGAGGTGGGAATGAAGTTCCACCTGATTAAGCATGATGTTGACCTCAATGGGGAAGTGAATGTTTGTGGCAAGAATTTAGTTTCTTTGTGTTTCACAGCTTGGCTCAAAATACCCGCAAAACGTAAAATGTTCACCAACTTGCAATTGTTCAACATCCCTGATCTCACCAGAAGCTTCCCAAAAGTGTAATAAAATAAATAGACAAAGCCAAGAAGCTATTATGAAAGTGGAGAGTTTTGAAGAGGGGGTGGAGGAAAGTGAAACCAACATGGCGACATGGTTGTGTAGGAAGGAACTGCAGATGCTGGTTTAAACCGAAGATAGACACAAAATGCTGTAGTAACTCAGCGGGACAGGCAGCATCGAGACCTGAAACGCCACCCATTCCTTCTCTCCAGAGATGCTGCCTGACCCGCTGAGTTACTCCAGCATGTTGTGCCCACCTTTGATTTAAATCAGATTCTGCAGTTTTTTTCCTACAGAGTTTTTAACCTGCTTGTTTGTGAATGTGACATTATTTAATCAGTCTCTGGGAAATTTGCCCTGTGATTAGGTATCTGGATTCTGTTTTCAACATGGTTTCATACTCTGACTACTGGTGGATAGGTACCTGCAAGGCGTAACAAGTAGCATTCAGCAAACCACATAATTTTGCAAAAGATGTAACTTTTCATTTGTCTGGTTTGTGGTTGGAAGTGTTGACTACTTTTCTATTATCCAAGCCAGTGCAGGCAACCCCTGTGTTCCTGGCGTTTGGGTTACAGACATTCATTCGCCCTTGCAGAATTTGCAAATCCCTACCCAAGGATTTAAGATTTGGAATAAAATTCGCTCTTGTGGAATTTGCCTGGAAAAAGAAAAGTAAATAAGCCGACACTAAATTATTTTTCTCAACATGTGCAGAAGAGGCAGCTTTATGCTACGGAAAATTGTGAGACTACCCGCTTGCCTATACGTAAGACAGTTCCACCATTGCCATTTGTCTAATGTGCATCTGAGCCATATAGATTACTAGACCAAGTGGACCCGTTGGGCCCATAACTCATTGGGTTGCCATTGTGATGTTGGGAAAAATCACACTTTTTTCTTAAAAATAAATGCCTTAAATTTTTTTTTAACAAATCTCAATGAAAATCGCGATTTTTCTTTAAAATGTTTTTTTTTCTGCATTGGTCTAGCACCCTCCCCTCCCTCACTCCATCCCCTCAACCCCTCTTCTTCCCCACCGACTCCCCCCTTCCCCTCCCGCACCCCAGTCACCCACTCCATCTCCCCTTACCTCCTCCCTCCATTCTTAGGGGCTCTCTGGCCATTCCCACCCATTGGGTTTCCATTGTGACGTGGAACATGGAGGTATTACTGCGCATGGGCGGCTGACGGGCACAGCAAGTGGAAAAGGGATTTATTGAAGTTTAAAATGTGAATAACAAAATATAACAATTTGAACGTTAATAGGATTTCTTGATGCAGGAATTTTCAACATCAGCATCATTTCCCCTTTTAACAACAGGGAGTTGGCGAAAATCGCCACAACAAAATGTAAGAATGCCGCCAAAAGGCTCATCGTTCTTTTTGCATAGATGTCGAAGAGTTCTGTCCACCACTTCAAAGCTCTCCCTCCTAATCATCGGGCACTCATCCCGAACAATCAGTCTCACACTCCTGATCAAATGAACCATGTTGGAGTTCTTCTCAACGTTGCACATGGTATTATCGGTCACTTCAATGGGTATCTTGAATCGAGAATGTGCAGTTCTTCCACCAAGGCATCAATGTAGCTGCTATACCAGAGGATGCTACAGCAAAAGCAACATCAACTTGACCTCGAACTTTGGAGAGGATCAAATTGATGAGAATTGTTTTGCCCATTCCTGCTGGTGTATCAATGAAAAACATTGAAGGAACATTCCTTTCCAAGCAGCTGTACACATGGTCATACACTGCTCTTTGCTCAGCATTCAGCAGAGGCTCCGTCTCTTCAACAAATTACTGTTGTTCAGGTCTATTGTACTGCAGTTCACTCAGCAATTCTGGATTGTCACCATCAATGTGCAGTTGTCTGCCTTGAGAACAACGGAGGTTTTGTTAGTTGTTTAGTCAGAGAAATTAAGATTTATGTTAAAAGTAATGCATTTAAGAAATATAGAAAAGAGTTAAAGCACAAGGATAGATGATAACAAGGGAAGGGGTAAAATGAAAAAAAGGAAATACATAAAACCAGAAACATTTGAACAGACATTTATACTAAAAGTTAAAATTTGGTTTGCGTTTAATTTTGATTTTTAAAAATATATTTAAATTATATTTTTTGCTAACTATTGAACTTTGAATAACTGAAAAGGTTTTTTAAAGCATACCACTCCCTCCCCTCCCTCCGGTAAAAAGATGGTGATGATGTTTAATGAGTGCAAAAAAAGGGGCGGTGTAAGAAAAGAAGGCGAGCGAGTGTGGGAGTGTCATTTTGTGGATTGAAGGGATCAAGCTCCTCCCCTCGGCCTGGGCGCCCACCTGCACAGGTCTGGCACAGTGGGGGGCTGTCGGCGCCGCCAGCGGTGTGATTAGGCGGTGCAAAAATTGTGGCGCTACGGTTTGCCGAAATCACAGATATATATAGGGATTTATATATTTATTCAAATATATATATATTTATTCATATACAAGATCTGAGTTTTAATAGTATACTAGCGAAGCGGGCCCGTTGGGCCCACACCCCCCATTCTCTCCTCCCCCAACCCAAATCTTACTCTCCCCACACCCCCCCCCCTTTCCCCACAACCTCCCCTTTTCCCAGTACCCCTATTTTCCCCCACCACCAAGCCCCCTCCGGACGACCCCTGTTGTCCCCCTCCCCAGTCCCCATTCTCAGACCCCGCCACCATTCTCTCTCCCCCAGACACACTCTTACTCTCCCCCACCCCCCCTTTCCCCAGCACACCCCTTTCCCCTACTCTCTCTTGCCCCCAGCACCAACAGGTCCGGGGGGAGGGAGCTAATCAGTGAAAGGTCCGGGGGGGGGGGGAGCGCATCAGTGAAAGGTCCGGGGGGGGGGGGGGGGCGCATCAGTGAAAGGTCCGGGGGGGGGGGGGGGAGGATAGCGGGGAGAGGGTCTCCCGGGTGTGGGAGAGAGGAGAGAAGCAAGGGGAGAGAGGAGAGGGGAGCCGGTGAACGCGTGCGGGCGGCGAGTGAGGAGAGTCCGCGCATGTGTGGTGGCGCCACGCTGAAAACATTCAATAAATCTGCAGGAGGGGGGGGCAGCGCGAGCTCATCTCACGGGATGGTGACGTCACACGCTGAAGACCTTGGAAAAAACGGTTAGAAATAAAATGCTTTAACATTAAAACCTCTGTAACTTAAAAAACATACGACCGAATTAAATAAAAATATCATTTTCGGCAAGCGTCCAGCGGTGTGATTAAGGCGGTGCAAAAATGTTGGCGCTACGGTTCACCGTTTTGCCGAAATCAGCCGAAATTGTTTAGAAATGAAAGTCTTAAACTTTAAAATGTCTCTAATTTAAAATATATACGACCAATGTAAATAAAACTTGTTATAAACAGTCGCCAGGACAGTGGTGATTAAGGTGGCGCTGAAATTGTGGCGCTGTGGTTGACCGTTTTGGCTGCAGGTCCACTTGTCTCTCAGAGAAATATACATACTTACAAATATATTTATATATATCTACATGAATTGTGGGGGGGGGCAGCGCGAGCTCATCTCACAGGGGCATTGTGACGTCACACGCTGAAGACCAATAAATCGGTTAGAAATTAAATGTTTAAACTTTAAAACCTCTGTAACTTAAAAAATATAAGACCAATTTAAATAAAAATATCATTGGCACCAGCCGGGAGAGTGGCGATTAAGGCAGTGCAAAAATTGTGGCGTTGCGGTTTACCGTTTTGCCGAAATCACCGAAGGCTTCATACGGATATATATATATATTAATATACAAGATCTGAGTTTTAGTAGTATAATATAGATAGATAGATATAGATAACCTACACTTTATATAGCCCATGTATTGTAGATTAAAATAAAAGTTCTCGTGTGGTTCATAGAAGTATCACCTTAAAAATGAACTGGGACGTGATTGCCTGTAGTGTGTCAGCAGACACCAGACCAGTCAGTGGTGTTTCAAATTCCCTCTTTGCCTCATTATTCCTCCCGATCCATTGATTTCTTGGCGCAGTTGAATAACGTCGGCTGCATTGGCCTTGTTGGAAAAGTCAGATGCGGTGTGGTTTACCAACTAGTGCCACTGGAGCTTGTTCCTTTAACAAAGAACAGACACCTTCCAGACAGAAAAAGCTGGGAGATAAGGGGGATTTGGTAAAGCTAGTGAAAGGGAACGTTTTCAGAGAATCAAAGGGACCTACGTACCACCGGATATAGGAAAGTGAGTGCTGATGGATGGCATTACCAGCTGGTTCCTGACTGCACTGCGATGCCAATGGCAGAGAGAATGTTAATGCGCTTGCTCATTCAGACATACCTGGCATCTTCAAGCTCGAACTGGGAAAAAACGTGACTGCCCTAGCTGACATTTTGACTAGTCTTATATTCAAAACGCTTGGTGACACCCTAAAAAAATTATTAACTAACTGGAATTTCCCAACTTGTTATGTGACGTGTCACGCCAAACTTGGAAAAGCTCATGGTTAATGCTGACCACAAACAGAAATATGATCCTTGCTTTAATGTTGCATTTCCAGGATTTATCAGTTCCTTGTAAAATGCACACAGTTATGTAAATGGGATATTATCTGACTTTGATATCTTTATTAAAATGTAGTTATTTGGGTGTGTGTCACGGGGATTATACAAGGTAGACACAAGATGCTGGACCCAAGGGTCTCGACCCGAAACGTCACCCATTCCTTCTCTCCAGAGATGCTGCCTGACCCGCAGAGTTACTCCAGCATCTTGTGTCTACCTTCGATTTAAACCAGCATCTGCAGTTTTCTTTCCTATGGGGATTATACCAATACCAATATTTTGCCTGTTTTAATTTTTTTTAAAGACTGACAAAACGATGGACACCCATTAAGTCTGCTTCACAAAACAAGTTGTTCCAAGTATCAACCTTGCTAGTTGTGTTTGGGAGCAAATAATTACTGTAAGCAGTCTGACTTCCTCTTGCATTTTGTGTGATTATACAAAGTTAGTATATAAACCACATTCAGACATTTGGGACAAATATTTTGAACAGGTGACCTTACATTGTGAGTCTACACTAGAAGAGGAAGCATTTTTCAACAACTACAGTGCTTTCAGACTGTTCTTTTGTTGAAAAATCTAGTTAAAGGGCTAAGAACACTTGCATTAGTTTGAAAACTATTTAATGCACATTTTTGGGCGTAAAAACTGATTAGGTTATGAAAAGACTAAGGGAGAAGATGAGATTCCAGGGCTTGTAGTCACAGGAAGGTATAAGTTTTAAAAATGTATCTGAGAAGGGCTGCCAAGCAAAACCTAGGGATTATAGACCAGTTATGAGGGGGATTCTGAGGGAAAAGGTAGACATGTGTTTGGAAAGGCGGGGATTAACTGGGGATGATCAGTATTACTGATGTGTGGCAGATTGTGTCTCATGAATTTGTTTGAGTTTTTTGAAGAAGTACGTTACGATACGATAGAATTTTATTCATCCCTGGCAAATTGATCTGCCAACAGTTATAATACACAAGATACATGAAACATGAAATTAAATTTAGATTTAGATTTAGAGATACAGCGCGGAAACAGGCCCTTCAGCCCACAGAGTCCGTGCCGCCCAGCGATCCCCGCACATTAACACTATCCTACACACACTAGGGACAATTTTTACATTTACCCAGTCAATTAACCTACATACCTGTACGTCTTTGGAGTGTGGGAGAAAACCGAAGATCTCGGAGAAAACCCACGCAGGTCACGGGGAGAACGTACAAACTCCGTACAGACAGCACCCGTAGTCGGGATCGAACCTGAGTCTCCGGCGCTGCATTCGCTGTAAGGCAGCAACTCTACCGCTGCGCCATCATGAACTACTGCTGGGAGATAAGGGGGATTTGGTAAAGCTAGTGAAAGGAAATGCTGGAGTAACTCAGCCGGTCAGGCAGCATCTCCGGAGAGAAGGAATGGGTGACGTTTCGGGTCGAGACCCTTCTTCAGACTGAAGAAGGGTCTCGACCCGAAACGTCACCCATTCCTTCTCTCCTGAGATGCTGCCTGACCTGCTGAGTTACTCCAGCATTTTGTGAATAGATGAACATCTTGGTCGGCATTGCCGAGTTGGGTTGAACGGCCTGTTTCTGTGCTGTATGACTGTCACAAAAATATTTAGCACAGAACCAAATGTTCTAGAACCGCGGGGCTGAAGATTCACCAACATGCAGGTCATTGACCTCTTCTATCAGACACTATATTCTGATAAATGCCAAATAGGGCAGCCCGACTTGGTCATCTCCTGCAACAGTTGTCCCCTTTGACAAATAGCAATCAAGGGTTAGTTGCTGTATGGGTCTGTCATTCGCATACAAACTCCATTTCTACCTTTCATAATGCTTTTCCTTTCACTTAGTTTTACAGGGCACCTTCTTTCTATCTTGCTGCAGCCCAGCTACTTGTAACAGTGAGAAAAATGATTGACCTTCAGTTGTTAGGCACATTCATTTATGTATTGATTATTGTAGCCTATCTCTTTTCAAATATTAGTTACAAGGATTTATTATTAACTTTTAATACCTTTTGTTGGCATAGTTACAGTAGTAAATTTAATGTGATAACCTATTTAATATTACCACTTTCCTTGGTAACAAAAAGACTTTGATCTTTAACAGTCTTTGGGAAGCGACAATTTTTCCTAAAGTGAATCAAAGAAAGGCTACACTTATAATGGCAATATCCACGTCATTAGGAGATTGTAATGCAGCTTTATAAAGAGAGGAAGGAGAGAGAAAAAGGGCAACAAATGACCTGTTAGCCTGCAAGAGGGTCTCGACACGAGACATCACCCATTCCTTCTCTCCTGAGATGCTGCCTGACCTGCTGAGTTACTCCAGCATTTTGTGATACCTGTTAGCCTGCCATCTCAAATGCAAGCATATTAGGACCAGAGGGCACAGCCTCAGAATTAAAGGACGTTCCTTTAGGAAGGAGATGAGGAGGAATTTCTTTAGTCAGAGGGTGGTGAATCTGTGGGATTCATTGCCACAGGAGGCTGTGGAGGCCAAGTCAATGGATATTTTTAAGATAGAGATAGATAGATTCTTGATTAGTACAGGTGTCAGGGGTTATGGGGAGAAGGCAGGGGAATGGGGTTAGGAGGGAGAGATAGATTAGCCATGATTGAATGGTGGAGTGGACTTGATGGGTCGAATGGTCTAATTCTGCTCTTATCACTTATTAACTTATGAACATATACTGTAAATATTGTGCAGAGACGATATGGATTTATTAAAGGGAAATAACATTTGATTAATCTAATAGGCATCCTTTAATGATGGATCAGGTAGAGTAGATGAAGGAGAACCAGTGGATGTTGTACATTTGAAATTGTGATAAGGTCTCACTAAGGAGGTTAAGGAAGTTGTATGGTGTAGATTTGGATATAATGCATTAGCATGGACTGAGAGCTAGTTAAGAGATAGAAAATAAAGAACATGAATAAACGAGTCCTTCTCAGGTTGACAGGCAGTGAATATAGGAGTATTTTAGGGATCAGTGCTGGAGTAACTCAATGGCTCAGGCTGCATCTCTGAAGTCTGAAGAAGGGTCTCGATTCGAAACGTCACCCGTTCCTTCTCTCCAGAGATGCTGCCTGGCCCGCTGAGTTACTCCAGCACTTTGTACCTATCCTTGTTCTCCAGAGATGCTGCCTGACCCGCTGAGTTACTCCAGCACTTTGTACCTATCCTTGTTCTCCAGAGATGCTGCCTGACCCGCTGAGTTACTCCAGCACGTTGTGTCTATGAACAGATACTGAGAGCCTGCTTTGAAGGAGACAGGCACATAGAAAGTAATAACACACCAGGAGCAAATAACTTGAAAGCCAATATTTAGATTTTTTTTTAGATTTAGAGATACAGCGCGGAAACAGGCCCTTCGGCCCACCGGGTCCGCGCCGCCCAGCGATCCCCGCACATTAACACTATCCTACACACATTAGGGACAATTTTTTTTTACATATTACCCAGTCAATACCTGTACGTCTTTGGAGTGTGGGAGGAAACCGAAGATCTCGGAGAAAACCCACGCAGGTCACGGGGAGAACGTACAAACTCCGTACAGACGGCGCCCGTAGTCAGGATTGAACCCGAGTCTCCGGCGCTGCATTCGCTGTAAGGCAGCAACTCTACCGTGCCGCCCTTATTTTTTACTATATGAGCAATGAGCAACAATAAATAAAATGTCTTAATATCTTAAGATATTGCTTTAAAAAAAATCATACAGGGCCAGTGAAAGCCACGTGAGACTTTCCACTGAGTGATTGCTTTCTCATTTAATGTTTATTGTTCACATCCGCTGAAGTAAGTCAGAATAGATGTGTCATGGTTGCGTTCTGTATGATACAGTTGAACGTCCTTGGAAATGGCCAGGGTGAGAGATAGGGCAGCGCTGAGGGACATCGCCAAATGGACTACGGGAAATTTGATTTTAAACCCAACGCCTCACTGGAAAATAAAATTACATAACCAAACTGCAAACAAATTGAAAAGAATATAAAGACTTGCATTTATGTACTCCTTTTCACAACCTCAGGATATCACAACACTTTGCAGAGAACAAAGTCCCTCTGGGGGTGGAATCAGCGTGAAATAAATAATTTCCAATTTGTGTAGGCTTCAGTGAACAGATTTTATTTTAGATTTAGAGATACAGCGCGGAAACAGGCCCTTCGGCCCACCGGGCCCGCGCTGCCCAGCGATCCCCGCACATTAACACTATCCTACACACACTCAATTAACCTTCATACCTGTACGTCTTTGGAGTGTGGGAGGAAACCGAAGATAATAGACAATAGATAATAGACAAAAGGTGCAGGAGGAGGCCATTCGGCCCTTCGAGCCTGTACGCACCGCCATTCAATGTGATCATGGCTGATCATTCTCAATCAGTACCCCGTTCCTGCCTTCTCCCCATACCCCCTGACTCCACTGTCCTTAAGAGCTCTATCCAGCTCTCTCTTGAATGCATTTAGAGAATTGGCCTCCACTGCCTTCTGAGGCAGAGAATTCCACAGATTCACAACTCTCTGACTGAAAAAGTTTTTCCTCATCTCAGTTCTAAATGGCCTACCCCTTATTCTTAAACTGTGGCCCCTTGTTCTGGACTCCCCCAACATTGGGAACAAGGATCTCGGAGAAAACCCACGCAGGTCACGGGGAGAACGTTCAAACTCCGTACAGACGGCGCCCGTAGTCGGGATCGAACCTGAGTCTCCGGCGCTGCATTTGCTGTAAGGCAGCAACTCTACCGCTGCGCCACCGTGCCGCTCTCAACTGAAGGACGGTTAGCGAGCCCCTGGCGAGCCAGAGAAACGCTTCAAGGACAACATCAAGAACAGTCTGAAGAAATTCCACATCACATGGAGCAACTGGGAGCACGTTGCACTGGACAGGCGCTCCTGGAGGAAAACCGTGCAGGAAGCAGCCGCACGTCATGAAACGTGATGCCGTGCCACAGGGGCAAAGCGACAGCACCACAAGGAGAGAGAGAGAAGGGGGTTCAACCACGACCAAGCACCGCCCGTCTCCCCTGCCCACGTTGCACCAAGGTGTGTGGATCGCGCGCGGATCAGCCTCTACAGACATCTGCACACCCACAAGTAGACGACCCAATGAAGAGGACAGTCAAACTCGCTTTGAGTGACCGCCGATGATGAATAGGATTAATTAACAGGATATCTGTTTTAGTAACTTACGTCCCTGCTACTCACATAGTGACATGGTATTTTTAAGGTCTCGTGTAAAAGATGCCACCCCTTGAAAATGCTTTGTCTTGACATTGCTCATTGGGATTGTGCGCTCAAGGATTTTCAGTTTCCCTGGATTTGAAATGGATTTGCACTCATTTTTCCTTCCAACCGTTCCCCTTCCACGTCTCTTCCTTCCTTTGGCTTCACAACTCACACTGCCTCTATCCTTACTTCACACCTTTAGTCTTTTCTTCTCTGGCCTTTGTCAACCATCTGCCTATGAAGCCCCTCCTCGCCTGCATCCGCCGATTACCTGTCAGCCCTTGTCCTACCCCTCCTCTCTTCCAGCTTTCTTCCCCCGCCCCACACAATCAGTCTGGCGAAGCATTGCATCCCGAAATATCTCCGAAGCATGCCTTCCAGAGACGCTGCCTGACCCATTGAGCTACTGCAGCACTTTCACACTGTCTTTTCTTTTGTAAACCAGCATCTGCATTTCCTTAAGCCAGGATTTTGCCATAAATGCCATAAGTGTCTTTTCATGCCTTTTTTGATGATTTCAGCAAGATAATGCCTTTTTCACGATCGAGTGCCTAAATCAGCCTTTTTTTGCCGTGTTAATGTAACTTACAAGAAAATTTCCACCACCGGTCAGGCTGTGCGTGGGCGTTAAGTGGTGATTGGAGAGGGGTGGGTGGGGAAGGGTTCAGTCTTTTCAAACTGAAGTCAGGCTGTGAGTAGGTGTGAAATGTTGGTTGGGGAGAGGGGAGGGGCTACCAGCGTTAAGTTTCTGTTTCTCGAACCTGCAGTGAACTCGTTCAGGTCATTGGACAGCTGACGATTGTACCTGGTGATTTCTTGCAACCCCTTCCAAACTGAAGAAGAGTCATTAGCTGAAAACGTGCTCCTCAACTTCTCAGAGTATCTTTCCTTGGCAGCTCTGATTCCCCTTCTCAGCTTGTACTTGGCCTGCCTGTATAACAGGTATAACAGGTATAACAGAGCTTTATTTGTCGTTCGGTACCGAAGTATCGAACGAAACTACATAGCAGTCATAGAAAAAAAAAGAACACAAGACACATAGCCCCAACACAAACGTCCATCACAGTGACTCCAAACACCCCCTCACTGTGATGGAAGCAACAAAACTTCCACTCTCTTCCCCACGCCCACGGACAGACAGCTCGTCCCCGACCGACCCGCACAGTCCCCACACCGGGCGCTGAAACATCTCGCGGCCGAACCCGGCGATGAAAGGCCCGCGACCAAGCCTTGCGCAGCTAAGTCCCGTGGTCGAGCCGCACCGGGCGATGTAAAGTCCCGTGGTCGAGCCGCACCAGCGATGAAAAGCCCCGCAGCCGAGCTGCACCGGGCGATGTTAAGCCCCGCGGCCGAGCCGCACCGGGCGATGTCAAGTCCCGCAGCCGAGCCGCACCAGCGGTGAAAAGTCCCGCAGCCGAGCTGCACCGGGCGATGTTAAGCCCCGCAGCCGAGCTGCACCGGGCACTGTTAAGTCCAGCGGCCAAGCCGCACCGGGATGTAAAGTCCAGCGGCCAAGCCGCACCGGGTGATGTAAAGTCCAGCGGCCAAGCCGCAGCCGGCGATGTTAGGCCCCGCAGCCGAGCCGCACCCCGCGCCGTGAGGAAGAGAAAAGTTCCCCCCCCCCACACCACCACCCCCTCCCACACATACACAACCAAAAAAAATAAATATATATATATATATATAAAAACCATCCCAACACCGACACACAACAAAAAAAGGGAAAAAAAAGACGGACAGACTGCTAGTCAGCCGCTGCCGTTAGGCGCCTCCACGTGGTCTGTATCCCCGCTCCTGTAGGATCCGCAAGCGTCAAAATGCCTAAAGTCAAGTCAACGCCCTGTAAAAAACTGAACGATTTGGTGAGGGTTTATGGGAATGACATATTCTCCACAGACAACTGTGTGCTGCTTTGCAAAGCAAGTGAGAAAGCAGTGAACCATGAGAAGAAATATTTCATCTCCCAGCATGTACAGACAGCTAAACACATTTTTAACCATATTTTGGTGGTGGAATTACATACCTTTTTATGCCTTTTTTTTGGCAATAAATGCCTTTTTGGTGCCTTTTTTGTACTTTTATTATGCCTATTTGCCTGCCTATTTCAGAGATTTTTAGCGCCTAAACATCCTGGCTCTAATAATTACACTCGGACACCTTCAAACATTTATAACAGCCAAATAATCACTTTTCATGCGTGCGATTAGACAGTGATTTTTAATTTGCAGTTCCACTGCAAGAAAGGAATCATCACCACACCCAATTTTGTGTGCCTCTGCTTTGCAGAAATGTCATAGCAAATAGGAGTGTAATTCTTGGCCGATTCTCTTCAGTCCTAATCCAGGAACGTGGTAATTACTTGCTGTGCTTCTAGCTGATTATGTAAACTAACTGACAAGGAGTTAATAATAGATTTGGATATGTCACGTAGTGTTATGGAATTATTTTCCTGATTTATATCTTGAAGCTTTGTATTGGGAAGCTAAAGTATTTGTTCAATTGCCTGTCTTGGAAAGTAATTTATTTCGTAGGTTTGGTGTGTCCTTTTTGAATAACCTGTCTGACTATTTAATCAAATACCACTGTCCAAAGTGGAGTAAAACAAGGAATTCTGGAAAAACTGCAGCTAGTGATCAAATTTTTGCGTTGCTTTCTTTTGAGCTTTTTGCGTTGCTTTCTTAAACTATGATGTTTTATTCTTAATGTTTTAATGTTTCATGCTTTATTCCTAATTGTTTACTGTATGTTCGTGTTGTTATTTGCGAGCGGAGCACCAAGGCACATTCCTTGTATGTGTACATACTTGGCCAAAATAATTATTCAATTCAATTCAATTCAATTCATCCAATTAATGTGAACTGGCTCTGAAAAATCAGGACTTGGATTTTGAGAAATCTTCAAAATGGAGGAAATAAGAAGGGTCTCGACCCGAAATGTCACCCATTCCTTCTCTCCTGAGATGCTGCCTGACCTGCTGAGTTACTCCAGCATTTTGTGAATAAATACCTTCGATTTGTACCAGCATCTGCAGTTATTTTCTTACATTAAACAGAAATACACATGCCTTGCTTTTATTTAGTACATGCTTGAATGATCTAATTCTCCACATACTCCACAAAGGCTTTCCAGATTTGAATTCCAGCCATATTTGTGGCTTTATTCCATATAACATTGCTGGGCCAAGAAGGACTATTTGACAAATTGCCATTATAGAATTGTAGCGTTCAGCAAGGTGGTGCCCATAAAGGGAATCAGTTTACCTGCGCTTCATATTTTTTCATCTTCACGAAGCAACTGAGAAATGTGGGCATGGAGTAGGGTTGCCAACTTCCTCACTCCCAAATAAGGGACAAGGGGTGACGTCACCGCCCCGCGCCCCACGTGACCTCACCCAGCCAGCGGCCACGTGCTCACACTCCACCAATGGCGGCCGCATGTAGGAAGGAACTGCAGATGCTGGTTTACACCGAAGGTAGACACAAAATGCTGGATTAACTCTGCGGGACAGGCAGCATCTCTGGAGAGAAGGAATGGGTGATGTCTCGGGTCGAGACCCTTCGTCAGCCTTCTCCCCAGAGATGCCTCCTGTCCCGCTGGGTTATTCCAGCATCTCGTGTCTATCTAAAATCAAACTTAAAAAAGGGGGATAGACACAAAAAGCTGGAGTAACTCTCAGGGACATGCAGCATCTCTGGAGAGAAGGAATGGGTGACGTTTCGGGTCGAGACCCTTCATAAGGGGGAAATTGAAAAGTGAATTTGGCTACATAACTCCAGCTAGAACCAATACTATATTTTCCACACTGACGTGTGGATTAGCTGATTCAAGAACTAGTCACTGCATATTTGAATGCTATTCTTTATGTAAAGCCTTGACCATGTACACCCATTTGATATTAAAGTGAGTCATGGTGAAACTTGTGTTTAAAGGGCATGCTGTTGGTCTGTGGGAGGAAAATGACTGCAAACTCCATTTTATTTTCATTGACTCATCGAGTCATAGAGTCACAGAGTGATACAGTGTGCAAGCAGGCCCTTCGACCCAACTTGCCCACATCGGCCAACATGTCCCAGCTACACTAGTCCCACCTGCCTGCGTTTGGTCCATATCCCTCCAAACTTGTCCTATCCATGTACCTGTCTAACTGGTTCTTAAACGTTGGGATAGTCCCAGCCTCAACTACCTCCTCTGGCAGCTCGTTCCATACACCCACCACCCTTTGTATGAAAAAGCTACCCCTCAGATTCCTATTAAATCTTTTCCCTTTTACCTTAAACTTATGTCCTCTGGTCCTCGATTCACCTACTCTGGGCAAGAGACTCTGTGCATCTACCCGATCTATTCCTCTCATGATTTTATACAACTCTATAAGATCATCCCTCATCCTCCTGCGCTCCAAGGAATAGAGTCCCAGCCTGCCCCAACCTTTCCCTACAGCTCAGACCCTCGAGTCCTGGCAACATCCTTGTAAATCTTCTCTGAACCCTTTCCAGTTTGACAACATCTTTCCTGTAACACAGTGCCCAGAACTGAGCACAATCCTCTCATTTCCAGAGATCCTACAGATTTTATTGTGAAGCTACTAGATCATCTCAAGGCATTGTATGACAGTCAAATGTTCTGTGCACTGGGGATGCAATTGTACTTTTGCAAGAGGAAGTCATGATTGCCATTGCAGAGATCAAACACAGTGCAAAATACAGGAAGCTGTGAACTATATTACTAATCTCTTCACTCACACAGTGTTTATGTGCACAAGTTTTAATGTTTTTAGAAATAATACTGGCCTCAAATTAAGATTTTAAATGTATTTGTGGTTTATTCCTTGATTTTACCCCTTTTTAATATTGGTTTACAACATAGGAGACAACTATTTCGTTATTGTGTTCATGCCAGGTCTTTGATTGAACAATTTAAAAATAATCCCACTGCACAATAGCCCTCCTTTGTGTTTGAAATAATATTTCCTTCAACAAAACCATTGTTTCTGTTTCAGACACCCCATGACAAAATATTGTATGCATTACAATTCTGAACAAACTAATTTCTTCTTATTACTTAATGTAAATGTTACATTTAAATTAATCCAAGGACCCAAACAGTCTTTCCAGGTGAGACAGAGGTTCACCTGCACCTCCTCCAACCTCATCTATTGAATCCGATGCTCTAGATGTCAACTTATTTACATCGGCGAAACCAAACGCAGGCTCGGCGATCGCTTCGCTCAACACCTGCGCTCGGTCCGCGTTGGCCAAACTGATCTCCCGGTGGCCGAGCACTTCAACTCCCCCTCCCATTCCCAGTCTGACCTTTCTGTCAGGGGCCTCCTCCAGTGCCATAGTGAGGCCCACCGGAAATTGGAGGAACAGCACCTCATATTTTGCCTGGGCAGCTTGCAGCCCAGTGGTATGAACATCGACTTCTCCAACTTTAGATAGTTCCACTGTCCCTCTCTTCCCCTCCTCCTTCCCAGATCTCCCTCTATCTTCCTGTCTCCACCTATATCCTTCCTTTGTCCCGCCCCCCTGACATCAGTCTGAAGAAGGGTCTCGACCCGAAACGTCACCCATTCCTTCTCTCCTGAGATGCTGCCTGACCTGCTGAGTTACTCCAGCATTTTGGGTATACTCCAGCATACTGGGAATAATGTGAATAACGTTCAGTGCAAGATAAAGCCAGTAAAGTCTGATCAAAGATAGGCCGAGGGTCTCCAATGAGGTAGATAGTAGTTCAGCTCTCTGGTTGTGGTAAGATGGTTGCCTGATAACAGCTGGGAGGAAACTGTCTATGAATCTGGAGGTGTGCGTTTCCACACGTATACCTTTTGACCTGGTATCATTGATACATTTTTAGCATTTTAGAAACATAGAAACATAGAAAATAGATGCAGGAGTAGGCCATTCAGCCCTTCGAGCCAGCACCACCATTCAATATGATCATGGATGATCATCCAAAATCAGTACCCCGTTCCCGCTTTTCCCCCATTTCCCTTGATTCCCTTTGCTGTCTGTGGCAAAGAATTTTGCCTCTTGGCATAACTCTAGTGTTGCCAACTGTCCCGTATTAGCCGGGACATCCCGTATTTTGGGCTAAATTAGTTTGTCCTGTACGGGACCGCCCTTGTCCCGTATGAGGCTCGCGGGCCGCTGTAGGCCGGGACAGTGTAGGATAACGGAGTGTGTCGCCTAACGGAGGTTGCGTACCAACCCATCTCCCGGCCTGGGCGGCCGCCATTGGTGGAGCGGGAGCACGTGGCCGCTGGCTGGGTGAGGTCACGTGGGGCGCGGGGCGGTGACGTCACCTTGTCCTGTATTTGGGAGTGAGATAGTTAGCAACCCAACATAACTCTCTCGCCTAATCCCAGTGAGAAGCATTAACTGGGCAGGTCAGAATGTTGAGCCCCAGGACTTGACCATGGAGATATGAAGGAACAGACGCAGATACTTGGATGAACGGCTGGAAGGGATGCAGCCATGATTTAATGCTTGCTGACAAAAATTAATCCAGGCCCCCACTCCCTCATCTTTACCATGGATGTCCAGTCACTCTACACTTCCATCCCTCACAAGGATGGTCTTGAAGCCCTCCGTTTCTTCCTCGACCGTAGAACCAGCCAATCCCCATCTATTAACACTCTACTCCGCCTAGCAGAGCTGGTTCTTACCCGTAACAACTTCTCCTTCGACTCCTCCCACTTCCTCCAAACCAGAGGCGTAGCTATGGGCACTCGCATGGGCCCTAGCTACGCCTGCCTCTTTGTCGGGTACGTCGAACAATCCCTGTTCCGGACGTACACTGGCCCCATCCCCAAACTCTACCTCCGCTACATCGACGACTGCATTGGTGCTACCTCTTGTACCCATGCAGAACTCACTGACTTCATACACTTCACTTCCAATTTCCATCCTGCCCTTAAATATACCTGGACTATCTCCGACATCTCCCTCCCGTTTCTGGACCTCACCATCTCCATCACAGGAGACAGACTAGTGACTGACATCCACTATAAACCCACTGACTCGCATAGCTATTTGGACTACACTTCTTCCCACCCTGTCTCCTGCAAAACGTCTATCCCCTACTCCCAATTCCTCCGTCTACGCCGCATCTGCGCCCGGGATGAGGTGTTTCACACTAGGGCATCAGAGATGTCCTCATTCTTCAGGAAACGGGGCTTCCCCTCTTCCATTATAGATGAGGCTCTCACTAGGGCCTCTTCTACATCCTGCAGCTCCGCTCTTGCTCCCCCTCCCCCCATTCGTAACAAAGACAGAATCCCCCTCGTTCTCACCTTCCACCCCATCAGCCAGCGTATCCAACAAATCATCCTCCAACATTTCCGTCACCTCCAACGGGACCCCATTACTGGCCATATCTTCCCATCCCCTCCCCTTTCTGCGTTCCGCAGAGACCGTTCCCTCCGTAACGCCCTGGTCCACTCGTCCCTTCCTACCCAAGCCACCCCATCCCCGGGCACTTTCCCCTGCAACCGCAGGAGACGCAACACCTGTCCCTTTACCTCCCCCCTCAACTCCATCCAAGGACCCAAACAGTTGGAAGGACCATGCAGTGGGAGCCTGCAGCAAGAGAGTAAGGTGCCTACCTGGAGCCCAGAAGACCCTACCTACTTATAATTCTTCAGGCCAACAAGGAAAGCAACAAATGTAAAAATATTTACATGCTTGCCAGAGTCTCTTTTGACCCTCTTTTTTGCCTGATGCTCAAAGAAAATCTCCAGGAAAAGCCCATTTAAAAAAAAAACTCTTGTGTGTTCAGTTTAGTTTAGAGATACAGCACGGAAACAGGCCCTTCGGCCCACCGAGTCTGCACCGACCAGCGATCCCCGCGCACTAACACTATCCAACACAAACCAGTGAAATTTACATTTATACCAAGCCAATTAACCTACGTCTTTGGAGTGTGGGAGGAAACCGAAGATCTCTGAGAAAACCCACGCAGGTCACCGGGAGAACGTACAAACTCCGTACAGACAGCACCCGTGGTCGGGATGGAACCCGGGTCTCTGGCGCTGTGAGGCGGCAACTCTACCGCTGCGCCACCGTGCTGCCTCGTGTGCATAAGAGTTTTAAAATAGAATTAGCACCAAGAGGCCTTTTGGACTCTGACATTTCAGAAAGTTGTCAGTGGTACTACACTGGATTAAAGTGCTTCAGGAAAAGTTGTCATGAAGGAAGTATTTCTTTTGAGTTCCATTTGAGTTTTGTACAATGAGTAGGGTTGCCAACTTCCTCACTCCCAAATACGGGACAAGGTGATGTCACCGCCCCGCGCCCCAGGTGACCTCGCCCAGCCAGCGGCCACGTGCTCCCACTCCACCAATGGCGACTGCCATTGGTGGAGCGGGAGCAAGTGGCTGCTGGCTGGGTGAGGCCACGTGGGGGGCGCGGGTTTGGTGACGTCACCCTTTGTCCCTTATTTGGGAGTGAGGAAGTTGGCAACCCTACTAATACGGGACAAGGGCGGTCCCGTACGGGACAAACTAATTTAGCCCAAAATATGGGATGTCCCGTCTAATACGGGACAGTTGGCGACCCTAACAATGAGCTTTGTGCCCTTACATTTTTAGGAATTTTGTTTTTGGTTCTGCAATTGGGTATGCATTCTTGCACTATCTGTTGCTTCTTCTACTTTCTCTGTATTATGTAACTTTACACTTTTTGGGGCAATTCTACAATGTTTTACTGTTGGGAGATTCCCTTGATGAGTATGAATTACTTGTCTCTCTCATGTTTCTCCTCCTTTGCCCCTTTTGGGTCGATGCATGGTCATATCAGGACGTCTGCAATGCGAGAGAGCAAAGGCATGAACATGCCTTCGATATTGCTCAACAGAGTGAGTCAGTGCATCAGTACATTGCACCACTTGCCAGCCCATGTACCATTGACCAGTTGTTCAATGTAACCTTCCTCCGTTCTGAAATAACTATTGAGTAGAGCAAAAGTAGCAAAGCAGTTTTAAATGCAGCTAAGTGATGGTTGACTTTAAAATGCTTGTGAGCTTTACCCCACAATTATATTCAAGCCATCCATCACCATTACAGTTGTCTGGCCCATGATTTAATGCTTGCTGACAAAAATTAATCCAGGCCCCCACTCCCTCATCTTTACCATGGATGTCCAGTCACTCTACACTTCCATCCCCCACAAGGATGGTCTTGAAGCCCTCCGTTTCTTCCTCGACCGTAGAACCAGCCAATCCCCATCTACTAACACTCTACTCCGCCTAGCAGAGCTGGTTCGTACCCTTAACAACTTCTTCTTCGACTCCTCCCACTTCCTCCAAACCAGAGGCGTAGCTATGGGCACTCGCATGGGCCCTAGCTACGCCTGCCTCTTTGTCGGGTACGTCGAACAATCCCTGTTCCGGACGTACACTGGCCCCATCCCCAAACTCTACCTCCGCTACATCGACGACTGCATTGGTGCTACCTCTTGTACCCATGCAGAACTCACTGACTTCATACACTTCACTTCCAATTTCCATCCTGCCCTTAAATATACCTGGACTATCTCCGACATCTCCCTCCCGTTTCTGGACCTCACCATCTCCATCACAGGAGACAGACTAGTGACTGACATCCACTATAAACCCACTGACTCGCATAGCTATTTGGACTACACTTCTTCCCACCCTGTCTCCTGCAAAAAGTCTATCCCCTACTCCCAATTCCTCCGTCTACGCCGCATCTGCGCCCGGGATGAGGTGTTTCACACTAGGGCATCAGAGATGTCCTCATTCTTCAGGAAACGGGGCTTCCCCTCTTCCATTATAGATGAGGCTCTCACTAGGGCCTCTTCTACATCCTGCAGCTCCGCTCTTGCTCCCCTTTCCCCCATTCGTAACAAAGACAGAATCCCCCTCGTTCTCACCTTCTACCCCATCAGCCAGCGTATCCAACAAATCATCCTCCAACATTTCCGTCACCTCCAACGGGACCCCATTACTGGCCACATCTTCCCATCCCCTCCCCTTTCTGCGTTCCGCAGAGACCGTTCCCTCCGTAACTCCCTGGTCCACTCGTCCCTTCCTACCCAAGCCACCCCATCCCAGGGCACTTTCCCCTGCAACCGCAGGAGACGCAACACCTGTCCCTTTACCTCCCCCCTCAACTCCATCCAAGGACCCAAACAGTCTTTCCAGGTGAGACAGAGGTTCACCTGCACCTCCTCCAACCTCATCTATTGTATCTGCTGCTGTAGATGTCAACTTCTTTACATCGGCGAAACCAAACGCAGGCTCGGCGATCGTTTCGCTCAACACCTTCGCTCAGTCCGCCTTAACCAACCTGATTTCCCGGTGGCTGAGCACTTCAACTCCCCCTCCCACTCCCAGTCTGACCTTTCTGTCATGGGCCTCCTCCAGTGCCTTAGTGAGGCCCACCGGAAATTGGAGGAACAGCACCTCATATTTCGCTTGGGCAGCTTGCAGCCCAGCGGTATGAACATTGACTTCTCCAACTTTAGATAGTTCCTCTGTCCCTCTCTTCCCCTCCCCCTTCCCAGTACTCCCTCTATCTTCCTGTCTCCACCTGTATCCTTCCTTTGTCCCGCCCCCCTGACATCAGTCTGAAGAAGGGTCTCGACCCGAAACGTCACCCATTCCTTCTCTCCTGAGATGCTGCTTGACCTGCTGAGTTACTCCAGCATTTTGTGAATAAATACCTTTAATTTGTACCAGCATCTGCAGTTATTTTCTTAAAGTAAAATTAATGTGGATGTTCTTCCACTGTTTCTTGCAGTTCAAGCTATTGGAGCCAATTCCTGCCATGGACTTTGTCTCCAACAGGCATCTACGATATTCTCTTGAGTTTTCTCAATGTTGAAACAGTAAAAATATTGTGTCTACAGTTAATCTTCTAGCCCAGAATCCACACTGCAATGCACACTGAAATTCAGGACAGACATAACCTGCCAGGTAGATAAATACAAAATGCTGGAGTAACTCAACGGGACAGGCAGCATCTCCGGATAGAAGGAATGGGTGACGTTTTGGGTCGAGACCCTTCAACGTCACCCATTCCTTCCATCAGGAGATGCTGCATGACCCACTGAGTTATTCCAGCATTTTGTGTCTATCTTAGGTGTAAACCAGCATCTGCAGTTCCTTCCTATACATGACCTGCCAGTTGTTATATTAGTATTAGGCTAACTGAATAGCAAGATACTTCTGTGGTTTTTACGCTTATAGGTTTTCACCCTTATATCCTTCACTTTTATGTAACAACTATGTTTGTGTTTCACACATCTTGTGATTCCTAACCATGTTTCCAGCATTGAACCATCAGCTGATGGATGTGATTGTGGACTTTCTTCGACACGCCAAGGATTTTCATTGGAATACTATCTTTTTCATGGAGCCAACTTTGGGAAAGGTGTGGTGAACTTGGATAGGTGACGTTTCACAGAGTGCTGGAGTAACTCAGCGGGTCAGGCAGCATCTGTGGGGAACATGGATAGGTGACGTTTCACAGAGTGCCGGAGTAACTCAGCGGGTCAGGCAGCAGGTCTGGAGAACATGGATAGGTGACGTTTCACAGAGTGCCGGAGTAACTCAGCGGGTCAGGCAGCAGCTCTGGAGAACATGGATAGGTGACGTTTAGGGACGGGACCCTTCTTCAGACTCCTCCAGCAGGTTAAATTTTGCTCAAGATTCCAGTGTCTACAGTTCCTTGTCTCTCCAGATGTCTTGTAAAATGTGCTCAGGTGGGTGACTAGGCACCAGTTTCTTAAGTAAGGGATGGTGACCACATGTGCCAAGGGCGTGCAACGTAGATTTACTAGGTTAATTCCCGGAATGGCGGGACTGTCATATGTTGAAAGACTGGAGCGACTAGGCTTGTATACACTGGAATTTAGAAGGATGAGAGGAGATCTTATCGAAACTGTGATATCATGAGAGGTAGAGTCATAGAGGGGAGATACATTTCCTCCCGGTGGATGCAAAGGACTACAAACCATCATGGCTGCCAGCAAAAGACTACAAAACCCATAGTCAGCAGGGCTGCCTGCCCTGCTGACACTGATTGCTGCTCGGTGCAGCTCGGCCGCGGGGCCTAACATCGCCCGGTGCGGCTCGGCCGCGGGACTTAACATCGCCCGGTGCGGCTCGGCCGCGGGACTTAACATCGCCCGGTGCGGCTCGGCCACGGGACTTTTCATCGCCCGGTGCGGCTCGGCCGCGGGACTTAACATCGCCCGGTGCGGCTCGGCCACGGGACTTAGCTGCGCAAGGCTTGGTCGCGGGGCCTTCCATCGCCCGGCTCGGCCGCGAGACGTTTCAGCGCCCGGTGCGACTCGGCCGCGGGGACTTCCATCCCCTTGCGGGGACTGTGCGGGTCGGTCGGGGACGAGCTGTCTGTCCGTGGGCGTGGGGAAGAGAGTGGAAGTTTTGTTGCCTCCATCACAGTGAGGGGGTGTTTGGAGTCACTGTGATGGACGTTTGTGTTGGGGTCATGTGTCTTGTGTTCTTTTTTGTATGTGACTGCTATGTAGTTTCGTTCGGTACCTTGGTACCGAATGACAAATAAAGCCCTGTTATACTGTTATACTGACACTGATTGCTGCTGACACTGATTGCTGCCCAGCTGAACCAGATGAGCTGATTGCCTCAGTGAGAGAGCTAAAAGGGAAGGGCAGCAGTATATTTAAAGAGAGAGACAACGACTGGAGCAGAGAAGCAGTGTTTGAGTTATATTTTTTTGTAAGAAGGCAGCAAGCTACAGTTTTGATTTAACTACCTGTTTTGGTTTTGTGTACCTGTCTGCAAACAATTAAGTTGACCTGTTTTTGGAAAAGACTAAATATATGGAATTTAAGTTTGAAAACAAGAACTTTTCTGTCTTCATTTCCGGCACCCACACCTCCCAACCTTCAAGAGAAAAGCTCCCGACCTCTCAAGACATCACAAAACGTATAAGACGCACAAGATGCACAAAACGTATTGCTTAAAGAAGAAAGTGCTGTTGTGTAGGAAGGAACAGCAGATGCTGGTTTAAACCTAAGATAGACACAAAATGCTGGAGTAACTCAGCGGGACAGGCAGCATCTATGGAGAGAAGGAAAGGGTGATGTTTCGGGTCGAGACACTTCAGTCTGAAGAAGGGACCCGAAATGTCACCCACTCTCTCCACCCCGCTGAGTTACTCCGGCATTTTGTGTCTAAAGTGCTGTTGTGCTTTACTTTCTGAGGTTTCTTGCCTACAGTTTTACTGGAAGTGCCACTGCTGAAACTGCCTGATTAGGGAGTGGGAGAAGGGTGTTGTTGCTTTAAACTGGAACTCTCAAGTCTATGTTTCAATTCCTTTCATTTCAGAAAGTTTCTAAGAACTTTTTTTGAAGTGCCATTGCCTCAGCCTTCCTGGGGGCGAGGGGAAATAGTAGGTTTTGCATGAGTTGTTTTCCTGTGAGAGGGCGCAGCCTAGACCAGTGCTTCTTAAACTGGTGAATGGTTCACCCAAGGGTGAATGAAATTATTTTGGGGTGAATGAAACTTGAAGGGTGAATGACTTCATATATATAAAATCGAAGGTATTTATTCACAAAATGCTGGAGTAACTCAGCAGGTCAGGCAGCATCTCAGGAGAGAAGGAATGGGTGATGTTTCGGGTCGAGACCCTTCTTCAGACTGATGTCAGGGGGGTGGGACAAAGGAAGGATATAGGTGGAAACAGGAAGATAGAGGGAGATCTGGGAAGGAGGAGGGGAAGAGAGGGACAGAGGAACTATCTAAAGTTGGAGAAGTCGATGTTCATACCGCTGGGCTGCAAGCTGCCCAGGCGAAATATGAGGTGCTGTTCCTCCAATTTCCGGTGGGCCTCACTATGGCACTGGAGGAGGCCCATGACAGAAAGGTCAGACTGGGAATGGGAGGGGGAGTTGAAGTGCTCGGCCACCGGGAGATCAGTTTGGCCAATTTCATATATATATAAAATTATACACAAGGGGGAATAAGACGAAAATTACCAAAAACCATAAGAAAATTTAGTCGAGGGTGAATGAAATTTTGTGATAAAGACTCAAGGGTGAATGACACTGAAATAGTTTAAGAAGGAGTGGCATAGACAACAGCATAAATTGAATGCAAACATCAATAAAGTGTACACTTGGATTCCGTTGTGCAAAAAAATGGTCAATAGAAGTTGGACCCAGATAACGTTCAGTTTTGTTTATTGTCACATGTTCCGAATTACAATGAAAAGCTTTAGTTGCGTGCTAACCAGTCACTGGAAAGACAATACAAGATTACAATCGAGCCGTCCACAGTGTATAAATTCGTGATAAGGGAATGACGTTTAGTGCAAGGTGCTGAAGCGAAGTCTAGTGTTCTTATCAGAAGCTTACCTTTTGAATTCTGGGTATTTAGTTTGAGTCAGTCCTTTGCTTCAGTGATGGAATTAACAGTGGCTTGGAGCTCACCATCACAAGCATCATCTGAATTGCTGTTGAATAACTGTTTTGTGATGATCTTGATTCTTGAGGGGAGATTAAGATTGAAGTTTCATATTCATTGTGTAGATTACCGCAGCGTTGTGGCGCAGCGGTAGAGTTGCTGCCTTACAGTGCTTACAGCACCAGAGACCCGGTACGGAATTTGTACGTTATCCTCGTGACCACGTGGGTGTTCTCCAAGATCTTTGGTTTCCTCCCACGCTCCAAAGATGTACAGGTTTGTAGATTGGAAAAAAACTGCAGATGCTGGTTAAAATCTGTAAATCCGTACAAAGCGGATTTACAGAAAACTCTGCTTTAAGTGTCGAATAGGTCAGGAGGCCACATTATTGGCAACAATGCTGAATACAAGATTCAACTGTCAGCTCCTTATGCCAGTTTACCCACTAAACAAAAATCAGATTCATTTCTGGTTTCTGGAGGGAGAGACAGATTGCATTTTGCAATGATCTTTGGCAAAGATTCTCCTCGAGAACACATTTGTGTAGACACAAATTGATGGAGTAACTCAGTGGGTCAGGCAGCAACTCTGGAGAGAAGGAATGGGTGACATTTCGGGTCGAGACCCTTCAGACTGAAGAAGGGTCTCGACCCGAAACGTCACCCATTCCTTCTCTCCAGAGATGCTGCCCGTCCCGCTGAGTTACTCCAGCATTTTGTGTCTACCTCAGGTTTATAGGTTAATTGGTTTGGTATAAGTGTAAATAGTCCCTGGTATGTGTAGGATAGTGTTAATGTGCAGGGATTGCTGGTCTGTGTGGACTCGGTGAGCCAAAGGGCCTGTTTCCACGCTGTATCTCTAAACTAAATGTAATAATTAGCTCCACGCTAGTGAAAAGCTCATTGGACGTGACATGCAGGAAGCTTGAGAAGAGACTTGGCGGAACATTGTGGCCTTGCTTGACTACGGTCTGCAGTGGGATTAATTCTGGTGGATAGATTGGTTGGGATTGTTGCTGCATATCTTCAAGTAACAGATGGCCAATGGGAATGAATTTGTGGCGATAGGGGAATTGAAGAAAAATTCAATGAAATCCCTCTTGGTTGATGGAGTTAAAAAGGCTTTTGCGAGGATGGGAACTGCCCGTTTACAGCTTTTCTCTTTGTTTTTCTTGGCTTTGGTACACATTGGAGATTGAGCCCATGGTGTGAAGTTTGCATTTTTGAATCCGGGAGAACTTCAGCCAAGGGAAGAAGCCAAATGGATAGTCCCTGAACTATCTCCTTGGCAGTCTTGGCAGAATCACCTGCTGCCTATCTGATGTTGCCAGGTTTAGGCAAGTCACAGGCACTGAAGTGCATTATTGTTGGGTTCCAACAGTAGTTTTTCCAGTTGTTGGAGCCTGATTAATTTGGCAGTAGAGCAACTTGCTTGGCTGTCATTGCCTCCAGCTGATGTAACAAACACATCACTGATTAGGGTTTAACCTGGAATTTCACTGAGCCATCTTTGGCAATGCGATTGCCAATTGATTCGTCATGGGTCATCCCACTGTTTTTGCTTCAATGATTAATGTATATATCTTCTGTTTGAAGAGTTAGTTTAGTTTACAATAGTTCTATGTTATCCCGCTTTCGCATCCTATACATGAGGAGCAATTGAGATAAGCCAATTAACCTACAAACCTGAAGAACCTTCTTCAGTCTGAAGAAGGGTCTCGACCTGAAACGTCACCCATTCCTTCTCTCCTGAGATGCTGCCTGACCTGCTGAGTTACTCCAGCATTTTGTGAAATAAATACCTTCGATTTGTACCAGCATCTGCAGTTATTTTCTTACAAACCCGCACGTCTCTGGCCGCCATTGGTGGAGCGGGAGCACGTGGCCGTTGGCTGGGTGAGGTCACGTGGGGCGCGGGGCGGTGATGTCACCCTTTGTCCCTTATTTGGGAGTGAGGAAGTTGGCAACCCTACTAATATGGGACAAGGGCGGTCCCATACGGGACAAACTAATTTAGCCCAAAATACGGGATGTCCCGCTAATACGGGACAGTTGGCAACCCTACCTGCAACCTATTCTCTCTGGAGCTCATCAATTTCCTTGATTCTTTTTGCCACTTCTCTGCACTGTGACTAATTTACAGTGGTCGCCATCTGAACTTTGGGAAAAGCTGGATTATGATTTGTACCCTGACTGGTTCTTTCCTGTTCGTGGATGTTTTTTGTAAGAGCGGAAAGTCATTGTTTTCTCCTCTCCTGTGATCAAACAAATTCCCAAAGACAAAAATGGAGCAATAATGAAATAAAAGGGTTCGTAATGTTTGTTTTCAAATGTCATACATGTTCTAATGTAAATTTCTATCAACATGCTTTAAACTAGGTAAATTCATTTTATTTTTCTGTTATGGGTTTAATTAGTATTTATCTTTGACTATTTCATCAATATTTGATTTTTTTGCTATGTTGCACTTCACATTGCCCAAAACGTCTGATGCAGATCATTCTAATTTAAACCGAAGGTATTTATTCACAACATGCTGGAGTAACTCCAAAGACGTACAGGTATGTAGGTTAATTGGCTGGGTAAATGTAAAAATTGTCCCTAGTGGGTGTAGGATAGTGTTAATGTACGGGGATCACTGGGCGGCACGGACTTGGAGGGCCGAAAAGGCCTGTTTCCGGCTGTATATATATGATATGATATGATATAAATCAGCAGGTCAGGCAGCATCTCAGGAGAGAAGGAATGGGTGACGTTTCGGGTCGAGACCCTTCTTCAGACTGAGGAAGGGTCTCGACCCGAAACGTCACCCATTCCTTCTCTCCTGAGATGCTGCCTGACCTGCTGAGTTACTCCAGCATGTTGTGAATAAATATCTTCGATTTGTACCAGCATCTGCAGTTATTGTCTTATTCTAATTTAAACCATCTGGCACATTATGCTTACAGCAAGTGATGTGTGTTTTAATAACTAATTTAGATTGACGACTTCCTGTTGCTATCACACATTTTTCTATTGCAAAAACCTATTTGTTGAGAGAAATGATGAGGAACTTCAAAGGTTAATGCATACAATCCACAACAGAAAGTGTGGCAGATGTAAATTCAAGTTATTGGACTGGGCTACAATGTCTGGCAACCAACTGAAATGCATTTCTGCGCTTCAAAGGTTTGGCAACGGCACTTTTAAAAACAAATGTTGCATGACAATGTCAGATAATTCCGCGTCCAATCTAGTGAGGGCAAGCTGTAAAAGCGTCTGAAGAAGGGTCTCGACCCGAAACGTCACCCATTCCTTCTCTCCAGAGATGCTGCCTGTACCGCTGAGTTACTCCAGCATTTTGTGTCTATCTTTGGTTTAAACCAGCATCTGCAGTTCCTTCCTACACTGAAAAATAAGTCATCTGTTTGCCAGCTGCTTGTGTTAAGAAGGTATAAAACGCAAGAGCTCTTAAAGTGGTAGGTTTTATGTAGGAAGGAACTGCAGACGCTGGTTGAAACCGAAGATAGACACAAAAAACCGGAGTAACTCAGCGCACAGGGGCCTAATGCGGGACAAGGGCGGTCCTGTACGGGACAAACCTATTTAACCCAAAATACGGGATGTCCCGGCTAATACGGGACAGTTGGCGACCCCGACCCTGTGCTGTACTGCTTTATGTTTTAGATCTCGCCAAAGGTCAGTGTGCACATTGTGCCTTTTAATTTTAAACATTTAGCTTTGACAAGGTTGCTGCAATCATGAAATGAGTTTTATAAGCACTGACGTTTGAGGGGATAGAATTCAGGATCTCTGCTTAAATGCTAAGAATGAAATTATATTCACCGAGGAAAATGTAACCCAACATGTCATGTCTGAACTCGAAAAAGGATTGTCAATGCCTCTCTGGTATGCAGCACACAGTGAAGAACTAGTTTAGCGGATTTTCAGTAAAATCCGAAGAAGTAAATTCTGGAACTACAGATGACAACCTGTGTTGTGACCGTTTGGGTTACAGAAATTTGCCCTTACAGATTGCCGATAACTACCCAAAAATTTGAGATGGGGAATAAAATTAACATGTACCTAGGGTACAGTAACATTCCTATTTTGCATACAGGTCAGTAGAAATGTTACATAGTAGGGAAAAAAATCTGCAGATGCTGGTTTAAGTCAATAGTCAATAGTCGTTTATTTGTCACATACACATAAATGTGTAGTGAAATGAAACATTACCCGCAGTTGAACAATAAGACCTATAAGAATAATCAATAAAAATGCAATAACACACACAATCACAAACTAACACCAAACAAAAAGAAACAACCATCACAGTGAGTCTCCTCCAGTCACCTCCTCACTGTGATGGAAGGCCAGAATGTCTTTTTCTCTTCCCTGCCGTCTTCTCCCGCGGTCAGGCTGTTGAAGTTGCCACGTCGGGGCGGTCGGGACTCCCGACATTGGGCGGTGAAAGGTCCGCGGCCTATTCCAGGCTGCGCCGGACGGTCAAAGGTCCGCGGCGGGCCGACCCAAGCCCTGCGATTCGGGGCGGGCGAACACGCTGCCTCTGCCGCTGCCGGAGCTCCCGATGTCGGCCCCCACCCAGGGGCCTGCGGGCTTCCGACGTCCACGCGGCCCGCGCCGAAGCCTCCGGAGACGAGTCGCAGCCGCTCCCGCAGCATCCGAAGGCGACCAGAGCCCCAGGTGGTGAGTCCGGGCCGCGGGCTCTGCGAACCAGAGCCCCAGGTAGCCCCAGGCGCATGGCCGGTGGTAGGCCGCATTGGGAACGGAGACACGACACAGAAACAAAGGTCGCGTCTCCGTTCGGGAGAGAGAATTTTACAGTTCCCGTTCCCTCCCATCCCTCCCACCCCCCCCCCCCCAAACATAACATACAAACACTACACCATATTAAAACTACAATTCAGACAAAAACAACAAAAAACACAAAAGACAGACGGACTGCAGGCAAGCCGCAGCTGCGACGGCAGCGAAGGTAGACACAAAATGCTGGAGTAACTCAGCGAGTCAGGCAGCATCTGTGGAGAACATGGATAGGTGACGTTTCACAGAGTGCTGGAGTAACTCATCGGGTCAGGTAGCATCTGTGGAGAACATGGATAGGTGACGTTTCACAGAGTGCTGGAGTAACTCAGCGGGTCGGGCAGCATCTGTGGAGAACATGGATAGGTGACGTTTCACAGAGTGCTGGAGTAAATCAGCGGGTCAGGCAGCATCTGTGGAGAACATGGATAGGTGACGTTTCACAGAGTGCTGGAGTAACTCAGCGGGTCGGGCAGCATCTGTGGAGAACATGGATAGGTGACGTTTCACAGAGTGCTGGAGTAAATCAGCGGGTCAGGCAGCATCTCTGGAGAGAAGTAGTGGGTGACGTTTCGGGTTCTTCAGTCCTTACTATGTATACAAATCTGACTATGCATAGGCACAATTATACTTTAATATAATTATGTCATATTTGCATGACACCCCTGTACTTGTCTTCACGTGTCTTCTGAAGATTCAAATGTGCAATAGGGCTATTCTTTGTGGCACCTCTCTATGGTTGAGTTTTGTTGTTACGTGTACTGAGGTACAGTGAAAAGCTTTTGTGTGAAAAGCTCTTTCATTCTGTGTACGTTGCTGCCAGCATATTCCCCTTTATATGAATACGGGGGGTGCCTGGCAACTTTTCTTCACAGAGACTATTGTGTTGCAAACTTTTTCTCTTAGCAGTAGATGCCAAGAACGTGTTGCAGACTGAGTTTTTGAAGTTGGGAGGTCATGTTGCAGTTGTATAAGACGCTGGTGAGGCCGCATTTAGAGTATTGTGTTCAGTTCTGGGCACCATGCTATAGGAAAGATGTTGTCAAGCTGGAAAGGGTGCAGAGAAGATTTACGAGGATGTTGCCAGAGCGAGAGGGTGTGAGCTACAGGGAGAGATTGGGGAGGCTGGGACTCTATTCCATGGAGCGCAGGAGGATGAGGGGCGATCTTATAGAGGTGTACAAAATCATGAGAGGAATAGATGGGTAGATGCACAGAATCTCTTGCCCAGATTAGGGGAATCGACCAGAGGACACAGGACATAGGTTTAAGGTGAAGGGGAAAAGATTTAATAGCAATCTGAGGGGTAGCTTTTTCATACAAAGGGTGGTGGGTGTATAGAACGAGCTGCCAGTGGAGGTAGTTGAGGCTGGGACTATCCCAACATTTAAGAAACAGTTAGACAGGTACATGGATGGGACAGGTTTGGAGGGATATGGACCAAACGCGGGCAGGTGGGACTAGTGTAGCTGGGACACATTGGCCGGTGTGGGCAAGTTGGGCCGTTTAGGATGTGGGAAGGTAGGGACACTGTTGGAGCTTCTGGGAGCTACACCTGCAAGACCTGTGTCCAGGTGCAGCTCCTGAATGGACATGTGGCGGAGTTGGGGAAGCAGCTGGATGACCTCAGGGCCATCCGGGAATGCGAGAGTTTCCTCGACAGGACCTACTGTGAGGCTGTCATGCCAAGGGTCCAGGTCGAGCGAAGGTGGGAGACCGTTTCAAAGGGGAGTGAACGTGGACTACAGGAGACCCCGGTGGCTGTGCCTATTGCAAACAGGTACACCCTCTTGGGAGCTGTCGGGGCAGAAGACGCTTCCAGTCCGAGCGGCGGACAAGTTGGCGGCTCTAATCCAGGCAAGGAGACTCGACCGGGGAGACCGAAGTCAGGAAGAGCCATAGTAGTGGGTGACTCCATTGTCCGAGGTACGGACAGTAGATTCTGTGGCGACAGGCGGGACTTGAGGATGGTCTGTTGCCTCCCTGGTGCCAGGGTTCAAGACATCACGGACTGGCTTCAGAACATCCTAGCGAGGGAAGGCGATCAACTGGAAGTAGTTGTGCACGTGGGCACGAACGACGTCGGAAGGAAGAGGAAGGAGATACTGCAACGTGAGTTTAGAGAGTTAGGAAGAAGACTGAGAAGTAGGACGTCGAGGGTCGTTGTCTCTGGACTGCTGCCTGTACCTCGTGCTGGTGAGGGCAGGAACAGAGAGATTGGGGAAATGAATGTGTGGCTGAGGGGCTGGTGCAGGGAGCAAGGATTTAGATTTCTAGACCACTGGGATCTCTTCTGGGGTAGGGGTGACCTGTACAAAAGGGACGGGTTACACCTTAACAGCAGGGGGCCAACATTCTGGCAGTCAGGTTTGCTAGTGCTACACGTGTGGCTTTAAACTATGTAGTGGGGGGGGAGGAGTTGACAAATTGGGAATATTAAGATGGAGTTAAAGGGGAAGCGAATACAGGAGAAAGTGCAAAGGACTCTCGTATAAATGGGAAGGGAAGTTCTAGATGGGATAAGAGAGTAAGGTCAGGGCCAATTGTGACCGGTGTGAGAGGGGAGGTGAATACCGAAGTTAAAGTGTTGTATTTAAATGCGCGAAGTATAAAAAATAAAGTGGATGAGCTTGAGGCTCAGTTAGACATTGGCAAGTATGATGTTGTGGGAATCACAGAGACATGGCTACAAGAGGACCAGGGCTGGGAACTGAATATTCAGGGGTACACAACGTATAGAAAAGACAGACAGGTGGGCAGAGGGGGTGGGGTCGCTCTGTTGGTGAGGAATGATATTCACTCCCTTGCAATGGGTGACATAGAATCAGGAAATGTAGAATCAGTATGGATAGAAATGAGGAATTGTAAGGGTAAAAAGACCCTAATGGGAGTTATCTACAGACCCCCAAACAGTAGCCTCGACATAGGGTGCAAGTTGAATCAAGAGCTAAAATTGGCGTGTCGCAAATGTAATGCTACGGTGGTTATCATATCATATCATATATATACAGCCGGAAACAGGCCTTTTCGGCCCTCCAAGTCCGTGCCGCCCAGTGATCCCCGTACATTAACACTATCCTACACCCACTAGGGACAATTTTTTACATTTTACCCAGCCAATTAACCTACATACCTGTACGTCTTTGGAGTGTGGGAGGAAACCGAAGATCTCGGAGTAAACCCACGCAGGTCACGGGGAGAACGTACAAACTCCTTACAGTGCAGCACCCGTAGTCAGGATCGAACCTGAGTCTCCGGCGCTGCATTCGCTGTAAAGCAGCAACTCTACCGCTGCGCTACCGTGCCGTTATGGGAGATTTCAACATGCAGGTAGACTGGGAAAATCAGGTTGGTAATGGACCCCAGGAAAGAGAGTTTATGGGGTGCCTCCGAGATGGATTCTTGTACAGCTTGTACTGGAGTCTACCAGGGAGAAGGCAATTCTGGATTTAGTGTTGTGTAATGAACCTGATCTGATAAGAGGCCTCTAAGGTAAAAGAGCCATTAGGATGCAGTAATCACAATATGATAAGTTTTACTCTACAAATTGAGAGGGAGAAGGAAAAATCAGAAGTGTCAGTATTACAGTATAGCAAAGGGGATTACAGAGGCATGAGGCAGGAGCTGGCCAGATTTGACCGGAAGGAGGCCCTAGCAGGGAAGACGGTGGAACAGCAATGGCAGGTATTCCTGGGAATAATGCAGAAGTTGCAGGATCAATTTATCCCAAAGAGGAGGAAAGATTCTAAGGGGAGTAAGAGGCACCCGTGGCTGACAAGGGAAGTCAAGGACAGCATAAAAATAAAAGAGAAGAAGTATAACATAGCAAAGAAGAGTGGGAAGCCAGAGGATTGGGACTCTTTTAAAGAGCAACAGAAGATAACTAAAAAGGCAATACGGGGAGAAAAGATGAGGTACGAGGGTAAGCTAGCCAATAATATAAAGGAGGATAGTAAAAGCTTTTAGGTATGTGAAGAGGAAAAAAATAGTCAAGGCAAATGTGGGTCCCTTGAAGACAGAAGCAGGGGAATTTATTATGGGGAACAAGGAAATGGCAGACGAGTTGAACCGGTACTTTGGATCTGTCTTCACTAAGGCAGATACAAACAATCTCCCAGATGTTCTAGTGGCCAGAGATCCTCGGGTGATGGAGGAACTGAAGGAAATCCACATTAGGCAGGAAATGGTGTTGGGTAGACTGATGGGACTGAAGGATGATAAATCCCCAGGGCCTGATGGTCTGCATCTCAGGGTACTTAAGGAGGTGGCTCTAGAAATTGTGGACACATTGGTAATCATTTTCCAATGTTCCATAGATTCAGGATCAGTTCCTGTGGATTGGAGGGTAGCTAATGTTATCCCACTTTTTAAGAAAGGAGGGAGAGAGAAAACGGGAAATTATAGACCAGTTAGTCTGACATCAGTGGTGGGGAAGATGCTGGAGTCAATTATAAAGACGAGATTGCAGAGCATTTGGATAGCAGTAACAGGATCGTTCCGAGTCAACATGGATTTACGAAGGGGAAATCATGCTTGACTAATCTTCTGGAATTTTTTGAGGATGTAACTAGGAAAATTGAAAGGGGAGAGCCGGTGGATGTGGTGTACCTCGAATTTCAGAAAGCCTTCGACAAGGTCCCACGTAGGAGATTAGTAGGCAAAATTAGAGCACATGGTATTGGGGGTAGGGTACTGACATGGATAGAAAATTGGTTGGCAGACAGAAAGCAAAGAGTGGGGATAAATGGGTCCCTTTCAGAATGGCAGGCAGTGACTAGTGGGGTACCGCAAGGCTCGGTGCTGGGACTGCAGCTATTTACAATATACATTAATGACTTGGATGAAGGGATTAAAAGTACCATTAGCAAATTTGCAGATGATACAAAGCTGGGTGGTAGTGTGAACTGTGAGGAAGATGCTATGAGGTTGCAGGGTGACTTGGACAGGTTGTGTGAGTGGGCGGATGCATGGCAGATGCAGTTTAATGTGGATAAGTGTGAGGTTATCCAATTTGGTGGTAAGAATAGGAAGGCAGATTATTATCTGAATGGTGTCAAGTTAGGAAAAGGGGACGTACAACGGGATCTGGGTATCCTAGTGCATCAGTCACTGAAAGGAAGCAAGCAGGTACAGCAGGCAGTGAAGAAAGCCAATGGAATGTTGGCCTTCATAACAAGAGGAGTTGAGTATAGGAGCAAAGAGGTCCTTCTGCAGTTGTACAGGGCCCTAGTGAGACTGCACCTGGAGTACTGTGTGCTGTTTTGGTCTCCAAATTTGAAGAAGGATATTCTTGCTATTGAGGGCGTGCAGCATAGGTTTACTAGGTTAATTCCCGGAATGGCGGGACTGTCGTATGTTGAAAGACTGGAGCGACTAGGCTTGTATACACTGGAATTTAGAAGGATGAGAGGGGATCTTATCAAAACATATAAGATTATTAAGGGGTTGGACACGTTAGAGGCAGGAAACATGTTCCCAATGTTGGGGGAGTCCAGAACCAGGGGCCACAGTTTAAGAATAAGGGGTAGGCCATTTAGAACGGAGATGAGGAAAAACGTTTTCAGTTAGAGAGTTGTGAATCTGTGGAATTCTCTGCCTCAGAAGGCAGTGGAGGCCAATTCTCTGAATGCATTCAAGAGAGAGCTAGATAGAGCTCTTAAGGATAGCGGAGTCAGGGGGTATGGGGAGAAGGCAGGAACAGGGTACTGATTGAGAATGATCAGCCATGATCACATTGAATGGCGGTGCTGGCTCGAAGGGCCGAATGGCCTCCTCCTACACCTATTGGCTATTGATTTAATTCATTATACACAATTATAGGCCGGGTGTCAGTTTCATATGTTGTCACCAGCAGACCATTCTTTACTTGTTTTAAGTAAACAGGAACTATGATTGTTATCAGGATATGCACTTTCAAGAATTAAATTGATTTCGTAGACAACTTTATTTAGCTTGCCGTTCGTTGGGTTTTATTCAGAAAATATCCATTTGTACTTGGTGCCTGTGTGACGCAATTGTGACGTTCTTGAAAGTTTTGTACTTTCAGTGAATTGTAATTTGAATGTCATGAGTTGTACACAATATGTATTTCATGCGTTAAAACATTCATATCGATATAAAGAAATAACTAACATTCATGTATTATTCTTGTCCTCAGAGCATGCTGAGGCTTTTCATAGCAAATGAGTCGGGTCACTTTTAGAAACATAGAAACATAGAAAATAGGTGCAGGAGGAGGCCATTTGGCCCTTCGAGCCAGCACCACCATTCATTGTGATCATGGCTGATCATCCACAGTCAGTAACCCGTGCCTGCCTTCTCCACATAACCCTTGATTCTGCTAGCCCCCAGAGCTCTATCCCACTCTCTTTTAAATTCATCCAGTGAATTGGCCTCCACTGCCCTCTGTGGCAGAGAATCCCACAAATTCACAACTCTCTGGGTGAAAAAGTTTTTTCTCACTTCAGTTTTAAATGGCCTCCCCTTTATTCTTAGACTGTGGCCCCTGGTTCTGGACTCTCCCAACATTGGGAACATTTTTCCTGCATCTAGCTTGTCCAGTCCTTTTATAATTGTATACGTCTCTATAAGATCCTCTCTCATCCTTCTAAACTCCAGTGTATACAAGCCCAGTCTTTCCAATTTTTCCTCATATGTCAGTCCCACCATCCCAGGGATTAACCTCGTGAACCTCCACTGCACTGCCTCAATAGTAAGGATGTCCTTCCTCAAATTAGGAGACCAAAACTGCACACAATACTCCAGATGTGGTTTTGTTTCACAGTCCAGTGCAGCATCTAATTTTCACTCACTAATCCCCTAAGGACAGGGTTCTGCTTTGAGAGTGTTTAAATAAATGATAGAATAATTTTTCTGCTCTCTTCTACAGTGGCATGGGATATTTTTAATATCAGGCAGACAGTTATGCTAGCAGAGTAGTTAGGCCACTGGACTCTCTGAGCTATTGAACAAATTCTCTTGAGTTTTTGAAATTTAACTCGAGGAGACACAAGAGATTGCATATGCTAGAAGCAAGACACAGTGCTGGGGGAACTCAATGGGCCAGGCTGCATCTGTGGAGGGAAATGGACAGATGACATTTTGGATCGGGACCCTTCTTCAGACTAATGGGGAAAAAGCTGTGAAAGAGAGGTGAGAGAAAGTGGTGAGGCAAAGCTCTGTGAGTGATAGGTGGATACAGGCGAAGGGGGGTTTGATTGGTGGAGTAGGTCTAGAGGTGAAAAGGAGCCAAAAGGGTTTAGATGAGGAAGGGAGGAGTGAATTGTGAAGCCGGAGGAAGAGATAGGGGATGGAAGGGAACGGGGAAAGGGAAATGCCTCCGTGAATTTGAAATAGTCAGGTCCTCAACATCACACGTCCTCAAAACAAATACATGTGACAAATACTATTGAGCCATTCTCTCGTCAGTATTTAGCAATTTGTATGTGTTATTTATCTTGAATCTTTGCCATGTGTGTGCACATGTACGATGCACTTGGGATCTCACTTCCTCTTTAAAAAAAATCAGAAGTTGGCTGAATTTCCCCTTTTCAGTCAATGTTAGCGACTACTTACTGGGTTATTAAAGCTAGGCCTTCATAACAAGAGGAGTTGAGTATAGGAGTAAAGAGGTCCTTCTGCAGTTGTACAGGGCCCTAGTGAGACCGCACCTGGAGTACTGTGTGCAGTTTTGGTCTCCAAATTTGAGGAAGGATATTCTTGCTATTGAGGGCGTGCAGTGTAGATTTACTAGGTTAATTCCCGGAATGGCGGGACTGTCGTATGTTGAAAGACTGGAGGGACTAGGCTCGTATACACTGGAGTTTAGAAGGATGAGAGGAGATCTTATCGAAACGTATAAGATTATTAAGGGGTTGGACACGTTAGAGGCAGGAAACATGTTCCCAATGTTGGGGGAGTCCAGAACAAGGGGCCACAGTTTAAGAATAAGGGGTTGGCCATTTAGAACTGAGATGAGGAAAAACGTTTTCAGTCAGAGAGTTGTAAATCTGTGGAATTCTCTGCCTCTGAAGGCAGTGGAGGCCAATTCTCTGAATGCATTCAAGAGAGAGCTAGATAGAGCTCTTAAGGATAGCGGAGTCAGGGGGTATGGGGAGAAGGCAGGAACGGGGTACTGATTGAGAATGATCAGCCATGATCACATTGAATGGCGGTGCTGGCTCGAAGGGCCGAATGGCCTCCTCCTGCACCTATTGTCTATTGTCTATAATGCTGAAATTTGCTCTTGATCGGCTCCAATATTGTAGATAGTATTGTCACTAAGAAGTTTAACACTGCCTTTTGAGATCGCTGGCTTTTTGTAAATAAACACCTTGGTTAGTTAGTATCAAATCCACCAAGATTTCTTTGCCTCCTGCACACCCAAGCGTTTGAAGTCAATGGAGAATAAAATGAGACAATGAATGATGGGGTCTGGCGTGAAACCCTTCACTTCCTACCTGACAAATGTGGTTAAAATCTGTAGGAAAAAAAACTGCAGATGCAGGTTAAAATCGAAGGGAGACACAAAATGCTGGAGTAACTCAGCGGGTCAGGCAGCATGTCGGGAGAGAAGGAATGTGAGTTTCGGACCCGAAACGTCACCCATTCCTTCTCTCCCGAGATGTTGCCTGACCCGCTGAGTTACTCCAGCATTTACTGTCTACCTTTGGTTAAAATCTGATTGTGTCTCAACAAATATTCCGTTTTGAAAGTACAGCAAGTACATCAGGTGTTAACATACTTGTGTTTGTACTATGAGTGGAAATTGAAAAGTAGGTGGGGGAGCTTTAATATTGCATCCTTATGCCTCCACATATAGAAATCCATGTGCATTTTATACATACCAATCTCGCTTGCACTTATAGTACATAAACATTCAGGCTGATGTACTAATCCACTGCACACCATTTACAGAAATGTGCTGCGACTGCCAAATCTGAGATACAAACAGGACATAACCAACAGGTTAGACAGCTTCCATGGAGAGAGAAACTGAGTTAATGTTTCATTGTTCATCAAAACCAATGATAGCACGGATGTTGCGTGACCCACTGAGTACTTCCAGCAGTTTCTGTTCTTGTGACCTAATAGTTGACTCTTTTAATGTGAAACTTTTACCACTTCGCCGTGGGCGGCGCAGCGGTAGAGTCGCTGCCTTACAGCGCTTGCAGCGCCGGAGACACAGGTTCGATCCCAACTACGGGTGCTGTCTGTACAGAGTTTGTACGTTTTCCCCGTGACCGCGTGGGTTCAGTTTCCTCCCACACTCCAAAGACGTGCAGGTTTGTAGGTTCATTGGTTTGATATAAGTGTAAATTGTCCCTAGTGTGTGTGGGATAGTGTTAATGTGCAGGGGATCGCTGGTCGGTGTGGACTCAGTGAGCTGAAGGGCCTGTTTCCACGCTGTATCTCTAAACTAAACTCTTAGGTACAGCTTTCTTGTACATTTATATCTTTGTCAGAAAATATTGAATAAGACGCTCCTCATTAACCTCATTGTGAGTGTTACAACACACGATGCCTCAGAAAAGCCACCAGCAGCCACAAAGACTCTTCACAACCCTGCAACAGTCTGTTCGAACTTCTACCATCGGGCAGACGATACAAGGCCTTCTACGCCCACACCTCCAGACTCAGGAACAGCTTCATCCCCAGGGCCATAGCTGCTATGAACCGGTCCTGCTGAGCCGGATGGTCACATCACACAGTGAACCGGCACAGATCTACTTGCACTTTATTCTGTTTTAAAACTGTTACAATTTGTTCATTGGGTTGTTTAAATTAATACTGACTAGCTAATTAAATTATTGCATCGTATGGGAGGCGCATTCCCTATCTCGTTGTACCCCTGTACAATGACAATAAAGATATATCACCCCCGTCCTTTACAAACTCCACTGGCTCCCCATCCCCCAGAGAATCCAGTACAAAATCCTCCTCATGACCTACAAAGCCCTCCATAACCTGGCCCCATCCTACCTGACTGACCTCCTCCACAGGCACACTCCCACCTGCACCCTCCGCTCTGCTGCTGCCAATCTCCTGTCCCCCCCCATCCGGACCAAACTCAGAACCTGGGGGGACAGGGCTTTCTCCATCGCTGCTCCCACCCTCTGGAACTCACTACCCCAAACCGTCAGAGACTCCTCCTCACTCACCACATTCAAAACATCACTGAAGTCTCACCTGTTCAGCACTGCCTTCAACCACTGAAGGTCACCTCACCTTCTGTCTCCTTTTTCTGTTCGTTTACTTATTTATCTATTTATTCAATTCTCTATGTTCTAGAAATCCCTGTAAAGCGTCTTTGAGTGTTTGAAAAGCGCTATATAAATGTAATGCATTATTATTATTATTATTATTATATATTGTATTGTATTGTATTGTAAATACAGTGCATTCAGAAAGTATTCAGACCCCTTCACTTTTTCCACATTTTGGTACGTTACAGCCTTATTTTAAAATGGACTAAATTCATTTTTTTCATCATCGATCTACACACAATACCCCAGAATGAAGAAGCGAAAACAGGTGTTTAGAAATTTCTGCTACAGATGCTGGTTTACACAAAGTGCTGGAGTAATTCAGCGGGTCAGGCAACATCACTAGAGAACATGGGAGAAGATGGGTCCCGGCCTGAAACGTCACCTATCCATGTTCTCCAGAGATGCTGCCTGATCCGCTGAGTTACTCCAGCACTTTGTACCTGTTCGTGTTCTCCAGAGATGCTGCCTGACCCGCTAAGTTACTCCAACACTTTGTACCTGTCCGTATTCTCCAGGGATGCTGCCTGACCCGCTGAGTTACTCCAGCATTTTGTACCTGTTCACGTTCTCCAGAGATGCTGCCTGACCCGCTGAGTTACTCCAGCACTTTGTACCTGTCCACGTTCTCCAGAGATGCTGCCTGACCTGCTGAGTTACTCTAACACTCTGTGAAACGTCACCTATCCATGTTCTCCACAGATGCTGCCTGACCCGCTGAGTTACTCCAGCAGTCTGTGAAACGTCACCTATCCATGTTCTCCACAGATGCTGCCTGACCCGCTGAGTTATTCCAGCACTCTGTGAAACGTCACCTATCCATGTTCTCCACAGATGCTGCCTGACCCGCTGAGTTACTCCAGCACTCTGTGAAACGTCACCTATCCATGTTCTCCACAGATGCTGCCTGACCCGCTGAGTTACTCCAGCACTCTGTGTCCACAAATTATTCCACTCCTGTTCTTTCTTAGTCTCTATGTAGGCATGACATCAGCAGGCTTATTGGAAAATTAATATTAACCATTGCAAATGTTTTTCTCTTTTTAATGTAAGGGTAAGAAAGAGTACTGAGGCCAATTATAGTTACTCACAAAATGCTGGAGTAACTCGTTGTAGAGTAGGAGGGCAGGAGAAATCACAGAGGGGGAGCAGCGAGAGAGCATGTTGCTAAACTCTCGACGAAGAGAGGAGGAGAACTTCTTCAAAGTGGACATACCTTGAGGAGAAATCGCAGTGGGGCAACAGGTAGTATGTCGTAGAGTAGGAGGGCAGGAGAAATCACAGAAATCACCAATTATAGTTACAATCAACACATTCTGCACAGCTTGGGAATCAATCCTGGATTGTGACTCATTCACACACTGTACAAAATCACAGATTGATTGAGTGATAAATGTTCCAAATTTATATTCAAGGTTGGTAAATTCAGTTATTGATAGCAATACTATGTGTTATGAGCATATTACTCAAGTGTAAATGGAAAATAAAATATTTAACATGCATTATTTGTTTCAGGTACTCGAAAATAAAGAATGGCTTTCTGGGGTGAGATAATGAAACAGCACCAGTTCCTTCCTCAGTTGCAGGAGTTGTATGGAAAACATTTCCCCATTGAAGTCAGGCACCATCTCGCTGAATGGATAGAGAAACAACCATGGTCAGTCTCGGCTCGCTTACTATTTTTGTATTTCTAGCTTTATCTGGAGTAATTCCTCCCACGTTTCCAGCATTTCTATCTTCTCCCTTATTTATATACTGTTAGTTTGTGCCCAGATCTCTTGTCAGGTTGTTTACTAACTAGAATACACTAAATCGCAGCTTTCCAACAACCACTTTTATTTTGGAATTTCTGATGTGGTTAATTGCTGTTCTGATTGGGGTGAGTGAACAACTTATGAAAAGTTGCAGATGGTTAAATAGATATGCACATTTCCTAATCTAAGAGAGGAAAGACTGTCTGCTTAATGCGCCCTTTTTGAAATAAAACTCCTCCCCTGATGATTAGTAACTGCCATTTCGATGAATCAGCTAAGATCAATGGTCATTGGTCTTTTTCTTTTGGGCTTGACAAACCTCAAGAAATTTCCATTACATCATATGGTTTGTTCAGCGTGCATTCTTCAATATGCAGTCATTTGAGGAAACTGAGATTGCGTACATGAAAACAGCTTGGGTACAATTTGTACGATAAGATGATGAATATGTACAAACAGAAGTCTACTCTGGCACCTCTTTGTGTCTGCTTTATTATCAAGATGGGGGATGGGGTCTGAAGAAGGTTCTCGACATGAAACGTCACCCATTTCTTCTCTCCAGGGATGCTGCCTGTCCCACTGAGTTACTCCAGCTGCCTATAGAGAGATAATGGGATTGTGGAGATAATGTTTCATTCCGCAACTCTATTCACTTTAAGTTCCCACAATAAAGGAACAGGACTACTTCGGTCTTCTATAATCCCAGAAAAGTTTTTTTTCCCCAAAATAAACTTTATTCAGAACTAGACCAAGTGGACCCGTTGGGCCCAAACAGCTCCTGCATTGGTGCAGCACCCTCTCCTTCACCTCCCCCTCCCCTTCCCCTCCCCCTCCCCCCTTCCTCCACCCCTCCTCTCCTCTCCTCCCTCCCCCCCCTTCCTCCACCCCTCCCTCCGCTCCTCTCCTCCCTCCCCCTCCCCTTCCTCCACCCCTCCTCTCCTCCCTCCTCTCCTCTCCTTCCTCCTCCCCCTTCCCTGCTCCCCTCCCCCCCCCCCATCCTCCTCCCCTGGGTTTCAGACAGCCCCACTCTCAGCCCGGGTCTGTTTCTGTTTCTGTCCCGGTTTCAGCGGGAGGTCACCCCCCACCGCAGAGTGAAAGAGCAGCTGGAGGACACACACCGCGGATGGGCACGGTTCCCCACGGCCCGGCTCTCGGCGCCGCCCACCCGCACTTCACCGTCCCCACACTCACAGACAGCGCCCGTGTGACCGACCGGCTCACAGGAGCCCTGACACGGAGTGACAACCTGGTGGCATTCCACGCTCTGCGCACACAGCTTCCTGGCTCACCCACGCTCTGAAGTCATATCTCACCAACACAGCACTCCACAACACCCCCTTCCTCCCTCCCCCGTCGATTCCACTTTTGGCCAACACGGTACAGCCAGCAGTTTAACTCACAGCGGTCCTCGCACACTTCCCGATTCTCTTTAAACATTTACATAATTGACAACCAAAGCTCCAAATAGCAAACCCACCCACAATCTCTGTGCGTGAGGCTCTTGTGTCCCGGCCATCTCACGTATCAGATCAACGGGCCCCAACTGTGCAGGCGCCGCCCCGTTTGTTCTGCGCACGTGCGGATCTGGCGGCCATCTTATGCAAGTACCAGATCAACGGGCCCCAATTGGTGGAACGGGAGCACGTGGCCGCTGGCTGGGTGAGGTCACGTGGGGCGCGGGGCGGTGACGTCACCCTTTGTCCCGTATTTGGGAGTGAGGAAGTTGGCAACTCTACTAATACGGGACAAGGGCGGTCCCATACGGGACAAACTAATTTAGCCCAAAATACGGGATGTCCCGGCTAATACGGGACAGTTGGCGACCCTGCAGTAGAGACGAGATTTTCCAATTTCCTCCCTCCTTTTGCAAATTCTTGGATATGCCTGCAGGCACTGACAGTCCTCCTGCACGGCAGACACGAATGTAAACATGGACAGCATCAATAAACTGTTTTGTCATGGCATGGCATCGCAGTCATGCCCATTCCTGTTCACAGTAAACAGTTGAAGACTTTAAACTGGTACGGTTGGGGGAGGGACTCAATAGGCAGTGTGTGAGGCAGGAGGCAGAAAAGGGAAACACAGACCCAATATGTAGGAGAGAAAGAAGTGAAAAGAAATAAACTGAGAATAAGAAATGATGGGTCCCTTAAATGTGTATATTTTAATGCTAGGAGCATTGTAAGAAAGGTGGATGAGCTTAGAGCCTGGATTGACATCTGGAAGTATGATGTTGTGGCGATCAGTGAAACATGGTTGCAGGAGGGTTGCGATTGGCAATTAAATATTCCAGGATTTCATTGTTTCAGATGTGATAGAATTGGAGGGGCAAGAGGTGGGGGTGTTGCATTGCTTGTCAGGGAGGATATCACAGCAGTGCTTTGGCAGGACAGACTAGAAGGCTCGATTAGGGAGGCTGTTTGGGTGGAACTCAGAAATGAGAAAGGTTTAGCAACACTTATAGGGGTGTATTATAGACCGCCAAATAGGGAACGAGAATTGGAAGAGCAAATATGTAAGGAGATAGCAGATATTAGTAGTAAGCACAGAGTAGTGATTGTGGGTGATTTCAATTTTCCGTACATAGACTGGAAATCACATTCTGTTAAAGGGCTGGATGGTTTGGAGTTTGTAAAATGTGTGCAGGATAGTTTTTTGCAGCAATACGTAGAGGTACCTACCAGAGAAGGGGCAGTGTTGGACCTCCTGTTAGGAAATGAGACGGGTCAGGTGACGGAGGTATGTGTTGAGGAGCACTTTGGATCTAGTGATCACAATGCCATTAGTTTCAATATAATTATGGACCAAGGGTTGAGATTTTGGATTGGAGAAAGGCTAATTTTGAGGAGATGAGAAAGGATTTAAAAGGTGTGAAATGGGACATTTTGTTTTATGAAAAGGATATAATAGAGAAATGGAGGATATTTAAAGGTGAAATTTTGAGAGTCCAGAGTCTTTATGTCCCTGTTCGGTGGAAAGGAAAGAATAATAATTTGAAAGCCGTGGTTTTCCAGGGAAATTGGACACTTGGTTCGGAAAAAGAGGGAGATATACAATAAATATAAGCGGCAGGGAGTAAATGAGGTTCTTGAGGAATATAAAGAATGTAAAAGGAATCTTAAGAAGGAAATTAGAAAAGCGAAAAAAAGATATGAGGTTGCTTTGGCAAGTAATGTAAAAGTAAACCCCAAGGGGTTCTACAGATATGTCAATAGCAAAAGGATAGCGAGGGATAAAATTGGTCCATTAGAGAGTCAGAGTGGACAGCTATGTGCTGAGCCGGAAGAAATGGGGGAGATATTAAACTATTTCTTTTCTTCGGTATTCACCGAGGAGAAGGATATTGAATTATGTGAGGTAAGCGAAACAAGTAGAGTAGTGATGGAAATTATGAGGATCAAAGAAGAGGAGGTACCGACACTTTTGAAAAATATAAAAGTGGATAAGTCTCCAGGTCCTGATAGGATATTCCCTAGGACATTGAGGGAAGTTAGTGCAGAAATAGCAGGGGCCATGACGGAAATATTTCAAACGTCATTAGAAACGGGGATGGTGCCGGAAGATTGGCGCATTGCGCATGTTGTGCCTTTGTTTAAAAAAGATTCTAAAAGTAAACCTAGCAATTATAGACCTGTTAGTTTGACGTCTGTGGTGGGAAAATTAATGGAAAAGATACTTAGGGACAATATATATAATCACATGGATAAACAAGGCCTGATTAGAAACAGTCAACATGGATTTGTGCCTGGAAGGTCATGTTTGACTAATCTTCTTGAATTTTTTGAAGAGGTTACCAGGGAAATTGATAAGGGCAAGGCTGTGGATGTTGTCTATATGGACTTCAGTAAGGCATTTGACAAGGTTCCACATGGAAGGTTGATTAAGAAGGTTAAATCGTTGGGTATTAATAGTGAGGTTGCAAGATGGATTCAACAATGGCTGAATGGGAGATACCAGAGGGTAATGGTTGACAATTGTATGTCAGGTTGGAGGCCAGTGTCTAGTGGAGTACCCCAAGGATCTGTGTTGGATGCACTGTTGTTTGTCATTTACATTAATGATCTGGATGATGGTGTGGCAAATTGGATTAGTAAGTATGCAGATGATACTAAGATAGGTGGTGTAGTTAATAATGAAGTAGATTTTCAAAGTCTACAGAGAGACTTGGGCCTTTTGGAAGGGTGGGCTGAAAGATGGCAGATGGAGTTTAATGCTGATAAGTGTGAGGTGCTGCATTTTGGTAGGACAAATCAAAATAGGACGTACAGGGTAAATGGTAGGGAATTGAGGAATGCAGTGGAACAGAGGGATCTGGGAATAACTGTGCATTGTTCCCTGAAGGTGGAATCTCATGTGGATAGGGTGGTGAAGAAGGCGTTTGGTATGCTTGCCTTTATAAATCAGAGCATCGAATATAGAAGTTGGGATGTAATGTTGAAATTGTACAGGGCATTGGTGAGGCCGAATCTGGAGTATGGTGTGCAGTTCTGGTCGCCAAATTATTAGGAAGGATGTCGACAAAATGGAGAGGGTACAGAGGAGATTTACTAGAATGTTGCCTGGGTTTCAGCACTTAAGCTACAGAGAGAGGTTGAACAGGTTGGGTCTTTATTCTTTGGAGCGTAGAAGGTTGAGGGGGGACTTGATAGAGGTTTTTTAAATTTTAAGAGGGACGGACAGAGTTGACGTGGGTAGGCTTTTCCCTTTGAGAGTGGGGAAGATTCCAACAAGGGGACATAACTTCAGAATTAAGGGACAAAAGTTTAGGGGTAACATGAGGTGTAACTTCTTTACTCAGAGGGTGGTGGCTGTGTGGAATGAGCTTCCGGTGGAAGTGGTGGAGGCAGGCTCGATTTTATTATTTAAGAGTAAATTGGATAGGTATATGGATGGGAGGGGATTGGAGGGTTATGGTCTGAGAGCAGGTAGATGAGACTAGGTCAGAGAAAGTGGTTGGCGTGGACTGGTAGGGCCGAAGGGGCCTGTTTCCGTGCTGTAATTGTTATATGGTTATATGGTTATTGATAATCAGTGGTCAATGCCGGATAAAGCTGAGTGAATTACAGATTTGAAATAAGCCTTGGTCTGTTGTATATTCAGTATACCCTGTGGATCTGTGGTAAAACTTTTTTTTACATTAATACAATAATGCACCTGGTATATTTTATACACAGTGTTCTGTTCTGTGGGCTAGGCAGAATTTGTTTCAAGATGGGCTTTGGTCAAGTGCTCGTCAGACTTAATGCAACTTAAAATAGGATGCAATGCGACTTAAAGTAGGGATTTTATAATAAATTTGAAGTAAATGAATTATCACGCAAACCAGCACACACACGCAATGATGGCGGGACTGTCATATGATGAAAGAATGGGTCAACTGGGCTTGTATTCACTGGAATTTAGAAGAATGAGAGGGGATCTTACAGAAACATAAAATTCTTGAGGTATTGGACAAGGTAGATGCAGGAAACATGTTCCCCATGTTGAGAGAGTCCAGAACCAGGGGTTACAGTTTAAGAATAAGGAGTAAGCCATTTAGGACTGAGAGGAGGAAAAACTATTTCACCCAGAAAGTTGTGAATCTGTGCACAGAAGGCAGTGGAGGCCAATTCACTGGATCTTTTCAAGAGAGAGTTAGATATAGATCTTGGAGCTAATGGAATCAATGGATATGGGGAAAAAGCAGGAACGGGGAACTGATTTTGGATGATTAGTCATGATCATGTTGAATGGTGGTGCTGGCTTGAAGGGCTGAATGGCCTACTCCTGCACCTATTTTCTATGTTTCTATGTAATGGGTGTAAATGTGATTAGTCCAGCAGCAGAAGATATAAGAAAATAACTGCTGATGCTGGTACAAATCGAAGTTATTTATTCACAAAGTGCTGGAGTAACTCAGCAGGTCAGGCAGCATCTCAGGAGAGAAGGAATGGGCAACGTTTCGGGTCGAGAACCTTCTTCAGTCTGAAGAAGGCTCTCGACACGAAACGTCACCCATTCCTTCTCTCCTGAGATGCTGCCTGACCTGCTGAGTTACTCCAGCATTTTGTGAATAAATACGTTTGAGTCCAGTAGCAGATGACCTATTGTCTTCTACACATTTTGAGAGAGGATGGCAATGGGATATGTCCATGGATAGGATTGAAATGAATATCATCACAGACACAGATCATCGTCCCAAACAAAGGATTCACTGCAGGGCATAGACTCACTGCCGAGTATAACAGGAGGTAAGACTCCCTGTGAAGCCAAAGGTGCAGGGAAGAGGATGTGTGTATGTGGCAAATGTTTCATTTCGTCTCTTTTATTTTAGGAGCTCCATTACCATAAACCCTACCCATGAAAACCTTGCTCGAAATCTATTGGACACAATGGTATCTGAATTACGGAAAGTGTCAAGTCAGATGACCTATCCAGTCAATTGCCAGCTGAATGAATATGCTACTCTCCTAAAGGTATGATGCAGGCTACAAACGGGAGGATGTTTGCTTGATCTGTATGTGAACATCATTGACAAGTAAAGGATTGATGCCAATACTGGATCATAAGGTCATAAGATCATAAGAAATAGGGGTAGAATTCGGCCATTCGGCCCATCGAGTCTACTCCGCCATTCAATCACGTATACACTTGTATACACTGGAATTTAAAAGGATGAGAAGAGATCTTATCGAAACGTATAAGATTATTAAGGGGTTGGACACGTTAGAGACAGGAAACATGTTCCCAATGTTGGGGGAGTCCAGAACAAGGGGCCACAGTTTAAGAATAAGGGGTAGGCCATTTAGAACTGAGATGAGGAAAAACTTTTTCAGTCAGAGAGTTGTGAATCTGTGGAATTCTCTGCCTCAGAAGGCAGTGGAGGCCAATTCTCCGAATGCATTCAAGAGAGAGCTAGATAGAGCTCTTAAGGATAGCGGAGTCAGGGGGTATGGGGAGAAGGCAGGAACGGGGTGCTGATTGAGAATGATCAGCCATGATCACAGTGAATGGCGGTGCGTACAGGCTCGAAGGGCCGAATGGCCTCCTCCTGCATCGATTGTCTATCTATCTCTCCCTCCTCGCCCCATTCTCCTGCCTTCTCCCCATAACCTCTGACACCTGTTACTTAATTACCAAGCTGCTTGGAGGAGCCCCCTTTTTGTTAAGGTTGCACAGGTACTGTATGTTTGGGTTTCTGCCAGCCCGACATTCCCACGAGGAAGAGAATATGTTTCATTGTTTTCCATTGTGAACTGTGAGCAGTGCTTAGGTTGGCAGCTCATTATAGGGTGTGGATCTTTGCTTTACCACTTTATGTCACTACCCAATGGTTGCTGGATACGTTTGGCCAAGATATTAACTATAACTAATCATTGCTAATTACCATCTGGTAGATTTGAATACTCTAAATGTATTTAGAGTCTTGGAGTCATACTGCTTGGAAACAGGCCCTTTGCCCCACTGAGTCTGTGCCAACCATGCATTAGAATTGTGCCAACCAACCACACAACCATGTATCCTACCACAACCAGGGAGCAGTGTTGAACAGTCTTTGGAGACCCTCGGACTATCCTTGATCGGACTTGCTCACTTTACCTTGCACTAAATGTTATCCCCTTATCATGTGTCTATACACTGTAAATGGCTTGATTGTAATCATGTATTGTCTTTCCACTGACTGGTTAGCACGCAACAAAAGCTTTTCATTGTACCTTGGTACACAATAGATAATAGACAATAGGTGCAGGAGGAGGCCATTCGGCCCTTCGCGCCTGTAGGCACCGCCATTCAATGTGATCACGGCTGATCATTCTCAATCATTACCCTGTTCCTGCCTTCTCCCCATATACGTGACAATAAACTAGACTGATAATAAATATCACATCTAACATCCATTATTATAACAAAATTATTTTGTGCTGCCTTACAGCGCTTACAGCGCCGGAGACCCGGGATCGATCCCGGCTACAGGTGCTGTCTGTACGGAGTTTGTACGTTCTCCCCGTGACCACGTGGGTTTTCTCAGATCTTCGGTTTTCTCCCACACTCTGAAGTTGGACAGGTTTGTAGGCTAATTGGCTTGGTATAAATATAAATTGTCCCTAGTGTATGTAAGATAGTATTAGTGTGCGGCGATCGCTGGTTGGCGTGGACTCGGTGGGCCGAAGGGCCTGTTTCCGCACTGTATCTCTAAACTAAACTAAACAACAAGGTTCTATTTTAAGATTGATTGGATATTCTAATGTCATGCGCTGACAACATTTACCTGCAGAACAATTATGCCTTGGTGATCAGCTGATGGTCATGTGTCTTAACGGTCTACGGTCCACCATTCCCCCTCACCTAGATCCCAGATTTCACCACTCTTGATTGCTACTTAACCTGAATATTGCACTTGACCTTGGCTCCCAATGTGTAAGGTCAGGGGGAAGTTGTCTGCTGAAAATATTTTCTAGTTTCCGCATGAAAGCCACTGTGCATTGAGAACAGATGACTGCAGCCACCTTACACCGAGGAATAAAAAATCCTGATATCTTTCATTTTGTTCTGATATTTATCAACTACTTGTATCACCTGCATTTGTTTGCTAGAAATAGCCCTAAAGTAATATTTTAATGAATACTTGACTTTGTGTTACAGACCATGTTTGATCAGCAGCCTTTAGAACTGGTGAATACTATGAACTGTCTCTTGATGCGAGAAAATCAGTTATTTCAGGAGTTTCAGCAGACCAGTGTAAGTACGCGACCTTTTATGAGTCTGCAGGCCAAATGTAGTTTTTTAAAAATTCTTGGATTGACCCATTGAAGGGTCTTGAGACCCTGCTGCACACGAGGCCCATACCTCCGTCCTGTCCAATCTCCCCAGTGAACAAGCAACAGGACAGTGAGACCGTACCTGGGGTACCGTGTGCAGTTTTGGTCTCCAAATTTGAGGAAGGATATTCTTGCTATTAAGGGCGTGCAGCGTAGGTTTACTAGGTTAATTCCCGGGATGGCGGGACTGTCGTATGTTGAAAGACTGGAGCGACTAGGCTTGTATACACTGGAATTTAGAAGGATGAGAGGAGATCTTATCGAAACGTATAAGATTATTAAGGGGTTGGACACGTTAGAGGCAGGAAACATGTTCCCAATGTTGGGGGAGTCAAGAACAAGGGGCCACGGTTTAAGAATAAGGGGTAGGCCATTTAGAACTGAGATGAGGAAAAACTTTTTCAGTCAGAGAGTTGTGAATCTGTGGAATTCTCTGCCTCAGAAGGCAGTGGAGGCCAATTCTCTGAATGCATTCAAGAGAGAGCTAGATAGAGCTCTTAAGGATAGTGGAGTCGGGGGGTATGGGGAGAAGGCAGGAACGGGGTACTGATTGAGAATGATCAGCCATGATCACATTGAGTGGCGGTGCTGGCTTGAAGGGCCGAATGGCCTCCTCCTGCACCTATTGTCTAAAAGGTTGAAGATAGACACACAATGCTGGAGTAACTCAGCGAGTCAGACAGCATCTCTGGAGAAAAACAACGGGTAGGGTTGGCAACTATCTCACTCCCAAATACGGGACAAGATGGCGTCACCGCCCCGCGCCCCACGTGACCTCACCCAGCCAGCGGCCAGGTGCTCTCGCACCACCAATGGCGGCTGCCCGGGCCGGGAGGCGGGTTGTTACGCAACCTCCGTTAGGCAAACACACTCCGTTAGCCTACACTGTCCCGGCCGACAGAGGCCCGCGGGCCGAATACGGGACAAGGGCGGTCCTGTACGGGACAAACCTATTTAGTCCAAAATACGGAATGTCCCGGCTTACACGGGACAGTCGGCAACCCTAGGAACAGGTGACGTTTCGGGTCGAGACCCATCTTCAGACGTCTGACATCACCTATTCCTTTTCTCCAGAGATGCTGTCTGAGCTGCTGAGTTACTCCAGCTTTTTGTGTCTATCTTCCGTTTAAACCAGCACCTGCAGTTCCTCCCTAAACAAAAGGTTGGTTCTTGTCCAGGAGACAGAAATCGGAGAGCAAAAGAACTGTCTATTTTACTGATCTTAACCCATCAGTTTAGATTAATTTGCAGAGGCATTTATCACAGTCCACCAGGAGTTTTCTATGAATTAATTTGCACCAAACTATGGACAAATAATTTTGTTTAGCTTAGCTTAGAAATGCAGCATGGAAACAGGCCCTTCGGCCCACCGAGTCCACGCCGACCATTGATCACCCTTCCAGACTAGTTGTATGTTATTCCATTTTCACATCCTGCACACTAGGGGTAATTTACAGAAGCCAATTAACCTACAAGTCTGAACTTCTTTGGAATATGGGAGGAAACCAGAGCACCCGGAAAAACCCACACGGTCACAGGGAGAATATGCAAACTCCACACAGACTACACCCAGCGGCATGGTGGCGCAGCGGTAGAGTTGCTGCCTTACAGCGAATGCAGCGCCGGAGACCCGGGTTCAATCCTGACTACGGGTGCTGTCTGTACGGAGTTTGGACGTTCTCCCCGTGACCTGCGTGGGTTTTCTCCGAGATCTTCGGTTTCCCCCCACACTCCAAAGACGTGCAGGTTTGTAGGTTAATTGGCTTGGCAAATGTAAAAATTGTCCCTAGTGTGTGTGGGATAGTGTTAGTGTGCGGGGATCGCTGGGCGGCGCGGACCCGGTGGGGAAGGGCCTGTTTCCGTGCTGTATCTCTAAACCTAAAACTAAACCCGAGGTCAGGATGGAACCCGGGTCTCTGGCGCTGTGAGGCAGCGGCTCCACCCGCTGCATCACTGTGCTGCCCTTAATTGTCTTATTGTTGCTGCTTTTTATTGTGACAGTACCTGCTGGAATGGTGTACCGCCACCACTTAAAAAGGTTTTAAAGGTAGATTTTCACATTTTTTGAATTTTTAATATTATTTAAATATTACCAAAGTTTAAAAAATAATATTTATGAATTAGATAAGGCAGTCAGGCCCTTAAACGACTTAAGCAGCTTTTCGGATGGCCATCTACCAGAGACACTAACAGCAAGGTTGCGAGTTTTATCTGTGAGTAAAAGTAGTCGATTTTATGATGCCACTCAAGATACACCTGTCAAAACTCAGTTGTTGACACTAGATTCAGACATGTAGATTTTAACTTTTTATGAAGACCACAGAATCATCTATCAAACTATTTCAAACTTTCTATGGTATGTCACATTGAAGATACACTCCCATAATTGGCCCTTATCCAACTATTCTGACGTCCCAATCGTTCAGCATTTGGCTCATGAGATGTTGGTTCCTACGCTCCCTTTAACGCCACCGCCCATGCTGCCTGGCTTGCTGAGTATATCCAGCAGTGTCTGCTTTTCTTTTAGAATTCCGGCAGGCAGTTTTTTTTGCTTTTCAAATAAGAGACTTTGTAAAATAGAATAGATATATATTGATAGATCAAATTTACAAATGGGTGTGTATTTACCAAGTAAATGTTAATTTTTTTTGTGGAGGGCATATATATTGTACAAACTTCAAAGAATGTATATTGCATATATTTCCTCGTGCTTTGCTCCAGGTGACTATGGGGCACTTTAACCCCGTACCAGCCCAAACGTTTCCAACCACCACCAGTGAGAGGTTGAAGCAAGAAGATGCAAATGTGTTACAGCAGTTAACTCAACTGGACAACAAGATCAAGACCGTTCAGATGTATCACAGTGCTATTCAACAGATCAATGAGGCTCTTGAACACGAGCAGCAACAACTGGTGCAGAGTTACCAGTGTGAGTATCACAATTACAATCACAATCACACTTTATTAGCCAAGTATGTTTTGCAACATGCGAGGAATGTCATTTGGCATACAGTCATAACAATAAAAAGCAACAGGACACACAAAATACATTTTACCATGAACATCCACCACAGTGATTCCTCCGCATTCCTCACTATGATGGAAGGGAAAAACAGTACAATCTCTCCCTTCTTTGTCCTCCAGCGGTCGGTGGCTTCTAACCTTCCATTAACGGGACGATCCTTCCTCTTCGGGTCGATCAAGCCCATTTGTGGAGCAGGAGCACGTGGCCGCTGGCTGGGTGAGGTCACATGGGGCGCGGGGTGGTGACGTCACCCTTTGTCCCTTATTTGGGAGTGAGGAAGTTGGCAACCCTACTAATACGGGACAAGGGCAGTCCCGTACGGGACAAACTAATTTAGCCCAAACTACGGGATGTCCCGGCTAATACGGGACAGTTGGCAACCCTAACATCAGAGGACACAAGAAACTCAGGGGCAGTAACACAGAAGTTGCAGACTCCACACAACAGCACCTGAGATCAGGATCAAACTATATGCCTGGAGCCAGGAGCAAATTTGGAAACTCATTACAGTATCTCATATCTGGACAATTTCTCAAACTTTATACTTCATTATTATACGCCAATCAGCCAAAACATTATCACCACTGACAGGTAAAGTGAATAACATTGATTATCTTGTTACAATGGCACCTATCAAGGGGTGGGATATATTAGGCAGCAAGTGAACAGTCAGTTCTTGAAGTTGATGTGTTGGATGCAGGAGAAATGGGCAGGAGTAAAGACCTGAGCGACTTTGACAAGGGCCAAATTGTTATGGCCAGATGACTGGGTCAGAGCATCTCTGAAACGGCAAGGCTTGTGGGGTTCTCCCGGTCAGCAGTGGTGAGTACCGCCCGACCGACAGTGGTCCGAGGAAGGACAAACTACAAACCGGCGACAGGGTGTTGGGCGCCCGAGGCTCATCGATGCGCAAGGGCAACGAAGGCTATCCCGTCTGGTCCGAACCGACAGAAGGTCTACTGTGGCACAAATCACAGAAAATGTTAATGGTGGTCACGGGAGGAATGTGTCACAATACACAGTGCATCGCACCCTGCTGCGTATGGGGCTGCACACGGAGGGGCAACAGCATATTAGGCAGGTGGTCATAGTGTTTTGGCTCATCAGGTCATAATGTTTTGGCTGATCGGTGTATAACTTTATAATGTCTCCATTAAATAATAAGTTTCCTTCGACATCTTGTATTTCCATCAGAATTTCAGGTCAACACAGAAAATGCTGGAAATACACAGTAGATCTGCTGCCATTGGACAAATATAGCATTCCTAGCACAAGGTTATTTAGGATGAGACAAAATATTTAGAGTATCAGATGACTGGGTCACAGAAAGTTTGCTTTCCCACATCCAAGACTTTCTCAAGAGGTTCCATGAGATTTGCTTCCATTATGTGCTTCAGTAGTGCTGAGCTCTCTTTCAAAAGAGTGTCCTCGCATCTGACATGTTTTACTATTTGGGCTGTGTGGTACAACATCATATTGGGTTTAATTAATCTGCTTTGATTGGGTACATTGAATGCTGGAGCCTTGTGCTGAATATGCCCAACAGGCACCACCTTCAAGGCTCCAGCATTCAATGTACCCAATCAAAGCAGATTAATTAAACCCATTGTGTATCAAAATCATTTTTGCCCCAATGTATGCTAATCCCATATGCACCTGAGACTCTCTCAAACTCTCTCAATCAAGCATAACATCTTTCTTTTTGAGGTCTCTTATTTTGTGTAGGAAAAAAAACTGCAGATGCTGGTATAAATGGAAGGTAGACACAAAATGCTGGAGTAACCCAGCGGGTCAGGCAGCATCTCTGGAGAGAAGGAATGGGTGACGTTTTGGGTCGAGACCCGAGGCGTCACCCATTCCTTCTCTTCCGAGATGCTGCCTGACCCGCTGAGTTACTCCAGCATTTTGTGTCCACCTTCTCTTTTTTTGTGTGTTCCTCTCATGTGTCTCTCTTTTTTGTGCACAACTACCTTTCCCTATTACACTATCATCTCTGTTTCTCTCTGTTTCTCTCTGTTTCTCTCTGTTTCTCTCTGTTTCTCTCTGTTTCTCTCTGTTTCTCTCTGTTTCTCTCTGTTTCTCTCTCTCTCTCTCTCTCTCTCTCTCTCTCTCTCTCTCTCTCTCTCTCTCTCTCTCTCTCTCTCTCTCTCTCTCTCTCTCTCTCTCTCTCTCTCTCTCTCTCTCTCTCTCTCTCTCTCTCTCTCTCTCTCTCTCCCCCTCTCTCTCTCTCCCCCTCTCTCTCTCTCCCCCTCCCCCTCCCTCTCTCCCCCTCCCTCTCTCCCCTACCTCTCTCCCCCTCCCTCTCTCCCCCTCCCTCTCTCCCCCTCCCTCTCTCCCCCTCCCTCACTCCCCCTCCCTCTCTCCCCCTCCCTCTCTCCCCCTCCCTCTCTCCCCCTCCCTCTCTCCCCCTCCCTCTCTCCCCCTCCCTCTCTCCCCCTCCCTCTCTCCCCCTCCCTCTCTCCCCCTCCCTCCCTCTCTCCCCCTCCCTCTCTCCCCCTCCCTCTCTCCCCCTCCCTCTCTCCCCCTCCCTCTCTCCCCCTCCCTCTCTCCCCTCCCTCTCTCCCCCTCCCTCTCTCCCCCTCCCTCTCTCCCCCTCTCCCCCCCTCAGTAAACCGTGCCTGCCTTCTCCCCATATCCCTTGATTCCACTAGCCCCCAGAGCTCTATCTAACTCTCTTTTAAATTCATCCAGTGATTTGGCCTCCACTGCTTTCTGTGGCAGAGAATTCCACAAATTCACAACGCTCTGGGTGAAAAAGTTTCTGTTCACCTCAGTTTTAAATAGCCTCCCCTTTATTCTAAGACTGCGGCCCCTGGTTCTGGACTTCCCCCAACATTGGAAACATTTTTCCTGCATCTAGCTTGTCCAGTCCTTTAATAATTTTATACGTCTCTATAAGATCCCCTCTCATCCTTCTAAACTCCAGTGAATACAAGCCCAGTCTTTCCAATCTTTCCTCATATGACAGTCCCGCCATCCCGGGGATTAACCCGGTGAACCTACGCTGCACTGCCTCAATAGCAAGGACGTCCTTCCTCAAATTAGGAGACCAAAACTGCACACAATACTCCAGATGTGGCCTCACCAGGTCCAGATGTGGTCTCACCAGGTCTAGCTTTGGTTGAGGGCTTACTGCCAGCTGGCTACAGAGAGACGGAGCATTCTCCCTTGAGCTAGGAGAACAAACAATTGCTTGTGTGCTCAGCAAAGTCTTCCTAGATATGAGGTTCATTGCGCGATTGTTTCTATTTTAGCTCAGCAGCACATGCAGGAAGCAAAGAGCCCACTGCCAGAGCTCAGCAAGCAGGAGGAGAGCATAAACCAGCAGAAGAGCACACGGGACGATCATAGAAGGGTGAGCCCATTTCTGTTTGTAGTACAGAGCAGTTGGCCATGCACAAGGAATGTTTATAGAGTACCTTCATGACAGTGTGAATGGATTTAAGGACTCTCCTGGAGGTAACTTCCTTTGTCAATCATCAAGGTAGTTGTTTGAAGTGGCTCCACCCAATGTCAGAAATGTTTTGGAAAAAAACTGCAGATGCTGGTAAAATCGAAGGTAGACACAAAATGCTGGAGTAACTCAGCGGGTCAGGCAGCATCTCGGGAGAGAAGGAATGCGTGACGTTTTGTGTCTACCGTCAGAAATGTTTTGGTTTGTTGGGTGTGTCCTAGGAACCATTGAAATCCATTGATGTGTGTAGGTACCTAAATTCCATGCTACAGAAATCTGTAAGAGTAGAATTTTCATTTGTCTGATATCTTCCTAGAGGCGTACACCACTTGCTCCTTGCCCAAAGCACAGTTTGAATGTTAGATGACAAGATTACTAAATTTTACCAGCATTTTTTAAAATTATTTCATACAATGTGAGGATCACAGTCTTTATTGTCTGTCCTTAATTCGCTCAAGGTGGAGGTGAGTTACCCCCTTGAACCGCTGCGGTTTTGAGGTGAGGTTACTCTAGGATTGCCAACTTCCTCACTCCCAAATAACGGACAAAGGGTGGCGTCACCGCCCCGCACCCCATGTGACCTCACCCAGCCAGCGGCCAAGTGCTACCACTCCACCAATGGCGGCCGACCGGGCCGGGAGGTGGGTTGCCACGCAACCTCCTTCAGGCGGTGCCCAGGCCTACACTGTCCGGGACTACTGCAGCCACCGGGCTACAGTGTCCGGACCTACAGTATTTGGGCCTACAGTATTCGGGCCTACATCCGGGCCTAATACGGGACAAACCAACTTAGCCCAAAATACGGGATGTCCCAGCTAATACGGGACTGTTGGCAACCCTAGGTTACTCCCACAATGATGTTGAGTAGATGGCTCCAGGATTTTGATCAAACAGCAATGAAGAAGCAGCAATCTATTTCGTAGTCAGAAAGGCATGCGGTCCAGAGGTAATGTGCACGGGATAGTGATCCCCAGCATCTGTTGCCGTTGTTTCCCAAATCGGAGGTCTTGCCAAAGAAGCGTTGGCAAGTCAGAAAAGAGGATCTTGCAGACGGTCCCAGGCAAAAGACTGCACCAGTAGTGGAGGGGTTAAATGTTTATGGCAGAGGTTTAAGCCAGTCTTGTGGGCCATTTTGTCCTGGACGACTTCAGGCTTCTTGGACGTTGGCACTGAGAGCTCATCCAAATGAATGAAGAGTATTCCATCGCATTCCAGCTGTGCCTTGTAGCTGCTGGGCTCGGGATTCGAGTCACATTTTGCAGTGTAATCAGCTTCCCGCTTGCTCTTGTCTCTGCATTATTCTGCTGATGACTGTCAAGACGAGTTGGTGAGATATTCTCATTTATTGAAGAATGAGTGACCCAAATGTTACTGCCACTGCCAAGGCTGAACGTTGCTTGGGTCTACCTTCACAGGGCCAAGGGCTTTCTCCCTATCCAAGGATGTTGCAAATCCTACTGTGCATTCCACAATCATCAGGAAATGGCTCCACCTCTGACCTTGGAAGGAAGGTCATTGAAGAAACCATTTGAATTTGGTTGGGCCAAATACGCTGCTCAGAGGAACTCTTGGGGGCTACGATGATTAACATCAATGACCACAACTATCTTCCTTGGTGCACGGTTTGGCATTCTTGCCATAGAGGGAGTACAGAGAAGGTTCACCAGATTGATTCCTGGGATGGCAAGACTTTCATATGAAGAAAGACTGGATAGACTCGGCTTGTACTCGCTGGAATTTAGAAGATTGAGGGGGGATCTTATAGAAACTTACAAAATTCTTAAGGGGTTGGACAGGCTAGATGCAGGAAGATTGTTCCCGATGTTGGGGAAGTCCAGAACCAGGGGTCACAGTTTAAGGATCAGGGGGAAGTCTTTTAGGACCGAGATGAGAACTTTTTTTTCACACAGAGAGTGGTGAATCTGTGGAATTCTCTGCCACAGAAGGTAGTTGAGGCCAGTTCATTGGCTATATTTAAGAGGGAGTTAGATGTGGCCCTTGTGGCTAAAGGGATCAGGGGGTATGGAGAGAAGGCAGGTACAGGATACTGAGTTGGATGATCAGCCATGATCATATTGAATGGCGGTGCAGGCTCGAAGGGCCGAATGGCCTACTCCTGCACCTATTTTCTATGTTTCTATGACTCCAGCAAGGAAGAGAATTCAGACTAATTCTTATTCAGGTGCCCTGATAAAAATGGAAGTTAATGTTTTGTGTTGCACTGATGTCAAGGGCAGCCACTTGCTTCTCACTTCCCTCTTTGAATTCGGCTCTCCTGTTCATGTTTGGACCAAGGCTGTACTGAGGGCTGAAAAGGCGTGGACTTGTAAAAACTCAGAATAAGCATGAATGAGAAGTTTTTGTTTTTTGCTGTTTGAGGACATCTTGCGCCATTCCACTTATTTACACTAAACCACCGACGTGGTAATTAGCCAAGGTGAATTTGTCCTGCCTTGTATCTAGGGTTCCCAATTTCCTCATTCCCAAATATGGGACAAGGTGACGTCACCGCCCCGCGCCCCACATGACCTCACCCAGCCAGCGGCCACGTGCTCCCGTCAGCAGGGCGGCCGCCATTGGTGGAGCGGGAGCACGTGGCCGCTGGCTGGGTGAGGTCACGTGAGCGGTGGGGCGGTGACGTCACCCTTTGTCCCTTATTTAGGAGTGAGGTAGTTGGCAACCCTACTAATACGGGACAAGGGCGGTCCCGTACGGGACAAACTAATTTAGCCCAAAATACGGGATGTCCCGGCTAATACGGGACAGTTGGCAACCCTATTTATATCCTGTGTCACTGGATCAATGATCAAGGCTAAGGATCAAGGCCAGCAACACCCAGCTGGAGTATTATGGACCTGCAGGGCTTGGCTGTTCTACAAATTCTGTTACACACCTTTAACTTTTCACTATCTTGTGGTTACCTCTGGTAAGGCAGCCTTTATTGTGCATCAGGCCTTAAATTCAGTGGTGCCTGTTGGGCATATTCATGACCAACTGCATAACCATCTTGTGTTCAGAGGTACTATACTATGTCAAATTTTCAGTCCTAGAATTTGCAAAAAATCCCTCTGAACCCATGTAAAATTGTTACTTATCAGGTGTGTAGGTGTTTGTTTTCTGGAAATGCTACGATTTAACTCGATAGAAATGCCTTCCGAAATGGGAACAAAAATGATATTAAATAACTTGTGTAGGAAAAAAAGGTTGTGAAGAAGGGTCTCAACCCGAAACGTCACCAATTCCTTCTCTCCCGAGATGCTGCCTGACCCGCTGAGTTACTCCAGCACTTTGTGTCTACCTTCATATTAAATAACTTCTGCTCCAAGATCCACAGTGTTACTTGCAATAAGCTTCAATTTTTAATGAAGCTCGGCATGCTGGATGTATAGTCAGACATAAGTTAACCGAGGACATTCAGCTATTCCTTATAACATTGGCTTTAGTGTAGTTCAGTTTATTACTGATGATGGCATGAGGTACAGTGAAAAGCTTTTTGTTGCGTGATATGCAGTCAGCAGAAAGACTATATATGATTACAATCAAGCCATCCACAGTATACAGGATAAAGGATTTAGTGCAAGATAAAGTCCAATTAAAGATAGTTTGAAGGTCTCCAATGAGGTAGATGACTCCAGCTGTTGGATTGAAGCTGATGTGCAATGCCTCACGTCCAGGATTATTTGTCAGAACTGTGGCACCAAATTTGCTGCATTACTCTGGTTGAAAGGAGCTGTGCTCATCTTTGCAAATGGATTACAACTGACTTCCACTGGAGATGAAACATTCCAAAACTGTAGGACCAATATGCAAGTTATAACCTGTAACGTCATCCCGAATCACCGTGTGAGGCTTGGCTCAATTGACAGCTCACTCTTCTGACTCTGAAGGTTCTTGTACAAGAAGTCGAGCTCACAATCGTGGCTGATAACAGGTAGGGGTTGCCAACTATCTCGCTCGCAAATAAGGGACATGGTGACGTCACCGCCCCGCGCCCCACGTGACCTCATCCAGCTAGCGGCCATGTGCTCCCGCTCCACCAATGGCGGCCGCCCGGGCTGGCAGGCGGGTTGCTATGCAACCTCCGTTAGGCGGCGCTCAGACCTCCGGACCTACACTGTCCGGGACTACAACGTCCGGGCCTACAGTGTCCGGGCCTGCAGAGTCTGGGCCTACAGCGTCCCCCGGGCCTAATACGGGACAAGGACGTACGGGACAAACCGATTTAACCCAAAATACGGGACAGTTGGCAACCCTAATAACAGGACTGGGGGGAATGCTGCTAGTTATTCTTCAGATGAAAGTTTAAGGCTCTTTTCTATTTGTGGTTATGAGCAGAGAGTTCTTCTGATATCCTGGGTCAACCTTCTTTCCACAAGCAGATTAATGAGTTATTCTAGAAATGAATCCCGCTGTGCGCAAAATGGCTGCTGCATTTGCTTTTATAACAATAACTGCACTTCAAAACAATACATTAAATGTGAAGCATCTCGAATTTTTGAAAGACAGTAAGCACCAATAAAGCATGCACGTATTTCCTTTTCCTTGGTGCCAACTTCAAGAAATAGTCAAAACTGCTCCAGACCTGATCTGCGGAAATAAAAAATTGTCTTTGCAAAGTCATTAGGCCAATTTTGCCAGGCCTGCAGCTAGTTACTTTGTTTTGAAGAGGAATAGCATGTGGTAATAGAGGAGTGTTGGAGGTATCTTTTTAAAAAATCTATGATGTTTTTTGCCAATAAATTGAGAAGTTACAGGGCTTAAATAACGATTTGCACCCTCAAAAGCATTTGAGAAAGAGAAGTCGTGCGTTGAATGGAGGAAATGATTTTGAGAGCTTTTCTGTGAATTTGTGATCACAAAGTAAGAGTATTCCTTTGTGAAGTTTATACCAACACAAGGTTCGTTTGGTGACTTCAGGGAAAAGCTGTCAGTGCTGGCTGCCTTTTCACCCACTGTTTGGCAGACTGCTGCATTTTAGTTCGCTGTGGTTGCAAATCCACAACAAGCGCAAATGAAAGGTTGCAGCATTAGTGCTTGGTTGATCCATGAAATGACTTTGGATCTGCCCAACCTGTCTTTACATGCATGTGCAGTATAGCATTGCACAGGTAACAGCGCACCTCTGCTCAGTCTATCTTTCACCGAATATTGATTTAGATTTTTTAAACTGCATCTTTCATCTTTAATAATGTAACAGTTGTTCTTGAAAGATGTTTATCTTCTTCCCATTATTTAAATAGCATGACTTCCTTATAATCCACCAGTCAATAACCAGCTTTCTAATTAAAAATATCTTTCTCTCTATCTCTCTATCTCTATCTATCTCTATCTCTATCTATCTCTATCCCTCTCTATATCTCTCCTTCCTCTCTCCTTCCTCTCTCCTTCCTCTCTCCTTCCTCTCTCCTTCCTCTCTCCTTCCCCTCTCCTTCCTCTCTCCTTCCCCTCTCCTTCCCCTCTCCTTCCCCTCTCCTTCCCCTCTCCTTCCCCTCTCCTTCCCCTCTCCTTCCCCTCTCCTTCCCCTCTCCTTCCCCTCTCCCTCCCCCTCCCTCCCCCTCCCTCTCCCTCCCTCCCTCTATCTCTCATCATTTTCTTTAAATTGCAGCTCAATTTGCAAGAGTAAATTAAAACACTGGTCTTAAACTGAATTTACTAAACAACCTCTGTAATTGCACACAGTAATAATGTAAGATCGACACAAAATGTTGGAGTAACTCAGCGGGACAGGCAGCATCCCTGGAGAGTTTCGGGTCTGAAGAAGGGTCTCGAACCGAAACGTCACCCATTCCTTCTCTCCAGAGATGCTGCCTGTCCCGCTGTGTTACTCCAGCTTTTTGTGTCTATCTTCCAATTAAAAAGTCAAGTCAAGTCAAGTCAAATTTATTTGTCACATACACATACTCGATGTGCAGTGAAATGAAAGTGGCAATGCCTGCGGGTTGTGCACAAAAATAATTACAGTTACAGCATATAAATAAAGTTAATAAGTTACTAAACATAGCACGAAAAGTGTCGACAAAAATTTAGTCTCTGGGGTTATCAAAGTTGACAGTCCTGATGGCCTGTGGGAAGAAGCTCCGTCTCATCCTCTCCGTTTTCACAGCGTGACAGCGGAGGCGTTTGCCTGACCGTAGCATCTGGAACAGTCCGTTACTGGGGTGGCAGGGGTCCCTCATGATCTTGCTTGCTCTGGATCTGCACCTCCTGATGTATAGGTCCTGCAGGGGGACGAGTGTAGTTCCCATGGTGCGTTCTGCCGAACGCACTACTCTCTGCAGGGCCATCCTGTCCTGGGCAGAGCTGTTCCCAAACCAGACTGTAATGTTGCCGGACAGGATGCTCTCTACAGCCCCAGAGTAGAAGCAATGAAGGATCCTCAGCGACACTCTGAATTTCCTCAGTTGTCTAAGGTGGTAAAGGCGCTGCTTAGCCTTACTCACCAGTGCGGCAATGTGCGTTGCCCACGTCAGATCCTCTGCGATGCGGGCGTGTAAAAAATTAAGGTACAAGCAGAATAACATAAAATAAAACTAAATTTTATTTCCTATAGTTACAAAATCCATGGGATTTTGAAATAATTATTTTGAGGGTTATGGATTCCGTACACATAAAATTAGTCCTTCAGGGCCAGAGAGGGTATCCAGTAGTGATTGCACATTAATGTATATTAAAAACTTGGTTACACCTCAATCAACAAGGCTGAATATTCTTAGTGTTACTCTGAGAGCAGTGCATGGGAAGCTGAGGTTTTGGTGCATTCGTTGTTTTGGTGAGGACTGCAGGAAGGGATTATTAGACAGCAGTTTCTGGATTTCTGTTTTTAACTGAGTGAGTTTGTGCAAAGACGTTTAGAGCAAAGCTGACGCGACAGTATTCTGGATTCCCAAAAGTCTGAGATTATGATTCAATATTCCTTCCTTACAATTATACAGACGTTTTTACAAAATTGTACAGAAAATTAATAGAAATGTTTAGCATATAAATGTTCACACAAGACACCGGGGATTAAATTAGGGACAAATGATTTAGTCAGCTAGGCTTACTGCAAAGGGGGAGCCACACAGACTGAGTAGAGTTTGTATGAAGAAGGAAATCTCAAACTAATTTGTAGCATCATCGAATATGCTCCCCAATAATCATATACATGACTTGGTCTGTTTTCTTATTTTAGCTTTGCTTTGCAATTCTCCAATAAAGTCATAATGCCTGGCGTGTAAGCACCACCCAAACATGTATCAACAACCTGAAGACATATTACATTTACTAAACTGTACTTGTGACATGCGCAATGTATTCTCTGATCTGTGCACGAATAGGTAAACTGGTCTCTTCTGTGCTTTGCTTCTGATGGGATTAAGTACAAAGTGTATTGGGCAAATGGATATTGAATTGTGTTGCTACCTTCGATCCAGTCAACAGGGTAAACCTGCTTTAAGGCTAACAATGCATCTTTTGGGTTTTTGAATGGCTTTTTAACAGAAGAGAAATTACAGCATCTTGGAAGCGTTGAGATCTCTGGAGCAGGTCCAGGGCTTTGTGCTGAATATGATTCTGAACTGGAAACGACGACTTCAGCTGTCAGGAAATGGTGCCAACTTTGAGGACAACCTGGGGTCACTTCAGGAATGGTGAGGAATGAGATTCAGTCCATTTGCCGTGCCGTCATTTTACCGATAAATTGGCACGTGGGCGCTAAACGTCAGATCGGGAGAGTGTTTATATTCCTGGGCTAGTAATCCAGAAGCCTGAACCAGTTATCCAGAGCCACGAATTCAAATGCCACCATAACATCTGCGCAATTTAAACTTAGCTTGTTAAATAAAGATATGAAATTAAAACCTAATATATCAATTATTATAATCTTGTAACCACCTAGGGAAGGAAAGCTGTTGCCGTTATTTGTGTGGCCTATATATATATATATTTTAAAATTATATATATTTATATATATATATCCCCAGTCCCACAACAGTATGTTGACTTAACTGCCACCCATGGCTCAGCAGGGAAATTAAGGATGGTGAATAAGTGCCAGGCTTGCCAGGACATCCACTTGCCAAATGGATAAGCAAATAGCTAGCTAGAAATTCCCATGTTCTTAATGAAAGATTGACTGATAATCACAGAGACTTTGAAATCTCTTTTGTGATTGTAAGATGATTAAGAAGTTATTGAGAGATGTGATGCATATATATCACCAATCACTTTTCTGTTGAATGATGGGTTAGTTAGTTGTTCATTTTTATAATTTGCGGGGAAAAAAGTTAGATGAAGATGTCACTTTGATTGCAAAACAGGTAGAAAGGTTAAAAACACCCAAAATAAAATCTCAATGCTCATGGAGCATATATATATATTGAATATCATGCATTATTGAATGTTTGATGTTTTAGATTGCAAGCATTTAACTGCATTGCAATTCACTTTTAAAATAAGAAATTGAATGTGGGGCAGTCTTGCACAGAGCATTTAGAAACACAGAAACACAGAAAATAGGTGCAGGAGGAGGCCATTCAGCCCTTTGAGCCAGCACCGCCATTCATTGTGATTGTGGCTGATCGTCGCCAATCAATAATCCGTGCCTGCCTTCTCCCCGTCTGCCTTCAGTCTGAAGAAGGGTCTCGACCCGAAACGTCACCCATTCCTTCTCTCCCGAGATGCTGCCTGACCTGCTGAGTTACTCCAACATTTTGTGAATAAATACCTTCTCCCCATATCCCTTGATTCCACTAGCCCCTAGAGCTCTATCTAACTCTCTCTTAAATCCATCCAGTGAATCGGCCTCCACTGCCCTCTGTGGCAGAGAATCCCACAAATTCACAACTCTCTGGGTGAAAAAGTTTTTTCTCACCTCAGTTTTAAATGGCCTCCCCTTTACTCTTAAGACTGTGGCCCCTGGTTCCCTGACTCCCCCAACATTGGGAACATTTTTCCTGCATCTAGCTTGTCCAGTCCTTTTATAATTTTATATGTCTCTAAAAGATCCCCTCTCATCCTTCTAAACTCCAGTGAATACAAGCCCAGTCTTTCCAATCTTTCCTCATATGTCAGTCTCGCCATCCTAGGGATCAATCTCGTGAACCTACGCTGCACTGCCTCAATTACAAGGATGTCCTTCCTCAAATGAGGAGACCAAAACTGTACACAGTTTGGTTCTGTTCCACTGATTCCATCATCATTCATCCAACATCAATGTTGCTGTGACCTTCAATTTGCTTCCGTTAGTAATTTTGTTCCTCTGACCTCTTGATCGTGATATTTGCCACTCCACTGCCCTCCCTCTTACATTACCAGCCAGCACTTGAGCAATAGACAATAGACAACAGGTGCAGGAGGAGGCCATTCGGCCATTCAATGTGATCATGGCTGATCATTCTCAATCAGTACCCCGTTCCTGCCTTCTCCCCATACCCCCTGACTCCGCTATCCTTAAGAGCTCTATCTAGCTCTCTCTTGAATGCATTCAGAGAATTGGCCTCCACTGCCTTCTGAGGCAGAGAATTCCACAGATTCACAACTCTCTGACTGAAAAAGTTTTTCCTCATCTCTGTTCTAAATGGCCTACCCCTTATTCTTAAACTGTGGCCCCTGGTTCTGTACTCCCCCAACATTGGGAACATGTTTCCTGCCTCTAACGTGTCCAACCCCTTAATAATCTTATACGTTTCGATAAGATCTCCTCTCATCCTTCTAAATTCCAGTGTATACAAGCCTAGTCGCTCCAGTCTTTCAACATATGACAGTCTCACCATTCTGGGAATTAACCTAGTAAACCTACGCTGCACATCCTCAATAGCAAGAATATCCTTCCTCAAATTTGGAGACCAAAACTGCACATAGTACTCCAGGTGCGGTCTCACTAGGGCCCTGTGCAACTGCAGAAGGACCTCTTTGCTCCTATACTCAACCTGTCCAAGTCACCCTGCAACCTCATAGCATCTTCCTCACAGTTCACACTACCACCCAGCTTTGTATCATCTGCAAATTTGCTAATGGTACTTTTAATCCCTTCATCCAAGTCATTAATGTATATTGTAAATAGCTGCGGTCCCAGCACCGAGCCTTGCGGTACCCCACTAGTTACTGCCTGCCATTCTGAAAGGGACCCATTTATCCCCACTCTTTGCTTTCTGTCTGTCAACCAATTTTCTATCCTTGTCAGTACCCTACCTCCAATACCATGTGCTCTAATTTTGCCCGCTAATCTCCTATGTGGAACCTTGTCAAAGGCTTTCTGAAAGTCAAGGTACACCACATCCACCGGCTCTCCCCTGTCAATTTTCCTAGTTACATCCTCAAAGAATCGGCTTGAAACAAGGAACATTTGCTCTACTTTAGCTTGGACCAGCATGGAACATAGGCAATATGGCACAGTAATAGGATAGATTGTTCAAACACGACTCACTAAATGAGAAACAGAGAAAGGGAAATAGAAAATTAATGCTGGAGTTGTGATATTGTTGTCAGGCAGGTATAATGCTACAGGTGACGTACCGATGCTAAATGCAGGCAACTTTGTGAAGTGGGACACTGGTAATGGGGATTCCAAATGAGACTGAGCCAGGGGCATTTCTTCAAGATCTTATTTGCTGGGCACATTGGTATATTTGGACCATTGTATTTTCTGGTTGTTACTGTGGTTTGTGAATTTACAAGCACCAGGTCACCAAGGAATCCAAAGTGGGAGAAGCCGACCTGATTTTGATAATTCTCAATCAGTACCCCGTTCCTGCCTTCTCCCCATACCCCCTGACTCCGCTATCCTTAAGAGCTCTATCTAGCTCTCTCTTGAATGCATTCAGAGAATTGGCCTCCACTGCCTTCTGAGGCAGAGAATTCCACAGATTCACAACTCTCTGACTGAAAAAGCTTTTCCTCATCTCAGTTCTAAATGGCCTACCCCTTATTCTTAAACTGTGGCCCCTTGTTCTGGACTCCCCCAACATTGGGAACATGTTTCCTGCCTCTAACGTGTCTAACGTAGCTACAGTCAATGGTATACCACTTCGACAAATTAATCCAGGAGCTAGAGGCAGAGACTTTTTCAAATGGTTTAACATTTAAGGACGGAAGAGGAGGTGGATGGAGCCTGGGCTGATCAGTTGTGACCAGCTGAAAGGTGGCGCAGGCTTGAGGGGCCATGTGGCCAACCCCTACCATGTTCTTAAGTACTTTAGTACCTGTGTCTGCCACTGGAGAGCTAGAGAGAGAGTGAGTGCAGTTCAAGAGAACCAAGTGGACGAATCACTTTAAGGATCCCACACGTAAACTTCAACAGATCCCAAACCAAAATAAACAATTCTGTATTTCTGCATTTCCCCACTAGTTTAGTTTAGTTTAGAGATACAGCGTGGAAACAGGCCCTTTGGCCCACCGAGTCCACACCAACCAGCAATCCCTGCACATTTTCACTATCCTACACACACGAGGGACAATTTACACTTGTACAAGCCAATTAACCTACATACCTGTACGTCTTTGGAGTGTGGGAGGAAACCGAAGATCTCGGAGAAAATCCACGCAGGTCACGGGGAGAACGTACAAACTCCGTACAGACAGCACCCGTAGTCGGAATTAAACCATATAACCATATAACAACTACAGCACGGAAACAGGCCCGTTCGGCCCTACCAGTCCACCCCGACCACTCTCTCTGACCTAGTCTCATCTACCTGCTCTCAGACCAGAAGCCTCTAATCCCCTCTTATCCATATACCTATCCAATTTACTCTTAAATAATAAAATCGAGCCTGCCTCCACCACTTCCACCGGAAGCCCATTCCATACAGCCACCACCCTCTGAGTAAAGAAGTTACTCCTCATGTTACCCCTAAACTTTTGTCCCTCAATTCTGAAGCTATGTCCCCTTGTTGGAATCTTCCCCACTCTCAAAGGGAAAAGCCTACCCACGTCAACTCTGTCCGTCCCTCTTAAAATTTAAAAAACCTCTATCAAGTCCCCCCTCAACCTTCTACGCTCCAAAGAATAAAGACCCAACCTATTCAACCTCTCTCTGTAGCTTAAGTGCTGAAACCCAGGCAACATTCTAGTAAATCTCCTCTGTACCCTCTCCATTTTGTCGACATCCTTCCTATAATTTGGCGACCAGAACTGCACACCATACTCCAGATTCGGCCTCACCAATGCCCTGTACAATTTTAACATTACATCCCAACTTCTATATTCGATGCTCTGATTTATAAAGGCAAGCATACCAAACGCCTTCTTCACCACCCTATCCACATGAGATTCCACCTTCAGGGAACAATGCACAGTTATTCCCAGATCCCTCTGTTCCACTGCATTCCTCAATTCCCTACCATTTACCCTGTACGTCCTATTTTGATTTGTCCTACCAAAATGCAGCACCTCACACTTATCAGCATTAAACCATCTGCCATCTTTCAGCCCACCCTTCCAAAAGGCCCAAGTCTCTCTGTAGACTTTGAAACTCTACTTCATTATTAACTACACCACCTATCTTAGTATCATCTGCATATTTACTAATCCAATTTGCCACACCATCATCCAGATCATTAATGTAAATGACAAACAACAGTGGACCCAACACAGATCCTTGGGGTACTCCACTAGACACTGGCCTCCAACCTGACATACAATTGTCAACCATTACCCTCTGGTATCTCCCATTCAGCCATTGTTGAATCCATCTTGCAACCTCACTATTAATACCCAACGATTTAACCTTCTTAATCAACCTTCCATGTGGAACCTTGTCAAATGCCTTACTGAAGTCCATACAGACAACATCCACAGCCTTGCCCTTATCAATTTCCCTGGTAACCTCATCAAAAAATTCAAGAAGATTAGTCAAACATGACCTTCTAGGCACAAATCCATGTTGACTGTTTCTAATCAGGCCTTGTTTATCCAAATAATTATATATATTGTCCCTAAGTATCTTTTCAATTAATTTTCCCACCACAGACGTCAAACTAACAGGTCTATAATTGCTAGGTTTACTTTTAGAACCTTTTTTAAACAAAGGCACAACATGCGCAATGCGCCAATCTTCCGGCACCATCCCCGTTTCTAATGACATTTGAAATATTTCCGTCATAGCCCCTGCTATTTCTGCACTAACTTCCCTCAATGTCCTAGGGAATATCCTATCAGGACCTGGAGACTTATCCACTTTTATATTTTTCAAAAGTGTCCGTATCTCCTCTTCTTCGATCCTCATAATTTCCATCACTATTCTACTTGTTTCGCTTACCTCACATAATTCAATATCCTTCTCCTCGGTGAATACCGAAGAAAATAAATTGTTTAATATCTCCCCCATTTCTTCCGGCTCAGCACATAGCTGTCCACTCTGACTCTCTAATGGACCAATTTTATCCCTCGCTATCCTTTTGCTATTGACATATCTGTAGAACCCCTTGGGGTTTACTGTTACATTACTTGCCAAAGCAGCCTCATATCTTTTTTTCGCTTTTCTAATTTCCTTCTTAAGATTCCTTTTACATTCTTTATATTCCTCAAGAACCTCATTTACTCCCTGCCGCTTATATTTATTGTATATCTCCCTCTTTCCAGAAGAAAGATTGTATTTATATTTATTGTATATCTCCCTCTTTCCAGAAACTCGGGTCTCTGGTGCTGTGAGGCAGCAACTCTACCCACTGCACCACCGTGCTGCCCTAATGGAGCATCATTGCATCCAGCAATTGCTATTTGTATTTTTTAATTAAATCACTTACTTTCTGTTTTTTTTTGTAGTCCAGCAAAATCTGAATGGTCTTTAATAAACTTTCATACAATTACATTTTTATCAGAAGTCTTACTATAACTTCCACATAAATCCAATCAGATATAAAACTTTTCTTTAAACAAAAAATAATCAAGAAACACAATGACTTTTAAAATATTGTATTGATTTCAGTAAATAGTGCCTATTTCTTGACCCTGGCAGAACTGCAAGGAGAGCTATTTATCACAGCGTAGTATTCATTCTTCATGAATGCAAGACCTTATTAATAATGTGCAATTTTAATGTGGAATTCTCTGCCTCAGAAGGCAGTGGAGGCCAATTCTCTGAATGCATTCAAGAGAGAGCTAGATAGAGCTCTTAAGGATAGCGGAGTCAGGGGGTATGGGGAGAAGGCAGGAACGGGGTACTGATTGAGAATGATCAGCCATGATCATATTCAATGGCGGTGCGTACAGGCTCGAAGGGTCGAATGGCCTCCTCCTGCACCTATTGTCTATTGTCTATTAATGATTCGAACAAGTTATTGGGATTATCTGATATGGTTAAGGTAAGATTACAATTTAGTGGGATCTTTTCCAAAAATGTCATACCTGGTATGCATTTCATAAGTGAGATTTGCATAATTGCAATTCATTATATATTCCCCCTATTTACATTTCTCCCACCCAGTTTCAATATATCCCCTCAACTGCAGAATGTGTAGCTCTCTATTGCCGACTCTCCAGTGGTATCTCTCCAGTTGACTATTCCTTGTCCGTGAACCTAGTAGGTAGTCACATAGTTAGTCATTTTGCACATAGGAGGTAATTAAACCAAGCACATTGCATCACCCTTGCTGATATTTATCAGCATATGGTTCCCTGGAAATGCCAGCTCAGATTTTTTTCTCTCTCTGTTTTTCCCCCACATACGTTGAATCCATTTTTAGATCATTGTCTTGGCTGCAGCTGGGGAGAGGGATAAGCCAAGGACATTCTTTTGTCTGTGTACACCAGCATTTCTTTGTTTACAGGGAGTTAAGTATCTGCCTTCATGCTCAGCATCGACTAGTAGGAACAAAAAACTGCAGGTGCTGGTTTATACACAAAAGGACACAGAGTGCTGGAGTAACTCAGCAGGTCAGCCAGCATCTCTGGAGAACGTGGAGTGGTGACGTTTTGGCTCGGGTCCCTTCTTCAGACAGTCAGTCTAAAGAATGGTCGCAACTCAAAACATCACCTCTCCGTGTTCTCCAGGGTTGCTGGCTGACCTGCTGAGTTACTTCAGCACTAGGTATTGACTAAAGCTCAGAATCAGTGCAATAATCAGTGTAAGGGACTACGTTGCCTGGTCTAAATATGAGCGGAGATTGAAAGCATTCTGAATTAATGGCCATGTGCCAACTTGGGGGTATTAAGGCCCTCGTGTGTTGTTCGTACCTCCAATCATTTTAGGTTCTGTTCTTTAACTTGCTCTAGTTGCTGGCACCTCACTCAGGTGTCAAGATGGCAGTTAATTACAGTTGACATTATTATTTTATGAGTATTATTGATTCTCAGTCGGTGGATGTTGCTGGGAAGGCCAGCATTCTTGCCTCTCCTTAATTTCCCTTTAAGAGCCACACCTTGAACCATGGCATTCCTTCTAGTGTAGGTACACCCACAATACCATCGCAGTGAGTTACAGTATGCAATAAGGAGACTTGCGCAGAAAAATTTAGAACGTCACCATCCATTGTAATTCCAGCTTGGGTATTATAGTGAATGGTCTGGGCTTTCTAGAGTTCTGGTTGATCGAATTCTCGGTGTGTTCTTTTGAATTAGGGTTAAGTGTCGATGTTAAAGTCTGCTCTTATTCCAGGTGTGATACACTTGCGGAAATGAACTGTCAGATTCAGAAAGAACTTGGGCTGATTAGCACACAGGAAGATGTTGCTATTGACCAGATATCAGGAGTGCCCGAGAAGCTATCCTCCTTACTCAGTAACTTGGTTAGAAGGTAACTCCTTTATTACCACTTGATTATACTAGCAAATGGAGGTTGCCAGCCAAATACACTCGTATCCAAAATCAATCTGCAAGCGCAAACAGCATGATTTTCTGAACGTGTTCTGGTGTAAAGTAAGCTCGGCGTGTGGAATAGGATTTATGATAAACTTAATTCAGAGATAATGCACCCAAAACTATGCTCTGCCACAACTAGTTCCTCTTCCCCACTCCCGCTGCAATCCGGCAAGTGCACACAGCAGCCACCGATTTATCTTGCGCAAATTAAAACATAGAAGTTACCTCCACTCAGAACAGAACGTGTGAATCGAGGAGTGAAGCAGAATTTTGCCTCGTGCGTTTGAATGTCACATTCGCCAAGTCTGAATGTCACGAGGAAGTAGCAAGGTTTGAAACTGTCGCCGCTCAATTGCTTCTGCCAGTCAGTCTACACATGTATCGGCATGTTTGTGTCTCTTGTGTGCATCCTCGAATAATAATAAAGCAAAACCGGGTGTAGCTTGCCTTTTCTGAGCATACTCATGTTAGTCGAAGTTGCTATTTTTTCCTGGATGAATGCTTTGGCGCCTGTATGCAACAAAGGCACATAAGACGGAGGGGGTGCTTCACCTCCTCCACTCTCCTCAGCTCCTGATTTTGGCACCAAGTTGAGGAAAATGTAACTCCCCACAGAGACCGAGGAGAAAATTGGTCCTGCTTAGCTGCTAGGGTTGCCGACTGTCCCATATTAGCTCGGTCATCCCATATTTTGGGCTAAATTAGTTTGTCCCGTACGGGACCGCCCTTGTCCCGTGTTAGTAGGGTTGCCAACTTCCTCACTCCCAAAGAAGGGACAAAGGGTGACGTCACCGCCCCGCGCCCCACGTGACCTCACCCAGCCAGCGGCCACGTGCTCCCGCTCCACCAATGTCGGCCCCCCGGGAAGGGCGGCCGCCATTGGTGGAGCGGGAGCACATGGCCGCTGGCTGGGTGAGGTCACGTGGGACGGTGACGTCACCCTTTGTCTCTTCTTTGGGAGTGAGGAAGTTGGCAACCCTCTTAGCTGCCGTCAGACATTATCTAAAACCGGGGTGTGCAGATTAGTTGAGGCAGAGAAATTCTACGTATGATTTCTAAAGATGGTTTGAAAAAAAAGCTGTTAAAACCACTAGCTAACAGACATTTTCTTCCATGTTTCTACAGTGCGTTCCTTGTGGAAAAACAGCCCCCGCAGGTGCTAAAGACCCAAAGCAAGTTCTCATCGACAGTTCGATTCCTGCTCGGCATGAAGCTGAATACCCAAACAAAGCCACCCATTGTGAAAGCCATAATCATTACAGAGCAACAAGCCAGAGTTATGAGGCAGCATGGGAATATACAGAGGTAAGAATAAATCCAACATAGCAGGGCTGGAAAAATCTTTTGCACGTTCGCATCCGAGAGTTTTAGATTCCCCATGGCTGACTCTCGAAGTTCCTCGACTGGTCGAACCCCCATGGGATCTCAACTCTCCTCCTCTTCTCACCTCATGATCAGGAACTGGAAGGGTAATTTTCTCCCTCCCCCCCCCCCCCTGTGAAGGTGGTACATATATGGAACGAGCTACTGGAGGAAGTATTTGAGGCAGATACACACTTAGTCAAATACATGGACAATAGACAATAGGTGCAGGAGGAGGCCATTCGGCCCTTCGAGCCAGCACCGCCATTCAATGTGATCATGGCTGATCATTCTCAATCAGTACCCCGTTCCTGCCTTCTCCCCATACCCCCTGACTCCGCTATCCTTAAGAGCTCTATCTAGCTCTCTCTTGAATGCATTCAGAGAATTGGCCTCCACTGCCTTCTGAGGCAGAGAATTCCACAGATTCACAACTCTCTGACTGAAAAAGTTTTTCCTCATCTCAGTTCTAAATGGCCTACCCCTTATTCTTCAACTGTGGCCCCTTGTTCTGGACTCCCCCAACATTGGGAACATGTTTCCTGCCTCTAACGTGTCCAACCCCTTAATAATCTTATACGTTTCGATAAAACGTGTGCAAAACAGACGTTTTGGCTTATTGTTGGAGGTGCTACAACACCCTAAGTTCTAGATTTCCGTAAAAGATGCTCATTAAAACCTCCCTTTATGGTCACCAGTAGTGTCTTCCTTTGTAGCTGAGTCATAGTCATGCAGCACAGAAACAGGCCGTTTGGCCCAACTCATTCATGCCGACCAAGATGCCCTATCTAAACGTCTGTTTTTGCCCACGTTTTGCCCATATCACTGAACCTTTCCTGTCCATGTATTTGACTAAGTGTGTACCTGCCCCAAATACTTCCTCCAGTAGCTCGTTCCATGTATCACCGAGGGGAGGGGGAAAATTACCCTTCCAGTTCCTATTAAATCTTGCCCCTCTCTTTAAACCTATGCCCCTTAGATCTCGTTTTACCAACTGTGGGGGGAAAGACTGTGCACGTGATCGACTAAATGGACGCATTTTACGTGGTGAAAAAATACAAAAGCTTGATATAATTGGGGATTATAATAGAGCAGCACATCCTGAAGTGAAGCGCTCCACGCAAAACGGAGACAGACACAAACATTTCCCAAGTGGCACACCTGCTTTCAGGTTTCTCAAATGTAATCAGACTAATGGCTGATAATAAAAAAGTGAAATATAAGAATGGATGAGATTGTCGATTCAAAACCATCTCACCCAAGAGAGCATTAATATTATTCAGGTGCCCGGGTCGGGCGGCCGCCATTGGTGGAGCGGGAGCACGTGGCCGCTGGCTGGGTGAGGTCACGTGGGGCGCAGGGCTGTGATGTCACCCGTTGTCCCTTATTTGGGAGTGAGGAAGTTGGCAACCCTCGGTGTGAGCCGAAAAATAGGGATTGCTGGCAGGTTATTTGATGTTAGATTGCAACACTTTGTCTGCCTATCAGCCCGTACCCAATCCCAAATAGGTTTTGCACAGACCAATCCAAGAACCATTCACGTGGGTTTTATTGATTGAGTAGGTTACGACTCTTTGTCCTTTGCGGTATTTTAAGTTCTGGCTTTTTTGTATCCTATGGGGAAAATATGGATTTAATAGCTTTAATTAAGGTATGAATGCGAAGGAATTGAAATTGTTGTCATCAAGCTGAAATCATCATATCTTCTACTCCAGTGAAAATACAGGCGAGATCATAAACAGTACCAGTTTATTGGAATTTAGTAATGCTACAAAAACCACCAGTGCCAGCTTCAGGAATATGGTAAGTATTAACGTTAAAAGGCAAATATTGTAATCGTGAAGAGAGCTGAATGCTTATGTATGTGTGGGAGTCCCTGCTGCTCAATTAAACTCTCCTGAATGACTCTACTGTGGCTACAAGTATGTGTAGTGTGGTACTTGCGTTATTTGAATAGTAATTTGGGAGCTTCGAATAATAATACAGAGAATACAAGTTCTAATTGCTGTTTGAGAATTTACATTAAGTAGAATAAGATGTTGACAATAGACAATAGACAATAGACAATAGGTGCAGGAGTAGGCCATTCAGCCCTTCGAGCCAGCACCGCCATTCAATGCGATCATGGCTGATCACTATCAATCAGTACCCCGTTCCTGCCTTCTCCCCATACCCCCTCACTCCGCTATCCTTAAGAGCTCTATCCAGCTCTCTCTTGAAAGCATCCAACGAACTGGCCTCCACTGCCTTCTGAGGCAGAGAATTCCACACCTTCACCACCCTCTGACTGAAAAAGTTCTTCCTCATCTCCGTTCTAAATGGCCTACCCCTTATTCTCAAACTGTGGCCCCTTGTTCTGGACTCCCCCAACATTGGGAACATGTTATCTGCCTCTAATGTGTCCAATCCCCTAATTATCTTATATGTTTCAATAAGATCCCCCCTCATCCTTCTAAATTCCAGTGTATACAAGCCCAATCGCTCCAGCCTTTCAACATACGACAGTCCCGCCATTCCGGGAATTAATCTAGTGAACCTACGCTGCACGCCCTCCATAGCAAGAATATCCTTCCTCAAATTTGGAGACCAAAACTGCACACAGTACTCCAGGTGCGGTCTCACCAGGGCCCGGTACAACTGTAGAAGGACCTCTTTGCTCCTATACTCAACTCCTCTTGTTACGAAGGCCAACATTCCATTGGCTTTCTTCACTGCCTGCTGAACCTGCATGCTTCCTTTCATTGACTGATGCACTAGGACACCCAGATCTCGTTGAACTCCCCCTCCTCCTAACTTGACACCATTCAGATAATAATCTGCCTTTCTATTCTTACTTCCAAAGTGAATAACCTCACACTTATCTACATGTTGCTTTCAGTAAAAGTAACTAGAGGGGGTTGGATTGGTATAAAAAACAAACTGGTTCACAAGTGTCCTTCCTTGAAGAAAGGAAACCTGCCTCCATCACAAAATGTTGGACGCAACCTGAAACACGGATCGGTGACGTTCTCCAGAGATGCTGCCTGTCCCGCTGAGCTAATCCGGCACTCTGTGTCTATCTTTGGTATAAACCAGCTTCTGCAGTTGTTATTACAACCTGCCTTCCTTACCCAGTTAGACTTCTACATAGGGTTGCCAACTATCTCTCTCCCAAATACGGGACAAGGCGACGTCACCGCCCCGCACCCCATGCGACCCGAAACGTCACACATTCCTTCTCTCCAGAGATGCAACCAATCCAGCTGAGTTGCTCCAGCATATTGTGTCTGGTTCAGAGATAATAATGGAAACTTTAAGATCAAAATATTTTTGCATAAGCTAAGTCAAAATGAAGCATCTTTGGGCAATCTATACCATTGTATTGTCTTAAATGTATGGAATTCCGTTATCCTGGCCTCCCTTGATCTTGGCCATGGCATCAATAGAGGTCGCTGAGCATATTTCTACAAAGTTGGGAAAGAGGAAAAGAAAAATCAAAGTTCAAATTATTCTGGGGAATTCTCATCAACCTCCGAACAGCCAAATTCACAGCTGCACTGGCTTTGTTCTAGGAAGCAGGTAGTCAACAAACAATGAATGTTAAAGACAGTGAAAAAAACTTTTTCAATCCAACTGCAAAATATTTCTTGCAGCTACATAAACACAGCATCCCAAAGCTTCGCTATGAAAAATGATAGGAAGCGCACTGTGCAAAGCTCTTCACAATGGATACCAAAGTCATCATCCTCTGAAGGGTCTCAAGAGAAGCTGCTCTTTGGAAATAGAAATGGCAAACTAAAGACTCCTATATTTAGGGAAAAAACTGCAGATGCTGGTAGACACAAAATGCTGGAGTAACTCAGCAGGACAGGCAGCATTTCGGGAGAGAAGGAAAATGAGTGACGTTTTGGGTCGAGACCCTACTTCAAACTGATGTCAGGGGATTGGGTCGGACAAAGATAGGATGTAGTCGGAGACGGGAAAACTGGTGGGAGAGCTGGGAAGGGGGAGGGGATAGAGAGGGAAAGCAGGGACTATCTGAAGTTAGAGAAGTCAATGTTCATACCGCTGGGGTATAAACTACCCAAGCGAAATATGAGGTGCTGCTCCTCCAATTTGCACTGGGCCTCGCTCTGACAATGGAGGAGGCCCAGGACAGAAAGGTCAGATTGGGAATGGGAGGGGGGAGTTGAAGTGCTGAGCCACCGGGAGATCAGGTTGGTTAAGATGGATTAGGTTGGGGATAATGGCATCTGGGACGATTCCATCCTCGTTTCAGCAGCAAAAGTGAGGAAAAAAAGTTCTATTCCCAAAATTGTCATTCCTCACCTGAATGAGCAGAACAATTCATTAACACAGATGGGTGTGATAAAAATAATTTAAAAATAATTTAAATAGAGAATATAAACAAAGATGTGATATCTTTGAGGCAAAAGTCAAATACAATGCAAATGTCTGTTCCCATTGTCAATCTTCTCAGCTTTTAAATTCTAAAATGATTGTGCTTTCTTTGTTTAAGAAAATAACTGCAGATGCTGGTACAAATCGAAGGTATTTATTCACAAAATGCTGGAGTAACTCAGCAGGTCAGGCAGCATCTCAGGAGAGAAGGAATGGGTGACCCCATTCTTTCAGTCTGAAGAAGGGTCTCTACCCGAAGCATCACCCATTCCTTCTCTCCTGAGATGCTGCCTGACCTGCTGAGTTACTCCAGCATTTTGTGAATAAGTGCTTTCTTTGTTTATCTTTCTAGTCATTCATGTGCTTTGCTCAGTTTTTTGATTTAAAAAAAAAGCATAAACTTAACTCTTTTGTTTTTCCCACAAATTCAAGTCCTTAAAGAAAATAAAGCGCTCAGACCGCAGAGGAACCGAATCAGTGACTGAAGAAAAGTTTGCCGTCCTGTTTACCTCAGAGATCTGCATCGCAGGCAGTGAAATGAAATTCCATGTTCAGGTATCTGAACCTTTGTTACCAATACCACTTTACAAGTGATCAAAAGGCTATTCAAAGACATTTTGAACATAGGCGATCGTTAAATAGCTTCTTGGGTATTTGAATGTCTGAGGCACTGCGTCAATCAGACTATAGTTGGCATTTAAACCGATCAACGTTTAGATTGTGAAGATACTGGTCTAACTGCTTTATCGTTACTTATGGTACTGTGGCACAGTTGTTTTGTTGCCAAACTGGATAGTTTTTTGTTTCCCTCCTTTAAATGCAACTGAAATTTGAAGACTGTCTGTGGAGCGATGTTTTGTTTCAAAAAAGATCTCTGTCCCAACGGGCAACGCCATTTAATCTGAACAGTAATTCAACATCACACTGTCGTGACCAGTAAATGCAGTGATCGAGCCACACAGCATGCCAAGAGGCTCTTTGGGAGGGGGCCCCGCGGTGGGGGTCCCTCTACGCAGGGATTCTGCCCCTCTCCATCGGGGACCTGGGGTGGAAGATATTGCACCGAGGAGTCCCCTGCAACCTGTTCCTCGCGCGGTTCACAGACTCGCCAGCCACCTGCCACTGCTGCGGGTTGGAAGAGTCTGTGTACCACGTGTACATGGAGTGTGTGAGGTTGCAGCCCCTGTTCCAATATCTAAAGGGGCTGCTCCTTGCTTTTTGGCTGCATTTTTCACCCACCATCCTCATCTTTGGACACCCTGTGCGTAGGGGAGAGGGTAGGGCCGAAGATGTCCTGGTTGGGTTGCTGCTGGGCCTGGCCAAACTGGCCATCCGCGACTCACTGCACCAGGCGGAAGAGGGCTCTGCCCGAGCCAGCTGCCTACCCCTTTTCCGGGGTTACGTCCGTGCCAGGGTGGTGTTGGAGAGGGACTATGCGCTGTCCACGGGCACCCTGGAGGATCTCCGGGACCGCTGGGCACCGCGGGGGATTGGATGTATCCTGGATGGGGATTGCAATATAATTGAATAATAGTTTCAATTGGTATTTTTGTTTGTATAGTATTCTGGTGGTGGGTTTTGTTTTGGTTTTTATTGTATTGTATATATTATTTTAATATTTGAATAAATATTTTTGATTAAAAAAATATATATTTAAAAATAGTGGCTCTTTGGCCCAACTCGCCCATGCTGTCCAAGATGCCCCATCTAAGCTAGTCCCCTTTACCCATCGAGTCATAGAACAGTGATGGTACAGCCAGTCCCGCGGACCATGTCTGTGGAGTACTGAGAGGGTCCTACACTGTAAATGGTTCCATCTTTCAAAAGATACCATCATCATCGGCGGTCACTCGAAGCGAGTACGACTGTCCTTACTAGGACGCCTGTGCGTGACTTTGTTTAACGTGGGGAGACTGGTGCACAGACTGCCACCACACGGTCCTTGACAGATCTGGGTCAGGATCCAGTGGCGTGGAGTCCAAGACGACCGGAGACCCTTTTCTGCTGCGGTCTTCACCCGCCTTCCCAGCCGTTGTGACGCTCCACTAAAGTCAGCCATCATCCTCTGCCTGTTTCAAAAGATACATTAAACTAAGGACCCCCGTCCCCCTGTTCAATTGGTGCAAAAGATCCCACAGAATGACTGAGACAACTGACGCACCCCTCTGGTAAATCAAAGTTGCGTTTTGTTTGGAAGATCTCCGACAATAAATTTGTCCCAGTGCCCGCACAATCTCCACACTTACAGTCTTACTTTTTTTTAAATGAACTTTATCACTTCTTCATCAACCTCTTTACCATCTATATACTAAAACTCTCGTTTGTTATCTTGTTTGTGACTGAACTTCAGTCAAACCGGTACATGATAGCGCGACAATTTTAGGCCCACCTTACTCACCATTGTCACTTTCGTGATAATGCAAGTAGTTTTATTGAAATCGGTGTTATATTTTTTAAGTTATTCACATTTTAAAGTTTCAAAGGAGGGGAGGAGGAGGGAGGGGGGAAGGGGGGAGAAGGGAGAAGGGAGAGGGGGGGAGTTGAGGAGAGAGGGGAGAGGAGAGGGTGCTGCACCAATGAGGTTCTGCTGCAGTTGTACAGGGCATTGGTGAGACCACACCTGGAGTATTGCGTACAGTTTTGGTCTCCTAATCTGAGGAAAGACATTCTAGCCATAGAGGGAGTACAGAGAAGGTTCACCAGATTGATTCCTGGGATGGCAGGACTATCATATGAAGAAAGACTGGATAGACTCGGCTTGTACTCGCTGGAATTTAGAAGATTGAGGGGGAATTTATAGAAATTTACAAAATTCTTAAGGGGTTGGACAGGCTAGATGCAGGAAGATTGTTCCCGATGTTGGGGAAGTCCAGAACAAGGGGTCACAGTTTAAGGATAAGGGGGAAGTCTTTTAGGACCGAGATGAGAACGTTTTTTTTTCACAGAGAGTGGTGAATCTGTAGAATTCTCTGCCACAGAGGGTAGTTGAGGCCAGTTCATTGGCTATATTTAAGAGGGAGTTCGATGTGGCCCTTGTGGCTAAAGGGATCAGGGGGTATGGAGAGAAGGCAGGTACGGGATACTGAGTTGGATGATCAGCCATGATCATATTGAATGGTGGTGCAGTCTCGAAGGGCCGAATGGCCTACTCCTGCACCTATTTTCTATGTTTCTAATGCAGGAGAGGTTTGGGCCCAACGGGTGCACTTGGTCTAGTTAAATAGTAAAATACTGATGATGCAAACACCCGTATTCTTGTTATTGCAGGCCTTATCGCTGCCTATCGTAGTGATTGTTCATGGCAGTCAGGACAACAACGCCACTGCCACAATCTTGTGGGACAATGCATTCTCGGAGATTGTAAGTCACTTAAACTTGGAATGGTTTACTTTTATTTCGAGATTCTGCACAAGGGGAATGATTGGAGTTTGGTTTCAGCAGTACTTTAGTTTTTAGTTTTAGTTTTAAGTTCCTTTTTAATAGTTATTAGGAGTATTGAGAGAAGTGCCACTCAGTTATTCCAAAGAAAATCTAAGCTTTATTACATGACCTAAACCAAGGAACCCGAGGCATTTAGTACTGCGTTGATAAGATTGTCCCATTCAAAGCTGGGACATTAATAGTATTGCTGGTTCAATGTCACACATCATTACACTATTGCACATTACAATCCAGTATAATCCTGTCTGAAGGTTTTTTTTAGTTTAATTTATTATTGTCATGTGTACTGAGGTACAGTGAAAAGCTTTTTTGCTGTGTGTCAGTGAAAAGACTATCATCAAGCCATTCACAGTATACAGATATAGGATAAAGGGAATAACGTTTAGTGCAAGTAAAGTACAGTAAAGTCCGATTAAAGATAGTCCAACAGTCTCCAATGAGGTAGATGGGAGGTCAGGACCGCTCTCTAGTTGGCGAGAGGATGGTTCAGTTGCTTGATAACAGCCGGGAAGAAACTGCCCCTGAATCTGGAGGTGTGCGTTTTCACACTTCTGTACCTCTTGCCTGATGGGAGAGGGGAGAAGAGGGAATGACCGGGGAGAGACTCGTCCGTGATTACGCTGCTGGCCTTGAAGTTTAGATGGAGCCAATAGAAGGGAGGTTGGATTGGATGATGGTCTGGGCTGCGTCCACAATTCTGCGATTTCTTGCGCTCTTGGATGGAGCTGTTTCCAAACCTTGCTGAGATGCATCCCGCTAAAATGCTTTTTACGGCGCATCTGTAGAAGTTGGTGAGAGTTGTTGGGGATATGCCGAACCTCCTAAGCCTTCTGAGAAAGTAGAGGTGTTGGTGTGCTTTCTTGGCCATTGCTTCGATATTTGGCGTCCATGTGCCAGTGTAGACATGGTCCTGCTGTGCTTCAAATGCCAATAAGGATGTAAAATCCAATGTTGCTTTTCCTCTTTGTGCAGGAACGATTACCCTTCCATGTGCCAGACAGAGTGTCATGGCCTCAAATGTGTGAGACGCTCAACATGAAATTCATGTCAGAAGTCCAGTCAACCCAGGGCCTGTGCAAAGAGCACTTTGTTTTCCTGGCTCAGAAGATATTTGATGAGCAGAGTTACAGCATGAATGACTTCACAAACAGGATGGTTTCCTGGTCTCAGTTTAACAAGGTAAACTTTAAATATAATCATTCCAACAGCTTGCCTGTGCTCATGAGATATTGCACTGCAGATGTATCCCTGTCACCTGTCGGGAAGGTTGCTACGTGAATTAATTGGTCAGGAAAAAAACTGCAGATGCTGGTTAAAATCGAAGGTAGACACAAAATGCTGGAGTAACTCAGCGGGTCAGGCTGCATCTCAGGGGAGACCTGAAATGTCGCCCGAGATGCTGCCTGACCCACTGAGTTACTCCAGCATTTTGTTTCTACCTCCAGTAATGTACTGCCACACCCACACTGTGTTTCACTTTTACCTCCTACCCCCATGTCCCCTGCCCCTGACGTTTTTACTTGCCTATCTTTAGCCATGGGAAGATTGACTGAACCCAGAGGTGAGGTTAAATTTAAACTCCAGGGTCACATGGCTGTGCCATTTAAACATTTAAACTGCGAGCCCAGCAACAGTCCGCACAATTACTGGTCCACAGGCAAAATCTGCCGATGGAAAAGTATTCTAGCTCGGCTAAAATTCTGACTTTGAGAATTTACTTTAATAGTGCCCAAAATCCCACTCCACGGTGAAATCGGCCCCTTTGGTGCTCCAGGTTATGAAAAGTACTCTGTTGTCGTGAGGGCAGGTAGGTGATCTGCTTCCAAACGGCAGCGTACTTCAAGTAACCCCTGCATTCCCTCTCTCTCCATCCCTTCCCCACCCAAGTCGCACCAGGTTCTCGTTCTCACCTAGCAAACGGCTAACAATGGCCTGTTTCCTTTATCATCGTTACTTTTTTGCACATCTTTCATTCACTTGTTCTATATGTCCACGTCACTGTCTATATTTCTCGTTTCCCTTTCCCCTGACTAGTCTGAAGAAGGGTCTCGACCCGAAACGTCACTCCAGACATGTTGCCTGTCCTGCTGAGTTACTCCAGCATTTTGTGTCTATCTTCGATGTGTTCACAGATCTTGATGAGGGGACTAGATAGGGTGAAAGCACAGCCTATCTTTGGTTTAAACCAGCATCTGTGGTTCCTTCCCACACCATTGTGGAGTCTAGAAGCACAAGCAGTGATCTCGATAAATGACAGGCAGCCATCCAAGAAGTGAATCTAGAATCATCTTGTATCTGGTGATTTAGATTTGTCAGGTAATCCTCAGTGCAAGCAAGGCATTACTGAATCATTTCAACATTTTTGCAGGAAAACCTACCTGGAAGAACCTTTACTTTCTGGCAATGGTTTGATGGCGTGATGGAGCTCACGAAGAAGCATTTGAAGGAGTATTGGAATAACGGGTAAGAATTTTAGTTCCTCTCCAAACTAATCAGCATTCACTGATTGATGCCCCATGCAGAGTAATTTTCCATTGATTTCAAATCCCCTTTTATCTGAAATAAGTCCAAGTGTCCTTCAGAGATATTGGTGAATATCACCAAATAACGTATTAATTAATTATGAAGAAATTCACTTCATACTCTCCTTCTGCTGATCATATCATACTGGTCTGATCGGGATCAAATAGTTAAAGATTTTTTTGAAGCAATTTTAAACTGAATTGAACATAACAAATGCAACATTGTAGAGGGATGGTGATGTTAAATCTAAGGCCATTTAGATCCTGAAGCATCTTTGTTTTCCCATTCTGAGGACATGTGCTTTGCCATTAAGGCCACTGTTCAATGCCCATCCATTAGTGACTTTGAGAAACTGTGTTGCCACCCAGGTCTGCTGCTGTCAGTGCGTTAAACATAGAAAATAGGTGCAGGAGGAGGCCATTTGGCCCTTCGAGCCAGCGCCGCAAGGAAAGCCTCACTGTGCTGCAAGGCCAGGAGTTCTAGGGTTGAGATGCAGTGTAGATGAAACAGCAGCCTTTGTGCCTGCAAGACAGGACGATGTGTGACTTGGAAAAAGTGCAGTTTTGCATTTATGTGTCTGCTACTCCTTGTCCTAAATAGCAACTGTCACAGGTTTGATGAGTGCATAGATGATCATAAGTTCATGTGATAGGGGTAGAGTTAAGTCATTCGGCCCATCGAGTCTACTCTGCTATTCAATCGTGGCTGATCTATCTCTCCCTCCTTACCCCATTCTCCTGGCTTCTCCCCATAACCTCTGACACCCGCACTAATCAAGAATCTATCTCTGCCTTAAAAATATCCACTGACTTGGCCTCCACAGCCTTCTGTGGCGGCAATGAATTCCACAGATTCACCACCCTCTGACTAAAGAAATTTCTCCTCATCTCCTTCCTAAAAGAACGTCCTTTAATTCTGAGGCTGTGCCCTCTAGTTCTAGACTCTCCCACTAGTGGAAACGTCCTCTCCACATCCACTCTATCCAGGCCTTTCACTATTCTGCACGTTTCAATGAGGTCCCCCCTCACTCTTCTAAACTCCAGCGAGTGCAGGCCCAGTGCCGACAAATGCTCATCATTGGTTAACCTACTCATACCTGGGATGGCTCTTGTAAACCTCCTCTGGACCCTCTCCAGAGCCAGCACATCCTTCCTCAGATGCGGTGCCCAAAACTGCTCACAATATTCCAAATGTGGCCTGACCAGCGCTTTTGATGCACACTGCCCCTGCCAGTCCACTGTTGGTGGAGGGAATAAATGCTCACGGTGGTGTTCAGTACCGAGACCCAAATGGTGTCGACCTTCTCGACTGGTGTTGGAGCTGCACTCATCCACACTCCTGACTTGAACCTTGTGGACGATGGAAAAGCTTGCAGGCGTCAGGAGGTGAGTGAGTCACCACAGATACCCAGCCTCTGACCTGCAGCCAAGAGAGTTATGCAGTTTCTATTGCGTTTCTGATCAAGCCTAACAATTTGCAACTCTTCATCCTTTTGGGCTTGCACCTATCTTTTCATTCTTGGCCTTTGTCCAACGGTCTGCCTATCAAATATCCCCCTCCCCTGTGTTCACCTATTACCAGCCATGAACTGAACTGCCTCTTCCAAAGAAACACAGACAATAGGTGCAGGAGGAGGCCATTCAGCCCTGCGAGCCAGCACCACCATTCATTGTGATCATGGCTGATCATCCACAATCAATACCCTGTGCCTGCCTTCTCCCCATATCCCTTGATTCCACTAGCCCCTAAAGCTCTATCTAACTCTCTTAAATCCATCCAGTGAATTGGCCTCCACTGCCCTCTGTGGTAGAGAATTCCACACATTCACAACTCTCTGGGTGAAAAAGTGGCTTCTCACCTCAGTTTTAAATGGTCTCCCCTTTATTCTTAGACTGTGTGGCCCCCGGTTCTGGACTCCCCCAACATTAGGACCATTTTTCCTGCATCTAGCTTGCCCAGTCCTTTTATAATTTTATACGTCTCTATCAGAACCCCTCTCATCCTTCTAAACTCCAGTGTGTCCATCTTTCCTGCACTCCCCCCACAATCAGTCTGAAGAAAGATCCTGACCAAAAACGTCACCTATCCACGTTCTCCAGAGATGCTGCCTGACCTGCTGAGTTGCTCCAGCACTCTGTGAAACGTCACCTATCCACATTCTCCAGAGATGCTGCCTGACCCGCTGAGTTGCTCCAGCACTCTGTGAAATGTCACCTATCCACATTCTCCAGAGATGCTGCCAGGCCCGCTGAGTTACTCCAGCACACTGAAACGTCACCCATCCATGTTCTCCACAGATGCTGCCTGACTCGCTGAATTGCTCCAGCACTCTGAAACGTCACCTATCCACGTTCTCCACAGATGCTGCCTGACCCGCTGAGTTACTCCAGCATTTTGTTTCATTCTTTGGAATAAACCTGTATCTGCAGTTCCTTGTTGTGACATCGTGGGCTATTGTTTTCTTGTGCAATGTTGTAAACTGTGATGGAGAGGATTCCCAACCAAAGGTTTTTGCTACTACACTGATCCCCAGAAGAAGGAATTTGCTGAAGAGTGTTGATCCTGTATTTTCAGGTTGATCCTTGGTTTTGTCAGCAAGCAGTACGCCAACAGACTACTGAACCAACGGATGAATGGGACCTTTCTCCTTCGCTTCAGTGACTCTGAGATTGGTGGGATTACAATAGCATGGATTGATGATTCTGAGAAGGGTAACCCTATTCTCTTCTTGCAAAGCTTAGAGGCTTTATTTGACAATTTTTCTTTTAGCGTGTGTGTATGAACATCGACTTCTCCAACTTTAGATAGCTCCTCTGTCCCTCCCTTCCCCTCCTCCTTCCCAGATCTCCCTCTATCTTCCTGTCTCCACCTATATCCTACCTTTGTCCCGCCCCCTGACATCAGTCTGAAGAAGGGTCTCGACCCGAAACGTCGCCCGTTCCTTCTCTCCTGAGATGCTGCCTGACCTGCTGAGTTACTCCAGCATTTTGTGAATAGCCCAACCCAGATGACCATTTGCATGCTAGCCACAGAAGCAGATCTACAAACTCATTACAATCGCTCCACGCTCTTAAATCTCTATTCCTACAGCAACATTTAGTTTAGTTTGGAGATACAGCGTGGAAACAGGCTCTTCGGCCCACCAAGTCCGCGCCGACCAGCGATCCCCGCACATTAACACTATCCCACACACACTGGGGACAATTTTTACAATTACCAAGCCAATTAACCTACATACCTGTACGTCTTTGGAGTGTGGGAGGAAACCAAAGATCTCGGAGAAAACCCACGCAGGTCACGGGGAGAACGTACAAACTCCGTACAGACAGCGCCCGTAGTCAGGATCGAACCCGGGTCTCCGGCGCTGCATTCGCTGTAAGGCAGCAACTCTACTGCTGCGCCACTGTTTCTTACTTTGACTATGATCTTCTAAAATTCCTCTCAGATCTATACACTGAAAATGGCTCGATTGTAAACATCTATTTATTGTCTTTCCGCTGACTGGGTAGCGCGGAACACGTAACAATAAACCAAACTGAACTGAACTCATATTTTAGAATTGGAGAATTTATGTAAACATATCCAAAAGTGTAATATTGAGTCCTTCATGTGATAGTCTCCCAATAATTCCAAACTAACTGCACTGTGCTCCCTGTGATTTGATGTAATTTGGTTCTTCTCAGGCACACATTTCTAATTAAATTAAAAGCCACAGGAATGCTGTGAAGAGCAAGGATCTCAATAACAAATTAATTTAAAATCTCTAAATTAATCTCTATCCCCAAACTAAACTAAAAAATGTACCAAGTATTCATGAGGTGCGAAATGACATGGTAGCCATTATTTTTGATAACGACTTTTCTCGTCCGTGTCAGACTGGCCAGTTCTGATGAAATCTTTAGCTATTTCCCTCTCTCCCCAGCGTGCCAAATAGCCATCTTCCATGCTGTCAATTCCAATCATTCTCTCGAGTGCCTTGTTTTGACTCTCTTTTTTGTGCTGCAGGTGGCAGACAGGTGTTCAATGTTCAGCCTTTCACTACAAAGGATTTAACCATTCGGTCGTTGGGAGATCGTGTCCGAGATATTGAACGCCTGCTTTACCTGTTTCCCGAGAGACACAAAGATGAAACTTTCAAAAATTACTACACAAGTACGTTTCAAACAACTTGCCAGGCATTCACACCAAATTATTTATGACCGTGTCGGAGCCTGATTGAATTGCAGAATAACACTCAGTGACTGATGCGGGCGGCTGCTCCTGTTCTTTTGATTCAGAATTAATTTGAAGAGCTTTTGCTCTCTTCCGAGTACAAATTAAATATACTCAAAGTAGCCTATGAAAATGTTCTCCCTCCTGTCATGTTTTCTTGTTTTTATTTTTGAAAAATGATTGGGAGAACGATAAGCAAACAGCCCACAAAGTGTTGGAGGAACTCAGCGGGTCAGGCAGCTTCTGCGGAGCGAGATGGGCGGACAGTTTTTTTGGTCGTGACCCTCCCTCAGACTGAAGGGCCCCAACAAGTCTGTCCAATCCCTCCAGAGATGCTGTCTGACCTGCTGAGTTCCTCCAGCACTTTGTGTTTTGCTCAAAATTCCGACATTCGCGGTTCCTTGTCTCTCCGATAAGCAAGCAACCTTGTTTGTCTCTATTTTTCTCGACAGAGGAAGCAAAGGGCAAGGATGGCTATCTCCACGCTGGTGTGAAGACCACGGTGAATGGGTAGGAGCACGGAGACCCTGGCCTCATTTTCATTTTTGCTAAATGTAGTGCACAGAGTTTGCCAGCTGTAAAAGCACGAGCAGACCATAATGCTGCGTATTTGATCTCCACACTCCTGCAGGAAACCTTCCCTCTTCAGAGGAACTGTAAGAAAATTGTGGCTGCGCTTTCCAAACTATTGAATTGTTACACTCATCTGATGTCTGGGAACCTTTTCAACTTGCCACCTCCTTCATTAAATTCCCCATATGTAGACAATAGGTGCAGGAGGAGGCCATTCAGCCCTTCGAGCCAGCACCGCCATTCAATGTGATCATGGCTGATCATTCTCAATCAGTAGCCTGTCCCTGCCTTCTCCCCATACCCCCTGACTCCGCCATCATTAAGAGCTCTATCTAGCTCTCTCTTGAATGCATTCACAGAATTGGCCTCCACTGCCTTCTGAGGCAGAGAATTCCACAGATTCACAACTCTCTGACTGGAAAAGTTTTTCCTCATCTCAGTTCTAAATGGCCCACCCCTTATTCTTAAACTGTGGCCCCTTGTTCTGGACTTCCCCAACATTGGGAACATGTTTCCTGCCTCTAACGTGTCCAACCCCTTAATAATCTTATACGTTTCGATAAGATCTCCTCTCATCCTTCTAAATTCCAGGGTATACAAGCCTAGTCGCTCCAGTCTTTCAACATACGATAGTCCCGCCATTCCGGGAATTAACCTAGTAAACCTACGCTGCACGCCCTCAATAGCAAGAATATCCTTCCTCAAATTTGGAGACTAAAACTGCACACAGTACTCCAGGTGCGGTCTCACTAGGGCCCTGTACAACTGTATGTACATCCAGCTTGTTCATCCTCTATAGTCTATACTGTCTGTGGTCTCGGTCACAGACAAGATCTTTTCCAATCACTTCTCTGGTCTCCATTATACACATTCACCTCCACCTGCTGACAATCCCACTTACTTCTGCTTCTGCGCAGAATAAACTCTTCCACCCATTCACACAACTGTCTAACCTTTGTGCCTCCATTTGTCATTAATTATATTGTTGTTGAGTTGTTAAACCATTCCTTCCCTTTCACTTTTGATGACCCTACCAAATGTAAGCCAGCCCAGCAATTCAGAAGGGTCTCGACCCAAAACGTCACCCATTCCTTCACTCCAGAGACGCTGCCTGTCCCGCTGAGTTACTCCAGCATTTTGTGTCTACCTCCAGTAATTCAATCTGGAGTTGTCTCTAACTTTGATGGAAGACTCGGGCTCCTTTGCCACAGTTGTTCATCACTCCCGAATCATCCAAGGGGGCAAAGATAATGCTAGCCTCTTTGCTCTGCATCAGTCTAGGGTTGCCAATTGTCCCGTATTAGCCGGGACATCCTGTATTTTGGGCTAAATTGGTTTGTCCCGTACGGGACCGCCCTTGTCCCGTATTAGTAGGGTTGCCAACTTCCTCACTCCCAAATAAGGGACAAAGGGTGACGTCACCGCCCCGCACCCCACGTGACCTCACCCAGCCAGCGGCCACGTGCTCCCGCTCCATCAATGGCGGCCGCCCGGCCCGGCCAGCCGCCATTGGTGGAACGGTGTGGTGACGTCACCTTGTCCCATATTTTGGAGTGAGGAAGTTGGCAACCCTACATCAGACCCTCTGCAAGCTCCTCACCTACGCCCGTCTGTCCTTATTTCCAAGAACGTCCGTGCTCATAGAAGAAATACCGTTCATTCAGCTGCTTTATTTCAGTGAACAACCGCAAATGGTGGTGCCAATGATGCTCCCCTCACCAGTGGCCCAGCCTCCTGCTCTGTGTACTGCATCTGATATCACAAGATGGCAACAGGTCCCAAGCAACATCGACTATGAGAAGTAAGTGCAGCGGTTGTTACAACTGACTTTGCAAAATTTCATTTGAATGAACACGTTAACTTTCTGAATTGTAATTGTTCCCTTTTGGACTAAGTGATCGCCATCCATCGTTCTTCTCCAAAGCCGTCCTCTAACAATGTCATCACCCCCTCCCTCTCTCTGAAGTTTCTCTTCTTCCTGGCCACAGTTCCGGCAGAGCTGCCGTGTCTTCCTGTCCATTGCGGTTCACAGCTGTGAGTTAGACTCGAGCAGGAACGGCTGAGCATTTTCACGGTGATACAGGGTAGTGAAGTAGTTTGAAAACTTTTGCAAGACAGAGAGTTAGCACACAGATCGCACGGGCCAGACTCTCCACCCTCGACTCCATCTCCACTACAGCTGCCTCAAAAAAGCAGCAAACATAGTCCGCAACGCTGCCTTCAGAGAGGGCAATCCAGCCGGTCTCAGAGCAGCCAGGGCCAACCTTTCCAGTGGCATCAGGAAAGCCAAACAACACTACACCCGGCGCATCACAGCCCACTTCAGTGACAGCAGAGACACACGGAGCCTGTGGAAGGGTATTAGGACTATCACGGACTACAAACCCTTACCACAGACCTGTGACAGTGACACCTCTCTCTTGAACGACCTCAACGGCTTCTTCGCACGCTTTGAAGCACAGAGCAACACACCTGCGCAGAAAACAACTCCCCCCCCCAACGACCAGGCTATTTGTCTGTCTCCAGGCAGTGTGAGGAGCACACTGTTAAGGATTAACACCCGGAAAGCTTCTGGACCTGACAACATTCCTGGTCGTGTGCTAAAAGACTGCGCAGCTGAGCTCACAGATGTCCTCACAGACATCTTCAACATCTCCCTGAGCCAGGCTGTTGTTCCCTTGTGCTTCAAAGAAACCACCATCATACCTGTGCCCAAGAAGTCTTCTCCATCCTGCTTCAACGACTACCGCCCTGTAGCGCTGACTTCAACCATCATGAAGTGCTTCGAGAGGCTGGTCATGAAGCAGATCAGATCCAACCTCCCCCCTTCCCTGGACCCGTTTCAGTTTGCATATCGAGCTAAGCGGTCCACTGAGGATGCCATCTCCTCTGCTCTACACCCAGCCCTCACCCACTTGGACACTAAAAACTCATATGTTAGGATGCTGTTCATAGACTTTAGCTCAGCATTTAACACCATCATCCCCCAGCAGCTGGTTTGTAAACTAACAAATCTGGGCCTCAGCCCCCTTCTCTGCAACTGGCTGCTGGACTTCCTCACTGCCAGACCCCAGTCCGTACGGGTCGGCAGCAACACATCGGACACCATCACGCTGAGTACGGGTGCCCCACAAGGATGTGTGCTAAGCCCCCTGCTCTTCACCTTGCTGACCCACGACTGCACACCCACCTACAGCTCCAACCACTTCGTCAAGTTTGCGGATGACACAACAGTGGTGGGTCTCATCAGCAACAACGACGAGACCCACTACAGGAAGGAGGTGGACCAGCTGGCCGCGTGGTGCACAGACAACAATCTCTTCCTGAATGTGGAGAAAACAAAGGAGATTGTTGTCGACTTCAGGAGAACGCACACCCAACACCCCCACCCACTGACCATCAATGGTGCTGCTGTGGAGCAGGTGAGCAGCACCAAATTTCTGGGGGTGAACATCACCGAGGATCTCTCCTGGAGCAACAACATCACGTCCATCGCCAAGAAAGCCCAGCAGCGCCTCTACTTCCTCCGCAAACTGAAGAGAGCGGGAGCCCCCACACCCATCATGTACACTTTTTACCGAGGTGCCATCGAGAGCATCCTCAGCAGCTGCATCACTGTGTGGTTCGGAAGCTGCACAGCCTCCAGCCGTAAGACCCTGCAGCGCATAGTGAACACTGCTGAGAGGATCACTGGCGCCTCACTCCCAACACTCCTGGTCCTTTACACCACCCGCCTCACCCGCAAAGCATTGAGCATTGTGGGTGACCCCTCCCACCCCTCCAACAGCCTCTTCACCCTCCTGCCTTCAGGGAGAAGGTTTCGCAGCCTGAGGTCAAGCACCACCCGACTAAAGAACAGTTTTTTCCACCAGGCTGTCAGGATGCTGAACTCTCTCCCCTCCCTTCCTCCTCTCTCCCCTGCCCCTATGGGACCTGGACTTTAACACCCCACACATACGCACATCCAGCACCAGACACTTTTTTAAAAAAAATTTGAAGTGACTATATTTTATATTTTATATTTTATGTTGATTGTTGTTTGCTGTGCCTTTTGTTTTATGCACTTTGTTCCTCGGGATTGTGGGAAACGGTATTTCGATTTTCTGTCTGTGGAAACTGGCTGAGGATTGACAATAAAATTGACTTTGGACTTTTGGACTTTGGACAAAGACGTGTCCGTGTCCCACCCCGGTCATTCCTTCTGCCCGCTCACATCTGGCAGAAGATACAGAAGCATGAAAGCGCGCACCACCAGACTCAGGAACAGCTTCTTCCCCTCTGTTATCAGGCTTCTGAACGGCCCTTCCATCAGCTGGGGTACTGTCCGATTCACCTCTACCCCATTGTGGACATTGGACTATGTCTCTGGAACTAGTGCGCTACAATGCTGAGAACTATCTTCTGCACTCTGTATCTTCTCCTCTTGATCTGCCTATTGTACTTGAGTTTAAACTGATTGTCGATGAATGATATGTCTGATCTTTTTGGTTAGCATGCAAAACAAAAGCTTTTCACTGTGCTTCGGATTGAGGGCCCAGTCACAGCTTGGAGCGGGTCTCAGGTGGAACATATTGATAGCTGGCTAGACATTGAGGGCCAATGTAAGCATGGGGAAGGGGGTCCAAAGGAGAGGAGCTAAATAATGGGACTCGCCTGAGTGGAGTCACAGCCAGGAAGTGGTTGGTTATTCAGGAAGTGTCTAAAGCCAGACATTCCTTCGAACAATGTGGACAACGTTCCCTGGCAAAGTTCAAAATAATGTATTGTGATGTACGTCCAACATGGAAATCATTGTCAGATGTGCAACGGTGATTGACTGGATAGAAGCCATCAAATTTGCAGTGACACAATTTGATCTGGAACTAGGGTTGCCAACTTCCTCACTCCCAAATAAGGGACAGAGGTTGACGTCACCGCCCCGCGCTCCACGTGACTTCACCCAACCAGCGACCACGTGCTCCCGCTCCACCAATGGCGGCCGCCCGTGCCGGGAGGCTTGTTCCTATGCAACCTCCGTTAGATGGCCTCCGGGCCTACACTGTCCGGAGCTAAAATACCTAAACTGTCGGGACCTAAACTGTCGGGACCTAAAATGGCGGGGCTTACAGCATCCGGGCCTACAGCGCCCCCCTGGGCCTAATACAGGACAAGGGTGGTCCCGTACAGGACAAACCATTTTAGCCCAAAATATGGGATGTCTTGGCTAATACAGGACAGTTGGCAACCCTACTTCTGGCCCAGTGCCACAGAGGATGATATCTTTCCCTGTGCAATGCTCTTTTTTACAAGCATTACAGAAGGAATTGAACCACATTGGCCAGTCCTGGGACATGCTGGCCTTGCCAACCTGGGAGACCTGCAAAGTAACTGAAATAAACAGAGAACAGTGCAGCGCACAGGAACAGGCCCTTCTGCCCACAATGTCCAGGCCAAAGTGCTTACAAACATTCTCAGGCAATTTCCCACAACGATGGGCGGCACGGTGGCGCAGCGGTAGAGTTGCTGCCTTACAGCGCCAGGGACCCGAGTTCCATCCCGACTATGGGTGCTGTCTGTACGGAGTTTGCACGTTCTCCCCGTGACCTGCGTGGGTTTACTTTGAGATCTTTTGTTTCCTCCCACACTCCAAAGACGTGTGGGTTTGTAGGTGAATTGGCTTGGTATAAATGTAAAACTGTCCCTAGTGTGCGTAGAATAGTGTTAATGTGTGGGGATTGCTGGTCGGCGCGGACTCGGTGGGCCGAAGGGCCTGTTTCCGCGCTGTATCTCTAAACTAAAAGAGCACCTCCAACAACCGTTGATCTCCGTCTGGATGGACCCTTGCCCCTGTGATTTCTTCCCAAAACCCTCCCTGTGATCTCCCAACCATATTCTCCACCCCCCACACCACATCCTAACCAAGGTTCATGCAATGTGTTTTTTCCTGCAGCTTGCTGTATTTTGGCTTCTATTCCATTCTAACACACCCAAATAGCAAATAGACGCGCTAGAATTTCTAGGCAATAACATGACGAGCTGTTTTTAAAATGTTTTTGTCCATAGAAATATTGCACTTGTGCAGTTTTTGTCAGCATTGTGTCAGGTTCCAAACACAACAGATTGCAGTTATATCAGTTATGGTGGAAGCCGTATAATTAGTCCGTGATCGAAAAGTGGCTTGCATTTATATAATGCCTTTTAGTATATCTTCGAAGGCATCCCAGGGCATTTTGAAGCCAATACAGTACTTTTGAAGTGTAGCCACCACTGTAATGTAGGAACGTGACTGTTATGCGTGCAGAGATATCTCCTCGTACAATGTATAATCTCTTACGACAGTTCAGCAAAAGAAGATTTATCAGCAAAAAACAGACTGCTGGTGGAACTCAGCGGGTCAGGCAGTATCTGTGAAGGAGTGAAGGGAAATGCAACAGAGTGTTTTATCTCCCCTCCCATCAGGCTGAAGAGGGGTGCAGATGCCAAAACAACGTCTGTCCATTCGCTCCAGAGATGCTGTCTGACCCACTGAGTCCCTCCAGTGGTTTGGGTTTTGCTCAAGATTCCAGCTGCTGCACTTTCTTGCGTCTCTGATATTTAGCAGCAGCCTTTGATTACAAATTAGTGTCTGAATGAAGATATTTAAAATCTAATGGTCTTACTTTCCTACAGGGTTGAACCCTCAATCGCCCCATCCATTGCATTGTCTCCGCACATAATGATTCCCATGAACCAGGATGAAGAATTTCCAAATGCAATTCAAGGGTCAGTTTGGTTTCTAAAATGTTAGCTTTGATCAATGATCTGATTTAGGCTTGGTTCTTTTAGCAATTAAGAAGCCTGTATTGGACTATGAAGTTTGTTTGTAATTGTACTCTGATGTTACTGTGAGAAATTGGGCTGGATGCCCCATGCAATCTTGCATGAAGTTCCTATTTCAGTGTGAATCTGTGAGTGGGTCAACTCCACAACACTCCTGACCACTCCCACTTGGCACTGCCGCAGCCTCACCCCATTCCCACTTCATTGCCACTCTGGTGGCCTAAAATGTGATGCACGTCGCTGGCAAGCTGCTTGAATCAGGCTAGGGTTGCCAACTTCCTCACTCCCGAATATGGGACAAGGTGACGTCACCGCCCCGCGCCCCACGTGACCTCACCCAGCCAGCGGCCACGTGCTCCTGCCCGACCCGGGCGGCCGCCATTGGTGGAGCGGGAGCACGTGGCCGCTGGCTGGATGAGGTCACGTGGGGCGCGGGGCGGTGACGTCACCCCTTGTCCCTTATTTGGGAGTGAGGAAGTTGGCAACCCTACTAATACGGGACAAGTTGACAACCCTAAATCGGGACTAATACAGGACAAGTAGGCAACCCTACTAATACGGGACAAGTTGGCAACCCTATTAATGCGGGACAAGTTGGCAACCCTAGCCCAGAATACGGGATGTCCCGGCTAATACGGGACAGTTGGCAACCCTAAATCAGGTACAACTGAGAACGTTGTGGCAAAGGTCCAGGTTTAACTGGGCTTCGGGTTTGTCACCCCAGGAATTGCCACGCCAATTTGTGCTGGTCGGCTGTGAACAAAGTTAAAAGCATCAGGCATTCTAGCGGCCTTGTGCAGATTCCCTTGCCAAACCATCGAATTAATTTAATGAAACATAATTTCTTAAAGTTGAAACAGCTTCTTAACACTCTCTCAGGTGAACCGTGTTCCAATTGTAGTTTGCCTTGTTTTACAAATTGGCCTAAATTGTGGAACATGACTCCCACCCTTGCATCTCTGCCCCCCTCGGTGCTCTTTGCATCTCATTGTTTCCCGTTTATCATTCCATTAAAAAATGTTAATCCACTCCATTGACTACTTGCAAATTTTAAAAACATTTTATTTCAAAAATATAATAAAACATATAAAGTATAACAGCACCAGAGACCTGGGGTTGATCCTGACCACTGGTGCTGTCTGTGTGAAGTTTGCACGTTCTCCCCGTGACCGTGTGGGTTTCCTCCGGGTGCTCCGGTTTCCTCCCACATCCCAAAGACGTACAGGTTTGTACATTAATCGGCCCCCTGTGAAATGCCCCCTAGTGTGCAGGGAGAGGATGGGAAAGTGGGTGAAGGGCTGAAGGGCCTGTTTCCATGCTGTAACTCTAAACTAATTAGTGTGCAGTGGCAGGAGGGCTTGTCCCAGTGAAGCTCCTCCAGTGGCCGGTAATCACACACACACTGGAAAAAGTTCACATGTCACAGAAAATTCAATTTGAGTGCTGCGTTCCTATCATTAATGTGCCCATGATATTCTGAATGTCGCCTCCCAATTTTTCTCATCCTTGTACTTCTGGCAGACACTTCTGACTGTTCAAGGCTATAACATTTTTTAACATTAAACCAGGGTTTTTACTTTCTACCTTTAAAGCTTTGCGTTCACGTCTTACAATCTTAGTGCTCACTTCCATGTGATATACTTGCATTGTTACACTGCCTGACTAATAATTTTCTTCCTTTCAAGAAGACATCTTCTTACTCCGTTTCAAAGTGGAAATGACTTGGAGGTGGACGACTATTTTGAAGGAGATCATCAGTTTGTAAGTGGGTAAGCAAGATAAACATACTTAGATCCTTTTGCTGGGGATTAAGATTTACTTTATCTTTTCTCCATCCTTCCAAGCCCCAAATACGGCTCTGTCTAACATGTACCATTCCTATACAAAGAAATGAATGAACTGAGAGCTCATCACTCATCTGTGCAATGCAGGCTTCTGTTGTTAACACTCAGCAACAAATAACTTACTTTAACTCAACTTCAAGCTGAGACTTCAGCTAAAAACATCTGTGTTGTCATGCAGTCATAGAGTGATACAGCGTTGAAACAGGCCCTTCGGCCCAACTTGCCCACACCGACCAACATGTCCCATCTACACTTGTCCCACCTGCCCGTGTTTGGCCCATATCCCTCCAAACCTGTCCTATCCATGTACTGTCTCATTGTTTCTTAAACGTTGGGATAGTCCCAGCCTCAGCTGCCTCCTCCAGCAGTTTGTTCCATACACCCACCACTCTCTGTGTGAAAACGTTACTCTTCAGATTCCTATTAAACCTTAAACCCATGTCCTCTGGTTCTCGATTCCCCTACTCTGGGCAAGAGACTCTGTGAATCTACCCAATCTATTCCGTAGTAGATTATGTAGTGCCACTCAAAAATACATACCTATGTAAGGGTTTTATTATACTTTTAGAACATTAATGTTACATCCTATTTTTGTTCTCCTTTCAGCACTGAAAATCTTCATGTGCCTTCTGAATTGGACCTGAATGCATTTCTGAGCATGGATATAGAAAATTCGACTGAGTTTTGAGTTGTCTGTGAGTTGAGGAACAAGCGCCATCAGGTGCCAGTTATGCAGGAGCCTATTGAAGGCTCATTCTGTCAGTGGTTGAGCTTCAAATTAAGATTTCTGTTGAGTCCATTGTGCATTTTCCTGTACAAATTAGAAAGAGATTCACTGTTAAGCGCATTTTAACCAGCAGTTAATAAGCCATCTGATAAACCTCTGATTAGTCATCCCCTTTGACCAGATGTAGAGTATATTCTGAATTTTAACAGTGTTACTGTGGGGAGGTGCCAAGTGGAGGGCAAGCACTTTGTGCAATTCGGAGCAGGGCTGTGGAGTCAATCCCCAAAACAACCGACTCCGACTCCTTGATTTCTTGTGTATCCGACTCCGACTCCACAGACCTGATTCGGAGTAAAACATTTGGCAAGTTTGGGCACCTTAAAATAGAAAATAATTTAACATAAGGTAACTTGCTAGTACACTCCAATCCGATATTTTCATAAAACATTAGATGAAATTATGCCAAAATAAAGTGCACCTTTGTTTTCAAAGATTTGTAATTATGAATGCTCATGAAAGTGTTGTTTCCTTGCTATGAATTTAACAAGATGTATTAACTCTTCTGTTCAGCTAATATAGTCAAGTTGATGTGCTGTTTTATAGCATCTATCCCACCCACCAGAGCGCCCTAATCCAATATCTCAGTGTTTATGTAGTTACAAAATACATCATATAAATAACGTAAACTTGGAATTTTACTTACTGAGTTCAAATGATCACGACAATTCAAATTAATTGATGTATTAGCTTATACTAAGTCAATATATTGCATCTGGAACAGTTATCATCTATTAGCAACCACATATGGCACACAGAAGCTTTATTTTCTAAGTAAATATGTAAAGAGATATAATAGCGTGCTTACAACTAATTGAAAGTATATTTGGACAGTTGATGTGGAGAAACTGATGCAATTGATGGAGCGGAGAATAATGTTTTATACATGACGTGTTACTGGTCGATGGCAATGACAATAGTCCTTTAACAATTAGTGTTTGTGATTTGGTGCCTGCAGGATGCAAGTACCAGTGGTTTTACAGAACTGTTTATGATACCAGGGAACATTTAAGATGACAGAGCAGTAAATCAGTTTTTCAGTGGACTTGCGTGAGGTTACCATGTAATCTACTTTTGCTTGCACATTATTCAACAAATAAAATCGCAAATGATAGGAATCAATGATAGAGAGACTATTTTAACATGCCCCTTTGGGACAGGAACACTTACTTTGAAGCCTGTTGCAAGAATTGTTTTGCCATTGCAAATTATATACCTTGAAAGGAACTTAAAGAATTTATTTTGAGCTAATATGGTTTGTACAAAATTTAAGAGCATAATGAAGCTAGAAAACCAAATTCCTAGCTCCTTCCACATCCTATGAAGCATTCTACCTTATCATGAGATCTCACTAGCCTTATAATCTTGTGAGGGATTGTTCTGTAGAGATAATTGTTGATTCCCGCGGGTAATTCAGTACATTAATTTCATATTTCCACTATTCAGCCTTAACTAACTACCCTCCAAAGAAAACATTCTCTTCTACCTCTTCCCTAAGTTATTTCAGTCTGAACTTATCTTTGGAAATCTGCAAATCACTTTTCAGCTTGTGGTGTTATAATGGCTTATAGACCATTGCTTCAGAATGGTTGCCTGAAATAATGTTGTCCATAGATGTAATTCTTAGTTATATGATGTAGTGTTAGTTTTTGTAATCCACTGTATATACAATGTTTTCATACACCCAAATATATTGGAATCTTCGAGGGGGGAAGTTATCCCATCATTATATAATAGTGTATTTTTCCACTTGAATCATTGATGCATTTAGATAGTGTTCTGTCATGGTCAAAAAACATTCTATCTTATTTCTCCATTTGCACTTACTATTTCGGCAGAAAACTATTCTTACAAAGTGATTGCTGAAAAACTTTCCAGCTTGTAAGAAAAATGAGAATAAAAGTCCTCGATTCTAGATAATGCAATGTGTCTCATTTCATTCTTTGTTCAGATTAAATTTGAAGAATAATTCCCACCACTCTAATTTCCTCCATGATCTCTCTCTAAAATTGCTGATTTTTGCTTTTGACTGCAGGTCAACTTGTCCAAACAGCTAGACACACATTGCTGGAGTAACTCAGCGGGTCAGGCAGCATCTTGGGAGAGAAGGAATGGGTGACGTTTCGGGTAGAGACCCTTCTTCTCCAGCATTTTGTGAATAAATACCTTTGATTTGTATTTGTACCCGCCCCCTCCCCTGACATCAGTCTGAAGAAGGGTCTCGACCCGAAACGTCACCCATTCCTTCTCTCCCGAGATGCTGTCTGACCAACTGAGTTACTCCAGCAATGTGTGTTTACCTTCGATTTTAACCAGCATCTGCAGTTTTTTTTCTTGTCAAACAGGTGTTGGGCAGAGCCTCAGGATATCCCAAAGCACCTCAAGTGAATGATTTCTATGTAGGATTCGTAATGTTATTGGCTTATTATTGTTATGTGTCCCGCGTTACCTTGAAAAGGATTATGTGCGTGCTATCCAGTCAATCCCAGCAGACAACGGTGTAATATTATCTTCTGTACTCTGGTATCTTTCTCTTTGCACTCACTACCTGTTGTACCCAATGTGTGGCTTGATTGCACTCTTGTATGCTATAATTTGACTGCCATGATTCCTACATTCTTGAAAGCTCATACCACCAGATTCAGGAACAGCTTCTTCCCCGCTTTTATCAGACCACTGAGTAGTCCGCCCACAGGCTCGGGTGTCGGTTCGGTCCTGATCTCCCGAACGACCTCATTGTGGACCTTGGACTTTCCCCTCTGCAACTGTAATGTAAAAACAAACCCCAAACAATGGTCCGTCACTCGCGTCATGCTGACAATGAATGAATTCCAAGAAAGCACTGTGAGGCGTTAATCCACAGAACCAGTCCGGCCAGCTTGGGGCAGCCAGCCAAATTGTCAAACATATCATGTCATTTGAAACTCAATAGGATGAAATATATTTTCTGAGCATTGAGCCCTCGAAGAACTTTCTGTAATTGGCTGTCAGTAGGGGAGGGTCATTGTGATGGCCGCCTGTCCCTGGTAACAGATGTTCAATGTTTCATGCCAGGTTCACCCTGTTCTGCTCAGAAAATGGCCAAATAGAAGATGCTGGTGACACGGCAAACTGCAGATGCCAGAGTCTTGAGCATAAAAAAACAAAGTGCTGTAGGAACTCAATGAGTCAGGAAGCATTTGTGAAGGGAATGGACAGATGACATTTCGGCTTTGGACCCTTCTTCAGACTGATGGAAGGGTCCCGACCTGAAACGTCACCTGTCCATTCCGCCCCCCCCCCCCCACCCCCCACTGATGCTGCCTGACCACTTGAGTTCCTCCAGCAGTTTGCTTCTTTGCTGGAGAATGCTTAAGCAGAATCTGGGCTGCCCTCTAGAGGTTATCTTCTGTATTGTGTCCCATTAATATTACAGTAAACCCTCATTATAACAGGTGGAGGGGTGGGGGTAATGGTGTGGGCTATTACCGATTGCCTGCTATAACTGAGTACGGTATTTTCATATAAGTAGTAGAGACAAAGCAACTGCAGATGTTGGTTAATGCACAGAGTGCTGGAGTAACTCAGCAGATCAGGCAGCATCTCTGGAGAACATGGATAAGTGACGTTTCTGGTTGAAACCCTTCTTCAGACTCTTGGTCCAGAGCTGAGCCTGGAATCCAGGTGAGTTGACAGCCCCGGCCTGCTGGCGGCCGGGATCGGCGGAGTCGATGGGCACAGCCCGCGGGCGGCCAGAGTACAGGCAAGGGTCAGCAGCAGCAGACACGGCCTGTAAGCGGCAGGGGAGGCGGTGTAAGCCGGGGGTGGCGTGGGCAGCCGTCAGTAGGTACGAAATCCGTTATAATGAGGTCCGTTAAAACGAGGATTCACTGTATACGTATTCACCATGCCACGAGTGTCTCACAGAATAGAAACAGGCCCAACGAGTCCATACCAACCATCGGTTACCATTCATGCTGACATCTCTCATAGTAGTGCTGATGTCTGCACCTTGTAACTCACATCTGAAATCTGAAATCTGCCCCTTTCAATTTCATCAATTGGACAGAATTCAAGAGACTGCAGATGCTGGAATCCTGAACAAAAAAAGCAAACTGCTGGAGAAACTCAGTGGATCAGGCAGCAGCTAAAACAGTGCTGGAGGAACGGGGGAATTCTGTTGAGCAAAGAGTAAACCCTGTTCCCCATCTCAATGTAAAACGCAATGATTTGAATTATCAGTGCGTGGAATAGCTGACAGGACTATGGTAAACGATGGTTTATTAGCATCAGTGGGGAGAGAAATAGAATTAACGTGTTGTCTGTGGTGGAACACTGATTAAACTGGTAATCCAGAGTTCACATCTGACCACAGAATTTAAATTCAGCTGATTAGCCTGTTACCCAGGGACAGGATCCTCTCTCTCCGGCCTGTTGTACAGAAACAGGAGGTCCCTCTGCCCCTCTCTCTCCAGCCTGCTACACGGGGACAGGGCAAGCCAAGCCAGGTCATTCAGCCCCTCTCACCTCCATTACTCTATATTCAAATCAGATTGTGGTTGATCCATATTTCACTTTCGTGACCCAATATCTGAGGATTGATGTGCTGGCTCTGGAGAGGGTTCAGAGGAGATTTACAACAATGATCCCAGGAATGAGTGGCTTAACATATGATGAGTGCTTGATGGCACTGGGCCTGTACTCGCTGGAGTTTAGATGGATGAGGGGGGACCTCATTGAAACTTCGATCAGCCATGATTGAATGGTGGAGTAGACTCGATGGGCCAAATGGCCTAATACTGCTCCTATCACTTATGAACATGAATATCTCTCAATATTCTTGGCGAGGGGAAAATAATCAATTGCAGATTTGAAATTATTAGTTGAGCTGGTATCTCCCACTCTGGGTTCAAGTCCCAAATAACAACAATTTTACATGGTAATATATAAAGTAGTTTAATATAGTAAAATGTTGTAAGGCATTTCACTGTAATATTATCATCAAACAATTTGAGGTCAGCCACATAAAGGGGATATTGAAAAAGGTGCCCAAAATGTTTAGGAAAATAACTGCAGATGCTGGTACAAATCGAAGGTATCACAAAATGATGGAGTAACTCAGCAGGTCAGGCAGCATCTCAGGAGAGAAGGAATGATCACAAAATGCTGAATTTTGGAAAAGAGTCTGAAGAAGGGTCTTGACCCGAAACGTCACCCATTCCTTCTCTCCTGAGATGCTGCTTGACCTGCTGAGTTACTCCAGCATTTTGTGATGCCCAAAATGTTTGGTCATGGCACAAATGTCCATCATGGGAATACCAGAGCGCAGACTAGTGAAGGCGCGGTTGCTGATAGCAAAATGGCCGTAACGGGACACCTGTTTAGATCAGTTTTGACCTGAAACAATAACTCTGTTTCTGTCTCCATGGACACTACCTCACGTGCTGAGGGTTTCCAGCATTTTCCATCTATATTTTTGGAATTAGAAAGGCTGATGATCCCAGGTCATGAGCAGCTGAGGATGTCAACGTGCTGTAATGAGAGTGGGGATTATTGCACTGATCAGACTTCAATAAGAGTGAAGGCCTGCCTTCCTTGTCAGAATGAATGTGGTAACAGAAGAGATCAGTCAATGAAAGCCACGTGAGTAAAATGTATTTATTATTTTGATTGGTGAATCTCCTCTCATATACTGTACACTTTAAAGCAAAACTTGGTGGGGGAGGGGTCCCAGTGCACCCCTCTACATGCCTTTACTGGTAGACGAGCAATGACATTGTGAAATAGTACAAGAGTTGTACATACATTTCTGGACAGAGAACCATTATCCTCCTTTGTGTTGTACCTGGACCCTATTGAATCCATGTCATGCTATTTGAGATTCTTCCTGACTGTCCAACACTATTTGTCTGCTTGGAGGCTGCTCCCAACCGGTTCTTAACGAAAAAAGGAAAAGCTGAATATATAAGATGCCTTGACCCCTACCACCCCGACCCTGAATCACCCCAACCGTGTGGCATCTCAATCCTTCCTCCTCCAACAATCTGCAGGTTTTAATCGCCAAACTGTTTCACCTGCCCATAACCCTTGGTTTACCCCCAATGCCCATTTTTTGTTAATATTATTAAATATCGAAACGAAATTACTCTTTATTTCACTGCAGCAGCCCTGGTACACTGGGCCGAGGGGAATTGGGCATTGGCGAAGCTGGCTGCGAAAGCAGAATTGGCTGAAGCCCTGGTTTGGGTGATCCTATTATTAAACCGTTCCCTCTGTTCACGTAGACGGAGCAGACATCAGCTCCCAACCTGCTGCGTTGGCTGCTCGCTGTCCCTGCGCTCCGAGCCCTGCTCCAGGAGCTCCTCTTTCTTCACGGGAGCGCTGCCCTCCACCCCCACCGGCTTTGCCAGCGTCCTGTTCAGCCTCAAGTACCCCGGGGCTTCCCCAGACCGGCCCACGTCTCGGCTCTCTAGCTCCCCCTCCTCCTCCTCCTCCTCCGACCCCAGCGCCGGGATACCCCTGCCCTCGCCGTCCGAGGAGGAATTGGGGCTGACGCTGCCGGTGGGCGCGGGGACCAAACTCCGCAGGCGTTTGCCTTCGGGGAAGGCGTCGCTGCCGCCATCGAGCGCTTTCCTCTTGGGCTTGTGAGGCGAGGCGGTGGACAGCTTGAAGCGGGACAGGCTGCTGGCCAGTGGGCGGTGGAAGGCGGCCGGGTTGGCCATCCACTCGCGCAAGGCTTTCTGCAGCCTGCGGACGTGCAGAGGCTTGGAGGCCATGCCAACCAGGACCATGATTTCCAGGAACTCCTCTTCTCCCGCCTCGCACAGTTGCCTCACGTCGTCCCCTCCCTGCTGGATGAAGTTCTGGTAATAGGCCGTGAGGTTGGCCCTCTGCAGCAGGCAAAACAGCTGCAGTTCACCGAGCGTCCGCGGCAAAGACATGTCGCTGCCGGACCTAGGACCAAGCAACAGCAACGTGAAAACCTGATCATGCTCTCACGAAAAAATACTAATATTGCCGTTTATCAATCACATTAAATATACAGGCACCGGGCTATTAAACAACCTCCCTTAAGCTCTGAACTGCATAGACTATTAATGTTATTATTGTACTATTATTGTTGTTTTTATGTGTGCGTGTATATATATATATATATATAAGAAAATAACTGCAGATGCTGGTACAAATCAAAGGTATTTATTCACAAAATGCTGGAGTAACTCAGCAGGTCAGGCAGCATCTCAGGAGAGAAGGAATGGGTGACGTTTCGGGTCGAGACCCTTCTTCAGACTGATGTCAGGGGGGGCGGGACAAAGGAAGGATATAGGTGGAGACAGGAAGATAGAGAGATATGTATAGGTATATATATATATATATATACACATGTGTGCGTGTGTGAGAGTTTGCGCATATATACACACACACTGAACTTTTTTTCTCGTTCATTATATTGATAACAGTGTACTATTCTGTTGTGCTGCTGCAAGTAAGAATTTCATTGTTCTATCTGGGACATTTGACAATAAAACACTCTTGACTCTAATCGACTGCTTAATCCCCCTGTTAAAGCATGAATTTATATTACTCTTGGACATGAAGGAACTATACAGTGCACTCCATAATGTTTGGGACAAAGACTCATCATTTATTTATTTGCCTCTACTCCATAATTTGAGATTTGTAATAGAAAAAAATCACATGTGGTTAAAGTGCACATTGTCAGATTTTATTAAAGGCCATTTTTATACATTTTGGTTTCACCATGTAGAAATTACAGCAGTGTTTATACATAGTCCCCCCATTTTAGGGCACCATAATGTTTGGGACACAGCAATGTCATGTGAATGAAAGTAGTCATGTTTAGTATTTTGTTGCATATCTTTGCATGCAATGACTGCTTGAAGTCTGCAATTCATGGACATCACCAGTTAGTTGCTGGGTGTCTTCTCTGGTGATGTTCTGCCAGGCCTGTATTGCAGCCATCTTTAGCTTATGCTTGTTTTGGGGGCTAGTCCCCTTCAGTTTTCTCTTCAGCATATAAAAGGCATGCTCAATTGGGTTCAGATCAGGTGATTGACTTGGCCACTCAAGAACTGACCATTTTTTAGCTTTGAAAAACACCTCTGTTGCTTTATTAGTATGTTTGGGATCATTGTCTCGTTGTAGAATGAACCACCGGCCAATGAGTTTTGAGGCATTTGTTTGAACTTGAGCAGATAGGATGTGTCTATACACTTCAGAATTCATTATGTTACTACCATCAGCAGTTAGACAATAGACAATAGGTGCAGGAGTAGGCCATTCAGCCCTTCGAGCCAGCACCGCCATTCAATGCGATCATGGCTGATCACTCTCAATCAGTACCCCGTTCCTGCCTTCTCCCCATACCCCCTCACTCCGCTATCCTTAAGAGCTCTATCCAGCTCTCTCTTGAAAGCATCCAACAAACTGGCCTCCACTGCCTTCTGAGGCAGAGAATTCCACACCTTCACCACTCTCTGACTGAAAATGTTCCTCCTCATCTCCGTTCATCAAAAATGAAAATAAGTGAGCCAGTACCTTCAACAGCCATACATGCCCAGACCATAACACCCCCACCACCGTGTTTCACAGATGAGGTGGTATGCTTTGGATCTTGGGCAGTTCCTTCTCTCCTCCATACTTTGCTCTTGCCATCACTCTGAGATAAGTTAACCTTCGTCTCATCTGTCCACAAGACCTTTTTCCAGAATTGTGATTGCCCTTTTAAGTACTTCTTGGTAAACTGTAACCTGGCCATCCTATTTTTGTGGCTAACCACTGGTTTGCATCTTGCAGTGTAGCCTCTGTATTTCTGTTCATTAAGTCTTCTGCAGACAGTGGTCATTGACAAATTCACACCTGACTCCTGAAGAGTGTTTCTGATCTGTCGGACAAGTGTTTGGGGATTTTTCTTTATTATAGAGATAATTCTTCTGTCCTTAGCCTGCCAGTCCCTTTGCGATTAGTAAGCTCACCAGTGCTCTCTTTCTTCTCAATGATGTTCCAAACAGTTGATTTTGGTAAGCCTAAGGTTTGGCTGATGTCTCTAACAGTTTTATTCTTGTTTCTCAGTCTCATAATGGCTTCTTCGACTTTCATTGGCACAACTTTTGTCCTCATGTTAATAAACAGCAATAAAAGTTTCCAAAGGTGATGGAAAGACTAGGTGCTGAGAGCTCTCTCATACCTGCATTAACGAGGCATTTAAACACACCTGAGCAATCACAAACACCTGTGAAGCCATGTGTCAGCCATTATGGTGCCCTGAAATGGGGGGGAGGGGGGGAGACTATGTATAAACACAGCTGTAGTTTCTACATGGTGAAACCAAAATGTATAAAAATACCCTTTAATAAAATCTGACAATGCACTTTAACCACGTGTGATTTTTTTTCTATTACAAATCTCAAATTGTGGAGTGCAGAGGCAAATAAATAAATGATGGGTCTTTGTCCCAAACATTATGGAGGGCACCGTATGTCACAAAAGAACAGCCACCGCCATCTCACAGCGACACGATCACAGTATCAGAGTCATCCAGCACAGAAACAGACCATGCCGACCATCAATAACCCATCTTTACTGTGTAGGAAGGAACAGCAGATGCTGGTTGACACAAAAGATAGGCACAAAAAGCTGGAGTAACTCAACGGGACAGGCAGCATCTAGGGAAGGAATAAGTGACGTTTCGGTTCGAGACCCATCTGTACCACTCCAGTTTAACAGCATCTGGTCGGGACGCCTTGACGATTCAAATGCTGCTTCCGATGCTTCTTAAATGTCGGCTTAGTGCCTTTTATATACAGTTGGGAAAGATTACATGTAATCAGTTTATGTTATATACACTGCATAAAATTTAGATGTATCATACGGTGTATTTTATACAGTTTTTATACAGTATGTTGTGAAGTTTGCACACAGTGTATCTTGCACAGTGAATATACACAGTATATCATTAACAGTATATATTACACATTAATTGTGTGTTTAAAAACAGTATACATTCAAGTCAGTACTATATATGTTGCCGTGCACGTAAGCAGTAGAGACCATACTGTCTGAAGCAGTAGAGACCATACTGTCGACCCGAAACGTCACCCATTCTTTCTCTCCCGAGATGCTGCCTGACTTGCTGAGTTACTCCAGCATTTTGTGAATAAATACCATACTGGTCCATCTGTTAACATAAACAAGTACTGTACTCCAGCACTTTGTACCGACCCATGTTTTCCAGAGATGCTGCCTGACCCGCTGAGTTACTCCAGCAATCTGTGTCTTGCTTTTGCACCTGCAGTTCCCTGTGTCTGCTTCTCACCCCCAGTGTTTACAATTACCTTTCTACTCGAGGTGCTTGGCGGAAGCTGCCGGAACCCGTTGGCTGGTTGACTGCGAGGTCGCTGGAGTGTCCCAGGCTGAGCCGCTTCTTCCTCGCTGCTTCTCTTTGCTCTGGTGCGGTGTATGTATCTGCGTGTGTGTTATTTGAGAGGCAGCTGGATATTTCCGGCTCGATTCACGCCTCCACTGCGGGGGTGGGAGGTCGATCGCCGAATGACGCGTGTCCGTCCGTGGGTGGAAGCGGGGGCGGCGATCAACCCACGTCTCACCGAACAATCGCCTCCGCGTCCCGGGGAGACTGTCGATCAGAGGGCGGCAGGAGACAGCAGACCCAGAAAAGCCCAACCCGCACACTGCTCACATTTCATGAATCACTTTATCCTCGTGCTAAGACCACAAGCCCGGGAGTTGGCCATTGGGGGCCCCTTGAGCCCAAAGATCGACCAAAATGCGGGCAAATCGGATCAGCGTGGATAGGCACCACGGGTTCAGCATGGACGAAATGGGCCGAAGGGACACTAAAAGCTGGAGTAACTCAGCGGGTCAGGCAGCAGCTCTGGAGAAAGGGAATGGGTGACGTTTCGGGTCGAGACCCTTCTTCAGACGGAGAGTCATGGGAGAGGGAAACTAGAGATATAGATGGTGATGTAGAGAGAGATAGAACAAATGAATGAAAGATATGCAAAAAGGAAATGTGGAGCCCACAACGGTCCATTGTTGGCTGTGGGCTAGGTGATAACGAGTTATAGAGGCCAAAGGGCCTGTTTGTGTTCTGTGCATTTCTATGTTGCTTTCAGTTAGTTTCGTTTATTGTCACTTGTACCAAGGTACAGTCATCCATTCCGTCTCTCCTGAGATGCTGCCTGACCTGCTGAGTTACTCCAGCATTTTGTGAAATAAATACCTTCGATTTGTACCAGCATCTGCAGTTATTTTCTTACACTTAAGGAACAGTGAAAAGCTTTTGTGAGAAGTGAAAAGCTATCCTCCCCAAGGTAGAAAGACCAGACCTGCACACAGTGTGTCAGATGTGACTCCACCAGGGTCCAGCTTTACATTACAACCCTTGAAATAAGAGCCAACATTTCACCTGTCTTTGCTATTCCCCGCTTTGTGTTTCATGCACAAGGATTCCTAAATCCCTTTGTGTTGCAGCTTTCTGCCGTTTCTCTCCACTTAATGTTCTGTCCTCTTTCTCCCTTCAAATGTGAACTGCTTCACACGTTCCCACGTTATACGCACTTGCCAACTTGTTGCCCATTCACCTAACCTATTAATATTTCTCCGTAAACTGTATTGCTTTCACAGCTCGCTCTCCCACTCCGTGTTCAACTTGTTCAATAGAGATCGGTAGCCTTTTCGGTATTAAATTAATCAAGAAATATCAGTTTAGGCAATAAATAGACAAGCTATTGTGCAGCTGATGGGCACTCTCCCCGAGCGTATAATCTGCCCACCCACCCACTGAATCCCCTCCCACACCTCAGACATTCTCCTCATTGCAAATTCTCCCCACCCACTGAATACCCTCCCACAGCCGAGAAACTCTCCTCCTTTAAATACTTTCTCCACCCACTGAATCTCCTCCCTCACTCGAAACAACCTCGCCATTACAGACTCTAACCACCCACTGAATGCTCTCCCACGGCCACACAGTCTGCCCTATCGCAGGCTCTTTCCACCCACTGGATCAATGTGTACAGCCCATGGACACTCCTCTGGCTGCCTTCAGGGAGAGAGCTAGATAGAGCTCTTAAGGATAGCGGAGTCAGGGGGTATGGGGAGAAGGCAGGAACGGGGTACTGATTGAGAATGATCAGCCATGATCACATTGAATGGCGATGCTGGCTCAAAGGGTCAAATGGACTACTCCTGCACCTATTGTCTATTGACAGCTGTACTATGGGCTTTGATGGTAGACACAAGATGCTGGAGTAACTCAGCGGGTCAGGCAGCATCTCGGGAGAGAAGGAAAGGGTGACGTTTCGGGTCTGATGGTAGACACAAAATGCTGGAGTAACTCAGTGGGTCAGGCAGCATCTCGGGAGAGAAGGAATGGGTGACGTTTCGGGTTGAGACCTGAAACGTCACCCATTCCTTCTCTCCCGAGATGCTGCCTGACCTGCTGAGTTACTCCAGCATTTTGTGTACCTTCGATTTTAACCAGCATCTGCAGTTTTTTTCCTACACGTGGGCTTTGATTATTGGTATTGGCTCCAGAGGTCTTAAAGGCAGTTAAGTGATCTGGGCTGCTGCAGATACAATACGATACGCTAGAACTTTATTTATCCCAGGAGGGACATTAGCGTGCCAACAGTCATAAAACACAAGATATATAAAACATGAAATTAAAGTGACGAGTGGAAAGTCCAGGATTGGGGATGTACAAAGATTGGGGAGGGGGGGAGAGGGGAGTCAGTCTACCTCACGACAGAAGGGGGAGGAGTTGTACAGTTTGATAGCCACAGGGATGCGTTCTGAGCTGCATCTTGGTAGAACCAGTCTGTTGCTGAAGGTGCTCCTCAGGTTGACCAGTGTGTCAGGATGGGGTCTGTGAACATGAGGCCTCCTCCGGTCAATCAGAGGAGAGTTCAGAATCAGGAGTCAGTCTCCTGAACAGCCTCGATCCTCCAGTTTGTGCCAATTGTGTGGGTGGCCGTGCTGTAGAAACATGCAGGTGTTCATTGATCTGATGTGGGGAAAACGTTGACCCATTTTCTATTTGCGCTGCACACCCAGATCAAACCCATGGCCCTGCCATCTACAAGGCCAACACCAAGAATCGTACCCGACTTGAGCTGGTGATGGTAATGGTTGACATTATTGCTCAGGCAGAATGAGTTTAACGAACTGCACAAATGCAGTAAGGAGTAAACAAAATCCTGGAACACACGCCAACAGCACTGTGAGAGCACTTTCACCACAAACACCACCGTGATTCGTGTAAATTAGTCACCACCACCATCTCGAGAGCAATTAGGAATGGGCAATAAATGCTTAGCCTTGCCAGTGGCGCATACATTCCCCCAAAAAACGATTAAATAGAGAAATAAAATGTAAAACCAGGTTGGACACAAAATCCTGGAGTAACTCAGCAGGTCAGGCAACATCTCTGGAGAACATGCATAGGTGACGTTTCGGATTGAGACCCTTCTTCACAACTGACCCGAAACATCGCCTATCCATGTTCTCCAGAGATGCTGCCTGACCGACTGAGTTACTCCAGTACTTTGTGTCCTTTTGTGCATTAACCAGCATCTGCAGTTGTTTGTTTCTAGACTATAAAACCAGGTTGCTGGCTGCTGTCGCCTGGATGGCGCAAGGTGAAGATCTATCCAACAAAGTTGCTAGCCTGACGGGAAGCCATCTTGACATTGTGATGATTTTTTTCCATTCATGGCAAGTGGATACTGTTGACAAGGTCAGCAATTATCATAGGTCTGGAGTCACATTTGGACAAGGACAGTAAATTTCCTTCACTAAAAGGCATTACCACAATCCAACAGTTTGATAATCACTCTTACTAATACAGGTTTTGTTTAATTTTTTGAATGTACATTCTCTAGGTGCTATGGTAAAAATTCACGCAAAATCTCTGGAGTACAAGTTCAGGGAAATAACCACGATCCCATCACTCCCTTGTGTGTTTGTCAGCTCCTGTCCAGCCACTTGATCTGGCTCTGCTCCTTTGCCACCTTTTAAGTACCTGTATCCAGCTTTGGGAAATGGGGCCATCTCATATGACACAGGTTCATGAAGTGAAACATTTGAGTGAAAAGTTAAATACACAAGTGAACCGAGGCATTTGAGCTGGGGCTAATGTGGGCGTCAAGTGTAGGGGAGGAGATTTATTATGTTGCAAGTGTGAAACAGAACTGGCTGTCCGATTTGGTTCCACTTCATGGAAAAAAAATCTGCATGTAACAAAAACCCCCTATCACAGGAAGGAGCTGCAGGCATGATGTGGCTGAATCTGGCCGCCAAGACTTCTGCTTTTCCAGCCAGAGCACAAATATGGTGAGAAGAAACAGGAAATAAATGAAGGGTGCTTTAGATAGTCAAGTCAAGTCAAATTTATTTGTCACATACACATACACGATGTGCAGTGAAATGAAAGTGGCAATGCCTGCAGATTGTGCACAAAAAAGAATTACAGTTACAGCATATAAATAAAGTTAATAAGTTACTATATACTATATATAGTATATATACTAAAATTTAGTCTCTGGGGTTATAAAAGTTGACAGTCCTGATGGCCTGTGGGAAGAAACTCCGTCTCATCCTCTCCGTTTTCACAGCGTGACAGCGGGGGCGTTTGCCTGACCGTAGCATCTGGAACAGTCCGTTACTGGGGTGGCAGGGGTCCCTTATGATCTTGTTTGCTCTGGATCTGCACCTCCTGATGTATAGGTCCTGCAGGGGGACGAGTGTAGTTCCCATGGTGCGTTCTGCTGAACGCACTACTCTCTGCAGGGCCATCCTGTCCTGGGCAGAGCTGTTCCCAAACCAGACTGTAATCTTGCCGGACAGGATACTCTCTACAGCCCCAGAGCAGAAGCAATGAAGGATCCTCCGAGACACTCTGAATTTCCTCAGTTGTCTAAGGTGGTAAAGGCGCTGCTTTGCCTTACCCACCAGTGCAGCAATGTGCGTTGCCCACATCAGATCCTCTGTGATGCGGACTCCCAAGTATTTAAAACTGCTCACCCTATCCACAGTAGACCCATTTATCTCCAGTGGCGTGTACGTCCTTGGATGTTTAGCCCTTCTGAAGTCCACAATCAGCTCCTTCGTTTTAGTGACATTCAAGAGGAGGCTATTGTCCTGACACCAGAGTGCCAGATCAGCCACCTCCTCCCGGTAGGCCTTCTCATCGTTGTTGGAGATCCGGCCCACCACCACAGTGTCATCAGCAAACTTGATGATGGAGTTTGAGCTGAACCTGGCCCCACAGTCATGTGTGTACAGGGAGTACAGTAGGGGGCTAAGGACGCAACCCTGGGGGGATCCTATGTTCAGGGTGAGGGACCTAGATGTGTGTTCCCCCATCCTGACCACTTGGGGCCTGGCGGTGAGAAAGTCCAGGACCCAGGCACACAGAGGGGTGCTAAGCCCCAGTTCCAGCAGCTTCTCAACCAGTCTGCTGGGGACTATTGTGTTGAATGCTGAACTAAAGTCAATGAACAGCATCCTCACATAGCCCCCCTGGTTGTCCAGATGAGAGAGAGCGGTGTGTAGAACCTGGGAGACCGCATCATCCGTGGACCTGTTCGGACGGTATGCGAACTGTAGTGGGTCCATGTTGCGAGGAAGGAGGGCACAGATGTGCTTCTTGACTAGCCTCTCAAAGCATTTCATGACAACCGAGGTGAGGGCCACCGGTCGGTAGTCATTTAAACACGCTGGTGAGGCATTCTTTGGCACCGGTACAATGATGGATCTTTTGAAGCATGCAGGGACCACGGACTTGGCCAAGGAGAGGTTGAATATTGTGGTGAGCACTGGAGCAAGCTGAGTAGCACAAGACTTTAGCACTCGCCCAGATATACCATCTGGGCCTCCAGCTTTCCTCGTGTTCACACGCGTCAGAGCCCACCTCACCTCATGCTCGGACACCGAGAATCTGTGTACATCCCCGGTGGTGGATCCCCCTCCAGCCTCGCTAACCAGCGCCCCTTCGGTGCTGTTTTTAGACGGCGAGATGGTGGTGTTACCCGTCTCAAACCGTGCATAAAAAGAGTTCAGGTCATCAGCTAAGGAGGAGCCGGCACTTCCGGTTGAGGGGGTGCTGGACCTGTAGCTAGTTATTGTCCGTAGCCCCTGCCAAAGGCGCCTGGTGTCCTGCTGCTCCATCTGTGACTCCATCTTGTCCCGGTACCTCCTTTTTGCATCCTTCACTGCCTTCTGCAGTCGGTAGGACTCTCCCTTGTAGTCGTCCATGTTGCCTGATGCCAGGCCAGAGTTGTAAGCAGCGGTGCGAGCATTCAAGGCCACGCGAATAGACCTGTCCACCCAGGGTTTTTGGTTAGGGAAGATACTGACCCTTACCGTGGGGATGATGGTATCGGCTATTGTGGCAATGAAGTCCGTAACCGCTTCCGCAAACTCATTTACGTCTCTGGAACTTGCTTGGAACATGTTCCAGTCGACTTCGCTCAGTGCATCTTGCAGCATGGCCTCTGAATGGTCAGCCCACCACTTTACGTCCCTCGTCACTGCCGTTTCCCGCACTATCCGTTGTTTATACTCCGGCAGCAGGAAAATGGCAGCGTGGTCAGATTTTCCAAAAGGAGGGAGAGAAACGGCCTTGTAGTCTTTCCTGAATGGCGTGTAGCAGTGGTCCAAAGTTCTTTCCCCCCTGGTGACACACGTGATGTGTTGGTAGAAGTTGGGCATAACCTTTTTGAGATTTCCCCTATTGAAATCTCCAGCCACCACCACAGCCGCATCAGGGTTCTTGTTTTGGTGTCGACACAACACATCGTGTAGGGTCGACAGTGCCACGTCGGTGTCCGCATGCGGTGGGATATAGACGGCTGTGATGATCACCGAGCTGAACTCCCGGGGTAGGTAGAATGGTCGGCATTGGATAGTCAGATGCTCCAGGTCCGGTGAGCAGGAACGAGAAAGCGTCTTAATATTTCCAGGATTGCACCGTGCATAAGGTTGGGATGTAGCTGTGCATTGTCCCATTTTCTTGTAACCTTATTTTTTGTTTGGTATTTTTACCTCATGGGGCACAGGGAGTACTTTTACCACAGGAGCCCAGGAGTATTGGCACACTGATGCAATACTCTTAATTTTCTGTGATCACTCTCCAACCCCCACCTCCTTCACTCAGCACCTCCTCAATTCAGTGTGCCTCAGATCAAGAACGGAGCCAAACAGAACTGGGCTTACTTCAACATATGATTCCCACACTTTTCACATGGAATAAACAAGATTCCATGCAATAACCACACAACCATCAAACAACAGCAGGAGACTTTTATCTCCATGTTAATGACCCAGTCTACATATTCTCCACCATTAGGAGTTATACAACACAAAACAGGCCCTTTGGCCCACTATGCCTAGCCCCACCATATTGCTTATTTTTCAATAGGAATAGATTGGGTAGATGCACAGAGTCTCTTGCCCAGAGTAGATGAAACGAGAACCAGAAGACAAGTTTAAGGTGAAGGGGAAAAGATTTAATAGGAATCTGAGGGGTAACTTTTTCACACGGAGGGTGGTGGGGGCATGGAACGAGCTGCCAGAGGAGGTAGTTGAGGCTGGAACTATCCCAACGTTTAAGAACCAGTTAGACAGGTACATGGATACGGCAGGTTTGGGGGGATATGGACCAAGCGCAGGCAGGTGGGACTAGTGTAACTGGGGCATGTTGGTCAATGTGGGCGAGTAGGGCTGAAGGGCCTGTTTCCACACTGTATCGCCACCTAATTCCTTTTTCAAAACCTCTGCGTCAACAATGGTTTATGATTGAGAATTCCACATCCTAGAATGTATTTGTAACTTCTATCTACATAGTGTGGTTATGTTAATAAATGCCACCTTGTTACTGCCTTGACAACCAATCTATGACTCCTTACCTCTTCTTCAACCTTCCTAACCTTGATGAACTCAAATTAGGCCATCATTAAACTAGCTTCATCTTTTTTTAAAACACCTACATTCTCAAGTCTTTCTTATACCTATAGCCAGAGCAGTTTATCTTGTTAACATCCTAGGGTACGGTATAGCTCTTTATTTTTCTTTACCTTTTTAAGGCTCCTGTCCCTCGGGCCGCTCCTGTCCCTCGGCCGCTCGGCCCCTCAGGCCGCTCCTGTCCCTCGGGCCGCCTGCACCCAGACTCGCAGCGGAAGGCCCGCCCTCGCCCTGCGCCCATTGGTTGATCTGGCATTGGGCCGTTGAGCGGCGCGGGCTGATTGGCGGCGCGGGCTGTCAGTCGGCGGAGAGGCGGGTGATGGGCCGCGGCTGCACGCTGGGCCCCGGGCCGCTGATGGCGGGACGGATGAATTCTCTCGGCGTTATGCCGCTGAAAGGCCGATTCGCCTTAATAGTTTGGGCGGCTTTTTCGTTTTCAATCGCGCACTTTTGTACGGCAGGTACGGACAGGGCGAGGTTGCGTGATGTCAATGTGGCGGGCGCTCGGGCCTCTTTATCTTCCCTCTTTGCCCCGGGCGCTGACTGCGTGCAGTGCGAGGCTGATGGTGGCCTCCCCTGCACCGGCCATTCGGTCGCGTGGGGAGAGGCGTCCTTGGCAAACTTTGCCCACATTAGAAGACAGACACAAAGTGCTGGAGTAACTCAGCGGGCCAGGCAACATCTCAGGAGAGAAGGAGTAGGTTTAGACCTTTCTTCAGACGGAGAGTCGGGGGAGAGGGAGACACCGAGATAAGGATGGGTAAGGCGTGAAATCGACAGATCAAAGCAGACGTTTCAATAGACAATAGGTGCAGGAGGAGGCCATTCTCATCTCAGTTCTAAATGGCCGACCCCTTATTCTTAAACTGTGGCCCCTTGTTCTGGACTCCCCCAACATTGGGAACAGTGTAGGTTCGGACAGTGTAGGTCCGGAGGCCCCGGAGCCGCCTAACGGAGGTTGTGTAGCAACCTGCCTCCCGGCCCGGGCTGCCGCCATTGGTGGAGCGGGAGCACGTGGCCGCTGGCTGGGTGAGGTCGCGCGGGGCGGTGACGTCACCTTGTCCCGTATTTGGGAGTGAAAAAGTTGGCACCCCTAGTCGCAATGCTCTTGTGTAGGCATCTGACCACCAAGAAAGGCAGATCTACTTTTCAGAAATAGCCATCAAGATGATCGGTCGGTGAGTAATTTGATAATATATGTCTTGTTGAATCAGTAACAGAAGGAAATGGAAGAATTGTCGACATTAAAGAAGGCAAAATCCAGTGCTCCAATGAACTGAAGCACTTTTGCTTTAAGAATACAATGTATCCTGGTTGGAGAGAGATTTGGACACGGATTCAGGTAGGAGCCCTTCCAGGCCAACACTCTTGCTGACAATATGCCTTTCAATTGGATATATCTACCAATCTACTCTTGTCTCTTTGTCTTTCATTTCTGATTTTACTTCTCCGTGCAACCTGTATTCAAATCTAGTTCATCCATGTGAAGCTGATGTTTGTTATGTGCCTTTTTTTTTACATGATGAAAATAATTTCACAACAAGCATTTATGATCTGGGTGCATTGCCTGGCATTGTAGTGAGAGCATATTCAATAGTATAATTCAAAAGAGTTCTAAGTACTTGAAAAGGATTTGGGATGAGGGCGATATAGTGATGCAGCTCCAGCGATCCAGGTTCCATCCTGACCTCGGGTACTGTCTGTGTGGAGTTTGCACGTTCTCCCTGTGTCACGTGGGTTTCCTCCGGGTGCTCCGGTTTCCTCCCACATCCCAAAGACGTGTGGGTTTGCAGGTTAATTGGCCTCTGTAAAATTGCCCCGAGTGGGTAGGGAGTGGATGGGAAAGTGGGATAATGTAGAACTAGTGTGAACGGATGAACGATGGTTGGAGTGGACCAAAGGGCCTGTTTCCAAGCTGTACTTTTAAACTTGAAAACTGGGGAGAGTGTTGCAAGGGGAATGGTTGGATCGCTCTTGTATAAAGTCAGCTCTGACTCCACAGGCTGAATGGCCTCCTTTGTCCATGACTGTTGTGATTTTATGAGTTTTGCCACCTAGTAGATAGAGGTGGAGAATGATAGGGCAGCTGATTGGGACGTGCCTGAGAGGAGAATGTGTTTAAAGTTCATGGGAAGGCAGAGGATGGCGAGAGGTAGCGTGAGAAAGTCAGTTTAAAACTTGCTTCCTTCATGATTTCACGTCTGCTGCCCTCTGAAGGAGGTCGGTTTAAGTGCCAAGGGCAGCTGAGAGCACCTGGACTTGCTCGGAGGACATGCTGATCAACACGTATCCTGAGTTTGAGCTTTGAATCCTGGCTTCTTGATCAACACATCCTGTTGTTTTTTTGAAACACCTTTTTCAACCTTCACTGTACTGCATTCTTTGAAACTTGTGTGACTTTTTTTGTTTTGGGTTCAAAAGTCATGGTAAATTGAGAATTGACAAAGGGTTGCTCAAGTAAAATGGCTCAAACACTTAACAATTCTAAGCAGTGCAATAAAGCAGAATGCTTCATATAAAACTTAGCCTATGTCTATAGTGTCCTGATGCAAAGTTTGTGTCAATAATAACACGTAATGATGAATTGTTCTTTATCGGCACATTGGAGTAACGTACAATCCTGATTGACATTAATTTTGTAAATTATTACTGCCAATTCTCTTCTAATTTTTGCTTCTCAGATCCGAGTGAACAGCTCTGAGAAATTTAAAATCAAGCAAGTCGACGATGAAATGGAGATGGAAGATGCAGGGGTGTGGAGTTGGATCATGGATTCAGCAACATCGATGCTGAAGGAGAAAGTGAATGAAACTTACCTTAATGTTGATTTGTTCAGCAACAAAACTTGCTTCAAGGTGGAACCAAGCAGTAAAGTGGATTATGACGTCCTATTAACACGCCGTGAGTATTTCGTAATCAACTTTGTTCCTTATACTTCATGGCATCTTGTTTTGCAGTGCCATGATGCTGGTCTAAATTCATATTGTTTTGTTGCTGCCTCCTTGTCTTAAGTCTGCTGTTTGTCACTTTTCAGACAATTTCCCCAATGCCCATTTCCTCAGTAAGTGTTTTGCCAATTGGTTTTATAAGTTGGCAGAGCTTCCTATGGACAGCACCATATTTTCACTTATTTTGAGGTTTTCATAGCTAAGACGTGAGTGTTTTCCTACACTCACAGTTTACTGGGGAGTATAGAGATGGCATTTTGAAGAGCGGGGGGCGCGCCGGGCAAAAATCTTGCTTTTATGAACGGACAGGTAATGGAGGGATATGGACCTTGAGCAGGCAGCTGGAATTGGTTTAAATTAGTGTCATGGTCGGCACAGACATTGAAGGCCAAAGGGCCTGTTCCTGCGCTATACTCTGTTCTAAGTTTGGTTCCAGAGTATTTATAGAAATGAGTCAGAAAGACATTTTTTTTTAAAGTAAGCATTGCAGGTAGGTATAATTCTTACAGGGTGCAGATGTACCCTGATGTATCACCCATTTCCTGCTGAATTGAACAGAAGTATCACCATAGATGGCACACACACTCGTTCCTTTTCCAAGTGGTCATTTTCACGTATCTAGGTAAAGTGTTTTACTCTGAAGGCTAATCTTAATATCCCTGTGGATGTACTTTTTATTTGTAATCTTTTAAAACAGTTTTTAGAGGTTGAAACATTCTAGTTCGGCACTCTTGAGACATGACTGGGGCTGGATCACAGAAATTACCCTGAGAACCCCCTACATAGACATAAGCCTAACCACTAGGCTTGCTATTTCACCCGGAATATTTATTGCAATGTCATTACAATGTAAAATAAAACTTTAATGAATGCTGCCAGAAATAGCTTTTATTTTATGAAATATAATAAGAAGCTTACAGTTGAGACTCTGTACTGCACGTTCATGCTGTTGAAATATCTATATACTAAAACTCTCGTTTGTTATCTTGTTTGTGACTGAACTTCAGCCAAAACGGTACACGATAACGCAACAATTTTAGGCCCACCTTACTCACCGTTGTCACTTTAGTGATAATGCAAGTAATTTTATTGAAATCGGTCTTACATTTTTAAACTTATTCACATTTTAAAGTTTAAAAGGACGTGAGGGGGAGGGGAGGGGGGAGTGGCGGAGAAGGGAGAGGGGAGGGTGGGTTGAGGAGAGAGGGGAGGTGGGGGTTGAGGAGAGAGGGGAGGGGGGCGAGGACAGGGTGCTGCACCAATGCAGGAGAGGTTTGGGCCCAACGGGTCCACTTTGTCTAGTGTATAATAAAGCTTAAAACAGAAAATATCAGCCACAAATGTAAACAATCTTGGCAGTTCAGTGCTACACCTGCCTGGTGGCTTCTCCACAAAGCAGTGGCACCAGATTCAAAACGTGCCACAGGAGTTGCCAGACCAGAAGGTTTCAACCTGTATCTCTTTCTGGCTGAGTTAGTCTCTTAAACCTATTGAACTGTTGAATCTATTGAAGTCACAAGACATTGGGCCTTTATGGCCAAGTTAAGACTAACATTTTTTATAAACTTCAGCCTTGAGTATAGGATGACACCTAAAACGTGGTGACTCAGTGTGGTCCACCATCTTGCACTCTTGTACAGTATAATTGTGCATAATGTATAGTAGGATTGTCGCTGAATGGTATGCAAAAACAAAATTCACTGTACTTGGGTACAAGTGACAAAGTACCATTGAACGTTTTGAGTCTACCTTTGGCTAAGTTGTGCATCTGTCTCATCTTGATCTATTCTTTTGTAGGTTTCGATCCACAGCTGATCCTTATCTTCACTTTGGGGCTGCTGCTGTTTTTCTACGCTGAAAGCTTAAGCAGGTAAGCAGTGAAGTAAGAAACAGAATAATGCCCCAGCTAAACTGAGACACACTGGATGAAAGGCACGTCAGCCAATGTTAGACGCAAAAAGCTGGAGTAACTCAGCGGGACAGGCAGCATCTCTGGAGAGAAGGGATGGGTGATGTTTCGGGTCGAGACCCTTCTTCAGACTAGAAAAGGGTCTCAACCCAAAACATCACCCATTCCTACTCTCCAGAGATGCTGCCTGTCCTGCTGAGTTACTCCAGCTTTTTGTGTTTACCTTTGGTGTAAACCAGCATCTGCAGTTCCTTTTTACACATTACATCAGCCAATGTTTTCAGAATACAGACTCATTAATGTTTTGGGCAAAACCTTCAGGGAAAATAATACTTGTTTACCGTTCTCTTGTATTGATTATAAAAATGTCTTGGGTATCTCAAAAACCTTGGCATATCCAGGGTTTCCAACTTTACTAGTGCCAACTCAATCACTACCTCATTTCTTTAGACAGTTGTATTATCTTGCCTACTTCAAAATGCCTGCATTCATGGTCTGCTGGAAAATGATTGCCCTGCTCACTCACTCTTCCACCTACCTCGACATAACTGCTGTACTGGCTCAGTGTCTCCCTGTCTCTGTCTTCAGCCTTTTTGCTCACTGAGTCTTTGTTTTCACCAAGTCAACATGTATCTTCTGTATTTATTCACAAAATGCTGGAGTAACTCAGCAGGTCAGGCAGCATCTCAGGAGAGAAGGAATGGGTGACGTTTCGGGTTGAGACCCTTCTTCAGTCTGAAGAAGGGTCTCGACCCGAAACGTCACCCATTCCTTCTCTCCTGAGATGCTGCCTGACCTGCTGAGTTACTCCAGCATTTTGTGAATAAAACCTTTGATTTGTACCAGCATCTGCAGTTATTTTCTTATATGTATCTTCTGTATAATACCTATTTTTCAATCTCTAAACCTAAAGGCCATGGGGCGAGGCATATCTTGTGGGTGGTCAGTCTGGAGCAGAACAATTAAAAGTTGTTCAAAAAAACACCAGCAAAACAGGTGGGGGTCATTTAAAAGCCGCCCAGAATCATGGAGCAAAGGCACTTTGGAAAAGGGTTCATTTATAACCAGTGCAACAAAGTGCGTAGGAAATGTAGTGCATTTAAAAGCGGCACAGGAACCTGGCAGCAAAGAACGTCAGAAAGTGAAGTGCGTTTAAAACCAGTGCAGGCATCAAACAGCAGCAACGCGGCAAAGCATGTTGGAAAACGTGCACTTAACAGCAGCGCAAGAAGCGGCAGCAGTGGTGGTGCAAGCAAAGTATGTCATAAAGCAATGCATTTAAAAGCAATGCAAGAATTGGGCAGGAACAATACCGCAAAGCATGTCGCAAAATGTAATACATTTTAAAGCAATGCAAGTATCGACAAGCAGCAATGCAGGGAAGCGTCATTCAAAAGCAGCGCAAGAATCGCACGGCAAAGCACATTGGAAAATAAGTCAATTAAAAGCAGTGCATGACTGACGCTGCAGCAAAATGTAGTGCATTTAAAAGTAGCGTGGAAATCGAGCAGCAGCAGGGCACGTTGGATAGCATACTGCATTTAAAATCAGTGCCAGGGACATGCAATAACACAATCAAAACTGGACCCAGGAAAATGTTGGTGACGCTGGCAACAAACCCCAGGGAGGAGCAGCACAACACTGGGTACTAAGGTAAGCATTTCATCTCTTATAACCTTTTCTAAACTAGTAAAAATGCCACTTTTTCTGAAAAGGCAGACCATTTTTAAATGTTGTGATTTTTAAATTTGAGCTGGAGCTCTGCCATGAATTGTGTTGGTCGTTCATCTTTGTAGTGTTGGGGGAGATTGTGTTCATGTGCTGGTATTGCTTTTTAAAATATATATTTCACGATGTATCAGAAGTATTTGAGATTTTTTTCTCTTTTTAGGAGCCAGCTTTTCTTCTATACGTCAGGTATGAGCTTGGGTATATTGGCTTCAGCTGTTGTTGTCATCTTCATCCTGGCTCGGTTACTACCCAAGGTAAGTTGGAGAATGTCTTTGCCCAGGGTTAGAAAAATGAACTGACATCTGTTTCTGTCCTGCTTTGTGAGCAGGTCCTCGTACTCTGGTTGAATTTGCTCGCACTTGGGGTGATTAATATCCGGAGTGGTCAACTGAAAGCTTCTTTCCAAGATGAAAGTTGCTTTTAAAGTGTTCCATTCTCCAAAATGGAGTCATGTCTGCACCAGTGTGCATTTTACTCGTCAAAAGCAATTGTGCTTGGACTGTGATTGGAAAGTTGATGCTGAATTGGGATGGCTTCTTTACCGTGAAAATCAGCTCACTGGAAGATGTGATCCAAACTAGACAATCCTAATAGAAGGAGAGCTTATCTGCAAGGGTTGAATTTGAACCCAGGTCAAGTCAAGTTTATTTGTCACATACACATAAATGTGCAGTGAAATGAAAGATTACCCGCAGTCCAACAACAAGAGCAATAAAAATAAGCAATAACACACACAATCAAACAAAAAGAAACAGAAAGAAACATCCATCACAGTGAGTCTCCTCCAGTCACCTCCTCACTGTGATGGAAGGCCAGAATGTCTTTTCTCTTCCCTGCCGTCTTCTCCCGCGGTCAGGCTGTTGTAGTTGCCACGTTCCAGGCCGCGCCGGACGGTGAAAGATCCGCAGCGGGCCGACCCAAGCCCCGCGATCCGGGGCGGGCAAAGACGCCGCCGCTGCCGGAGCTCCCGATGTCGGCCCCCACCCAGGGGGCTGCGAGCTTCCAACGTCCACGCGGCCGGAGCCTCCACAGGCGAGTCCCAGTTGGAGGCCGCCAGCTCCAGGTGCATGGCCGGTGGTAGGCCGCAGCGGGAACGGAGACACCACCCAGAAACAAAAGGTCGCGTCTCCGTTCAGAAGAGACAATTTTACATTTACAGTTCCCGCCGCCACCAGCCCCCCCCCCATAGTACACAACCCAAAAAAACTACATCATATTTACATTAGAATCAAAACAAAAAAACAACATAAAACACAAAGACAGGCGGACTGCAGGTACGCCGCAGCTGCTAGGGCAGCGCAGTTGAAACTGCCATGGACCTGCTTTGGGTAAAAATCAAAATTCGCGCTGTCCGAAAGTTGGGTCAAAAGTGGGCGATTTTCTGTATCAGAACAGTTCTTTAGCAGTTCCAAGATCCTCTATGCATGTAAACATAGAACATCAAAACAAAATGCTAATATTCTCCTTTCTTTCCATTTTAGAGAAGTTCTCTCTATTTGTTGGTGGCAGGCGGCTGGTCTGTGTCTCTGTATTTGATCCAAGTGACCTTAAGGAATTTGCAGTTTCTCTTAAAAGAATACTGGCAGTATGTTTTAGGTGAGAACGTTCGTAGTGTTTAATTTAAGGCACATTGAGTATTTTTCTGAAAATGTTCGTCTGAGTGATACCCAGCATGTATTGTTAAATATTTACGCTCTGGGGTTTTGTGACTAAATTTGTACTATTGAACTAATGAGATTAAAGTCTCATTAAAGTACTGCTGTTTGAAACTAATAGTGAAATATTCACAATCAAAAATGAAGGTTCTGCTTTGGATATACATCCTATTTTGCATCATTGCCCGTCTAATTTAAAAATCTATATCTCTTGTGAAACCAGGTGGCACATCCGAGACCAAGTCTTGCACAATAGTTTTATGATCTTAGGCACCACCTGAACATTTATTCCTCCTGACTTCTCCTTAAAGCTTCTAATATTTGTTAGAGCATGATTTTAAAAAGGACACCAGCAACCACCCTCATATCTTTTCCAAGGGATTGTTCATTGGGATTTTGGAGAGAGGCTTTGTTTTTAGGCCTTTTTTTTTCTATTTGGCTGTGGGGAACTGGACCAAATCACAGAGGAGAGCAGAGACAGAGAAGTGGTAAAAGAGGGCACGTTTTCATACACTTGTCATACCTCAACTCGTTGGCTGCCATCTACCTATGTATTTGCCATCATCTGGCCAAGTCTGTTTGAGAGAGCATGGGTGATCATTGCTTTATATTTCTCTCCCCTTTCTTGATCTATGTGACGTCTTTATTCTTCTACCTGCCCCTACTTTATTACAAGTAGCGTGGCCATGTCTTTCTACTCTGCCTCTTGCCACTCCTAGTTATATAGTACTCTGCAGCTCAAGTCACATAGGGTTATGCTGTTCATATTATCCAGGAGTCAAGTGTGGTATGGTTATTTTAAGTTTCAGGAAGTGTCCCAACCCAAAACGTCGTCTATCCATGTCCTCCCAGATGCCGCCTAATCTGCTGAGTTACTCGAACACATTGCGTTTGTTTTTGTAAGCCAGCATCTGTAGTTCCTAGTGTATCCAAGATTGTTTTTCTCATCTGCTGTTAATGTTTCAGGCTATGTGGCAGTTTCTGGCTTCATCAGCTTTGCTGTGTGTTACAAGTATGGGCCCCCTGAGGAGGAGAGAAGTATCAATCTGCTGAACTGGAGCCTGCAACTCTTTGGACTGTTCCTGATGTACTCCGGGATTCAAGTACGACAAGTGGCCCTGGCCCTCCTCATTGTGGCTTTCTGCATCAAGAACATCGAACTGCCCTTTCAATGGTCTTACACTGTATACAGGTAAGTGTTATGAAGTCATTTAGAATGGAAACAGGTGGTTATCCCACAGAATTCTTGCTGACCATCAAGCACCCATTTACACTCATCCCATTTAACCTCCCCACATCACAAAGTGTCGTGGCCAATTAACCCACCAACCTACTTGGTCTTCCGGATGTGAGAGGAAACCAGAGCATCTGGAGAAAACGCATGCTGTCACACGCGAAACGTGCAAACTCTGCACAGTTAATGACGGAGGTCAGGTTTGAAGCTGGGTCACTGGAACCGAGAGACAGCAGCTCTACCACTGGCAAGAATCTCTCCTCAATACCGACTTCCAATGCATCTGGTGGAATGTGAAGAAAAGAGTGCATTTATTTTTTCAACTCCATTGTTAATCCATTGGCATTATAGGTACTGACTGGAGCAGTTGCTTTTAGTATGAAACTAAGGCATAAGTTGTACTCTGTATCACCTTGCAACTACAACACCCTGCTTGCTTTGCTGATCATGCAGCATTGTGAAGGACAATTAATGTTCAACACACCTCATGTGCACCATCTAGTGGGAGTTTGTAGATTGGCGGAGACCAAGAAACTCTTAACTCTCAGCTCTTCAGATCATGTCGTGGCACCTAAAATATAAAGTCCATAAGGACCCAAGTTATACAAGTCCCTTTTTATGACTGCAGATCAGATTTTCTTTTTGGTTTCATGTTTACTCCTGAAATAAGGTTTGGTATGGGAAAGGAAAGAGTTCAGAAAGTTTTGACAATTGCCATGAGTTGATTCCTTGGGACCAGGCAGAAAGAGGGATTTTTAAAAAGCCAAGATTTCTCTCCAATATATCCCAGTGACCTTTTCATAATTTTCTAAATACTCTAATTTTAGGAAAGTTTTCAAACTAAGAAACAAGCCTGTGCCCCGAAGGCTTATAACTGAGGAAGAATTTCAAAAGCAAGGAGAAATAGAAACCCAAAAAGCTTTGGTGGAACTGCGAATGCACTGCAGCAGCCCTGAGTTCCATCCGTGGAAAGTAGTGTCCAGACTTTCAACACCAAAGAGGTAATGCTCCTGTGCCATTTAAATCCTCTTGCGCATGTGCTATCTTCCTCCGTCCTGAAATAAATGGACAACAGCCTGTTCCCAGGTGTTTGCCAACACTGCCCTCATGCCGGCAGTTAGGAGATGTGCAAGAACATTTATTTTTGTTTTGACTTTGAATAAAGAAGCAGCAGACCTTGGTTTCTAACCGGCAGTCCAGGCAGATAACTGGGTGCATGGAGAAATGGCAGGTAGTAAATGTACCTCTTTGTTCTGTAGCTTAGTTCTTGCTATTGAGGGCGTGCAGCGTAGGTTTACTAGGTTAATTCCCGGAATGGCGGGACTATCATATGTTGAAAGACTGGAGCGACTAGGCTTGTATACACTGGAATTTAGAAGGATGAGAGGAGAGCTTATCGAAACGTATAAGATTATTAAGGGGTTGGACACGTTAGAGGCAGGAAACATGTTCCCAATGTTGGGGGAGTCCAGAACAAGGGGCCACAGTTTAAGAATAAGGGGTAGGCCATTTAGAACTGAGATGAGGAAAAACTTTTTCAGTCAGAGAGTTGAGAATCTGTGGAATTCTCTGCCTCAGAAGGCAGTGAAGGCCAATTCTCTGAATGCATTCAAGAGAGAGCTGGATAGAGCTCTTAAGGATAGCGGAGTCAGGGGGTATGGGGAGAAGGCAGGAACGGGGTACTGATTGAGAATGATCAGCCATGATCACATTGAATGGCGGTGCTGGCTCGAAGGGCCGAATGGCCTCCTCCTACACCTATTGTCTATTGTCTATTAGCATTATAAGGCCTCATTATATTGTGTGACAGCCATGCATCCAGCTCCTAATTAAAACTAAGTCTAAAAGAAGCAATGGGAAAAGGTGATGTGATCCACTGAGCCTTTCGCTTTCTGGGGGATGAGGACAAAGCAGTAGATAGTTTAAATATTTTTCCCTTGGTGCGGGGGTCTAAAACAAGGGAATAGGTATGATGTAAGGAGTAGAAGGTTTAGAGGGAGTGAGGGTGGTATAATCTGGAGCGCACTACCCAAGGAGGTGGAGGTAGAAAAGCGTGTTTAAGAAACATCTAGGCAAGCATTTGAATTTCGGAGGCATGGAAGGCCACAGGCCAAATGTGGGGAAATGGCATTACTATAGATGTGCAATAGACGGCATGGGTGTGATGGGCAGAACGGCCTGCTTTTGTGCTGAGCGATTCGACTCTGAGACCATCTGAGAATTTGATCAACTTCCCTCAATTTGCTCATCTTCCTCATCGAAGTGAATTACCTGAGACTGTCCAAAGTTTAGCACTGAACAAGCATCCAACCTATTGTTCGAGGCCACTGCTTGCAATCTTCAGTACCTCCCTGGTGTAAACATCGTGCTTCATGTGGGAAGGTGCGATATATTGTTTGCATCTCTCAGAATTTCACTGCATAGACTGAAGTTTGAAGTTTCCCAATCAGAATGTCAGGGAAGCCAGATTTTCCAGGGGGAAAAAAATACACTTCAATATTCCTTGGGTGTAGTGATTGCCAGGATGAAGGACTATATTGGCAACTTAGGGTATTTATCACATGCAGCGGATTTAAATGGCTTATATACTGGAATAAAATCAAGAATGCGGTGGCTGAGGTGTGTCAACTACTTTCTCCAATTTCTCCTTACGTCAACAGACGAGGTGATCTGTTTCCAGGTGAATGTGAATGCAGCTTTTGAAGCTGTCCTTTGAGGTGGGTGAGAGTGGTCATTGAGACTTGCTTTATTTTTTCTATTTTTCTTTCTCTCTCTAGCCCTCAAATAGAGGAAGTATCTTGCCTCTGCACATTGAATCAGGAGCTCGGTGTATGGGGTGAATTCACCAGCTTGCATTCTGTCACTCGTGGTGTTGCATGCATGGTGAAACACTTTAAAAAAAATGTTTTTGTATTTTGACTGCCCGGTTCCACAATCATGAATTCCCATCTTTGAAGCATGAATCTAAATGCAGTAAAGACTCCTCTCTCCTTGAACATAGACCTTTTTGTCACCATCCAGCCCCTCAAATTGTCCCTTTGTGAATCTTTGTTCTCTCTACAACGACCATCGTTTCAAAAAGGTTTGTTGAGTTCCTCAGACTCCTGTGTAAAAAATTTTTTTCAGTGAGGCCTGGCTCCAATCTAAAAGATCAGCTGCCCACTGGGTCTCTTATCTCCCCAATGAAAAATGACCTGTTTGTATTTAAAAAACAGCTGGTAAATTGTAAAGAGATGCTACACACTCGTGCGTGAAACATGATCAAGCTCTGACTTCCAAGTAATTTGGCTTTATCAAGAGGACTGTTGCCATTTTTTTTCCTGTAAATTATTCTTTTACAGCCCCCCACAAGTCATAGTAGCTTGAAAGCTAGTAAAACGGCTCTCTTGGCAAGTAAGAGAGTAACCCTGCAGGTCAGGCAGCATCTCTGGAGAACACGGATCGGTGACGTTTCGGGTTCAAATCGTTCAGAACTTAAGCAGGGTCCTGACACGAAATGTGTGTCTGAAGAAGAGCCCCGACCTGAAACCTCACGCATGCATCAGCTAATTCCAGTACCTCTTGTTCCCATTCAAAGCAGAGGACACTGTTAGCCAGGGTATCTGTTTATTCCAAGTCTCCAGTATTTATTGGAAATCTAGCAGCGGACAACCAAAGAGGAGAAATATGGGGTTCAGCCTGTCTACTGAGTAGCTCACTGACAAGGGTCACAGTCCGAAGCCTGGCTGGTTAGATATCAACAATGTTGTCATTCATAGCCTGGGAAAGGAGAGGGAAGAATTTAAGTGTAATTTATGCTTTTTCCACAAAATGTCTGTGTACGTTTAGTAACATTTTATAGAATGCATATTCCTGACATGATTTAAATTACTCCTGAGTTTGGGACGTTGGTGTGACTGTAGGGTCTGTCTCGCCTGCAGATTTGCGGACTTTGTTGAAGGGGAGTGCCACCTCAACCCGAACGAAAGTTCTGTTCACGAACAAGAATACGGTCTCGGCAGCCTGCTTGCTCTAGAAGATGAGATGTCTGACTTTGAGATGGACGATGACGAAAATTGAAACTGGGCCTTGGCGGAAAACGTTCTGTGTGAGGACTGCTGATTGGAGAGGAGCACCTTTCAGTGGAGGAGGAAATACTTTGCAATGCTGCTTGTTGGACTCCCGACCTGGATAATTGAAATAATTAAGACATTAGCTACAGCAATTACTTCAGCACAGGGGTGATCTTTATCTAGATTGGACCGGGGTGTTGGGGGCTGATGCTTTATGAACTTGGTTCTCACACACCCCTAGTACAAAAGCCATTTATCAAACATCTGTAGTAAGGGGTTTGTGCCCTGACTTCAGTCCCATTTTGGGTGTTTTGAATTTTTAGTGGCTTTACTGACTCTTCTCAAAAATTGATCCGACCTGGTATAATACTTGGAATTCAGAAGCCAAGAAACAAATGGCTCTATTACTTCTGTGAGGGGTGATTGAAAAGAAAAGGTTACATTTAGATATTCTGGCTCCAAGCCAAGAGATAGGAAAACCCTGGAAATATTTCCACGGCCTGGTGAACATTGTTAGCTTTTAAGTTTTTATCAATTTGTTGGTTATATTTGCTGTTACAGATATTTGATTTTAAGGAAACTATTTACAATGTTTTCTATTATTTTAATGCACCCTCTGTACTTTGGCATTGAAACTAAATGTGTGTCTGAATCAAAATATAAATATTAACTATATTAACTGCATAGTTGTGCATTTGGTGCAGTTACACCAAAGTCCACGCATGTCTGGTGTTTGGTTACTTGTGTCTATGCAAAGAAAATGTCATGATCTCAGTTGCTTTTTTCCCCCCGATAATGATGTGGTTATAGAATAAAGTAGTTTTGTATTTTGTTCTGTTTTGAGCAAATTGATCTTGGTTTTAATCCTATTATTGGGAGTCATGCGCCTCATGGCACAGCTATCTTTCTCACAGCTGTATCACCCATTCTTAATCTAGTTTCAAAGCAAGGGGTCTTTAATAACTCAATCTGTATGCAACTGTGTTATCTGTTCTCTCTGAGGAGTTGGAAGAATGTAGGAATAGCTGAAACCAAAAATAAAATAATTTCAATACTTCAATAGTTGGCATATCTTTTAAGTTACTTTATTTTCAGTGGAAATGTTAACATGAATATTTGTCTTTTCCTCTACTTCAACCCACTCTCTGCTTTGACCTCAGTATCCCAGGAGTGTAAAAATGAGTGGAAGTCTAACGCAACCTGTATTCTATTCTTTAAACGGTATTACCAGAGGACGTTTCTCTTGACATTCATTCTATAGTGCGACTCCTGCATTAATGGGTAAGTAAACACTGTTCCAAGCCAACACTTTTAAGTTTAAGAAAGACAGGGCCTTAAACAGGATCCTCGCTATGGAATGTACACTTCATTTCGATTCACTTTTATACTTCCCTTGACACTGAAGTCAAATCATGTTGATAGTTCCACTGAAAATTTACACAAGTATTTGGGGAAGGTGGAGGGGAAAGAGACTTGATGTTTTACAATAAAAATCTCTATAATACCTTGTCCAGTATTTGGAGTATTTCAGCTCATCAATTTGCACTATATATTTTGAGCTAGCTGAACAATATGGGAACCTTTGCATTGCAGTGATTTTTATATTGTTGAATATCTTGGCCATGATCTGAGAATAGAATTGTGGTAGAGGTGGTGTATTGCTAGACTCCTTTAAAGGTAATGTGTAATGGAGTACGAATTACCATCTTCACTTGCTGTTGCAGTTCCCTCAAACTTAATTCTTGCCTCTGCTGTTCACAACAAATTAAAGGTGGTGCTACTTTTCCATCTGTGCAATGGTGGTGCTGCTGTACTAGTCTGAAATATTCATGAGGGAAACAATGCTATCACCCAACACTTTGGAGCCTTGGTATGTTTGTAAGTTGGGGCTTTTATTTACTGATGCAACTGTTTTCGATTCTTGGGACCTCAAGTTACTGTGGGTGATGCTGTCTGGTGCAATATGTTGACTTTAATGATATTGTTTAAAATTCAGGTGTAAAAGCTATGGCTATGCAATAACCAGACACAGTTACAATATCCAAATGCTCAGGCAGTTTAAACTAACCAAACCCGAGGCAATGGCATGTATAAAATGTATGTTTAAATCTGTGAATATCCCTGTGTTTTAATGTTAAGCACTGATTACATGAGAAATGATCTGTTTTATTGAAAGGATTTTGAATTCTAATAAACATATCAGGAAAATGTCTTTGGTTGATTTTTGTATCTTTCCATGTGTGGGAGGGAAAATGTGGGTTTATGGATGGGAAGAAGTTTGTGTTTGGTTGGTATGTAGAAACAAGGAACTGCAGATGCTGGTTAATACACATAAGGATGCGCAGTACTGGGGTAACACCAGCGGCAGCGTCTCTGGAGAACACAGGTGACGTTTCGGGTCGACTGTTCTTCAGACTTGACGTTATGGGTCGAGACCCATCTTCAGACTCGTGTTTGAAACTGTGTTTGGTTGGGATAGGAGTGAGGAAGGGAGGATTTTCCTTGTGCAATCTTTGTAATGTGTGAATATAGGGTCTGTGGCTAGGTGCCCATCTACCTTCTGATGTCGGGAATGCAAATAAGTTGTTTGGTCTGCTATAACATTGCAAATCTAAATTCATTTATTTTCCTGCGGTGATACAACATACATTGATAGTTATGATAAATGATAGATTGTGGACACATTTCTGTTGCACTAATTTGGTCACTCTTTAGTGACCAAAAGATTCTTTGGGTGGTGGTTTTAAAAAGTTGGATCTCCACAGAATGACATGCCATTGTTGGGGATGTTGCACTTCAAGGAGGCTTTTGGGCATCTCCTTGAATCGCTTTCTCTGTGCACCTGATAATCTCCTTATGACCAAACTCCAACTAGAATGCTTTATGAATCTGGGGTTGGAGATGCAGACAACACGTCCTGTACAATGGGTCCATTTGGAGAGGTTGGCCTGGGAAAGGACACTACAGTCGGTTCACCCGCATCTAACACACATCTGCAGCATCTAACACAAAGTTTTTTTGGTAGGGATGTAGTACTGTCAATATTGGTATCCATTACTCATCTGCACAAAAGACACAGTGCTGGAGTAAATCTCAAGATCAGACAGCAACTCTGGAGAACATGGATAGGCAATGTTTTGGGTTGGGGTCCTTCTTCAGATCATTCTGCAGGGTCCTGACACTGAAACATCACCTATCCATGTTCCCCAGAGTTACTCCAGCGGTTCCTTGTCTCCATTACTCATCCTGAGTTGGTCCTTGAGCTTCTACTCTGGGGCTGTAGAGAGCATCCTGTCCGGCAACATCACAGGAAGGCCCTGCAGAGAGTAGTGCGTTCGGCAGAACGCACCATGGGAACTACACTCGCCCCCCTGCAGGACCATCAGGAGGTGTAGATCGAGAGCAAGCAAGATTATGAGGGACCCCTGCCACCCCAGCAACGGACTGTTCCAGCTGCTACGGTCAGGCAAGTGCCTCCACTGTCACGCTGTGAAAACGGAGAGGATGAGACGGAGTTTCTTCCCACAGGCCATTAGGACTGTTAACTATTATAATTCCAGGGACTAAATTTTGTCACAGTCTGGTTTGGGAACAGCTCTGCCCAGGACAGGAAGGCCCTGCAGAGAGTAATGCGTTCGGCAGAACGCACCATGAGAACTACACTCGCCCCCCTGCAGGACCTATACATCAGGAGGTGTAGATCGAGAGCAAGCAAGATTATGAGGGACCCCTGGAACTCCAGCAACGGACTGTTCCAGCTGCTACGGTCAGGCAAGCGCCTCCGCTGTCACGCTGTGAAAACGGAGAGGATGAGACAGAGTTTGTTCCCGCAGGCCATCAGGACTGTTAACTATTATAACTCCAGGGACTAAATTTTGTCTTCTCTGTATTAACTTTAATTTATATGCTGTAACTGTAATTCTTTTTCTGCACAATCCGCAGGCATTGCCACTTTCATTTCACTGCACATCGTGTATGTGTATGTGACAACTTGACTTGTGTGTGGCATGTTCTGTAGATTGTAAGATCCATCAGGAGTGCATATTTAAACATGGCAGCAAATGCATCTTAAATAAAATGGACTGCTGGGAGATTTACATGGGAGTTGCCTAATAATATTTTGCAATGAATTCCTTCCTGGACTGCCATTAGTCATGGGCTAATGCTTCGAGCAGCTTATTGAATGGCTGGCTGGCCGCCGGGACGGGCGACCCCCAGCGCCCTGCTGCAGGACTGCCGCCCGGGCCACACCGCGCGTGCAGGCTTTGTCCTCGCGGATGACGTCCATTCCGGCTCACACCGGAAATGGAGCTGGCACCCGCCCCGACGCTCCGAGAAAGTGGCTGAACGGCGCTCGCCTGAAACAAACGGGTGAAAGTCTCACTTGAGCGGAGCTGGCGGCCGCTCGGCGGCCGGCGCCTTTCACTTGCGTTGTGTGAGAGCAGCGACGCCCGGGAGTCGAGGTGAGTTCCACGCCGTTACATTCTGACAATCGGACCTGAGAACTGAATCCAAACAGAAAGGGGGAGGGGCGCGCAGGCGCGTCAATCATCCCTGTGGGACACGCTGACTGACAGCAGCGCCAGCCAATGGCTGCAGGGCCTGTCTCCACCGGCAAGCGCTGCAACCAATGAGCGCGCAGAGGAGGCGGGCGCCTGAAGGGGCGGCTCCGTTTCCTCACCATCAGCCCCATTGCCAAAGGAGCTGAAATTTGTTCCAACCACCACGAATCTTTCAAAGCTCAATTCATAATAATCTCTTGGTTGGGGCAACGACTTTCTTTAATGATTAGTCTGAGGTATCTAAATAAAAATTTCAAGCAGGTTGGTTCAAGATTTTTTTTAAATGCTGGAATTTTATAACTTGCCAATCAATTTATTGAAGTTGATTTTGTTGACTCTTTCCCCACCCCACCCACCCCAGGTTTTATATTTCAACATTGCTATATTTTGGAGCCAAATGCAATGTTTGGGAAATGAAAAAAATAAAACATGAGATAAACTGATTATGTCATGAGTTAAGAGGCATAATAAGCAATTAGTGATACTACCGCTGTTAAACTACTGTAGATGTGACAGTGGTAAAAATGGCATTATCCCATCTCAGCTTGACATGGGATAATGTTAAATTTGCTAGGTCAGCGTGAGATTGTTGTAAGAGTATATTAGAAAGTAAAACTGATAACGTGCCACTCGTAATACTGCATCAGAATCACTTATTTCTGCTCCATGTTCATATTCACATATTCTTTTTTGGTTCCTGTGGTTTTAAAGTGCATCAAGCTGTTAGCATTTGGGGATGAAGCAAGGTGAATATAATTGCTGTATTTATAGTATGGTAATATATCTATTCACGATTATAATTTTAAAAGCAACTAGCCTATTGACAGAAATGAAACTGAAAATGCATTTCAAACGTTGGATGTTTACTCCTTATCATTTTGTGTGTTTAATCATTTCCTTGTGCTGAAATAGTTAATGGCATGTTATCAGCTTTCCCTTTGTACATCGTTGTTGTTATTATTTAACTGCTGGCAAGCCTGCAGATACACGCAAAGCTAAATTATTTTAATGTGTTTTTGTATCTTTTGGGGAAACAGGGTAGAAGTAACTTGGAGGGCAATAAATTGAGGCTTGAGGGTATATTCTAAGCCTCATCCTTTTGCACTTTTGTAGCAGTTTAAAAAAATATGAATTTTTGTGACTTGCACGTGTATTTTTTTAAATGTGGATACGTTTAACTATCTGTTCCCACTGGGATATCATTACCACCTAATGTTGAATGTGTAAAATCCTCAAGCTGTATATACCTGAATTGCAGAAAGTGCTAATAATACTAGATTCTGTTTGAATGCAAGATGTATCTGCAAAGGTTATAGAATGCAAGGATGCTCCATAGTGAGAAGAGGAGGTTGGCACATTGACATAACCAAAGTGAATGTTACCTCTCTTGCTCCATTCTAACCACCACAAAATATGTGGCATTCTTGACCACTGTTAATCAGCCAGTATGGATCATCTGAAAGGAGTGTTACGTAATTATCAAACTGATCTAAAATAAACCTGTATAAACTCCTTAATGTGGATGTAACAAAAATAGATGTGGTGTGAAGGCTGTTGTTTTATCTTGGGGATCATTGGCTGTTTGTGAATCAATTAAATTCTGTTGTTTTGGTTTAGGATGTCCCTTCAAGCAGTATTCCCTGGATACCTATTCTAAGCAATAATATTAAACAAGGGTTATCCAAGAACTGTTTCAATTTCCCAAACATATCTAACCTTTCAATGGGATAACATGATTGAAACTTGCCCTTATTAGTTTTTTAACATAGTAAAGCACCTCAAAGATTTCATGCTAATTTTATCAAACAACACTTGACGCAAAGTAATGGTGCTCAAAACGCACCATTAGTGAAGATGGCCAAAAGCATTGTAAAGGTACACAAGGTTAATCACATTTACTGAGTACATCAGTACACAAGAGCATCTTAGAGGGAAATCCAGACAAATAGAAACAATTTATATTACCTTGCGTCCCTTTTCAGGATGTTCTAAAGTGTTTTATAGCCAATAAAGTCCCATTTGAAATGTCTTAATTGTTGTAATCTAGAAAAGAACTGTTAACTTAATTTAGTGAGTTGACCACATTAGTTAAAGGATTTGAATCAGCGTAGCACAATTAAAACTTTCCTAATTATAAAATCTGAAAGATAAATGTTCTAAGCTTTCTTAACCTTTTGGAAAAACATAGATTGAAAAGAACAGTTGGAATTTATATTTTTGTATCTCTGCTTGGTGAAACCAATTCCAAATTCAATGTAAAGTATCTACATTTAAAAAAAAATGTTATTGTAATTCTTGAGAGTTGTAATGAAATTTTTACCAGGCTAATATTATTCAGTAAGAGTGCAATTAAATTTTTTGTTAGTGCTTCAATTTAATTATTTTAAATTCTCAAGTTGAAAGTAAAACTCGTATACTTTCCTTAAATGGATGGATACTTTGATGGATACTTTCCTTAAAACGAGATGTGCACACCTGTGTTTAGCTGTGCAGTTCCCTAAGTGATATGATGGCATTGTTTTGCAATTTTCCCAGATGAATAGAGACAGTTGAGGGAGGAATGAAGTTCGGTGTCAAACAAAGTTGTGTCAAATTCTGAAGCATCTAATTGTGGAGGAGAAGTAGCACAACTTGCCACCTCTCGGGCATCTAGAGTGGCACAGAAAAGTGTCCATGTGCTGTAATTGTAACAGATGCAATGACTTTTGAGGATGGACTGCTAATCATGTCATTCTCAAGGCCTCTTTGTACACAAGGTTAATCAAATTTACTGAGTACACGATACAAAAAAAAGGAACATTTTCCCAGGATGGAATTGTCAATGACTAAGAGGGCATAACTTTCAATTTAATTTATTGTCGCATGTACCGAGGTCCAGTGAAAAGCTGTTTTGTTGCGTGCTATCCAGTCAGTGGAAAGTCTATACGTGAGCAGAGTTTAAAGGAGTTGTGCAGGAAATGTCTGGGGTGGGGAGAGCTGTATAGTCAGCCAAAGACATGGGGAGACAAGAACAACAAACATCATGTCTAAATCCAATGGCACCCGTATGCCCCCGCCCCCCCCCCCCCCGGTAGAAACAAAGAACTGCAGATGCTGGTTTATACCAAAGATAGACAGAAAATGCTGGAGTAATTCAGCGGATCAGGCAGCATCTCTGGAGAAAAAGGATAGGTGATGTGTTTCGGGTCAGGTCCTTTCTTCAGACTGGGGGGGGGGGGGGGGGGGGGAGCTGGAGACGAGAAAAGACCAGGACAAATCAGGGCTGCCACCAAATTACCTCAAGCAGGGTGGTGCCCTGGTAGGTCTATTGTTGACTTGGGAAGGTGTGATCTCAAGAGGGATATAATGTGAACTGTGGAACTGGTTAAACAACTAGGGTGGAAGAAAGGGGAAGGAGAGCGAAGTGTTTGTAGAAGATACTTAAAATTCGAGAATTCATTGTTGAAGCCGCTGGCGAAAATATAAGCTACCCAGGCGAAATATGAGGTGCTGTTCCTCAAATTTGCATGTGGCCTCACTCTGGCAATGGAGGAGGCCCAGGACAGTGTGGAAGGGAAGTTGAAATGATTAAAACCAGGAGATCCTGTAGACCTCGGCAGACCGAATATAAGTATTCAGCAAAACGGTCGCTGAGTCTATGTTTTGTCTCAATGATGTACAGGAGCCCACATCATGAACACTGGATGTAGTAAATGAGTATAGAGAAGGTACATGTGAACCTACGTCTCACCTAAAAGGACTGTTGGTGTCCCTGGATGGAGTCGAGGGAGGAGGTATAACGACATGTGTTGCATCTCCTGCGGTTGCAGGGGAAAATACCTGGAGAGGGGCTGGTTTGATTAGGAAGGGATGGGATGGGTGAACCAAGGAGTTGCGGAGGAAGTGGTCTTTATGGAAGGCGGAAAGGGGAGATGTGATTAGTGGTGTGATCGCCTAGGAGGTGTTGGGAATGTTAGAGGATAATGTAATTGAGGTGGAGGCTGGTGGGGTGAAAGGTGAGGACCAGGGGAACTCTGTCCTGGTTGTGTCTAGGAGGAGGGGGAACGAGAGCAGAACTAAGGGACACAGAGGAGATGAGTGTGAGGGCCACATCTGTGACAATTGGGGAGAACCCATGTTCTCTGAAGAATAAGGACATCTTGAATGTCCTAGTATGGAACACCTCCATCTGGGGATGGTCACAAAATGCTGGAGCAACTCAATGGGTCAAGCAGCATCTCTGGAGAAAAGCCTTTTGTAAAGAGAAATAGTCTTTTCTCCAGAGATGCTGTCTGACCCACTGTTACTCCAGCACTTTGTATCTATCTTCGGTATAAACCAGCATCTGCAGTTCCTTCCGACATCATCTGGGGAGCAGATGCGGTGGAGACGGAGAAATTGAGAGTAGGCTCAGTATGGAGAGGCAGCCTCTCCATCTTGGGCACTGGAGCAGTTCATTACTGCAGGAGTGCCAGTGGGAGGGCAGGGATTTGCATCAGAGTCCCAGCCCAAGAACAGCAACAGGGCAGGCAGCATTTCATGCCAGGTTCCCAGCACAGCAGAGTGCAGCCTGAGTGGATGTCTTTTTTAAAGTACAGAGTGTGTTTACTGTGAGTGTTTGGATGGGAAGGCCAAGAATACTATAGGAAATCTGTGCTCTGCGGGATGGCCATAGTGGAGTCCAAGCAAACTTTAGGAAAGCCACAAAAGGTCACTAAGTGCTGGAGTAACTCAGAATGTCAGGGAACATCTCTGGAGAACGTAGATAGGTGATGTTTTTGGTCAAAACCCTCATTCAGATTTCAATAGAGATGACAACAGTTATTCAGGAATCACAACAGCCAAGTTGTGCATAAGAAACTGTCCACGGACGATAAAGAACATTTTACAGTGATCTTGTTTGAATGGTAAATATTGATCAGGGTACTGGAAAATCTCTCCAGCTCTTTAACCAGTGGTTGTGAGATCTTTTGTACCTTCACTTTGATTTAATATGTTATCTGAAAGATACTGTTTCTGCCATGCAGCACTGAAATGTTGGTCTATATTGTGGAGTCAAGGCTGAAATGGGGCATGAATTGACTTGGTAGAGAAATGTACCTGTGGTACCAAGAGAAGCTGAAGAAATTTACACCAATATCTGAACCCTTAAAATCTATTCAAATTCAATAAAATGTTTTTGCATATTTGTGGTAGTCATATCAGGACAATTCAGATGAGATGGTAAAATCTCAGGGTGGTTATATCATGGAAGACAATAGACAATAGGTGCAGGAGTAGGCCATTCAGCCCTTCGAGCCAGCACCGCCATTCAATGCGATCATGGCTGATCACTCTCAATCAGTACCCCGTTCCTGCCTTCTCCCCATACCCCCTCACTCCGCTATCCTTAAGAGCTCTATCCAGCTCTCTCTTGAAAGCATCCAACGAACTGGCCTCCACTGCCTTCTGAGGCAGAGAATTCCACATCTTCACCACTCTCTGACTGAAAAAGTTCTTCCTCATCTCCGTTCTAAATGGCCTACCCCTTATTCTTAAACTGTGGCCCCTTGTTCTGGACTCCCCCAACATTGGGAACATGTTTCCTGCCTCTAATGTGTCCAATCCCCTAATTATTTTATATGTTTCAATAAGATCCCCCCTCATCCTTCTAAATTCCAGTGTATACAAGCCCAATCGCTCCAGCCTTTCAACATACGACAGTCCCGCCATTCCGGGAATTAACCTAGTGAACCTACGCTGCACGCCCTCCATAGCAGGCCATTTGGCCCATCAACTTCAAATTTGCTCAATCTAAGAGGAATCCAGCTGGTTTAATTTCTCTGCCCTCTCCTCACATTCCTATAAATTCTATCCTTTCAGATACTTATCCAGCTAGCCTTTGAATGTAATAATTGAATCTGCCTCCACTACTGCCCCAAGCAGTACATTCACTGTGAAAAAATATTTTCCTTGTGTTACTTTTGATTCATTCTTTAACCTCTGGCTGTTCACCTTTCTACCAATGGGAATAGTTTATCTCTTTCTACTCTATCTATACTCTCCATGATTTTAAATATCACTATTAGCTCCCTCATAACTTCTGTTCTAAAGAGTGTAAACCCTGCTCCAAGTCCATCCACATAACTCAATTCCTGCTGGGATCATTTTGTTAAATCTCTTTACATCTATCTATCTATCTATCTATCTATATATATATATATATATATTACTAATACTCTCATCTTGTTGGTTTGTCAGTTGGTTAGTTCCTGAAATACAGCCAAAACAGTACACGATAGTGCAACAATTTTAGCCCCACCTTACTCAACTTTGTCCTGGGGTGCTGTGGAGGACATTTCATTCAAATTGGTGTTATATTTTTAATGTTATTCACATTTTAAAGTTTTTAAAAACCGCGCATGCGTAGTTTTGGTCTGTCGATCTGGTACTTGCATAAGATGGCCGTCAGATCCGCGCGTGCGCAGAACAAACGGGACAGCGCCTGCACAGTTGGGGCCCGTTGATCTGATACGTGAGATGGCCGGGACACGAGTCTCACGCACAGAGATTGTGGGTGGATGGATGGGTTTGCTATTTGGAGCTTTGGTTGTCAATTATGTCAATGTTTAAAGAGAATCGGGAAGTGAGCAAGGACCGCTGTGAGTTAAACTGCTGGCTGTACCGTGTTGGCCAGAAGTGGAATCGACGGGGGAGGGAGGAAGGGGGTGTTGTGGAGTGCTGTGTTGGTGAGATATGACTTAAGAGCGTGGGTGAGCCAGGAAGCTGTGTGCGCAGAGCGTGGAATGCCACCAGGTTGTCGCTCCGTGTCTGGGCTCCTGTGAGCCGGTCGGTCACACGGGCGCTGTCTGTGAGTGGGGACGGTGAAGTGCGGGTGGGCGGCGCCGAGAGCCGGGCCGTGGGGAACCGTGCCCATCCGCGGTGTGTGTCCTCCAGCTGCTCTTTCACTCTGCGGTTGGGGGGTGACCTCCCGCTGAAACCGGAACAGAAACAGAAACAGACCCGGGCTGAGAGTGGGGCTGTCTGAAACCCAGGGGAGGAGGGAGGGGGGGGGGGGGAGGGGAGCAGGGAAGGGGGAGGAGGGAGGAGAGGGGAGGAGAGGAGGGAGGGGTGGAGGAAGGGGAGGGGGGGGGAGGGGAAGGAGAGGGTGCTGCCCCAATGCAGGAGAGGTTTGGGCCCAACGGGTCCACTTGGTCCAGTCATCTCTAAAGTCTTTACATCTCAGCTAAAATATGGCATCCAGAACTTGACATGATACTCCGGTTGTAGCTGAACCAGTGTTTTTAAAAGCTTCACCATGACTTCCTTGCTCTTGGACTATATATCCTATTTATAAAACTAAGGATTCGTATGCTTTTCAACCTCGTTTTTGAACTGTTTGGTTCCTTTAAAGAAAAAAAGCCTGTCTACTCCTGGATCTCTCTGTTCTTGTCCTCCTTCTAGAATTGTGCCTTGTACTTTGATGCCTCTTCTCATTCTTCCTTCCAAAATGCAACATTTGGCATTCTTTAACTTTGTTTCATCTGCAGTCTATTCTCCATTTCTGCCAACCTGTCTATATCTCCATGAATTCTATTATTATCCTCAGTTCACAATCTATCTATATACTAAAACTCTTGTTTGTTTGTTCCTGAGCTACAGCCAAAACGGTACACAATAGTGCGGCAATTTTAGGCCCTCCTTACTCACCATCATCCCTTTGGTGATAATGGAAGAAGTTTCATTGAAATCGGTGTTATATTTTTTAAGTTATTCACATTTTAAAGTTTAAATCTATCTTTGAGGGAGGGGAGGAGGGAGGATAAGGGGAGTTGAGGGGGATGGAGAGGGTGCTGCACCAATGCAGGAGAGGTTTGGGCCCAACAGGTCCACTTGGTCTAGTACCTCCTAATTTTGTGTCATCTGAAAACTGACCATAAAATTAAAACTAGTTGATTTTGATAAACCTATTTTCAGTTGTATTAAAACTATATTACATTACAAAGTAGTTATTATTTAATAGATCAAGGAATACTTCAATGGAAATAACAAGAACAATCACATCCTTGTTTGAATTTCTGTTACTTATACCCATATGAACATCGATAATACATCATGTAACCATGGCCCAGTAATTCTATGCCCTGCCATTGGTGATGCTGCAGTTGAGTCAAAAGATGAGTGAATGTAGCTCCCAAATATAACAACATATATAACAACTACAGCATGGAAACAGGCCTGTCCGGCCCTACCAGTCCACGCCGACCATTCTCCCTGACCTAGTCTCATCTACCTGCACTCAGACCATAACCCTCCAATCCCCTCCTATCCATATACCTATCCAATTTACTCTTAAATAATAAAATCGAGCCAGCCTCCACCACTTCCACCGGAAGCCCATTCCATACAGCCACAACCCTCTGAGTAAAGAAGTTCCCCCTCATGTTACCCCTAAACCTTTGTCCCTCAATTCTGAAGCTATGTCCCCTTGTTGGAATCTTCCCCACTCTCAAAGGGAAAAGCCTACCCACGTCAACTCTGTCCGTCCCTCTCAAAATTTTAAAAACCTCTATCAAGTCCCCCCTCAACCTTCTACGCTCCAAAGAATAAAGACCCAACCTGTTCAACCTCTCTCTGTAGCCTAAGTGCTGAAACCCAGGCAACATTCTAGTAAATCTCCTCTGTACCCTCTCCATTTTGTCGACATCCTTCCTATAATTTGGCGACCAGAACTGCACACCATACTCCAGATTTGGCCTCACCAATGCCCTGTACAATTTCAACATTACATCCCAACTTCTATACTCGATGCTCTGATTTATAAAGGCAAGCATACCAAACGCCTTCTTCACCACCCTATCCACATGAGATTCCACCTTCAGGGAACAATGCACAGTTATTCCCAGATCCCTCTGTTCCACTGCATTCCTCAATTCCCTACCATTTACCCTGTACGTCCTATTTTGATTTGTCCTACCAAAATGCAGCACCTCACACTTATCAGCATTAAACTCCATCTGCCATCTTTCAGCCCACCCTTCCAAAAGGCCCAAGTCTCTCTGTAGACTTTGAAAATCTACCTCACTATCAACTACTCCACCTATCTTAGTATCATCTGCATATTTACTAATCCAATTTGCCACACCATCATCCAGATCATTAATGTAAATGACAAACAACAGTGGACCCAACACAGATCCTTGGGGCACTCCACTAGACACTGGCCTCCAACCTGACATACAATTGTCAACCGTTACCCTCTGGTATCTCCCATTCAGCCATTGTTGAATCCATCTTGCAACCTCACTATTAATACCCAACGATTTAACCTTCTTAATCAACCTTCCATGTGGAACCTTGTCAAATGCCTTACTGAAGTCCATATAGACAACATCCACAGCCTTGCCCGTATCAATTTCCCTGGTAACCTCTTCAAAAAATTCAAGAAGATTAGTCAAACATGACCTTCCAGGCACAAATCCATGTTGACTGTTTCTAATCAGGCCTTGATTATCCAAATAATTATATATATTGTCCCTAAGTATCTTTTCCATTAATTTTCCCACCACAGACGTCAAACTAATAGGTCTATAATTGCTAGGTTTACTTTTAGAACCTTTTTTAAACAAAGGCACAACATGCGCAATGCGCCAATCTTCCGGCACCATCCCTGTTTCTAATGACGTTTGAAATATTTCCGTCATAGCCCCTGCTATTTCTGCACTAACTTCCCTCAATGTCCTAGGGAATATCCTATCAGGACCTGGAGACTTATCCACTTTTATATTCTTCAAAAGTGTCCGTACCTCCTCTTCTTTAATCCTCCTAATTTCCATCACTACTCTACTTGTTTCGCTTACCTCACATAATTCAATATCCTTCTCCTCGGTAAATACCGAAGAAAAGAAATTGTTTAATATCTCCTCCATTTCTTCCGGCTCAGCACATAGCTGTCCACTCTGACTCTCTAATGGACCAATTTTATCCCTCACTATCCTTTTGCTATTGACATATCTGTAGAACCCCTTGGGGTTTACTTTTACATTACTTGCCAAAGCAGCCTCATATCTTTTTTTCGCTTTTCTAATTTCCTTTTTAAGATTCCTTTTACATTCTTTATATTCCTCAAGAACCTCATTTACTCCCTGCCGCTTATATTTATTGTATATCTCCCTCTTTTTCCGAACCAAGTGTCCAATTTCCCTGGAAAACCACGGCTCTTTCAAATTATTATTCTTTCCTTTCCACCGAACAGGGACATAAAGACTCTGTACTCTCAAAATTTCACCTTTAAATATCCTCCATTTCTCTATTATATCCTTTTCATAAAACAACAATTTCCATTTCACTCCTTTTAAATCCTTTCTCATCTCCTCAAAATTAGCCTTTCTCCAATCCAAAATCTCAACCCTTGGTCCAGATTTGACCTTCTCCATAATGATATTGAAACTAATGGCATTATGATCACTAGACCCAAAGTGCTCCTCAACACATACCTCCGTCACCTGACCCATCTAATTTCCTAACAGGAGGTCCAACACTGCCCCTTCTCTGGTAGGCACCTCTACGTATTGCTGCAAAAAACTATCCTGCACACATTTTACAAACTCCAAACCATCCAGCCCTTTAACAGAATGTGATTCCCAGTCTATATATGGAAAATTGAAATCACCCACAATCACCACTCTGTGCTTACTACTAATATCTGCTATCTCCTTACATATTTGCTCTTCCAATTCTCGTTCCCTATTTGGCGGTCTATAATACACCCCTATAAGTGTTGCTAAACCTTTCTCATTTCTGAGTTCCACCCAAACAGCCTCCTTAATCGAGCCTTCTAGTCTGTCCTGCCAAAGCACTGCTGTGATATCCTCCCTGACAAGCAATGCAACACCCCCACCTCTTACCCCTCCGATTCTATCACATCTGAAACAATGAAATCCTGGAATATTTAATTGCCAATCGCAACCCTCCTGCAACCATGTTTCACTGATCGCCACAACATCAATCATACTTCCAGATGTCAATCCAGGCTCTAAGCTCATCCACCTTTCTTACAATGCTCCTAGCATTAAAATATACATATTTAAGGGACCCATCATTTCTTATTCTCAGTTTATTTCTTTTCCCTTCTTTCTCTCCTACATATTGGGTCTGAGTGTTTCCCTTTTCTGCCTCCTGCCTCACACACTGCCTATTAGCTATCTGTGTTTGAGTCCCTCCCCCCAACCGTACTAGTTTAAAGTCTCCGCAGTTATTTTAGCAAATCTCCCCGCCAGGATATTGGTTCCCCTCGGGTTCAGATGCAACCCGTCCTTTTTGTACAGGTCATACTTCCCCCAGAAGAGGTCCCAATGATCCAGAAACTTGAAACCCTGCTCCCTGCACCAGTTCCTCAGCCACGTATTTATCCTCCACCTCACTCCATTCCTATTCTCACTATCGCGTGGCACAGGCAGTAAGCCTGAGATTATTACTTTGGAAGTCCTTTTTTTTAACTCTCTTCCTAGCTCCCTGAATTCTCCTTTCAGGACCTCTTCCCTTATCCTACCTATATTGTTGGTACCTATATGTACCACGACCTCTGGCTCCTCTCCCTCCCCTTTCAGGATATCCTGGACACGCTCAGACACATCCCGGACACCGGCACCAGGGAGGCAAACCACCATCCGGGTCTCCCGACTGCGTCCACAGAAACGCCTATCTGACCCCCTCACTATAGAGTCCCCTATTACTACTGCTCTCCTCTTCCTTTCCCTACCCTTCTGAGCAACAGGGCCGGACTCCTTGCCAGAGGCCCGGGCACCGTCGTTGCCCCCAGGTAGGCTGTCCCCCCCAACAGTACTTAAACAGGAGTACTTATTTCCAAGGGGTACAGCCACCGGGGTACTCCCTAGTCCCTGCCTCTGTTCCTTGCCCCCCCTAACAGTGACCCACTTGTCTACCTCCCGTGGTCTAGGAGTGACCACCTCCCTGTAACTCCTATCTATAACCTCCTCACTCTCCCTGATCAGACGGAGGTCATCAATCTGCCGCTCCAGGTTCCTAATACGGTCCCTTAGGAGCCCCATCTCGTCACACCTGGCGCAGATGTGGATGTCTGGAAGACTATCAGACTCCCAGATTCCCCACATCTGACACCCAGAACAAAAAACTGCCCTGGCAGTCATACTCTCCAAACAAAGCCCCGCGCTCGGTTACTAAATCTACCGCTCGGCCACTACTCCAACCGCTCCAACCGCCCACCCAAAAGAACTGAGTGATCTCCTGGGAGAGGCGAAAAACCGGATAAAAAACCCAGGCCAATTTGGGGAAAAATCCGGGAAATTCCTCTCCGACCGCAAGCTAGGCGATCGAAACTAGTCCGGGAGATCACACAGGTCTTACTCCTTACTATCCCCACACAATCCCCACACACTACTTCCCAAGCAACACAGCTTGGTGCTGCTTGCTCCTGCTGCTGCTTGCTGCTGCTACTGCTGCTTGCTGCTGCTGCTACTGCTGATTGCTGCTGCTGCTGCTACTGCTGATTGCTGTTGCTGCTGCTGCTACTGCTGATTGCTGCTGCTGCCCACTGTAAATAGGAAAAATAGGAATTCAGAATGGAAAATTCAAATCACATTACTCCAATATAGCGCAGTGGCACAGCTGGTAGAGCTGCTGCCTCACAGCATCAGTGACCTGGGTTTGATTCTGATTCTGACCTCGGGTGCTGTCTGTGTGGAGATTGCACATTCTCCCCGTGACCTCGAGGTGCTCTGGTTTCCTCCCACATTCGACACACGTGCGGGTTTGTAGGTTAATTGGCCTGTGTAAATTACTCCTAGTGTATAGAGAGTGGGTGAGTAAGTGGGATAGCATAGAACTAGTGTGAATGGGTGATCAGTGGTTGGCGAGGCCTTGGTGGGCCGAAGGGCCAGTTTCCATCTCTAAACTCTGAAAATAATCTGAAGTTTTCTTGGGCCACCACCTTGAATTTATCGCCAGGTTAAAAATTCCAAATGTAATGTCATATAACAAATAATTAGCAAAAAAACTGTCATTCCATTACTCTGGGACTTAATTGTGGTCTTTAACATCAATAGATCCCATTTCACTTTGGAGAAATGTACTGAAATGGCAACCAATGATTGGTACTCTGCTTTTGAGGTCAGCACAAATGACCAGAATCAATGAGTACAACACCAAAGAGGACTGGTGAATTATTGCATTTATTTCATTGGCCGTGTGTGTTGTTCAGAAAATTGCCTGGTCTTTAATGCTAATGCGCAATAACATTAGTATGATGAGACCTCTCTTGCAATATGCCTTTTGGTCAGGGAGGGGTTGTACCCATGTCTCAGATCTTACTCAACATTGTACATTGTTTCTATCTTTTTGAGGGACAAGGAGGGAAGCAGCTACAATAATCCAGATGGAAAATGTGAAATCCGAACGATGCCTGCTTCTCTGTCGAGCATTGATTTGTTATATTGCTCTTGGACCTCCAAATGAAATGCTCAGGGACATACCCACCTGTATTTTCAAAATGCCCAATAAGAGCGGCAAGGTGGCGCAGCGCAGCGCCAGAGACCCGGGTTCGATCCTGACTCTGGGTGCTGTCTGTACGGAGTTTGTACGTTTTTCCTGTGACCTGCGTGGGTTTTCTCTGGGATCTCGGGTTTCCTCCCACACTCCAAAGACATACGGGTTGTAGGCTAATTGGCTTGTTATAATTGTAAATTGTCCCTAGTGTATGCAGGATAGTGTTAGTGTGCATGGATCGCAGGTCTGTGTGGACTTGATGGGTCGAAGGGCCTGTTTACACGTTGTATCTCTAAACCATATTGACTTTGTTATCATAAGAAAATCCCTGGGCTGGGGAAACCTGTGCCGCCAAAGAAAAAGAGGCAGAGATGGCAGCCTCTTATCCAATACAGATGCTCCCAGGCGTACGATGCTTCGACTTGCGATATTTCGACTTTGCGATGGTGCAAATGGCAGTTCGCTTCCTGCCACGTGATCACGTGTATTAAATGCATTTCCACTTACAATATTTTCGGTTTGCGATGGGTTTCTCGGAAAGGAACCCCATCATAAGCTGAGGAGCACCTGTAGATAGGATGAGAGCGACCATGGTATCTAGTCAAAGGTAGACATGAAATGCTGGAGTAACTCAGCGGGCCAGGCAGCATCTCTGGAGAGAAGGAATGGATGACGTTTCGGGTCGAGACCCTTCTTCAGACTGATATCAGTGGAGGGGGCGGGAGAAAGATAGGATGTAGTAGGAGGCAGGAAGACTAGAGGGAGAACTGGGAAGGGGGAGGGGATAGAGAGGGAAAGAGGAACTATCTGAAGTTAGAGAAGTCAATGTTCATACCGCTGGGGTGTAAACTGCCCAAGCGAATTATGAGATGTTATTCCTCCAATTTGCACTGGGCCTCACTCTGACTACATCTTATCTTTGTCCCTCCCCTGATATCAGTCTGAAGAAGGGTCTCGACCCGAAACGTCACCCATTCCTTCTCTCCAGAGATGCTGCCTGGCCCGCTGAGTTACTCCAGCATTTCTTGTCTACCTTTGATTTATACCAGCATCTGCAGTTTTGTTCCTACCCATGGTATTTAGTCAAGAGTGTCTAGTGTGCCAATGCATGAAGCAGGTGCCACCCCCACCAATGGTCCCACACTCACTGTGTTGCCCTGAACACCACATTTCAATCTTGCGTATCTGCACCATTTACTAACCCACCCAAATGCTGGCCCCTCAAAGGCAGCTTCTCCTTGTTGAGCTGTGGAGTGATTGGTTCCTGGATTGATGCGAGGTTGCTGGCACAGCTGAATGCAGCAGCAGAGTGGGCAGGGATTTGCACCTTAGCACTCTCGGTAACATGTCTCTCTGTACATAATGACTCGTTTGCACTGATTTCATTAACATTCTTGTTTCTGAAAATTCATCCTGTGCACCGAGGTACTAATGCACACCATCAATAAAGTGGTCAGCAATTAAATACACCATGGCACGTTAAGAACATAAAGTAAGGCTATTGTAAGCTTTGCAGTCCCTTAACTACCATTCAATGTCATCCTATACTTTTGTTTTCTCTCCCAATGCCCAATTTCCTTTTGTGCCAAAATAAATCTCAAGCATAAATACGGTTAACCACTATGCATTCGCACCTTGCCAGGTGGAAAATTCCAAAGAACCACAACCTCCTGTGTGAAGAAATTAAAAGCCACAGACCATTGAGAGCTCTGATTCGGCGCCTCTGCTTCATTAGCCAAGTTCACTGGGAGTGGCAGGGTGATCACATGGAGTCACAGAGAGATACAGTACTGAAACTGGCCCTTAAATCTCTCCCCTCTCAACTCTAGTTTTAGAATCCTCTACCCTTGGAAAAAGACTGAACGATCACTTTATCTTTTCCCTTCATGATCTTGTACACCTCAAAAAGGTCACCCCTCAGCCTCTTGTGCCCCAAAGAAAATGTCCTAGCCCAGGGGTTCCCAGCCTTTTTCGTCCCATTTACCCCGTTGCAACTTTTCGAAAGTAAATTTACCCCCACCCTGTTTTGTTCAGTAATTTGAGTTTACACTTCGAGCATAATAAAGCAACCGACAAAGGGGAAATTTTAAAATAGTTTTTAACATTATTATTTTAAGTTCAAATAACAATAATAATAGCACATAATGTTATTTCACTTATTTATGAACAACTAATGATGAACAGATACTGGTATACCAGAACCAAACACAGTCAGTCACCTACTCCCTGGGTAGGTGAAATTTACCCCAGGTTGGGAACCCTTGTCCTAGTCGATCTAACCTGTCCCGAAAGCTCAAGCGCACAAGCTCAGGCAATGTCCTGGTGAATCTCTATTGCACCCTTTCCAACTTAATGACATCCTTCCTGTAGCTGGGTGACCAGAAGCACATACAGCACTCCCCAGGGTGAGCTCACCACAGCTGCATCGTGATGTCCCACATTTTATGTGCAGTTGTACAGGGCATTGGTGAGACCACACCTGGGGTATTGCTTACAGTTTTGGTCTCCTAATCTGAGGAAAGACATTCTTGCCATAGAGGGAGTACAGAGAAGGTTCACCAGATTGATTCCTGGGATGGCAGGACTTTCATATGAAGAAAGACTGGATAGACTCGGCTTGTACTCGCTGGAATTTAGAAGATTGAGGGCGGATCTTATAGAAACTTACAAAATTCTTAAGGGGTTGGACAGGCTAGATGCAGGAAGATTGTTCCCGATGTTGGGGAAGTCCAGAACAAAGGGTCACAGTTTAAGGATAAGGGGGAAGTCTTTTAGGACCGAGATGAGAAAGTTTTTTTTTCACAGAGAGTGGTGAATCTGTGGAATTCTCTGCCACAGAAGGTCGTTGAGGCCAGTTCATTGGCTATATTTAAGAGGGAGTTAGATGTGGCCCTTGTGGCTAAAGGGATCAGGGAGTATGGAGAGAAGGCAGGTACAGGATACTGAGTTGGATGATCAGCCATGATCATATTGAATGGCGGTGCAGGCTCGAAGGGCCGAATGGCCTACTCCTGCACCTATTTTCTATGTTTATACCTAATACCATTCCTAATGAAGGCAAGTGTGCCAAACGCCGCCTTCACCACACTGTCCAGCTGAATCGCCACTTCAGAGAACCATGCATCGGTACTCCTAGATCTCTCAGTTCTGCAACACTCTCCAGGGCTCTACCATTTACTGTTTAAATCCTGTCTTTGTTTGACTTACCAAAGTGCAACACCACTTGTCAGAGTTAAATTCCATTTGCCACTCCTTGCCCCGCCTTTCCAAGTGATCTAGATCTTGTTGTAATCTTAGATATCTTTCCTCACTGGTTAATTTTGGCGTCACCTGCAAATTTACTAACAATGTTAACTACATTGTCATCAAAGTTGGTGATGTATAAATCAAACAGCAGGGGACCCAGCACCCACTCCTGTGGCACACCACTGGTCACAAGCCTCCTATCGGAAAAACACCCCTTCACCACTATCCTTTGACTCCTTCCTCCAAGCTACTTTGAATCCAATTCTTCTCTTCTTGGAAACCATGCGTTGTCCCTGCCTGCCCCTCTAGCCCTCTCCTCTGCCCCCTCCTCCTCCCCTCTGCCCGCTCCTCTCCTCCCCTCTGCCCGCTCCTCTCCTCCCCTCTGCCCGCTCCTCTCCTCCCCTCTGCCCGCTCCTCTCCTCCCCTCTGCCCGCTCCTCTCCTCCCCTCTGCCCGCTCCTCTCCTCCCCTCTGCCCGCTCCTCTCCTCCCCTCTGCCCGCTCCTCTCCTCCCCTCTGCCCGCTCCTCTCCTCCCCTCTGCCCGCTCCTCTCCTCCCCTCTGCCCGCTCCTCTCCTCCCCTCTGCCCGCTCCTCTCCTCCCCTCTGCCCGCTCCTCTCCTCCCCTCTGCCCGCTCCTCTCCTCCCGTCTGCCCGCTCCTCTCCTCCCCTCTGCCCGCTCCTCTCCTCCCCTCTGCCCGCTCCTCTCCTCCCCTCTGCCCGCTCCTCTCCTCCCCTCTGCCCGCTCCTCTCCTCCCCTCTGCCCGCTCCTCTCCTCCCCTCTGCCCGCTCCTCTCCTCCCCTCTGCCCGCTCCTCTCCTCCCCTCTGCCCGCTCCTCTCCTCCCCTCTGCCCGCTCCTCTCCTCCCCTCTGCCCGCTCCTCTCCTCCCCTCTGCCCGCTCCTCTCCTCCCCTCTGCCCGCTCCTCTCCTCCCCTCTGCCCGCTCCTCTCCTCCCCTCTGCCCGCTCCTCTCCTCCCCTCTGCCCGCTCCTCTCCTCCCCTCTGCCCGCTCCTCCCTGCCTGTTCTGCCCGCCCTCTGCGGGATCACATTTTCTATCCCCTAGTCCACAGGAACAATTCCAGAATCCATGTCTTGGAAGATATTCTCAACACTAAAATGGGAATAAATCTAACAAAGCACTGACAATTTACCTATTTCATAATTTTATCAGTTTGGTTGTTTTTTCTGAGATATGGAGCTGTTATCCATCATATACCATTTTCATCCTTTTTAAAACGTTAAATTAATGGCAGCAAAATAAATTTTCAGGCCACATGTTCACTGGAGAAATATTTTTTGGGCATTCTCCAGGATTCATTGTCTACATGCGAATAGCAATGAAATCTAGTTTAAAAAATCTCCCCAGTGCTGCAGTTTCCAATCCCAGTTGTACTTCTTGGCCTGGTATCTTTAAGAAAAACAACTAGTTGGAAAAGTTCGAGAAAAGGCACATGCTAATTTGAGATTTTCTTGCACAATCCAAACGTAATGTGTGTTTTAAATTCTGACCTCTTGTGTATTGTGTGTTAATAAACAACTTCATTCCAGCCTGTAGCCATAAAGACATTAAGTTCCAGGATCTGTCTCTCAGCCTCTGAGAGTGAAAAACAAATGAAGGGATGGTGGTATCACTGGAACTATCCCTCGCCACAGCTTTGTTCTCACAATAGATAAGAAGAAAATTGAGGGAATTGTTGTGAGATGGGTAAGAAAGCATTGGTTGGCCTGGGTACTGTTACGTTTCTCTCTGACAATGAATAATTGATCTGGAGAAGTAATTGCAGTCTTTGGTCTTCATTATAATATAATGATTGTAAGCAAGCTTACGGTGTGAATAAAAAAATACACAAAGTGCTGGATTCACTCGGTGGGTCAGGCAGCATCTCTGGAGGACATGGATAGGCGTCATTTTGGATTGGGACCCTTCAGTTCCTCCAGCACTTTCTGTTTTTTTGCTCAAAATTTCGGCATCTGCAGGTGTGAAGTTATTTATGGAGATGTGTGTCTGTAATGTTATTCATGACTTGCATTAAGGCAGGTAGGCTATTTACGAACATGTAGATCAGGAAATAACTGCATAGATGCAATGTATTGATTTGTGAGATGGCTTTTATTCATTATTACCATGTCATTGTTGCAAGATTTGAATATCTATATGTATTTACTTCAATTGAAGAATTAAAAACATTGATTATATCTTGTTGATTCCAGGTGAAGATGGAACAAATATGATTACCAGTAACTTGAGATTCAGCTGCAATGGAGGGAAAGAATCACTATGGTGGGCGAGGTGATTTGCAGTGGTCGGAAAGAAACAAAACCCACTGGTATGAGGAGGAGGAGGAGCAGCAAGTTGCATCCCAACTGCTCCATCACACCCATTGTCAGTTTGCCCAGATAAATCGGCCAGTTGCCAATTCTCCTCATGATGATAAAACCGATGCTTTTCCAAATTATTCCTGTCGTGCAAAACGTGACAACATCGACTCAGATCTGTACATTTCTGAACATGCTGACACATCGCATAGTCATCAGACCTGGTCAAGAACAAGCCAACAACCTGCGAGAAATACTGAGACAGGGAACAGTCCGCCCTTGTCAGATTGGTCTCTCGATGACGTGAAGTGCTTTGACCACAAAGAACCATATTTAGATCAACGTTTAGACAAGGAGCTGAAGGATATGGAAGGGTTGAGCTTCCCCTGTGGGCAGCTGGATTTTACAGGGAAACTGCCACCTCTTTATTGTTCTGGCACGTCATGTGAGGGATGTAACCTTCAAAACCGAGAGGCCGAGTTGGCCAGTAGTGATAAGTCGTACTCTCTTTCCGATGCAATAACCAATCGCGAAGGTGTGACTGAGAATGACTCGCAGGAGGACGGGTGCCTCTCGTCCATCCCTCTGTTGGAAAGCTCCGCAGGTACTCGGATGTTTTTGGACGGGTGTTTTGAATCCCGAAGCTACGGAGACCACAACTTCCCATTCAGCACAGACGACAATCTGTCCTTTCTTGACAACTTGGATTGCATTCGTTCTGCCAATGCTTCACAAGAAGATGGAATAGACAAATGTGATGAATTCAATGAACATGACAGCACGGCCGAAAGCCACGTGAAGGTGTCGGAAGATGCCACGCAGCCGGTGAAGCTGGCCAGCAGAAAAAGCAGCAAAAGGCAAAGAAACAAATCGGTGACAAAAGAGAACTCTTCAAACGCCTACGATAAAGAGGATGTGAGGGAGCACACAAAGAAAAGCGGCAAGTCTTCCATTAATAAACAAAGGCACTCGAAGGCTGAGAGGAAGCGGCAGCATACTGAAAACCGGGATAGATTAAAGTTTGGCATCCAGAAACAAACGGAGGAGCTGCTTTGGAGATGTGTAACCTATATCAAAATCATAATGGACGTCATTCTTTTTGTGACGCACAAGTGTGGCGAGTATGTGGAGATGGGCGGCAAGTTTGTATATTCATGTTGCCAGATACAAAAAGAGGATTTTAATTCCTTAAAGGGCAGTGCAAGGACCTCAAGCATGTGGCTTCTGAAGCAGGCAAAGTTGGGGTCAGAGAAACTTAGGAGGTTTTGCCTTTCCTTGATGAAGATGACTCTAAAGTTTTTAAAAATGCTGCTTGCTCTGCTTTTTCTAGTACTAATGTTATTTATAGGATGCTTACGACTTGTCTACAAATATGCAAAGTCTGGTGTTTTCATGATTTTTCAGAGGTTACCCATCAGGGGCCAGGAAAACTTTCCCCACACGGTAGCTGTTTGTTTTCTGCACTACTTGTGCTCCACCATAGAAGAATCTAGAACTTGGAATTATTTGAAAAGACTGTGGGAGAAATTGAAAATGAGATTGTGGCGAACTGCTAAATGGCAGACTGCGGGCCAGTCTCCATCTTCACCTCCTTCACCCCAGTCGCCTAGCGCTAACAGGTACCAGCCCGATCACGAGGTGGACCGGCTGTTGGCAATGGCTGATGTACCAGAGGAGGAGCTGGATCCTTTTAAAGTTCTAGGCGTGGAGGTAATGGCCACTGATGCCGAGCTGAAAAAGGCATATCGGCAGTTGGCCGTGCTGGTAAGTTCTGTGTAAAAACATTTAATTAAAGACAAAGTACAATTGCCTCATCAGTTATTTCTATTGAGCTAGTACCTTAACTAATATTCCAATAGTGAATGACAGTACAAAATGTCTCAATTTTCTTATTTTTAATTCCCCTACCCTCCCTCCCCCCCCCCCCCCCCCCTTAAATAAATAGCTCTACACTTGTATTCCTTCTGTGTCATTGAACCTCCAGTTTATTGACAGTGGTAGTGAAGTCAAAGGGCTTTTCAACCTCTATCTGGTGGTTACATTTATGTGTTTCCAGAAGGAGTTTGGTTGGTAATGATTGGGACTTGGCATCCGAGCAAATTTTTTTGTTGTTGCTCATTTTTTGCCTGATAACATATTTTGTACAAATAATTACAAACATTGTTTCCCTTACGCTGTGATTTAACAATCTTTATTTTCTAAACCTATTGGAATTGCTCCAGTCTTCCAGTGTGCTAGCACCCCCTATGTAGCAACAACTTAAGTGCATCTGGTGTCGTTTAAAGCAGAAACGTCTCTCGAGGCCTATCAGAGGCAAATGGCAAACTGGACATCAAGCTGGAAAGTATCTGTTTTCACTTCCTATTCACACAGGAACACTGAATTCGATATTCACTGTGCCACCACAGTGTTAGGTTCCTTGGCGAGAGCTAGGCAGTGGTGTCTTAGACGTTGCTCTAAACTGACTCTGCAGTCGTGACTGGGATCTGAAAGATAGCATAAAAACTGATGGGGCATTTCCTGTCAAATCCCAAAACTCCAACCACTTACCATGCCGTTGTAGAGTAGTAAGTGATAAATAGGACAATTCAAGCCAATGTTCTGTGAATATTTAGTGTGTTCTATTGAAACATGTCATTTATGTTGTGGGTAAGAGACATTAATCCACAAAACAACATTTAATGACGCATTTTGCCTTGAATTGCAGCATAATGGCCTAGGATGTAGTGGGCCTAGGCATCTGGTGATGTGCCTCATTTGTTAGATTTTTTTTCTTTCACCCTCGCAGCTCATTATTTTATGTTGCAAATTGCTGGAAATGTTTGCTGATAACTGCTTGACAAGGATAATGGGGCATCTGGGACCTTGGTGAATGACAGAACAAGCAGACTGATTTCTTAGCATAAGATTTAATAGGTATAATGTGAAGGAAATGGGGTGAATTAGTTTCAAATTAAGTGCAAAAAGAGAAGTACGGAATGTATGGATGAAGAGAGATTGAAAAGAGACAGGAAAAGTAAAAGAGCTAACATTTCACATCAAGGGCCCTTTAACAGGTGAAGTCTTCAACCTAAACTTTCTCTTCCCACAAACGTGGCCTGATCTGCTGAGTATTTCCAACATTTTCTGGTTTTATTTTAAATTTCCAGCATCTGCAGTTTTGATTGTCAAAGTAAAAGATCTGCATTTAAATTAAAAACAAAACCTGAGAACAATTTACTGCCTGAAGGAATGATAATCCAATTTTAGTTGTTTTCTCTCTGGGTTGGAAAGAATTTGCATTTGCAAGAAGATAAATCTCACCAGGTGCTTGCATCACAATGTATCATAGATTTTGCAATAAATTCAGTTTGCTTTACCGGCGGCGCAAATGCAGCAAATACCTTGAAACATAGTCGAAGGATGGCAATCAGTGGCTGTTTTTGCAAGGTGGAGCAAAGCAAATAGTTCAGCAATGTGGCAGTTCGCAATTTACTGGGTAGCCCGCAATTACCACATGTTACTGAGCAATTACTCACTAGTAATGCCAAGAGCATTGAACTCTGTCTTCCCAGAAATTCTGGGTCAATGGTTCTTCACTGTTTCAAAATATTAAATAAGATGAGCAGCTTTCTTTCACACCCGCTATTCACATCTTTCTGGAATTTTAATGGTGGACCTTTGCTTTTGCTGTTTCAGCTAATTTTACATTATTGCCGCAATGGTTTGTTATCAGGTTTTAACTATCATATCATATCATATCATATCATATCATATATATACAGCGCGGAAACAGGCCTTTTCGGCCCACCAAGTCCGCGCCGCCCAGCGATCCCCGCACATTAACACTATCCTACACCCACTAGGGACAATTTTTTTTAAACATTTACCCAGCCAATTAACCTACATACCTGTACGTCTTTGGAGTTGTCTAGAGTTGTCTTTTAAAAACAAAACCCTCCTGTCAGCATTCTCTGCATATTACACCATCGTAAAGCACACACTCTTCTGAACACTTGCACAAAAATTTAAAGAAACAAAATGCAACTCTAATACAGCATTCCAGTTCATATTATGCTTCTGCAATCTACTCACGAGGCTCTGAGCAGGCTGACTGGATGCTAGGATTAGGTTGCAGCTTGAGATTGCTGCACCCAGATTGTAGACCTTTTCCAGACCGCAGCAATGTTGCGATGGTCTGGGATGCAGCAGTGTGTGGTGAATGCACTCCCTGCTTTCCCTGTTCGTGTCCAGGTCCTTTTGTAAAATTAGTTATGCATGTTTTGTGAAGTTGATTTATATATTTTTTAAATCATCTGTGATAATAATCAGCTTGTCCTTTAATGCAGTTTGTTTCTTTCCCCAGTGCTCTATTTCCCCCCTCTCTCCTTTGGTGCTTTTCTTCATGTGATGGTTTATATCTTCCATTCTTGTCGGCGGCCATCATAGAGAGAAACCCGAGAAGTGTAGATGTTGCCTTTTAAGTCCGCACTGTGCATGGCATACAATAAATAGTATTACACCTTTTTTCTGAAAACGCTTTATGTGTGAGAGAGGGAAAGATTTAAAATTTATTAAGCAAATGGGAAATAAAGTATATTTGTGGCAAATTCCGATTGTATCTTTTTCATAGCATGCTGCATGTGTGCAGAAGGAAGTTTAACTGGCTAGGTGCTGATCAGTAGAAAGTTACTGATGCAAACTTGACAACACCTAGATCCTGTCCCATGAAATAATGCGTGGCTTCAAAAGAAAACAAATGTATTGGTTTATAGTGAGAATCGTGGCAACTGTCCTTAGATGATGGCTGGCATGAGTAATCAATTAATTCAGCTTCTACCAGCTCACGATAATGTGTCTCGGCAGCACATTTGCTATTGTTCAAGGTACCCAGCGAGTATAGAGGATCCTATAACAATGTTCGAAGATTAGAATTTTCTGCTGCAGCTCAAGGTTAAAAGTAAGGTGTAGGAAGGAACTGCAGATGCTGGTTTAAACCAAAGCTGGAGTAACTCAGCGGGACAGACAGCATCTCTGGAAAGAAGGAATGGGTGATGTTTCGGGTCAAGACCCTTCAGACTAGTCAGGGGAAAGGGAAACGAGAGATATAGGCAATGATGTAGCGAGATAAAAAGCAATGAATGAAAGATATACAAAGAAGTAACAATGATAAAGGAAACAGGCCATTGTTAGCTGTTTGTTGGGTGAAAATGAGAAGCTGATGCGACTTGGGTGGGGGAGGGAGGGATGGAGAGGGAATGCCGGAGTTACTTAAAGTTAGACAAATCAATACTTATACCCCTGGGTTGTAAGCTGCCCAAGCGAAATATGAGATGCTGTTCCTCCAATTTAGGTTTAGCCTCACTTTGACAATGGAGGAGACCTAGGACAGAAAGATCAGTATGGGAAGGGGAATTAAATTGTTTAGTAACCGGGAGATCAGGTCTGTCCTGGCGGACTGACCAAGGTGTTCAGTGAAGTAAGGTGGCTGGTTTTCCGCATATGTGCACTGACAGTTGGTTCACTTCCACCAGGAAAGCTTTTCCAGCTGCAACAGCAGAGCAGGCCTGTGGTATTGTCTGCTCTTGCTCTGCTGCTCCAATGTTATGATACTCAATTCTGTTTTTGACCTCTGGTGCTAATTTAAGGTCCAAGGCAGTCACAGTGGCAAGGTGTCACAGTGAGAGGGGATTTGGAATAAGACATGGGAACAGTTTTGTGTTGTACTTTTGCTCCGATTGGAAACTAAATTGTTAGTGTTGTGCTCGTCTATCTCTTGTGAGTAGGTATCTGTGGCAAGCAGTCCTGGGGGGGGGGGTCACTTATTGTGGGCTCCATGTGCAATTTTGAAAAGTTAATGTTACATTATTTAAGTTCTGAAAGGGAGCAGAAATTTTGGAATCTTGTGACCGTGCAAGGAGGAATCTATCGCTGGAAATGGTCACTCCTCTCTGACACCACTGAGAGACCATTTATTTGGAAACAACAGTAAAGGCAAGAAAAATACACAAAAAAATTAGGAAATGTGAGGAAAACTTTATACTTGTTGCAATCTCTCTCTGCCCCAGAGCAGCTTTAAAGTACTTTGAAACCAATGAAATAAGATCTGCAGCTAACTTTGTCACGAATGGAAATGCAGCGGCTAATTTGCGCACAAAGTGATCTGACGAACAGCAGCATGCTGATTTACTTTATATATTGGTTGAGGGATGGAACTTGGGCAAGAGACCAGAGAACTCCCCTGCTCTTCCTGTAGTGTCATGGGATCTTTGATGTCTACCTGAAAAGGTAGATGGAATCATAGTTTAATGTCTCATCCTGAGGACAGCATCTCTAGTGCAGTAATGAGGAATGAGTATGTTCAGCTTGGGTTGTGGTCCAAGTCTCTGGAGCTGGGCTTGAATCTGCAACCTAAGGAGTTGTACAGCCAATGAGCCAATAAAGGATCTTTGAACCATCTTTGAAGGATCTTTGAAGAAAGGGCCCATGCTATTTGTACCCAGTCTTTTGCAGCACCTTGCCCAATTATTAGTAAAGTCATAACATCAAACTGGGATAGACTATCAAAACATCTGCCAGTCTGCCTGAAGGCATTGGTTGAAATATTTACATATATAAAATAATGCAGCTTTCCACAGAGTAAGATCATCTGTAATTTTTGTTCTCTCCCACAGATTGCTAAACAGCATTAAGAATAGTTCTTAATCTTTGTGGACGTCAACGGATACTCATTAAGAACTAACCTAGATAAAGATCCCTATCACATGAAGCAATATGTGTTTTTCCGCAATCTTTGTTACGCAGCCAACAAAATCCCTTCAGGAAGTATCAAATATACAGGCTTTAATGTTTTGAAAGAAGATTAATGCCTGACCTGTTGCCTGATTTCTGCATGAATTGTGCAACTTTGGGTTTGCAGACTCCTTTCACCATTTTCAGATTTCTCCTTGTTTCCTCCTCATTTGTTCAAGTGCTCGCATCTATTCTGTGGGTTAGCAAGGGTTCTGTACATATAATGCGTAGCTGTAAATTGGCAGATTTGCCCTTCTGTAAACAGTATTTAGTTGAGTCTCGCTATTTCACTTCAATACATGACAGTTGACTGGATCTTTGCTTCCTTGTAAAATAATTCCCTCAACGGGTCAACTTCTGCTGACCATAAAATCATGAGAAGAAATAGTAACAGTCTTCATTTATCAGCCAAGATGGTGTCAGCAGACTGTTTACATGTCACATCAGAACTTAATCATGTCCCCCCCACCCCCGTATGGTGCAGACATCTAGCCTTGGGTGACTGAGCAATAGTCGTGACAGTAAATCCCCGCTGAGTACTTTCATTTCTTTCTTTCCCCACACCACCACTCCACCCCCAGCTTCTGGTTTCTCCCTCAAAGGTGCTGGGTGCTGAAGTGAGTTGTGGTATCCCACTACATAAAATGAGCCATAACGCACAGCAGTGCTTCAACCAATACCCCCCCCTTGAATGGTGCTGTTACCCAACCCCCAGCAGCTTGTAAAGTTTGATTTTACTAATTTATTGCCCAAGAGTTGCAGGGTGAGCTTTTAGTTAAACATTTCTTTAAAAAATGAAGACTGATATATCTTCATGTGAACTATCACCAGCAGTAGTTGAACAAAACGCATCAATTCAAAGCCTTTCTCTTTTAAAGTAATCACCCCATTGTGATTGCAGGTTCACCCTGATAAAAACCAACACCCTCGATCGGAGGAAGCTTTTAAGGTGGTGCGAGCAGCGTGGGATATTGTGAGCAATCCTGAGAGGAGGAAGGAATATGAAATGTAAGCAAAATTCAGTGCTGCATCCCAGATACGTCCACGTGGCCGGTGATTTTTTATCTTTGCAGGGTTCATTGTTTTTAATATGTTAGTTTAACTTCTATTTGTGATATCAAAAGTACTTTAGCATGTTTTGAGCTGCTTAAATTTGATTACTCTTGATAATTTTCCATCTCAAAGATTACCGTTTTGAGTTAGGGAGTGTAATTCTTCTTAAACATGTCAGCAGGTCTAATGTTTAAGAAAGCTCCCTGCTGGTAACGTTTAAGAATATTGCTATTTCAACACGGGATTGGTTTTGAGTGCGGTCCAGGAAATTCTCCTTTCTGACGGCTACAGATATCCCAAGTGGACTGAGTCTTGGCAGGTTTGATTGAGTTCCTAATCCTACATCGCAAAACTGCCTATAAAATTCACATAAATTAATAGTGACGTGTCAGTCTCGCAGAGAGAAGCCATAAAGTTGCTTTGGAACTACTTGATGTTGAAACTGGATGCAAAAAAAGTTTCCTATTACTCGGCACTGCTAATACACTATTGCTCAGCACAAAAATCCATCAGAACATACACGTCAATAATTTCTCACTTTCTTATGACTTGAAAGGTAAAGTATTATTTTGCAACTCAAAATAATATTAGCTCTAATACTAATTAACTCTAAGTCTATCTTTCTCTAATGTCTTTTAATCTTTTTTTTGTGGCAGATCACCTTTCTAGACTTTAAAAGTATTTTTCATTGATTCTAGTTGAAAGAGACAATTATGTGAATATTTTTAATATAGGGAGAGTGTGACATGGAGAAAGCATGAGAAACTGCTATTTTGTGTTCTATGCTGTTGGTGCACTGCAAGAACAACCTTGAGTTGATTCGCGGAATCAAGGGATATGGGGAGAAGGCAGGCACAGGCTACTGATTGTGGATGATCAGCCATGATCACAATGAATGGTGGTGCTGGCTCAAAGGGGCCAAATGGCCTCCTGCACCTATTTTCTATGTTTCTATGATTGGTTGCTTTGTTTACTTGGTCTCTAAACTGAGACTTTGATTTCCTTTCTCAAATGGGCATGAGATGCCATGGCACAATTTGAAGAGCAGGGGAATTCTCCCATGTTGTGGCTACCACTGGTCCTTCAGCCAAGCTGACTATCCTAGTCATTTGCTATTTGCAGGATCTTGCTATGCGCAAACTTGCTGCTGCGTTTGCCTCTGGAACAGCGTCTGTACACCTCCTAATGTAAAGAGGTGCTGCTAAAATGCAAAGGCTTTTGTATATTTTTTTCATTTTATCGTGGCTGATTTTCCCTGTGGATGGATATTCAAATCTTGTTGAGAGAGGTTTGTATTGTCTTTCTTTTCTGAGCGATTGAGGAATCCAAGTTTACTTTTCTCAACCATTTTCTGCTCTTGATTTCTTTCCAGATAATACCAATTATTTTTCTTTTGCTTTTAGCAAACGGGCTGCAGAGAGTGAGTTACACCGATCCATGAATGAGTTTCTCACCAAACTCCAGGATGACCTGAAGGAGGCCATGAACACGATGATGTGCAGTAAATGTGAAGGAAAACACAAGTTTGTGCTCATTTATCTTTTGCTGATCTGTTAAAATAAGTGTACAGCTGGGTGTTTTTTGTTAGTCTCCCTGATCGGGTTTTCCCTCCTCCACTTCTCCCCAACTACCCCCCCCCCCCCCCCCCCGGCCTCTTCTCCCTGGAGCCAACTCTTAGAATAGAATTTAACACTTGTCAGGTACCCTTGGGTTCTTCATTGAATTACAATGGAACATCTTTCCAACATTGGAATGATTTAACTGTGCTCAGTCAAATCTATCCATCCAAGTTTAGTTTAGAGATAAGAGGGAGAAAAACACACACAAAATGCTGGAATAACTCAGTGGGTCAGACACCATCTCTGGAGAACATGGATAGGCAATGTTTTGTGTCGGGACCCTTCTTCAGACCCGAAATGTCGCCTATCCCTGTTCTCCACAGTTGCTGCCTGACCTGCTCAGTTGCTCCAGCACTTTGTGACTTTTTGGTAAACCAGCATCTGCAGTTCCTTGTCATTCCTCTGGATACTATTAGCTGCTCTAGTGCACGCAGCTCTGTTCAAGCCTGTTCTCCTGTCCCTCTACATTCGTAAAATAGCTTTGCTCCCATCGACTATACACAATGTAATTCTTATTTCCTTGCTATCCACAACACTCTGAATGCTGCAGAAGATTCATGCATGACCGTTCAAGGAATAATTCCCAGACAAGTCCACATCAGGGTCTAATCTCAAATCGTATTTTTAGAACTATGTTTCCTTATCTACTTGAGTGTCACAATGAAGTGTGACCATTATTTGCAGGAGGTTTGAGATGGATCGTGACCCTCAGGCCGCTCGGTACTGTGCTGAATGTAACAAGAGACACCCTGTGGAGGCTGGAGACTTCTGGGCAGAATCAAGCATGCTGGGATTGAAAATCACCTACTTTGCTATGATGGATGGCAAGGTCTATGATATCACAGGTACCACTATGAGAAATTTGAAGTTATCTTGATATATTCTCAGCGTGTTGTATTAAGAAAACTGTTAGCTTTTGGTGTCCTTTGCATGTGATGAGAATTTGGAAGTAGTGTGCTGCATGAAACTATTTGCCTGGTTACTCCAGCACAGTGGTTTTATGGAGCAGAGACACCAGCTCACTGGGATTGAATGTGTTGTCTGTATAACTCAACATGAAAATCCCAGGCTTAACTGATACTGAAGAAAAGCTCCCTATGTTTTTGCAAAAAGTAGTCAATATTAGAACCTACAAAGCAACCTGCTGTTGGTCGGAACAGAAATGTTGCTACCCTCTGAACAAGACTACAGCTCTTGTTTTCTGCTGAATGATAGGGGATGTTGATGGAAGAAATATATTTTATTGCAGCAGCTGTTGCCACAGCTCTCCAAATGACAGCAAATGCTTGAATATGTCTCAAAGTACTCCCTGGAGTGTTCTTCTGGAGAATATGGCTAAAATTGTACTCCAGGGCATTTCAAAATATTCTTGCAGTAGTCCAAAATCCTGTCAACAGCAGTGGAAATAATCACAGGAAAAATAAAGGGGAGGCCAGGTCTGCGTTTAAAATTTTTACAGATGAAAGTAAACCTTCAAAGGTTTTAAAGTCGTCAGTTTTGTTTGAAGCGGTGTGGAGTGCCATGGGGATGGCATATGCTGCTTGCTTGAATGGCGTCGGGCCACCAGATAGAAAGTGGTGGCTTGGCGATAGTGGGAAGGAAAGTTAGTTTGGTTCATTGGACCAGGAGAAGATCATTCAGTCCTTTGAACATGTTATAGACAATAGACAATAGGTGCAGGAGGAGGCCATTCGGCCCTTCGAGCCTGTACGCACCGCTGATCATTCTCAATCAGTACCCCGTTCCTGCCTTCTTCCCATACCCCCTGACTCCGCTATCCTTAAGAGCTCTATCTAGCTCTCTCTTGAATTCAGAGAATGTTCCTGATATTCAGTTTGATCACCCCTGTTTACCTGATGATTGCATTTTCTTAATGCTTTTTTCAGTTTTTGAATTCACTTTCAAATAGTTGATTGGGAAGCAAGTGGGTTCAGATTGGGTGTGGATAGCCACAGTTCTCCTTGATTGGAAAATACTAAATGATCAAGTCAAGTCAAGTAAAATTTATTTGTCACATACACATACACGATGTGCAGTGAAATGAAAGTGGCAATGCCTGCGGGTTGTGCACAAAAAGAATTACAGTTACAGCATATAAATAAAGTTAATAAGTTACTATTAGTGTCGACAAAAATTTAGTCTCTGGGGTTATAAAAGTTGACAGTCCTGATGGCCTGTGGGAAGAAGCTCCGTCTCATCCTCTCCGTTTTCACTGCGTGACAGCGGAGGCGTTTGCCTGATTTGAGAGCAAGGATACAAAGTACTTGCATTTCTTTTGTTACTTTAGCCATTGTGATATTGTCCATTAATCTTTCTGATCTGTTAGGAGGATTAGGAGAGCTTACATCTTTCTCAATCACAAACTTTGGTAACATGTTATTTCTTTCTTTTCAGAATGGGCTGGGTGTCAGAAGGTAGGAATATCTCCTGACATACATCTTGTTCCTTACCATATATCTTTTGCTACAAGAACTTCTGGAAGCAGTGGTCGGCATAGGTGGGTAAACGTGCAGAGAGCTTGGAATATTCATCATAATTTTCCAACTGTTTTGACTAAATGTGATTTTTATGGTATCAAACGGTATATTTTACATGAAAACAGTCCAAGTGCAGATTTGAGGGCACGAGGAAGCCAAATAAAAAGCCTGTGTAATTTGCTTTTATCAGAAGCAGTGACCAGTGTTGGTCTTGTGTAAATTACAATAGCTAATGGAGTGGAGTGACCAACTCACACCATGCAGATTTTTAATGACTGACAAGCCTGCGGGCACAATTTGCATATTGGCGCTATGTAGCGTTTACCAGCTGCTGAGAAAATAGTGGTTGCCTGAAATGTTTTCAGAGATGCAGCGGTAGAGTTGCTGCCTTGCAGCACCATAGACCCGGGTTCCATCCTGACTATGCGTGCTGTCTGTGGGCCAAAGGGCATATTTCCGCACTGTATCTCTAAACTAAATTAAACTAAACATGGTTATTGTGCCTGGTGTTGAGTGATTTGGTGGGTGTTTCTTGTTGGTTGATAAAAGGTTAACTCTAAACTACAGCTGTAAATTTGCATTTCTAATGTTATTTTTCAAGCTGAATTGCAGTTCTTGGGAGGTTATTATCTCACAGCACTATGGGAGTGCATTCACCAATGGACTGAAGTGATTTAAGGAGATAGCCATCATCTTCCCGAGGACAGTTATGCCCATGGGAGAATGAGAAATAGTTTGAGAAAAACTATCATTTGAGTGTGTGTTTATGGTTTTCAAAATAGAATGCACATCATGTTGCTCTGCCAGCAGTCTGAACAGATAGTGTCTCACACCCTTAATTGTAATGGAATATACTTTCTTTGTTATTAAAACACCATATTGTCTTTCACTAAATGGAGGAAAATATACCTGTCTGGTTACTGTCTATTCTGTCTTGTCTCTGCATTTGGAGAGGTTGATGAAAGGACAAGTGCTGTCCAATGGAAAGGGCATTAAAAGCAAGCTCAAGGCCCTCTTGTTCGACTTTTTCCACAGCCAATGTTGGCTACAGTTGTGTTGTACTTCTGCTTTGGGAAGAATTGTGTCATGTGCCAGTGTTGAATTCAACGGTCTGCTTGGTTAAGGGTTTTGACAGCCTACTGAATGAGGATATTGACATTTGAAGAAGTGGTTCTAAAAATGTTCCATAACATCTTTATTTTCTCTTTGTAGAGCTGGCTCGGAGAATGGCCCAAATTCTCCTGCTGACCTCCAAGAGTTTTTCAGCAAGATTTTCCAGGGAGCGCCACCACAGGCCAACGGGAGCTTCTTCAACCCATCACCAATGGGGCCCAACGGTCAGGCAAAAGAGTCCACGCAGAGAACCGATACAAAGCAAAAGAGAAGGAAGAAGGTGCGACGGACATTCCCGCGCTGAGCCTTAAAAGCGCTAAAACAAACCTCAGCCATCACCTCAGTCAGCTGGAGAGCAGCCTGACTGAGAAGGTCAAATCCTGATTCTAGATTAGAACAAAGACAAATAAGAGTCCTCGTTTATTGAATTGAATGAATAGACTTTAACTGTACCTTGTTTTTAACATTTTAATTTGGATGTACAGTAGCAACTAAAGTGATCTTAAGAGGGCTTTACTTTATAATTTGTTAGGTAAAGACAAATTAATTTCTGGTTTCAACAGGTAGATGAAAAATTAACCGGTAGGTGACTTTTTTAAATGCTTTATTATTCTTCCATGCTCGGCTACCTCCTCCTGAAATGTTCCGTTTCTCGGCTCTTCCTTTCCCCAAGGTCATACATGTTCCTGACCATTTTTAATGGGGAAAAGTTTGCAATGCAAAAGGAACAGACTAAACATTGTGCTTGGCTGATGGCCTGATTTCCACCGTATGGTAGGTATTTTCTTTTTAAAAGAAAGCACTTTTTTTTAAAAAAGGAACCAGAAAATAATTTGAGTTAACTGTGTAAAATTGCCACACTTATTGTGATTTAGAGATGGGATACAATTTCTTTTTGTAACTTTAAAAAAATTAAATATTTATTGGAAAATTATTGTGCTGCAGAAATCGTACACAAATCTTATAAAAAAATATGAACCTTTGATAGCTCTACCATAAATAGAAAAATTGAGTTGTGCTCATTTTATTTTGCTCTCTTATTGTTGTAATGTCTACTCCTCTCTCTCTCTCTCTCTGTCCCCCTCTCCTTCAGCTCTTTAGTTGGCTTTAACAAAATTCCTCAACAAAGTTGAAAATTTCCTACATAGTAATGGCGCAAGTAAATATGTTTCGTTGATGTCTGCAGAATTCTCCATAAAGTTTAACACAACTATGAAGTGCCTTGCAACCCAAATGAGGTACTCGGGGGTTAACACTGGAGTTTACGCAGTCCAACCTTTGCATCATTCACTGCTCCATAGGGTGGGAATGGGAAGTGTATTTATTGATATTCAGTATGTATACTTTGTTGGCAACTTAACCCGCCTTCTCTGGGAACTTGGCCCAAAATTGTCCACTTTAATAAATGCTTACTATATTGTGCATACATGTATAGAGTGCTGCCCTATAAGTCTACTACTGACTCAACCCAAAAAATTGCAAAATCTGTGACCCATGCATAAAATCAATTCTCAGACAGTAGGGAATTGAATTTGAATACATGTTGACTATTCCATGCCCTTCTGTGTACATGGAATGTCCTTAGAATTTAGCAAGAGAGCATTGTATACTCAAAGAGGATAGTGTACACTCCAGGGTGATCCGCTGAGCTGTACTCTGCAATTTGTATTGCTATTTTCAACTTGACAAGATCTAAATCACCTGAGTTGCTGACGCACTACCTTGAGATTATTCAGGAAAACTAGGTCAATGTAGTTAGTTGAATCCTGGATTTCAAAAGATGCCTCAAACAAGTGCCTCTATCATGCATTCAAGCTACCAGAAACCTTGCTAGCCTCCAACAGTAAAATTGGTGGGTTCTGCTTGGAAGAGACACAATGTCGGAGAATCCACTGAGGTTCTGTGATTTGTTCAACATTTTCTTTTTTTTCCCCCATTTTATGAAGTCTTAAATAACCTCGTAAATTATAGCTCTATTTTGTTAAAGTAGCTTCCCCCCCCACCTTTAGTTGACTTGAGATATCCAAGTAATATGCATCTTGTTGCCTTTAATGGCCAGATTGTTAGATGTAGAAGCCTGTAAGCTGTTAGCAAAGGTCTGTTGAATATTACTGAGAGCACTGCTGAAGCTGGGAGCTAATTTTGAGGAGGCCATGGGAAATTTAATGCTGCATTATTCAATGGGTGCACCCAGTGCACCTCTAGTCTTTTGATTTTAAAAAGGCTTGCAGATCCCAACACAATTTCTTGTTAGCCAGAACTTTTGGGGGAGTAAAAATAAATGCATATTGCATTACCAAAGTGTATTTTTCTTTGTAAAGGGGATTTGGTTTTTAAATATGATACGCTCAGCAACCATATAGCATTGTTAAATCTCAATCATAGCTGAACTTGTATTGCTTTGCTTGCATTTACCTTTCATAACTTTAGGATATCCCAAAGTACTTTTAGCCAATTAAGTACTTTTAAGGTGTAAGGGAACAGCAGCACCCATTTTGCGCATAGCTAGCTCGTACAGGTAACAATGAAATACATTTGGATATAAGAAAATAACTGCAGATGCTGGTACAAATCGATTTATTCACAAAATGCTGGAGTAACTCAGCAGGTCAGGCAGCATCTCGGGAGAGAAGGAATGGGTGACGTTTCGGGTCGAGACCCTTCTTCAGACTGATGTCGGGGGTGGGACAAAGGAAGGATATAGGTGGAGACAGGAAGATAGAGGGAGATCTGGGAAGGAAGAGGGGAAGGGAGGGACAGAGGAGCTATCTGAAGTTGGAGAAGTCGACGTTCATACCACCGGGCCGCAAACTGCCCAGGCGAAATATGAGGTGCTGCTCCTCCAATTTCCGGCGGGCCTCACTATGGCACTGGAGGAGGCCCATGACAGAGAGGTCAGACTGGGAATGGGAGGGGGAGTTAAAGTGCTGGGCCACCGGGAGATCAGTTGCGTTAATGCGGACCGAGCGCAGGTGTTCAGCGAAGCGATCGCCGAGCCTGCGCTTGGTTTCGCCGATATAGATAAGTTGACATCTAGAGCAGCGGATGCAATAGATGAGGTTGGAGGAGGTGCAGGTGAACCTCTGTCTCACCTGGAAAGAATGTTTGGGTCCTTTGATGGAGTTGAGGGGGGAGGTAAAGGGACAGGTGTTGCATCTCGTGCGGTTGCAAGGGAAAGTGCCCGGGGTTAGGGTGGTTTGGGTAGGAAGGGACGAGTGGACCAGGGAGTTGCGGAGGGAACGGTCTCTGCGGAACGCAGAGAGGGGAGGGGATGGGAAGATATGGCCAGTGGTGGGGTCCTGTTGTAGGTGACGGAAATGTTGGTGGATAATATGTTGGATCCACTGGCTGGTGGGGTGGAAGGTGAGAACGAGGGGGATCCTGTCCTTGTTGCGAGTGTGGGGATGGGGAGCAAGAGCGGAACTGCGGGATGTAGAAGAGACCCTAGTGAGAGCCTCATCTATAATGGAGGAGGGGAAGCCCCGTTTTCTGAAAAACGAGGACATCTCGGAAGCCCTAGTGTGAAACACCTCATCCCGGGCGCAGATGCGGCGTAGACGGAGGAATTGGGAGTAGGGGATAGACTTTTTGCAGGGGACCGGGTGGGAAGAAGTGTAGTCCAGATAGCTGTGCGAGTCGGTGGGCTTGTAATAAATGTCCGTCACTAGTTTTTCTCCTGTGATGGAGATGGTGAGGTCCAGAAACGGGAGGGAGATGTCAGAGATAGTCCAGGTATATTTAAGGGCAGGATGGAAATTGGAGGTGAAGTGTATAAAGTCAGTGAGTTCTGCATGGGTGTAAGAGGTAGCACCAATGCAGTCGTCGATGTAGCGGAGGTAGAGTTCGGGGATGGGGCCAGTGTACGTCTGGAACAGGGATTGTTCGACGTACCCAACAAAGAGGCAGGCGTAGCTAGGGCCCATGCGAGTGCCCATAGCCACGCCTCTGGTTTGGAGGAAGTGGGAGGAGTCAAAGGAGAAGTTGTTGAGGGTAAGAACCAGCTCTGCTAGGCGGAGGAGAGTGTTGGTCGATGGGGATTGGCTGGTTCTACGGTCGAGGAAGAAACGGAGGGCTTCGAGACCATCCTTGTGGGGGATGGAAGTGTAGAGTGACTGGACATCCATTGTGAAAATGAGGGAGTGGGGGATGTTTGGATGTTGTTTGAACATTAAATATTGCTCTCAGGAGCTCCCCTTTTAAGAAAAGATTTCTACCATATATTTATGATCAGTAAGGTGACGTTAAAATTGGTGTTTTTTAATGGATGTTTATTAAGAATTTCAGTGTGATCTTGATCAGTTGGGCAAGTTCATCGAAGAATGGCAAATTGAGTTTAATTCAGATAAGTGCAAGGTGTTGCATTTTAGGAAGCCAAACCAGGGCAGAACCTTCACAGTAAACAGGAGGGCCCTGGGGAAAGCAGAGGGATCTAGTGAGTGCAGTTTCCTGAACGTAGCATCGCTAGCCTTCATCAGGGAATTGAATACAGAAGTCGGAATGTTAAGTTATAGTTGTATAAGATGTTGGTGAGGCTGCACTTGGAGTATTGTGTTCAGTTTTGGTCACCCTGCTATAGGAAATATGCCATTCGGCTGGAAAGGGTGCAGATGTTGATGTTGCCCAGTCACGGGGGGCTGAGCTATAGGGAGAGGTTGGACAGGCTAGGACTTTATTCCTTGGAGTGCAAGAGGCTGAGGAGTGATCTTCTAGAGGCGCATAAAAGTATACGGGGAATAGATAATGAATGCACAGAGTAATTTTACCAGGGTAGGAGAACCAAGTGGGCATGAGTTTAAGGTGAGAGGAGCAAGATTTCATGGTAACCTGAGTGGCAATGTTTTCACACAAGAGATGTCGATATATGGAGCAAGTTACCAGAGGGAGGAGTTGAGGAAGGTGCAATAATATTTAAAAGTCATCCAACATTTGTGCATGTCACTATTAACTAGCCCTGTTTGGATAAATGCAAAATGTGGTAGGATCATTGCTGAAATTAGCTTTGTTACTATTGAATCTGCATTATCTATTTATTATAGTTCACAAAGATTTCAAATGTTGCAATCACAATGTAAAGGTTTGTTGTGCAGGGGCTGGAACTTTGTTACAGGCTTACAGTTCTTGTTTCACTTGGGATTCTTGCACTCGAGACAACGTTTTGGCATTGTTGATTTTTGAAACAAAGCCTGGAGATGCAACAAGGTGTTCCAGGCTGTGCACAATCCAGCTCATGGCTTTAATGATGCGATTTCCACATTGTGCATGGCTGGATCCCATAAGCAGCAGTATCTAGTTAATCTGGTTGGTTGTGTTAAAAAAATGTGACTGGAAGAAATGCTCCTATTCCATTAATCAATCAGAGCAGGTGGCCAGAACTACAGTCTGAATGACATATTGAAGTACAGCACATTCACCAGTACAGTGAAGGTACAGGAATGATGCCCACATTGCTGGCTCAATACCGGGAGTGGCTCCCATTTGAAGGGGTAAAAAGCACTTCAAAATATACACTTGGATGCTTAGATTTTTGAGAACTGCCCACCGAGCACAACTTGTGCTATAGTTTTTTTTCTTAGGTTTGGGGAATGAAAAGTTAGTTAAAGATATTATGAACCAGTCATTGATTTGAAAGATTTCTGAGATTTACATGTTTTATAGCACCCTGCAGAGCCTTGATGGCTTTTGATCCAATCAAGTCTTTTTTTTAAATGAATCATATGTACAAGATTCCACAAAAATGTATTGGGACACTCAGCAGGTCTGGCAGCATCCCTGAGGAAAAAGAAACATTCAGAGCCTTCTTCAGATTCCTCTTTTCACAGATGCTGCCTGAGCTGCTGAGTTTTTTCAGCATTTTCTGTTATTTCAGATTCCCAGCACCTGCAGCTTTTATTATGTTTGAGTGATATTGGTTAAGTGATAAATTTGGGGTAAACTAACCTGTTCTTCAAAACAGTGCCTTGGGCTAGAGAATAGAACCTTGATTTGACAACGAACAGTCAAACACCAGTGCATTCACTGGGAATGTCAACTTGAATTTTTGTGCTCCAGTTTCAGCATCAGACACTCTGATTCAGAGTTGAGAGAGCACAACTCTAATTGTACGGTAAATTGTATAAACAATTCCAATGATAAATTCATTTACTTTTAAGTAGAGGCTTTGTAAAACTAAAAATGAATTAAGTTTCTTGAAGCTTGAAGCTTACTGAGCTTTGGTGGTGTCACCTCTGGAGTGTGTCTTATTCAGCAAAGTATGTGAGGTGTAGTTTACCTCACTGTTTAATCTTTCTGCCAAGTTACTATTTATTGCAAGGGCTATAACCAGCCCCCAAGTTCAAGGTTTAGATCTATCATACCCCGTGCATTGGCTGTGCCTGTTTTAATACACCCATTTAGTATCTTGCATTAGACCTCATACGGTCTTAAGATTGTGGAATGGCAGCTCCTTGTTACTGGGTGTCTGCATTGTTATAGTTTAGTAAACCACACTCAGGCGACATCAAGCAATTGTTGTAATATAGTTACAAGAGGAATTACACCAAATGCTTTCTGGATAGGAGTAGGAACAATGAAGAAATGTATATCAGTTTTCTGGACTTGTCAATTTTTTTCCTCTTGACCATAGGAGATTGTCAGAATCTGAGAGGAAGTATAGTCAGAAGGCAGGAGCAGAATACTGCTTGATGTATGCATTTTCATGTTCTTATGTGCACAAACACTACCACACCCTCAGTGACAAACCTTTTTTTATGTATACAATTGATGCAAAAGGAGAGAAAAAATATAAAATTATACACAAGAGCACAATTCCTACTTGGCCAAGTGGAAGACCTTGGCTGTAAGTAAATAGTCACTAATTTGGACAGTGGAGCCAGCAGGTTCTTCTTGGTTCATTGTCTCAGTACATTGTGCCCATCACTCTTACAGACCCGCATCTGAGGCTGGCTGGAGCCACTGGCAGCATTTGCTCAGCTGCCAACCACCCGCTCAATACTTATTGATGCCAAAAAGGCGGACCCCGTGCAGCTGAGGGAGTTTGGGAATGAGAGCAGTAAGCAAAGATGTAGTGTTCACCAGGAAATGAACAACGTTATATTTAGTGTAGAAACTTGCTAGCAAATACCTGGAAAGAAAACATAACCATTTATTAAATGACACACAATCTGTAAAAGTTCATTCATCATATCACATTGTAGAAAAGTGCCATTCAGCCCACAATTTGTGTGCTAGTCTTAGACACAATCACTTCATACAGTTCCACTCCCCTGCTCATTCCCTAATGTCCTGTAAATGTTTAATCACTTTGTGTAATGTTGTGTTATGTCAGTCATCTTAAATCTCTCTTTTGTTTGCTGCCCCTCCAGCCACTGGAAAGTTTCTCTGCTTCCACGTCAGAAAATAGGAGCAGACATTTGGCACCAGGCCCCTCAAGCCTTCAATATGAAGATATTTGCTGGCCTCGTCACCTCTTCTGCACCACATCACCATTGCCCTCCCCCCTGATTTTTCAAAAATGTACCTACCTCCAGCTTAAATACTTCTCCATCAAAATTCCTTCATGGTTAAAGGTCACCATTAATTCTCCCTTTCCCCTGTACAGGAAACAATCTCAGTTTCTCCAATATCTGCACAAAGGAAGCCGCCTCATACCATGCCACTCAATCATCTTTACAGCTTTTCATTACTTTGATAATTAACTTTATTAAAAGCTTGTTTCCATTGGTCATTTAAAGCAACCGGCAGCTGAACTCTCCCTACTCACTAAAAGCCTTTCCATCATCTCCAAGCTATAAGAAAAGAATGTGATGGAGGAAGGGTAATACATCTCAAGAAGCTCACCATCACCCAGAGTGAAGTGCATGCTCAATTCACTCCCTCTACCGGGACTGCAACAGTGGCTGCAGTGTGTATCATCAACTGCATGAAATGTCACCTAGGCTATTCTGACAGTAACTCTGGCCTCCACCCCCTAGGAATTGAGTGATGGGCACATGTGAGCACCGCTATCTGCAGGTTCCTTCCTAAGTTACACCACCCTGCTTTGGAAATGTATTGCTATCCCTTCATCGTTACTGGGTCTAAATCCTCCTCCACATTGTGACAGCAACTTCCTCACAAAGATTGCAGCTGTTCAAGGCAGTGGCTCACACTCACTTTCTCAAGAGCAATTAAGGATGGACATTAAATGTTGGTCTTGCTAGTGCACCTACATCTCCGAAATAAAATATTTTTAAAAAAGTGAAAGGGTATGTTGAAAGGGTATTTTTCTGTGAAACATGCAAGGTTTGACTGATGACCAACAGGTGGATTCTCCACTGCAGGAACACAGTACGAGTGTGGAACCTCACTGCATGAAAACGTCACTGGTCAGATCTGCACATGATATGTGAAAAGGGCACACTTGCATTTCTAGAGATTTTCATAACCTCAACTCTTCTAAAATGCACTTTACAATCTAGCAGATATTTTTTGGCACATGGGCATTATAACAATGTAAAAGATTTGCCCCCAAAGAAATTTGATAAGGAACAGATTATCTGTTTTAAGTAATGCTGGTTTAGGGATAAACATTGCCATTGTACACTGGAGAGAATGTTCTTGCAATGGTGCTGGGAGATCATTTACATCAGAACAAACAAAGTCTAGCATGGTCTCAAAGAAAGACATTCAAGGCTCAGGAGTGGAACGTCTGATCCATGGGCAAGACAGCTTTGAAATCTGGTTAAAACTTACTTAATATGAATTTTTTTCACTGGTTGGTTTCTGGCTCCCTCTTCCCTCTCACAATAATGTCCCAGATTTTCTACCAGTTTAAAACAATTGAAGCAGCTACCACAAAGACAAAACAAGGACTTACAGAATTATTGGTGTGATGGTAAGAAACTTGCGCGATGACGTAAATTGGATCCCATAATCCATTTGCTCCCAGTGCGTCAGTAATCGTGCCTTGCCTTGGTCTGGAGTCTCAAAGGGTGTTCCTTTGACCGTGTGCAGAAACCAATACATTGCCTACAAACAGAGACTCATTACGACACTGGTGACAGCAACAGACATCTTGAAACAAGGTAGAATATTTATGGAGCGGGCACAATCTCAACACCCTTGAGCAATAAAACGTGGCTAAGAAACCTTCACCATCTCCGACATGTGAGGGAAGGGGAGGTGGTGGACATAACAGAGAAGCATGATCCAATATGCAACCAATGTACACACACACAATCTATAATATGTGGAATTCTCTGCCACAGAAGGAGGTGGAGGCCAATTCACTGGATGTATTCAAGAGAGTTAGATATAGCTCTTAGAGCTAACGGAATCAAGGGATATGGGGAGAAAGCAGGAACAGGGTACTGATTCTGGGTGCTGGCTCAAAGGGCCTACTCTTGCACCTATGTTCTATGTCACACATTATCAGAAGAGGACCGAGCTCGTTATCCTTTGTTCACTTGTAACCATAGGGGGGAGTTCCAATGACTGACCTTAGCAGCAGTTCATAGGTTCAGAACAGCTCCAGACGCTGAACACACTTGTATCACAAACTTGCTGTCAGCTGTTTTGATGTTATTCCTAAACGGTGGCCAGAATGGCAACAGCCTTATAGAGCATCCATTGCAATACCTAACCCTCCCAGCCCCACCCCTGCCCAGTCTCCTACACTCACCGAGTTGTGGATGACATGAGTGAGGGTCCACACCACCGGAATGCTGAAGAATGGAATACTTAGCAGGACGACGTGGAGAATTCCAACTAAAATGAGGTAAGCTAGCCAGATCCCCCGGCTGTTCATTATCCGAGTGTTGGGATTCACCTCACTGTGAGCGACACCAACGTTCATCCTGTCTCCTACTTTAAAGAAGGGCAAAGCTCAAACAAAAACATGCTCCTCTTTCTGTGCACTCCACTTACAGTCTGCCAATGACGTCCGCAGCTGTCATGCAGAAAGGAAGTGATTTCATTAATAAGATCCTACCAAATGCAGTTTTCTCAGACACAAAGTTGACACACGAGCAACAAAGCAGTACTCACAGCTTTTTTAAAAAAGGACAAAGTGCTGGAGAAATTCAGCAGGTCAGGCAGCATCTCTGAAGAACATGGATAGGTGAGGTGACCCGAAACACCCTATCATGTTCTCCAGAGATGCCTGGTCGCTAAATTACTCCAGCACTTTGTGTCTTGTTGTTTAAACAAACATCTGCAATTCTTTGCAACCCCTGGCTCTTAACTGGCTTGCCAATGTGTACAGAGCAAGATCCCACTACCAGAACCAAAGCAAACAATCACTTAACACGGTTTACTGATGATGGTTGAGGGATAATCATTTGACCAGAACATTGAGGGGATCTCCTCTGCTGTTCTTCCAAATAGCATTTGTGAGATCTTGCACATCCACGCCAGAGAGCAGACAGGGCCCTGGTTTAATGTCATGTCTGCCTCTTGACAGTTCAGCACATCCCCAGTTCTGCGCTGGCCTGAATTTTGTGCTCAAATCCCTGGAGCGGGGTTTGAACCCATAACTTTGAACTCACGCAAGAACGCGACCAGTTCAGCACTTTCCTCGCAGAGTCCCTGTTAAAATTCACAGGATGTGTCACTGAAACAGGATTATAACCCAGAGGTAGGAGCAGTGATTTGTCTGTACATTGGAATCAAAGGCATTTCCAGTAAATTCATTAGGATTTTACAGTGTTTTATGTCATTCTGTTGTCTGCAGCCCATGACTTACCTTGGAGTTTGTGATCCGATTTTGAAATCAGTGACCTATGGAATGACTGCTCACAATTCACAATGAGATTTTTCACAATGAGATTCATCAGAGACAATCCTGCTTGTAATTCAAAAAAATTTCAGAACAGATGACAAGGACATTCCCTTTGCTGCTTAAAATGGCCATCAGTTATCAACACACAACAGATGAATAGGTTAACAGGCTCTGTTATGGGAGGCTTGCACTGTATTAGCTTTTACTGCATTCACTTGTTGAGACCATTTGGTAAAAGATCTTGGAACATTTGCCAGAACGCAAAATTGGAAAGTCAAAGTTCCCGTTTTGAAAGCACCGCCTCTCTTGCCTCGCGCCAACCACCTCACCAGGGCTAAGTGAGGATGAAAAGTAGTGGAGCAGGCACCGGCCTCATGAACACAGCTCGTGCTGAGGCAAGGAGATGTCAGAAAGAAACGTGTCTACAATGGGTTTGAGTGGAGATAGCGAGACAATGCCAAACTGCCATGCCAGGGGATGAAATTGCACTCTAGATGCACTAGCGCTGCTTGCGCATTTTGCCCAGCCCATTTGCGCTGCTCCACAATTGCTGTTGCCCCCTCGTTTAAAAACAGGCTGCGTACTTCTGCTACAGTGCAGTAGAAATAAGTTGATACAGTTGCATAAGGTGGCAGTTGTATTTCCAATCGGTGCAGGAATCAGAGCAGAACAGACCGCATCAGGCATAATGTAGGAGATAGGTGTTGGAACTACATAACTTGTCCAATGTAACTTCAGCAGAGCTCTCTCAATCTTCCTAGCCTTTAGGCCATCCAGAAATCTCTTGCCCCTTGGTCCTAACCTGCACAAAGTGTCATAAACCCTCCCTGTTTGCTGATCTGTATGGCTCCTGGTTTAACAATGCCAACTTAATCATTCTCACTGTCATGTTCAAATCCCTTCAGTCTTTACCCTTCCCTATCCCTGCAACCTCTAGCCCCTCCACCTTCCTAGATCTATGTTCCTCCATTTCTAGCCTTTTGACCATCAGCTTCTATCGCCCCACCACTGGGGCCTGTGCTATCAGCTCATGCTGTACTTAACCCATCGCACCCTTCGCTTATGTCTTGGAGATGGTGGAAAGGCTTTTAAAGAGTCTCTCCATATTCACTATGCTCATTGAAGCCTCTCAGTGACGGTGCTTCTGATCAACCAGTTCTCCCTCAGTCAATTCTTCTCATATGGTGCTTCTATGAAGATGTTTAACTACATTAAAAGCATTACTACATCATTGTTCACAATAAAATCTAAAGATCACATCCCAGAATCCACAAATAGGCCAAGATAATAGAATGTTATCAACTAATTTAGGCACCTGAGATAAAGGCTATCAACTGCAGAGTGATCCATTTAATTTTTGTTGGTGTGCACAAACTAAGAATAAACAAACATACTTTGCTGGGAATCTTTTTGAAAAACAGGCCATCAAGATTTTTTCATTTCTTTATAATGTGCTTGATGCACTGGAGGTAAACTGTATCCTCTTTTTGGGGGGGGGGGGGGGGCAGTCAGGGTTTATTGAAGTTAGGAATAGCTCCATGAAAATACCACCCGCACTGCAATCTGGGACCTTTACAGCAATCTCATTCAAATGGTGCCTGTACCAGTCAAGTTGACTAATCCAGGGGGCAGTTCAAAATTGACTTGCCATCCTGGACATGGAGCTGCTATAACTAGATAGGAGCTCAGCTACAGATAACCCTGCAAGCCAATGTCCCAATGGATAAAAATACCTAATTGGACAAGCAGCGGGGATACTCGCTGGAATTTAGAAGATTGTGGGGGGGATCTTATAGAAACGTACAAGATTCTTAAGGGGTTGGACAGGCTAGATGCAGGAAGATTGTTCCCGATGTTCGGGAAGTCCAGAACCAGGGGTCACAGTTTAAGGATAAGGGGGAAGTCTTTTAGGACCGAGATGAGAACGTTTTTTTTCACACAGAGAGTGGTGAATCTGTGGAATTCTCTGCCACAGAAGGTAGTGGAGGCCAGTTCATTGGCTATATTTAAGAGGGAGTTAGATGTGGCCCTTGTGACTAAAGGGATCAGGGGGTATGGAGAGAAGGCAGGTACGGGATACTGAGTTGGATGATCAGCCATGATCATATTGAATGGCGGTGCGTACAGGCTCGAAGGGCCGAATGGCCTACTCCTGCACCTATTTTCTATGTTTCTATGTAATTTATCAGCCTTTAGGCTTTTTGGCTGGTTAAGTTCTCTCTAGGTTCCAAATCACTTTCTCTGACCAACCTTTACCGAAGTTTTCTGGGCCCTCAAGTAAGTTGTGTACACATTCTAAATCAGGCAATGCGAAACTCTACCTATGTGTATTGGATTGGTTTAATTCACTGTTATAATGGCCCAGGGGGTACTCAAACCACCAAAACCACAGTGGCATTATGATAACAAAGCAACAAGAACAATTGATTTTTTTTTTTTTTATAAAGGAAAATAATCCTTTTAAAAGTACGAACTTTAAGAAAATGTGTATCATCTCCAAGTAAAATTCCCACCAGGACTGAAAAAAAACCCCATCTTAGGACTACTTATTTCCTCAATACGAAGCGATTTTTGGTTTAAAAAAACGGGAATAATGCGGCAGGGCGAGGTGAAAACGACAATATTGAAACTGTTGAGCAGATGGCAAAAGGCGGGCTCAGAAGGCCTTCCCTTGACGAGCACGGAGTAAGCCGTTTAATTTATCTGCTTAATTCACAAGAAACGGGTATTATACATTCAAAAGCACTCGAAAACCATCCGAGGTAAGTAACAGCCCCTCCACTCACCACCTTTAACTGCGACCAGCAAGTCCTCCACCGCTCAACCTAACCTGTCACGGGGGAGGGAAGCACCGCCCCCGCCCGCTGCTGTTTGGCTGAACGGTTCGCGCTCTCCGTCAGCCACCTTGCTATTGGTTTACGCGCACGTCAATCAGCAGTCGGCCGTGGACTATCAGGGTAGGTTGCGCGGAGGCGGCGAGCGTCAACGATTCCGTTGACAAGATGGGACGGTGGTGCCTGAGAAAACAATGGACAACCTGGATACCTTTACCCTGACCAATAATACTTTCTAATTTTAAGTTAAGCCCTCAAAATGAACTTCCATGTAAGTTAGACACAAAGCAAGTTTCAAGTGATCACTCAAATCAGGGAAATCTTGGCACCTGGGATTTGCTGTAGATTTCTCTCTCAGCTCCATCTACAATATATCTGTCCATTCACACAGATCTCTTAAGGGTCCTGGGGCTGGGGAAGGTTGGAGATGGAGGGGCTATGCCACTGAGGGATTGAGAGGAGGTTGTTGGAGGCAGCTGATGTCAATGGCCACAGGCAATGATGAATAAACATTATACTAGATTTATATAGACAATAGACAATAGGTGCAGGAGGAGGCCATTCGGCCCTTCGAGCCAGCACCGCCATTCAATGTGCTCATGGCTGATCATTCTCAATCAGTACCTCGTTCCTGCCTTCTCCATACCCCCTGACTCCGTTATCCTTAAGAGCTCTATCTAGCTTTCTCTTGAATGCATTCAGAGAATTGGCCTCCACTGCCTTCTGAGGCAGAGAATTCCATAGATTCACAACTCTCTGACTGAAAAAGTTTTTCCTCATCTCAGTTCTAAATGGCCTACCCCTTATTCTTAAACTGTGGCCCCTTGTTCTGGACTCCCCCAACATTGGGAACATGTTTCCTGCCTCTAACGTGTCCAACCCCTTAATAATCTGAAGAAGGGTCTCGACCCGAAACGTCACCCATTCCTTCTCTCCCGAGATGCTGCCTGACCTGCTGAGTTACTCCAGCATTTTGTGAATAAATCGATTTGTATCAGCATCTGCAGTTATTTTCTTATACCCTTAATAATCTTATACGTTTCGATAAGATCCCCTCTCATCCTTCTAAATTCCAGTGTATACAAGCCTAGTCGGTCCAGTCTTTCAACATATGATAGTCCCGCCATTCCGTGAATTAACCTAGTAGGGCAACCTATTTATGGCACAGAAACGGCCATTTGGCCCAATTTATCCATCCTGGTATTCATACTCCACAAAGGCTCCACCCATCTCTCTCCATCTACCCCACCGTCACATCCTTCTACTGTTTGTGTCTTTATCTAGCTTCCTCTTACACTTTTCTCTGTTGTTTACCTAAACTATTCGGCATGGGAGCAACCCTCACATTCTCTGCTGTCCAGAATGCCATGTTACAATCATCACTGACCATTTCTTTACAACCTTGGGTTCTGGTCATCCCCACAGGTGGAAGCATCTTGTCTACAATGAGCCCGCACAAACCCGACCATGGCCTTAAAGACATCTACTGGGGAAACTTCCTTACTAGGATGAAGAGTCCTTCCTGCTGGTGCAACCACTCCAGGTCAGGCGCTTGGCGGACAGGAAGCAAAGAGTAGGAATAAACGGGTCCTTTTCGGAATGGCAGGCAGTGACTAGTGGGGTACCGCAAGGCTCAGTGTTGGGACCCCAGTTATTTACAATATATATTAATGATTTGGACGAGGGAATTGAATGCAACATCTCTAAGTTTGCGGATGACACGAAGCTGAGTGGCAGTGTTAGCTGCGAGGAGGATGCTAGGAGGCTGCAGAGTGACTTGGATAGATTAGAAGAGTGGGCAAATGCATGGCAGATGCAATATAATGTGGATAAATGTGAGGTTATCCACTTTGGCGGCAAGAACAGGAAAGCAGAGTATTACCTGAATGGTGGCCAATTAGGAAAAGGGGAGATGCAACGTGACCTGGGTGTCATGGTACACCAGTCATTGAAAGCAAGCGTGCAGGTGCAGCAGGCAGTGAAGAAAGCGAATGGTATGTTAGCATTCATAGCAAGAGGATTTGAGTATAGGAGCAGGGAGGTTCTGCTGCAGTTGTACAGGGCCTTGGTGAGACCGCACCTGGAGTATTGTGTACAGTTTTGGAGGAAAGACATTCTAGCCTTAGAGGGAGTACAGAGAAGGTTCACCAGATTGATTCCTGGGATGGCAGGACTTTCATATGAAGAAAGACTGGATAGACTCGGCTTGTACTCGCTGGAATTTAGAAGACTGAGGGGGGATCTTATTGAAACATATAAAATTCTTAAGGGGTTGGAGAGGCTAGATGCGAGAAGATTGTTCCCGATGTTGGGGAAGTCCAGAACCAGGGGTCACAGCTTAAGGATAAGGGGGAAGTCTTTTAGGACCGAGATGAGAAAACATTTCTTCACACAGAGAGTGGTGAGTCTGTGGAATTCTCTGCCACAGAAGGTAGTTGAGGCCAGTTCATTGGCTATATTTAAGAGGGAGTTAGATGTGGTCCTTGTGGCTAAAGGGATCAGGGGGTATGGAGAGAAGGCAGGTACAGGTTACTGAGCTGGATGATCAGCCATGATCATATTGAATGGCAGTGCAGGCTCGAATGGCAGTGCAGTGCACCTATTTTCTATGTTTCTATGGTGTGAGCTGCGATGCAGGCAGCCAACAATCGCTAATGGTCAGTAGGAAACAATTCTTCAAATACCCAGCTTGTGAGCTGATATCACCCAGTGTCTGAAAACATATTTTGGCATTGTTTAAGGAAACATGGTAAAAATATTTTAGCATCTGCTTTGATGCTGAAATGCTCTACATTTTTTCGATGTACTTAAATTATAGTGTCGACAGTGCAGATGCAGCTCTTGGACTCCCTGGGTGTTCCATTATATTTGGCCTTGCATTAAGAGAATGCAGTTCTCCTTTCAAACAAGGGATTCCTCCTCTCCGACCTTGATCTTTCCAGAGATATCCTTTTGGAAAAACTTCAGCAGAAGCAGGCTGCAAGAGGGATTTCCTTCCATTTCTTTCATGTAAACAGATGAGCTCCCAGAAAAGGTGAGCCCCTTAATATTACAGTGCTCAGATCCCCACAAGCCTCGATGACAGCGAGATGCAATTCCATTTAAGAATTGGCATCAAGAGGAGGTGCTGAGCCTCTCTCCCCCCCCCCCCCCCCCCCACCCCAGCCACCGCACGCAGGAGGAGAATCAAAGGGCAAATAGACCTAGATCTATTGCAATGGCCAGGTACGAAGTACCATCCAGGGACTCAGCTACCGACTCTACTCAGTCACACAAGCTAAAGGTTTTCCTGTTTGGAATTCAGAACATGCAACCAATACACATACCCCACCATAGGCACCCCACTTCCCTCCTCTTCTTCACGTGTACATGGCACTTCACAGCCAAGAAGGGAAAGGTGGTGTTCTGCTCCTGGGCCTCCACTCTTCACCTGAGCGTGAGAGAGGCCTGTTGCAATTTTCCTCCAGTTTATTCCCCCTCCGTGCTTGAACTAAATGAATCAAACTACCCTGAATGGCACAGTACATTGACTCGTACCAACAGTTCCCCACTGTTAAGCCACCCCTTGGTACAGTTGCACTCAGAGATATTGGCAACAGCACAAGGGTTTGCCCTGTGAACAAGCTGGTAATCTCATTGGAGAAAGATAGGCCATCCAAATGATCTCTCTACAGCATTTGTGCACCCACTAGAAAGTGTGGTTACAGTAGCAGAGTGGTTAAATTACCAGACCAGCAGTCAGAATTCACTAGAGATCTAGCTACTCAAGTTTGAATCCCATTATAGCAACTGGAAGTTTACATGCAAGTATTTAAATAAATGTGGAATTAAAGCTAATATTGGTAACTGAAACTTGCCATAATTTCATTACAAACTTTGTGGGCGACGTAGTTGGTAGAGCTGCTTAATCTTTGATTAATCAAAAGTTATTGCAATCTGGGTTCATCCCATTAATTTCAGGCTAATTTTCACCCCAGATTTCAGACATTGATTCATCCCCAGATTTACAGGGCAGAACTTCCATGAGGCATGAAGTAAGATGCTGTCTTTGTTCCTGAACAGTTTCAGCCAATGGTTTTCATTGAGAAGGTTCACAGATAGATTAACCGTGACAGAGTGTTTACCAAGCCACTCAAGGCAGGACATGTTGCTCTTCTCATCCACTGCCGAAGATTGTCGTGGGCAGAATGGGTGGCGTGCCCTCTTTAATGTTATAAACATCTATGATTCTGTGATGAAAGGCAGTTCTAACCAAGGTCAGGCAAAAGGCTGGAGTAACTCAGCGGGTCAGGCAGCATCTCTGGAGAAAAGGAAAAGGTGACATTTTGGGTCAAGACCCTTCTGACTGAAACGACACATATTCCTTTTCACCACAGATGCTGCCTGACCCACTGAGTTACACCAGCACTCTGTGAAACGTCACCTATCCATGTTCTCCACAGATGCTGCCTGACCCGCTGAGTTACTCCAGCACTCTGTGAAACGTCACCTGTCCATTTTCTCCACAGATGCTGCCTGACCCGCTGAGTTACTCCAGCACTCTGTGAAACGTCACCTATCCATGTTCTCCAGAGATACTGCCTGACCCGCTGAGTTACTCCAGCACTCTGTGAAACGTCACCTATCCATGTTCTCCAGAGATACTGCCTGACCCGCTGAGTTACTCCAGCACTCTGTGAAACGTCACCTATCCATGTTCTCCAGAGATGCTGCCTGACCCGCTGAGTTACTCCAGCACTCTGTGAAACGTCACCTATCCATGTTCTCCACAGATGCTGCCTGACCCGCTGAGTTACTCCAGCCTTTTGTGTCCGTCTTCAATTTAAACCAGCATCTGCAGTTCCTCCCTGCACAGTTCTAGCCAGGGTGGTTGAAGCAATAAATAAACAACAGTGGAACAATTTCTCTGGTGTGGGAATCCAGAGAAAACTGAAAATCCATCGCAAAATTCAAGGATTGAACCAGGATACAATGTCGCAGTGTCAGAATTCTACATCTCTCCCCTCCAAAGAGCGATTACTGGGGTAGCATGGAAATGCCAGAACTGGTTGAAGACACCCAGGGGTTACAGATCAACCTAAATGATAGACAAGCCCAAGTGGCTGAATGGCCTCCACCTGTTCCCATGTAGCTCCACAAAAGGCGGACAGCTCCAGACAGACGCTCGGTTGTCGGTGGAAAACATTGTCTGAAGTTGCAAACGATATGAAAAATAATGCAATAATTCAGCACTAGCAGGTGTGAAGATGGGATAAAGGAGACAGATAGAAACTGTGTCCGTATGCCAGGTATTCCAGGCATTGGCAACAATTTGCCAAATCCCCTAACTCCATGTGATCGGAATGCTGCAGCACTCACCCCAGTCCGCTCCGTACATAAATAACATTTTCTTTAAGATGTCCTGCCTGTCAAGGTGAAGGATGTCAGGACCGGGGAATGGAATAGCGACCCAGCTGTGGCTCCACAGGGATTCCTCTCGCCACTGAGGTCGTGGGTTGGAGTCCCACCCTGGAAAGGTCCCCTAATCCAGGCTGATGCTCCCAGTTTGTGCCGTACAGAGGGGGAGACACCCAGGCGGGGATGCAGTCTTCCAGATGAGATGTTGAAAGGAGTCCGTGCAAATGGTATGTTGGCATTCATAGCGAGGGGATTTGAGTATAGGAGCAGGGAGGTTCTGCTGCAGTTGTACAGGGCATTGGTGAGACCACACCTGGAGTATTGCGTACAGTTTTGGTCTCCTAATCTGAGGAAAGACATTCTAGCCTTAGAGGGAGTACAGAGAAGGTTCACCAGATTGATCCCTGGGATGGCAGGACTTTCATATGAAGAAAGACTGGATAGACTCGGCTTGTACTCGCTGGAATTTAGAAGATTGAGGGGGGATCTTATAGAAACTCACAAAATTCTTAATGGGTTGGACAGGTTAGATGCAGGAAGATTGTTCCCGATGTTGGGGAAGTCCAGAACAAGGGGTCACAGTTTAAGGATAAGGGGGAAGTCTTTTAGGACCGAGATGAGAAAGTTTTTTTTCACACAGAGTGGTGAATCTGTGGAATTTTCTGCCACAGAAGGTAGTTGAGGCCAGTTCATTGGCTATATTTAAGAGGGAGTTAGGTGTGGCCCTTGTGGCTAAAGGGATCAGGGGGTATGGAGAGAAGGCAGGTACAGGATACTGAGTTGGATGATCAGCCATGATCATATTGAATGGCGGTGCAGGCTCGAAGGGCCGAATGGCCTACTCCTGCATCTATGTTTCTATGTGCCAGCCTGTCATAGATGTACAAAATCCCATGGCACCTGCAGAGCAAGTGGAATAGCCCAAGAGCTACTCCCTCAGCGGGTCAGGCAGCATCTCTGGAGAACAGGGATAGGTGACGTTTCAGGTTGGGACCCTTCTTCAAACTGATTGTAGTGGGGGGGGGGAGAAAAACAGGACAGGAATGTGGTGGGGGGGGGGGGGGAGAAATCTGTCAAGCTTGGTTTACTGTTGCCCAAATAGTTAACGTCATCACCAGAGCATGAAAAGTGAGCAGAGTGGTGCTGTCACCTGTGCCCCGATGCATAAATGACTTTGACCCCTTGATCTGCCTGTTAACTCCATTCCAGTGCATCCTTCCTCACACTGTCCCATGATTCCCTGCTCCTGGTCTATCTGGGCAGCAGCGGCCGTGGGTTTGGGAGGTGCTGTTGGGGACGCCTTGGCATCGATGGGCTGCCAACTTCCTCACTCCCAAATACGGGACAAGGTGACGTCACCACCCCGCGCCCCACGTGACCTCACCCATTGGTGGAGCGGGAGCACGTGGCCGCTGGCTGGGTGAGGTCACGTGGGGCGCGGGGCGGTGACGTCACCCTTTGTCCCTTACTTTAGGAGTGAGGAAGTTGGCAACCCTACTAATATGGGACAAGGGCAGTCCCATACAGGACAAACTAATTTAGCCCAAAATACGGGATGTCCGGGATATACGGGAAATACAATATGACTTGGATGAAGGGAAGGGATTAAAAGTGCCATTAGCAAATTTGCAGATGATACAAAGCTGGGTGGCAGTGTGAACTGTGAGGAAGATGCTATGAGGTTGCAAGGTGACTTGGACAGGTTGTGTGAGTGGGCGGATGCATGGCAGATGCAGTTTAATGTGGATAAGTGTGAGGTTATCCACTTTGGTGGTAAGAATAGGACGGCAGAGTATTATCTGAATGGTGTCAAGTTAGGAACAGGGGGCGTACAACGAGATCTGGGTGTCCTAGTGCATCAGTCAAGGAAGCATGCAGGTACAGCAGGCAGTGAAGAAAGCCAATAGAATGTTGGCCTTCATAACAAGAAGAGTTGAGTATAGGAGCAAAGAGGTCCTTCTGCAGTTGTACAGGGCCCGAGTGAGACCGCACCTGGAGTACTGTGTGCAGTTTTGGTCTCCAAATTTGAGGAAGGATATTCTTGCTATTGAGGGTGTGCAGCGTAGGTTTACTAGGTTAATTCCCGGAATGGCGGGACTATCATATGTTGAAAGACTGGAGCGACTAGGCTTGTATGCACTGGAATTTAGAAGGATGAGAGGAGATTTTATCGAAACGTATAAGATTATTAAGGGGTTGGACACTTTAGAGGCAGGAAACATGTTCCCAATGTTGGGGGAGTCCAGAACAAGGGGCCACAGTTTAAGAATAAGGGGTAGGCTATTTAGAACTGAGATGAGGAAAAACCTTTTCAGTCAGAGAGTTGTGAATCTGTGGAATTCTCTGCCTCAGAAGGCAGTGGAGGCCAATTCTCTGAATGCATTCAAGAGAGAGCTGGATAGAGCTCTTAAGGATAGCGGAGTCAGGGGGTATGGGGAGAAGGCAGGAACGGGGTACTGATTGAGAATGATCAGCCATGATCACATTGAATGGCGGTGCGTACAGGCTCGAAGGGCCGAATGGCCTCCTCCTGCACCTATCGTCTATTGTCTATTGTCCCGGCTAATGCAGGACAGACAGTTGGCAACCCTACTGCTGCATCTGACCGTAGGTCTGTGGAAGGGCAATTTTGCAGGAGGCACCCAAAAGCAACTCAGGAATGTCTGAATCAAGGATCAAGAGGCAGGAGATCAAGCAGTCTGTGCTTGGAGTGCCAGCACACGGCAGCGTTAGAGTTATGTACAGAATAAAGGCAGCAAAAGGCCTTTTAAAAACTCATTTGGGATAAGTAATTGCATAATAATAAAATAAAATGTTCATCCTGTCACTGTGTAATCCAGAACTACTTCTGCATTCTTGACAAGAGAATCACAACTGAATAACTCCAGATGGTAAGCCTGTTTCTCCACTAAAATGATTAAATGCTTGGAAAAAAGGACAGTGAAAAGTGGCTCTTAAAATATTACCACCATGTTCCAGACGAAAGGCCAAGTGGAAATGGCTTTCCTGCCTCCTAAATATCAGAGCTAAACATGGTCAGGGTGATCAGAGAAGGGTTACCTGTGTCAATGGATAAAGTGGAGACACAAGGAAGTGCAGATGCTGGAATCCTGAGCAAAGCACAGAATATTGGAGGAACTCAGTGGGTCAGGCAGCATCTGTGGAGGGAATTGACAGCCAATGTTTCGGGTCAGAAGTATGAAGAAGGGTCCCGACCCAAAATATCATCTGCCCATTCCTCCACAGTTGTTGCCGGATCTGCAGAGTTCCTCCAGCACTTCATGCATTTCTCAAAGATTAAAGTCATTCACTTTCAGCCCTTCTCTGTGATCACTAAAGCTGCAACCCAACATCTCCTTAATGTGCAAAACTCAAGATTCACCTACCACAGAGTTGGCGACCAAGTGGTTCCGGACTTGGGGATAGTAGACAATAGACAATAGGTGCAGAAGGAGGCCATTCGGCTCTTCGAGCCAGCACCGCCATTCAATGTGATCATGGCTGATCATTCTCAATCCTGCCTTCTCCCCATACCCCCTGACTCCGCTATCCTTAAGAGCTCTCTCTTAAATGCATTCAGAGAATTGGCCTCCACTGCCTTCTGAGGCAGAGAATTCCACAGATTCACAACTCTCTGACCGAAAAAGTTTTTCCTCATCTCAGTTCTAAATGGCCTACCCCTTATTCTTAAACTGTGGCCCCTTGTTCTGGACTCCCCCAACATTGGGAACATGTTTCGTGCCTCTAACATGTCCAACCCCTTAATAATCTTATACGTTTCGATAAGATCTCCTCTCATCCTTCTAAATTCCAGTGTATACAAGCCTAGTCGCCCCAGTCTTTCAACATATGACAGTCCTGCCATTCCGGGAATTAACCTAGTAAACCTACGCTGCACGCCCTCAATAGCAAGAATATCCTTCCTCAAATTTGGAGAACAAAACTGCACACAGTACTCCAGGTAAGGTCACCAGCCAAAAAATCAAAATCTGTCACAAGTTATGACACCAAATAAACTCACGGACTGGGTGTTGAGGTTGACACAAATGCTGGCTCCCCTCAGCCTCTGCTCTGCACGTCTCCAACACTCCATGTTGCAGACCCTCAGGCTCCTCTGAAGTGACTCAGTTGGTCAATAACTGCAGCAACATTCAAAAGGAAATAAATTAAGCAGATCTGTGACAAGACGACTGCGGTGATCACAACCCAACCAACCCTGCATAGTCCTCTGTGCTCATTCCCTGCTTTAAAAATCCAAATAGATTGTATAATCTATAGTAGTTCCAGAAATTCCTACACTTTCAGATGTAGGACAGAGTCATGGAGTCACACAGCACAGAAGCAATCCCTTGAGTCTGCACGCTCCCCTCACATTCTACCACTCGTCTACATTAGGAACAATTTACAGAGGCTAGTTAACCCACGGACCCGCACGTCTTTGGGATGTTGGAGGGCACAGTGGTAGAGATGCTGCCTTACAGCGGCAGAGACCCGGGTTCGATCCTGTCTACAGATGCTGTCTGTATGGAGTTTGTACGTTCTCCCTTTGACTGAATAGTTTTCTCCGGGTGCTCCGGTTTCCTCTGACATTCCAAAGACATACAATAGGTTAATTGGCTTTTGTAAATTGTCCCTCGTGTGTAGGATAGTGCTAGTTTACAGGGTGATCGCTGGTCGGCACGGACTCGGTGGGCCGAAGGGTTTGTTTCCATACTGTATCTCTAAAGTCTAACAGGAACCAGAGCACCCATGGAGAACACAGTTAAATTGAAGTGTTGTTTCACCAGGAAGCAAGGGGAAGGGGCAAAAGGAGCAGCGTGTTGGATCACCTCAAGTCTGAAACGTTTACTTACACAGGGAGAACATGCAAACTCCACACAGACAGCACTGGAGGTCAGGATTGAACCCGAGTCACTGGAGCTGCGTGGCAAGAGCTCCTTTAAATTTAAACCTAACAGCAAATCAATATCACTAAAGATGTGCAAAAATCATGCAGCTAATTTTGGTCCTCATCGACCCTTTCGTTAATTATTATTTTGTAGATTATCACTTTATACTTTGTTACATGTACAACGAACAAAGGTATCCTTGACAAGCATTTTTTTTTAAAGTTTTCAATGAGAATTAATATTGATTAATAAGGGCCACATATGGCAGAGTTACATCTCTGTCTGAACCTGGATTTGGCCATTCATTATAGCTGGCATTTGCAGCAGCACAGGGGCTTGTTAATGAATCATGCCATTGGCCTCCATGTCACTCACTGCTCTCTCTCACTTAATGAAAAGGATATTTATTCATTGCCAAATTACATTTTACAGCTGAAATGATCAACCTGTCAGCTGATCACATCCATCTTACCCACACCCCCTGGAGGCCTTCAGTCTGCAACATTGTTTGTCCAATCTTTCCTCAGTTCCACTCGCTGATCCCCTTGCATGCCGTCCTTACATCCTTGCTGTGATGGGATGATCAACAGCTGCACCATCTCCTCGGCACTTCATTTACCCAATGGGGGCGGCACGGTGGCGCAGCGGTAGAGTTGCTGCCTTACAGCGAATGCAGCGCCGGAGACTCAGGTTCGATCCTGACTACGGGTGCTGTACTGTACGGAGTTTGTACGTTCTCCCCGTGACCTGCGTGGGTTTTCTCCGAGATCTTCGGTTTCTCTTCCTCCCACACTGCGGGTTTGTAGGTTAATTGGCTTGGTGCAAATGTAAATTGTCCCTAGTAGGATATTGTTAATATGCGGTGATCGCAGGTCGGTGCGGACTCGGTGGGCCGAAGGGCCTGTTTCCGCGCTGTAACTGCAAGAAATCAGCAAGTGGAAGTGAGGTGGTGGAAGCAGATACGACAGCAATGTTTAAGAGGAATTTAGGCATTCACATGAACAGACAGGGATTGGAGGGATGTGGATCGTGTGCAAGCAAATGTGCAGTTTAAATTAGTATCATAGCCAGCGCAAACATCTTGGGCCAAAGGGCCCGTCTCTGTGTTGTACTGTTCTATGTACACCCAGCAGTAACAAATCCTTCAGACCCAAGGTAAAGACAAGGAACTGCAGATGCTGGTTTACAAAAAAATTACAAAGTGCTGGAGTCACCCAGTGGGTCAGACAATAGAAAATAGACAATAGGTGCAGGAGGAGGCCATTCGGCCCTTCGAGCCTGTACGCACCGCCATTCAATGTGATCATGGCTGATCATTCTCAATCAGTACCCCGTTCCTGCCTTCTCCCCATACCCCCTGACTCCGCTATCCTTAAGAGCTCTATCTAGCTCTCTCTTGAATGCATTCAGAGAATTGGCCTCCACTGCCTTCTGAGGCAGAGAATTCCACAAAAGTTTTTCCTCATCTCTGTTCTAAATGGCCTACCCCTTATTCTTAAACTGTGGCTCCTTGTTCTGGACTCCCCCAACATTGGGAACATGTTTCCTGCCTCTAACGTGTCCAACCCCTTAATAATCTTATACGTTTCGATAAGATCTCCTCTCATCCTTCTAAATTCATAAGATCTCCTCTCATCCTTCTAAATTCATAAGATCTCCTCTCATCCTTCCAAATTCAAGCAGCATCTCTGGAGAACATGGATTGGATGACATTTCGGGTCGGGACCCTTTTTTAGACATCCCGACCCAAAATAGCACCTATCAACGCTCTCCAGAGATGCTGCTTGACTTGCTGAGTTGCTGCTGCAGAATCTAAAATAGTTGGTCTGAAATACTAGCAATGGCCAGTAGATGGCAGGATCTGCACAGTCTGAATCCACAGACAGTTACTGCTGTGTCCCAGCAATCAAATAACCATTGAATAAAAAATACAAGAGGAATGCTGAAAATACTGCCAGGGCAGCCTTTATGGAGAGGGTCTCAGGTCTCTGACTATGAAGAGGGGGGGGGGGGTCACGTACTGTTGGCTGGTCATCCATATTGGAATGTGTTCCCTCCTGTATGGAAGATTAATGGGATTAGTGTGGGGGATTCTGAGGAGTTGAAGCTGATGGGAAGAGAGAATTACTTCCCTGATAACGACTCAACTTCCCTTCCTGACCCACAGTATTTGCTCTTCTCAGATTTTGCCCCCTTCAAATCAGCTGTCATCACTTCCCCCTCAATAAACTAACCCTTCGCCCTCCATCCTTGGAAAGTTCAAGGTGGGATTGTTTCCACATCATTCACGTCCCTATAACTATATTCCTTAACCTTTCTGCCCTTCTCTTTCACCCTTTCATCAAACGACAAAAACAACATAATCAAGGATCACTCACACCCAAGGATCATTCCTTCTTTTCCCCTCTCCCTTTCGGCAAAAGACACATAAGCTTGGAAGCACGTACCACCAGATTCACCAGTCTACTGAATGGACCCTTCATACGCTAAGGATCTTCCAATCTTCCAACCTACATCATTGCGGACCTTGCACTTTTTTGGCACCGTGCACATGGTGCACATCAACTCCAGCTTCCCAGACAGCCTTGATCCACTGGAACTTGCCTAAGGCTGTAATAGGCTCAGGCAGATGGCCAAGAAAGTACACCATTGCCTCGACTTCCTCAGAAGGTTTAGGAAATTTGGCATATCTCCAGTGACCAACTTGTACAGATGTACTGTAGGAAGTAGGGGAAAAAACTGCAGATGCTGGTTTAAAATCGCAGGTAGACACAAAATGCTGGAGTAACTCAGCATCTCTGGAGAGAAGGAATGGGTGACGTTTCGGGTCGAGACTCTTCTTCAGACTGAAGGGTCTCGACCTGAAACGTCACCCATTCCTTCTCTCCAGAGATGCTGCCTGACCCGCTGAGGTACTCCAGCATTTTGTGTCTACTGTAGGGAATATCCTATTGCGATGCATCACAGCTTGGTATGGCAATACTGCATTGCCAAAGGCTGCATGAAATGACAGAGTTGTGAATGCAGCCCAGTCTATTATGCAAACCAGCTTCTCCACCCCTCTTCCCATTGATTCCATCCACACTTCATGCTGCCTTGGGAAAGCACTCAACATTATCACAGGCCACTCACATCCCTGTCATTCCATCTTCTCCTCTCTCCCATTGAGCAGAAGACACAAACGATTGAAAGAAAGCAAACAAAACCAAATTCAAGGACGGCTTCTTCCTCCTGTTATCAGAATCTTGAACTTTTTTTTTTGAAGAGTCACAGATTCATACAGCACAGAAACAGGCCGTTCAACCCAACTTGCTCATGCTGACCAATATTGCCCATCTAAGTTAGTCCCACCTGCCTGCATGTGACCCATATCCCACTAAACCTTGCATATCCATGTAGCTGATCAAATATCTTTTAAATGTCGTTATGGTCCCTGCCTCAACTACCTCCTCCGGTACCCGTTCCACATACCCACCACCCTCTGTGTGAAAAAGTTGCACCTCAGGTTCCTATTAAATCTTTCCCCTCTCACCTTAAACCTGTGCCCTATTGTTCTTGATTCCCCTACTCTGGGTAAAACACTATGCATTTACCTTATCTATTCCCCCTCATAATCCTATACACATCTTTAAGATCACTCAGAGTGAAGGGCAAAGCAGGAAAACGTAAGGAAACTTAGCTGACGAGGGAAATTGAGACGTTAGTCAAAAACAAGGATGCATGGGACAGGTATTGGCAGGCTGGTTGATGGAATTAAATACAGAAAAGTGTGAGGTGTTGCATTTTGGGACATCGAACAAGGGCAGGACCTACACAGTAAATGGTAGGCCTCTGGGTAGTGTTGTAGAGCAGAGGGATCTAGGAGTGCAGGTGCATGTTTCCTTGAAGGTCGAGTCACAGGTAGATAAGGTGGTCAAAAAGGCTTTAGGCACTTTGGCTTTAATCAGTCAGAGTATTGAGTATAGAAGTTGGGAGGTCATGTTGCAGTTGTATAAGGGCCTGTTTCCACACTGTATCACTCTATGACCCTGTGCAAGTATTAAACTGTACCAACATTAGCCTGTACGATCAGGCAGCAATGTGCACAACACTCCATTTGCAGCATCCTCTCTAGCACTTGTGTTTCCACACAGTCATGATGGAAATCACCTCGGAGAACATTATATTCCGTGCCATAAACCTTGGGTCCACTCAGTTTCCTTTGGCCGAGGCCGCCCTGCCCCTTCTCTGTGATATCACCGCCATGGGATAAAACCAGTGATTTCAGCTCAGGTGAAGCTTTGTTTTACGAACGTGCGCGAACAATTTGTGCAAATGATTTCAACGCATCCGAGCTTAGGGAGCGGGCAGTTGGGCTAAGACACGGATCTACTCCCGTGATGTGGTTCAATGACGGAGCCCCTCTCCTGGAGGCGGCAGTGGTCACTATGGTTCCAAATTGTGTTTAAAACCAGTATACCCCACTGAGATATTTCTTCACCGATGCTCTGAGGAATTCGACGTTATATTTTAATGACGTTTATGTTATCCAGTGCAGTGTGCGGATTTTAAACTGACGCGCGATGCAATCAAACTAGAAAATGAAACTCAAAGAAACTGCAGATGCTGGAAATCTGAAATGAAAACAGGGAATGCTGGAAACACTCAGTAGGTCGGCAGAGTCTGTGGGAAGAGAAATAGTCACCTCGTTGGGACATCAACTTATTTCCGTTTCTCCATCATCAGATGCTGTCCGACCTGCTAAGTGTTTCCTGCATTTTCCGATTTTTAAAATTTCGACAGTGATTATGTACCTGGGATAGTCTTGAAAGCTGTATGCTAAAAAAAAAATGTACTTCACTGTAAAATAAAGAAACAATTGAACTGCCTAAAATCCGAGCGATGGTTGAACAGTTCAGTTTAAAACTTTCCACTGCAATGTCTTCTTACATGAAACAAACGGTCGGCAAACACGGTTTTTATATCAGAGCGGATCTGATCTAATCAGAGCAGAAATGTCTCTTAATTTCACTCCCTCTCCCCATCTTGCTTTCGTTGGTCTGTGCACAAAAATGAATGCACTTCATAAATCCGAACTATGGCTTTCACCAGTTCGATTTTATGGTACCGCACCTGCAAATCAGCCAAAGCCCTTTTTATAAAAAGTTCTGGTTACATTTGCAACCCAGGTTAAATGGAGACGGAGAATGCAGATAGCTGGTATTTTTAAACCTCGCTCTAATTAAATCGATTGATCAACATTCTGGCCTTGTTTAAGACTGTACTTAACACGGAAAGAAAATCTCTTTCCTTTGATTTTTCGATGGCCAATATTTGATGTTCCTCTCTATCAATTTAGCCTTTTGGATTTGGATTGTCAAATTGGGACCCCCCCCCCCCTCTTAATTTATACCCAGGAACGACAGTTCCGTGGCAATCAGGATTTAAAAAAACTATCCAGGAAAACTTGACCATTTTCACATTTCAGTCCCATCTATCTCCGCATTGTAACATTCGGGCTTCACACCTTGCATGTGGATAAGTGTGAGGTTATCCACTTTGGTGGTAAGAATAGGAAGGCAGAGTATTATCTGAATGGTGTCAAGTTCGGAACAGGGAACGTACAACGAGATCTGGGTGTCCTAGTGCATCAGTCACTGAAAGGAAGCATGCAGGTACAGCAGGCAGTGAAGAAAGCCAATGGAATGTTGGCCTTCATAACAAGAGGAGTTGAGTACAGGAGCAAAGAGGTCCTTCTGCAGTTGTACAGGGCCCTAGTGAGACCGCACCTGGAGTACTGTGTGCAGTTTTGGTCTCCAAATTTGAGGAAGGATGTTCTTGCTATTGAGGGCGTGCAGCGTAGGTTTACGAGGTTAATTCCCGGAATGGCGGGACTGTCGTATGTTGAAAGACTGTAGCGACTAGGCTTGTATACACTGGAATTTAGAAGGATGAGAGGGGATCTTATCGAAACGTATAAGATTATTAAGGGGTTGGACACGTTAGAGGCAGGAAACATGTTCCCAATGTTGGGGGAGTCCAGAACAAGGGGCCACAGTTTAAGAATAAGGGGTAGACCATTTAGAACAGAGATGAGGAAAAACTTTTTCAGTCAGAGAGTTGTGAATCTGTGGAATTCTCTGCCTCAGAAGGCAGTGGAGGCCAATTCTCTGAATGCATTCAAGAGAGAGCTAGATAGAGCTCTTAAGGATAGCGGAGTCAGGGGGTATGGGGAGAAGGCAGGAACGGGGTACTGATTGAGAATGATCAGCCATGATCACATTGAATGGCGGTACAGGCTCGAAGGGCCGAATGGCCTCCTCCTATTGTCTGTTGTAACATTAGGAACAAGAGCGGTCCATCTGTCATTTCGCCCGATTAAGCCGCAGATTGCAATGGCCCTCGGGGGTCTGGCGCATTCATTATTAGCCATTTATTTTATTCCAGTTTATGGATATTGTCACTTTTTTTTGCCCTCTCGCTATTGATTCTTTTCGTTAAAACGAGGCGAAGAACCATCACAATTTCCGCTCATCAGTCGGCGAAATTGACCAGTAACCGACGCAGAAATCGGTTCGGTGAAAAACGACTGACAAATGCACCGAGTGTAACCTAACGACCGTTAAAAAAGATTATTTATTTATCCGTTCGCTGGCAATGCCAATATTTGTGGATCAATCCTAATTGTGCTTTGAGCAGTTAAGAGTTAAGCACAGCGGTAGGCCGGGAATCACAGATCGGACATCAGTGAAACACACATGTTTGTTTCACAACAATCCGCTGGTTTCATGGTCATCATTACCAATAATATATATTTTTATCCCAGATTTAGTTAATTACTTGAATTTCCTTCCCGCCCTGTTTATAATTTATTACAATGCATGCATAAATCAATGAAATAGTAGAGTAATGCTTTGATACTGTTTAAAAAACAAAGGTTTAGAAATTATAATAAACGGAACCTAAACAACAACAAAAAAATGGTATTCTTTAAAGATTTCCTTCTCAGCTTCCAGGAAGCGAACTATATCGCACTGTGTTTAATCCACAAGCACCCCTCTTTCCACCACCCCACTAAAACAACGCCAATAGATTATTTCACAAGAACGCCCCGCTAAAACATGTAAATAAAACACATTCAGATAACAGTCCAAGAGTGCCGAGTAGCAATAAACTTCAATGATGTTAATTGCGGGTCAGTTTCACAGGCGCACGATGGCCGTCAATCCTGGTTGGGTTAAAAGCCGACGCAAAAACAAAATTCAAAACAAAACAAAACACACTAACACACACAAAAAGGGAAAAGATCTGGAATAAATCGCTGATTTCCATATAACGATGTTAAACTGAGGAAAGTTTAGGAAATGAATAGTTTGCCAATTTAAACACGATTGGTAAACAGAAACAGTAGTCTGTGTCTAAACGATTAGAACAGTCCAAATTGTGTCCAGTAAATGAAAGAATGGAATACAGGGAGGGGAAAACCTGCAAATAATAACCAGAACTGACACAAGGCAATATCTTAATTTTTTTTAAATCTCTTCTGACAGCCAAAAACCCCTTTGGCTATTCAGCCAATCCCAGATTTTTACGACGCAATAGTTCTGGTCAAAGTTATAATATAAAAAGGGGCGACCCAGTTGATCAGTTATCATACACCAGCGTGTGTCTCACCCTCTGCCCTCTCCTCACTCCCGGCTGCAATCTGGGATCCAGCGCGTCTCTCCATTCTCAAGCGGGCGCGCACGCAAGCACACACACACACACACACACACACACACACATAAACACACACACACGCCAGCAGACCATGCACAGACCACACGTTTTGCTTTGCCTCCTGATCTCTCTAGGATTGACAGGCAGCGACGAGCCAGCCTTGGAGAAGGATTTGGGGGCAGAAGAGAGCGCCTCAGACCATGCGGAACCTGGGAGCCAAGAATGCTCCGCTTGTTTATGGAGGGAGCACAGCAAAGCACTGAGGTTGGAATCCATTAAGTCCCAGATCCTGAGCAAGCTGCGTCTCAAGCAAGCCCCCAACATCAGCCGAGACATTGTCAATCAGCTCCTGCCTAAAGCCCCCCCGTTGCAGCAACTGCTCGACCGCTACGACATCCAGGGAGATGACTGCTCAGCCAAAGAGCCTGCTCTGGAAGATGACGAGTATCACGCCACGACTGAAACTGTCATTACCATGGCCGCCGAACGTGAGTACCCCCGTCCCATCTTCAAACTCTGGGCGAGAATATGTTGACGACTCAAAGGGGCAATGTCACACTGGCGGAGGGGGTGGGGTCGTTTAAGCCTCATGCAATAAACTGTAATCTTTAACTGCGTCTGCCGTTATACCGAAAGTCTGAGATGTCTCTCTCCAGGTGACACCAACCTCCTGGTTGGTTCAAACTGCGCTACACTTTGTAACACTGATGGGGCGATTTTTGGACCAACCCCTTACCTGTGTCCACGGGAATCTACCTCAAAACACCAATTGAACCCGATGGAGATCTCAGGTTAACAACCACGCAGCCAGTCTTTAGGCAGTAGGTCACGTTGTAATATTCAAAGTTTTTCCAAAATTACAGTAAAATTAGCGATAATCTCTGGGCATGGAGTTAAATCAGAAACGGTAACTTAAAGAAACAACTTATCAAATAAGTTGGAGTTCAAAATTGAAAAACAAGTAAGAAGATAAAGAAAAGGAACTGATATCGCCATCATTGATGCCTGTACTGAAAGGCAATCTGAATATTACTATCTTTTAAAAAAAACCTAGAGTCCAAATGTAATAATTTTAATGCCTCGGCCCCACATTAAATGAAGATTGACAACGAATTAATCTATTGATATCACAATTTCTAACCTATGTAGTTATATCACCCATTTAAATTATAATTTATACCTAATACTTTAAAATACTACTTCTGGTTGAAAGATACAACGGTAATCAAATTGATCCTGAAGTTATTTCACAAAAAAATGAGGCACTAATTTCTAGATCATAACAGTGACAATCATTTCTAGATTATAATTCACAAACTATCAGGAGTATTTTGCTATTTAGTCATAAAATATCAAAAATATTAATTTCCAGTTCCCATCCCGTAAAATAAAATAAAAGGCAGTAACTTGCAGATTCCTGCAAATGCATCAGGAGTAGTAATTTCCCATCCATAGACCAATAAGCACTGGTCCTTATTGGATCAAGAAGGATTCATTGGAAGCTGAAGAAGGGTTTCGACCCAAAACGTCACCCATTCCTTCTCTCCAGAGATGCTGCCTGTTCCGCTGAGTTACTCCAGCATTTTGAGTCTATCTTAGGATTCATTTTCAGTTTATTATCACTAAAATATCAGTGACAGCCATATGCTGCTTATAGTGCATCCAGTGTCAGAGCCTGCGATTTCCTGCCATTTGCCCACAAAGTAGCTCACACTGTATTTCTAGATTATAACATGCAAAAATCAGAAGCAACCATTTCCATTTTAAATATCAGCAGGATATTTTTTAGTCAGCAGCAGCAGGAATCCAAACATTTACGGCAACTACAGGTCTTTTTGCTTAAGAAGTGGTAATTTCTTGCTTATAGTCCACAAAATAGCAGAAGTAATTGCTAATCTAGATTACATCAAATACTGTGTGGTACGTTTCTGTTTGAGGTACCTTATATGCAGTAACTTACAGTCCATAATATAGAAAATGTCAAGAGCAGTAACCTCCAATCAATAGCCTATTAGAATTTGTAATTTGCAGATTACTGTAAATAAAATATCAGAAGCAACAATGTCCACATTGTTCACCTAAATTAAAATAAGCAATTGATTTCTGCTGATTGCCCATAAAATATTACAAACAGTAGTTTCCAATGGAGGCCCCATGATATCTCTGACGTATCTTGTTATTGCACATTAAAAAGAAATTATCTTCAAGCCATTAGCCCATAAAATATCAGATCAGTAAATTTCAGGAGCCTAACATTTTCTGAAATAACAGAAACAGAATATTTAGTGTAAGAAAATAACTGCAGATGCTGGTACAAATCAAAGGTATTTATTCACAAAATGCTGGAGAAGAAGGGTCTCGACCCGAAACGCCACCCATTCCTTCTCTCCCGAGATGCTGCCTGACCTGCTGAGTTACTCCAGCATTTTGTGAAACAGAATATTTTGTCAAGTTCAGAAAACATTTGAAGCAGTAATTGGCAGTCTGTAATCCATAAAATCTCAGGCAGTTATTTTGTAATCTAAAGTCCATAAAATATCTCAAGCTGTTTCAACTCTGCACATAAAAAACCCAATATGGTATTTTCCTTAAAAGTACCTTACAAGAACAGCATGTAATATCAAAAGCAGTAACTTCCAGTCGATAGCTGATAAAATACCACACTAGTAATTTCTTGTAGTCCTTCATCTATTAAATATCAGAAGCAATAATTTCAGTTTATAGCCCATAACATTTCAGGAGATATTTCCTGCTTCTCATTCATTAAATATCAGTAGTAATTTCCAGAGTATATTTTAGAAGATACCAGGAACCTTACATTTCTGCTATCAGAGGTAGTATTTCCAATCTACAATCAACTAATGAATTGTCTTTAATGTTCATTCTGTAGAACATGATACAATAATAATAATAATAATAATAATAATAATGCATTACATTTATATAGCGCTTTTCAAACACTCAAAGACGCTTTACAGGGATTTCTAGAACATAGAGAATTGAATAAATAGATAAATAAGTAAACGTACAGAAAAAGGAGACAGAAGGTGAGGTGACCTTCAGTGGTTGAAGGCAGTGCTGAAGAGGTGAGACTTCAGTGATGTTTTGAATGTGGTGAGTGAGGAGGAGTCTCTGACGGTTTGGGGTAGTGAGTTCCAGAGGGTGGGAGCAGCGATGGAGAAAGCCCTGTCCCCCCAGGATCTGAGTTTGGTCCGGATGGGGGGGACAGGAGATTGGCAGCAGCAGAGCGGAGGGTGCAGGTGGGAGTATGCCTGTGGAGGAGGTCAGTCAGGTAGGATGGGGCCAGGTTATGGAGGGCTTTGTAGGTCATGAGGAGGATTTTGTACTGGATTCTCTGGGGGATGAGGAGCCAGTGGAGTTTGTAAAGGACGGGGGTGATATGGTCACGGATCGGGGAGTGGGTGAGTAGACGGGCAGCGGAGTTTTGAATGTATTGAAGTTTACTGATGATTTTTGAGGGTGAGCCATAGAGGAGGCTGTTGCAGTAGTCCAGACGGAAGGTGATGAAGGCGTGGATGAGGGTTTCTGCAGCTGTGGAGGAGAGGGATGGACGGAGACGGGCAATGTTTTTGAGGTGGAAGAAGGCTGTCTTTGTGATGTGTTTGATGTGTTTGTCGAAGGAGAGGGTTTGATCAAAGATGATTCCAAGATTCCGGATGTGAGGGGAGGAGGATACTGGGAGCTGTGATTTCTTGTCCATGAATCCATGAAATAATTGATAAAGTATTATCCCTAGATAGAATATAGAACACCAGAAGCTGGAATTTCTACTCCATAGTTAGTAAAATATCAGAGTCCAGTATGCAGTACATAACATAAAAAAACAATTATTGACAGAGTGCATTCTGTGTAATATCAGAACCAGCAATTTTCCATTAAGTATGAAAAGTAGTAATGCTCAACCCACAGTTCATAAAAGTGGTCCAATAACAGTCCATGAAATGTCAGAAGTATCAATTTCCAAATTACAGTCCACAAAATACAAACATTTCCACACTTAGGGTATTTCTTGGATTGAAGTTTGGAATTCCAAGTAACAGTCCACACAATATCAGAAGCACCTGTATACTAGTGCAACATCCATCCAGAATCAACAGCAGTAATTTCTAGTCTGTGATCAATAAATGATCAGAAGCATTTATTTTTCAGTAGAGAGTTGGTAAAATATTTCAATGTTTCATTCAATCTGTACCACATAATGGGCAATCTATAGTCTGTACAGCACCAGAAACAATTTCCCGTCCATTGTCTGTGGATTGCTAGATGCAGTACATTCCAGTGCATTGTCCAGGAAAAGCTACAAGCATCAATTTCTGTCCTGTGGTCGGTAAAACACAAGTTGAAGTAATGTTCACTCTGTAAAGCATAAAATATCAGAGACAGTAAACTGCAGTCAATTATCCAGGAAGTATCGGGAGCAGTTAATTCCAGTCTATCGTCCACAAAATGTCAGATGCAGTTATTTACAGTCAGGGATCCATAAAATATGAGCAGCAGGAACTTGCGATTCAGCCCAGAAAACATCAGCTGTCTCCTCTGGTCTATAGTCAATAACATATTAGAAACAGAAATTTCTGGTTAAAGCTTAGATCAGAAGCAGCAACCTCTGCCGTATCTGAAGGGGCAAATTCCTTCTTATTATCCATTTGGCATCAGAAGCAGCAAATTCCACATAGCAGTCCATATAACATCAGCAGCAGCCATTTCCAATGCCTAGTTTTAAAAACATCAGGAGCGCCAATTTTCAATCTTTAGTCAATGAAATAACAGAATATTCCAATTGTTGGTCATAAACATTTCGCAAAGTATTTCAACATTTTTTGCTCTGTTTATTGCAAGAGCCAATTTCCAATCTCTACTCCATAAAATATCAGGTGCATTAATTTCTTATCTTCAGTCCATAAAGTATCAGGAGGGAAGATTTCCAATGTTTACTCCATAAAATGTCAGATACAGCAAATTCTAATTTCTAGTAATTTAATGCAATTGATCCATAAAATATCAAAAGCAGCAATTTCCAATTAATCCTTTAACTGAAAAAAAATAAATCAGCAGCTTCAATTTCCAATCTTTAAGCTATAAATGATCAGATATGGCAATTCTCGGTCTTTTTTCCAAATAAAAAAATTTAGTCTATAAAATATCAGAAGCAATTAATTCCTCTTTAGAGTCCAAAAAAAATCAGATGCAGTTATTTCCCATTACCCATTTAACATCCATCAAGTGTCAGAAGCCCTAATTTCTAGTCCATAAAATATCAGAAGCAGCAGTTTCTAATTGTTACTCCATAAATTATCAGCAACAGGAATTTCTAGTCTGTAGTGTATGGATGGTGAATCAGTAATTTACTGGATGCAGACTGCACACCTCAGAAGCAGCAATTTCCAGGCAGCAGTCCAGGAAATACCAAAAGCAATCATTTTAAGGCTTTGGTCCATAAAATATCAGAAGCATTAAAGTCCTGCTTTTAGGCTTTAAGCTGTAATTGCCATTAATTTTGTGCTTCTATTAGCATCGTAAATTTCCTCTTTAAAATCTAGAACATAACAGAATCAGCAGTGTCTGCCATAAAATATCAGAATAAGTAGTTCCTGGAGTATGGTCAATGAAATATCAGCATTTTATTTTGTACAAAGTATGTGTCATTGGTAAATTCACATATCTCGTCCATAAAATAATCAAAGGACAACTTTCCTCGACCAGAAGCAGTAAATTCTTGTTGTTCGTCCATAAAATATTTCCATTCTAAAGTACATCAGATATTGGAAGTATTACCATAAAAATACAAGCTGTAATTTCCAACTTTTGATCACTAAGCTACCAGCCAATAGTCCAAAATCATTTGAAGCAGTCATTTCCAGACGACAGTATATGAAATGTATTTATTCACAAAATGCTGGAGTAACTCAGCAGGTCAGGCAGCATCTCAGGAGAGAAGGAATGGGTGACGTTTCGGGTCGAGACCCTTCTTCAGACTGATAAAATTTTCTACCTTCGATAAAATGTTGTGAATAAATACCTTCAATAAACATTTGTGAATAAATACCTTTGATAAAAAAATTGTGAATAAATACCTTTGATAAAAATTTTGTGAATAAATACCTTCGATAATTTTTTTTATGAATAAATACCTTTGATTTGTACCAACATCTGCAGTTATTTTCGTACATGAAATGTAGGAAGGAGCAATTTCCTCTTTCTGCTCTACAAAATAGCAGCAGTATTTTCTTGTCTTTAGTCCAGAAGATATCAGAAACAGTAAATTCCAAACAAAATTCAGAAGCATTTATTTTCCTTTGAAAGCCCATAAGGTATCGGAAGCAATTATTCCTAGTTACTAGTTCATAAAATAAAATTCATAAAGAATCTGAAGCAATAATTTCATGGTAATCATCCATAAAATAACAAGAGGATTAATTTCCACATTATAGTCCATTAACTATCAGAAGTGCTGATTTCACATGCACATCCAGGAAAAAGTAATTTTCAGTTTACATTCTATAATGTCTGAACACTAATTTCCAGCTTTAAGAACATAAAATATAAGCAGTCATTTGCAGTTTATATTCCCAGGAGATATCACTAGCCATTTCTTGTCCGTACCTCATAAATTATCAGAAATTTCCATTGTAACATCAGAAAAACTGTTGCTGAAAATGTGAAGCAAAAACAAAAATATTGCTGGAAATATTCAGCAAGTTAGGCAGCCTCGGTGGAGAGGGAAATCAAGAAGCAGTAATTTCAGGATACACGAGGCAGGAGAGGAAGGAGTAAGACTCTGTCAGGTTGCTTGCCGGTGCATCATGATGAGGTATTTCCCAGCTAACCTTCTACAGCATCTCTGGAGGCTGAAGAAAGGCCCCACTCCGAAAGGTTGCCTATACATGTCCTCCGAAGATGCTGCTTGGGCTACTGAGTTACTCCAGCACTTAGTGTTCTATGCAAGATTCCAGCATCTGCAGTTCCTTGTGTCTCACCTCCTACTGAGCCTGCCTTCAGTTGGGACTGAAAGGACATTACACCTTGGTAGGCATCAAGCCTACCTTACTTCTCTATAGGTAGATTTACCAATAATTACAGCTCAGGAGCATCTCAGCTCAGTAGTGTCACCCCCATACATGGCCTGACACCTCCTCTTGTGCAACCTCTCCTGGTGCCTGAAAGGGAGGTATTAGGTGGATGGTTTGTAGTAAAACAAGGCAACTCTCTTCAACCATGGCTGTGGAGGCCAACGAGAAAGCCCTCAACAGTTGCATCCTCAGTGCTTCTGGATTTAATCACCACCTTTTAGGCAGAATGTGCATGATCATTCATGCTTTAACTGATAATTCAGAGGCTGAGGTAGATCCCAACTAGTGGTTGTGCCAGGCTTGATGGAGCCCATTGGGAACCCTCATCATCACCTTATACGCATCTTTCTCGTCTGTAGTGAAAGGACACTGGCCACTTGGCCAGCAACTGTGGTGCAGAAGGGATGCATCTTTACTGGAGAGGTAGTGATGTCTAATGGAGTATAACAGAGCTTTATTTATATCTCATTTGGTGAGATTATTCTTTGGAAATCATATCTCAGTCTTGCAAGTTGGAGCAGTTTCTCAAAACTATTCAAGAGAGCAAGAGGATAAACAAAACAAAAATTACTTGACTGATTATCATCATCTACCAACCTGGACAGTCTGTTCGTTTTATGAGCATTGTTAATCTGCTGTTAGTCATTAGTGAGTTGATCCTGCTGTTTCCTGCTTCTTCACAGTCAAGAGAAATAGTTAAGAAACTGCCTTCCTGAGTTGCAAGTGCAGGAAGATCACGGGAGGAGGGTTTATGTAATCAGTAACCTGAGATCAGTGGTTCAAGGCAGATATTGGTGTACAGGAGACCATGGTGAAGAGGGTGTTCCCTAAGAAGTATTCTGACATGCTGAGCAGGAAAAAAAACCCAAGATACAACTGGTGCCATCAAAATATAGTTCCTCGCAGTTCGTAAACAACAACCAAAGGAATTCTCTTTTCCCCCAACTTGGTTAGATCCAGCTTGAATTCCAGCAGTTCCATAAATATTAAATAGGTTGTACAGAAAGAGAAAAGTAAAGGAGGAAATAAGAATATGTTAAATGTTTGCTGCAGAAGGAGCAAAGTAATCTTGGGGGAATAATTAGATTTGCATCTGTAGATTACAAGTTATTTTAAACTATGGATTGTACATGCAAGCTGCAAAAGTTATTTTAAGCTTATAGTTCATAACTTTAAGTCGCAAACAGCCATCCTAAGGTAACTGATTGTGCTTTTCATGCATATAAATTGCAAGTAGTCCTTTTAATTTTCCATCGCATTGCGTAAATTGCAAATTGTCATCTTAACCTATAGTTTATAACTGTCATTTACAAATCATCAGTTTTTCTTTCTAGATCCCAAGTGCAAATCCTAAATGATCACTTTAAATATGTGAATTGAAAATAGTCAATTTAAACTCCAATGATCTTCGTTGTATGTGCAAATCACAACTTGTCAATTTACACTTATGGGTCGTACATACAAGTCCCAATCCATCACTATAAATGTTATAAACTACAAACGGTCATTTTAAGCTACTGGCCAATTATGTAAGTTGCAAAGTGTCATATTAAGCTCCAGACATTTCTAAGCGATGGATTTCATTTGCACATCAGCTTATATTTTGTAAAATGTCCATCAGCAATTTCTAGAATATACTCAGCATGTCTTGCAATCCATCATTTTAAGCTGTAGTCTGCACTTTAAGTCGCAAAATCATTTTCAGTTTATAAATAAAGTGCAAATTGCAATTCATTACTTCAAGCTAAAGTTCGCAAGCAAGTCGCAAATAGTTGTTTTAAGTTACTGTTTGTATGTGTAACCTGCAATTACAACAACAAAACAAAGATTGCATGTATGAGTGTGATTTCAATCTATCATTTTAAGATACAGGTCATGTGTAAATTGCAAAGATTCAGCACCAATCACTTCCAAGACTTGGTGTCAATTCTAAGTCATTTTTCATACAATGTTGTGGCCATCAGCAATTTTTAGACTATAGACTTGCATGCTAGTCTATCACCAGCAATCCCCATATTATGTTTACTGATCATTGAATAAATCATTGGAGTTTAGTTCATACACTACAACTAACTGCCATTTCTAGCTTGACCTGACGGGCAAATGATTTTGAAATAAGCTGTTCCCAAAACAAAAGTAAGCAAAAGGATTACTTCGCTGGTAAGAAATTAGATCTTTCTTTGAAAAAGTAAAAAATAAGGTTAATGAGAAACACCTAAAATTACTTATAAGGATCTAAAAACTTTAAACTGAAGCAATTAATGACTTACCTTCCCCTTTCCTTCATATCCGCAGCCCCACAATCCTTTTTGAAATGAATGGGATCTTGGATCCTGTGCTAGATCTAGTCTGCAGTTAAAATACTTCCCCATATGTACTGGATGTGCAGGTTTGGGGGCTGTAGATCCAGTCGTCCTGTTGATGAGGGCCCTTACAGAGAGAAAGCATAAATACAGGAACATAAAAGCTAACGAGAGCAGTTAGAGAGCAAGAACACCAAGAAAGGAAATGTAGAGAGTAGGAAATATCAGTGGTGCTGAGGGAGAGAAAAACACTGAGCCAACATTACACATTGATAGCCTACAGGAGTCTTGGCCATGTCTGATACAAGCAGAGAAAGCAAGTTACCTGAAGTTGTTGAGTTCAATGCGAGTCCAGAAGGTTGCAACATTTCAAGCCAGAAGATGAGAGCTTATATTGGGCTTCGTTGGAACAGTGCAGGAGGTGACAGAACGACAATGGGAGTGGGATGAGGAATTAAAGTGGCAGGCAATGGGAAGCTCAGTGTTGCCCCTGTGGACTGAACAAAATGATCACCAGCCTGCATGTGATGCCTTCAATGCAGAGACCTCATGTGAGCACTGAATGCAGTGCACTAGATTGGAAGCAGTGCGAGTGAATCACTGCATCTCTGAAAGGTCTGAATGGTTGCCTGGATGGTGGAAAGGGAAGAGATAAATGGATAGGTGTTGCATCCCTTATGGTTGCGTGGGAACGTGCCATGAGAAAGGGAGCAGCGGGTGGAAGTAGAAGAGCAGACCCCGGGAGCTGTGGTGGAAAGAATCCTTTTGAAATGCTGAGAAGAGAGGAGAAGGGACAATGTGCCTGGTGGTGGAATCTCATTGAAGGTGATGGAAATTGGAAAGGATCATCTGAAGAATGTGGATGCTTGCAATTTCTAAGAGAAGCCTAGTCTCTTGCAGCGATCTCGATCATACTACAACCCATCCTGCCCCATGCAAGGACGCTATTCCATTCACCCAGTTCCTCCTTCTCCATTGTATCTGTTCCGACGATAACACATTCCACACAGGTGCCTCCAAAATGTCTTCCTTCTTCCTGAACTGTGCTTTCTCCTGCACCATATTTGGGAGCACTCTTGGCCACATCTTCTGTGTTCCACCTCTGCTTTCACACCCTCTCTTCCTGGACAGAACAAGCTGGTCCTCACCTTTCACTCCACCAGCTTCCACCTTCAACACATCATCCTTTGCTATTTCTGCTGACTCCAGCAAGTTCTCACCACCATATCTTCCCTTCCCCTTTCAGCATTCTGAAGGAACTGTTCCCTGGTCCATTCTTCCTTAATCTCTTTGCATGCCACAGAGAAATTGAAGTCAGAAACAGGCCGTTGGCCCTCAGTCAACCATCAAGCACTCATTTTCACTAATCCTACTGTAATTCATTTATTCTCCCCATCAATTCTCCCCAGATTTGTCCTCTCACCCACACATTGGGTGTTTGTTGATTAGTTGCCTAACATTGGTGAATTCAATGTCCATACCATTGGGCTGTAAGCTACCCAACCAAATCTGAAAAGTTTGCTCTCAGTAAAAGTAACCCTGAAACTGCTGGATTGTTGCAATAACCAAAATAGTTCACTGATATTCTTTCAGAAAGTCAAGCTGCGGTTCCTATCTGGTTTGGCATCTCTGCCGCTGCCAATCTCCTATCCCCCCACATCCGGACTAAACTCAGATCCTGGGGGGACAGGGCTTTCTCCATCGCTGCTCCCACCCTATGGAACTCATTACCCCAAACCGTTAGAGACTCCCCCACACTCACCACATTCAAAACATCGCTGAAGTCTCACCTGTTCAGTACTGCCTTCAACCACTGAAGGTCACCTCACCTACTGTCTCCTTCCTCTGTTCATTTATTTATTTACTTATTTATCTATTTATTAATTTCCCTATGTTCTCAAAATCTCTGTAAAGCGTCTTTGAGTATATGAAAAGCGCTATATAAATAAAATGTATTATTATTATTATTATATATGACCATTCCATAAGGCCTGGGCAACTGGAATGTCAATGGGCAGTTTAAGCCATCCACTGTGAGAGTAAATGTACTTTAGCATCAGTAGAGGTTCGTTTATTGTGAATTTAAACAGCAAGATTTCTATTTTTTAAACAGTGGATCGAATATCCTGCAGGAATTGCATAAAGGGGTTCTTGCCCATTTCACGTTGTGAAGTGTTTGTTTGCAATTCTGGCCAAATCCTTTGGGAAGCAGATGATGTTATGTCGGGAGAGAGATATGGGGTCGTGACCCCTGCCTGTTAGGATAGGGCATTTAACTGCAAATGGGCTTGGATTGCAGCTGACTAACTGCCCTGTGGCCACAGGACACTATTAAATAGAGCAGCACATAATGGGGAAAACAAATCCCAGTGCAATTCTCCACAGCTGCGAGTTTGACATGATCAGCACTTCATAAAATGAAAACAGTGGGTATTATAATCGTTTTATCCCAAATTTGAATTTTGGGATCATTAATTAATATTGAATGTTCCTGTTTTCAAGATGTATTCTTTAATTCACCATGAGGCTGAACAGTGTAAATTAACCCAAAGTATTGGGTTAATTGCCTGTCCCTTTTTACAAAACATAATTTTATCCTCTTAATAAATGGCTGTGAAGGTTTATTCTAATTGTTCGCCCAAAATTGACATTATTTTTCTCAAGTTGTTGCAATTATCTTTTCTAAGATAAAAATTAATTCAGTGATGAGATCAAAGTTCCAACCAACCAAATGTATTATTTCGCCATAAATCTATTCAGACACGTATCAGTTAATGGTGATACTGTGCAATCAAATTAACTAGTGAGCTCTATGTGTAAACAAGGAACTGCAGATACTGGTTTACAAAGAAGAACATAAAGTGCGGAGTACCTCAGTGGGTCAGGCAACATCTCTGGAGAACATGGATAGGCGATGTTTTGGGTTGCGTTTGAGTCTGAAGAAGGGTCCCGAACCGAAACGTTGCCTTATCCATGTTCTCCAGCAATGTAACTGAACCCACTGAGTTACTCCAGCACTTTGTGTTCTTCTGGCTCTATGTATAACTGGTTTGATTCTATCCAATAAGATAGGCATTTAGTTTAGAATAGTTTAGTTTAGAGATACAGCGCAGAAACAGGCCCTTCGGCCCACCGGGTCCGTGCCGACCAGCGATCCCCGGACACAAACACTACCCTACACGTACCAGGGACAGTTTTTACACTATACCAAGCCAATTAAGCTACAAACCTGTACATCTTTGGAGTGTGGGAGGAAACCGAAGATCTTGGAGAAAACCCGCGCAGTCATGCGGAGATCGTACAAACTCCATACAGACGGCATCCGTAGTCGGGATCGAACCCGGGACTCAGGCGCTGCAAGCGCTGTAAGGCAGCAACTCTACCGCTGTGCCACCGGTGATGATTCTATCCAGTCAAATGCATTAGATGGCTATGATTCGATCCAATCAGATTTGTGCTTGTTGGTGATGAGTCTATCCAAATGTATCCATCCAATCATTTATCCATTCGTTGGCTGCAATACTATCCAATTATATATGTGCTGGTGTGTTTGATTCTATCCAGATATGTATAGCTCGTAATGATTCTGTGCAATCAAATGTATTAGTTGTCTTTAATTCTATCCATTCAGGTTTATACAAGAACATAGGATGGTACCGCACAGGAACAGGCCATTCGGCCCACAATGTCTGTGCCAAAAATGATGCCAAGACCAACTCTTATCTGCCTGCACTTAATCCATATCCCTCCATATCCAATCTACTTCTTCTTAAGCCCTTTGCTCCTCTATGGAGCATAGGCCATTGACAAATGTCCTCCACCTCACTCGGTTGTTGGCGGTTCTTTCGAGATCTCCCCAGTTGAGCCCACTCCCAGACATTTCTGTCTGGCCACCTCTTCTCCAGCTGTTCCTGGGGCAACCTCTTTTCCTTGGGGGTTCCATTTCAGGGCTTGCCGGGTGATGTTTGTGGCAGGTTTTCTGAGGGTGTGTCCAATCCAACTCTATTTTCTCCTTCGAATTTGTAAGTCAATGGGATCCTGGCTTGTCCTCCATATCCATATGCCCATCAAAAAAGTCACCTAAATGCCACTATGGTACCTGCCTCCACCACCATCTCCATCCGCCTCCACCACTATCCCCAGCAGTGCGCTGCAAGTACTCACCACCCTCTGTGTAAAAAAACTTGACCTGCACATTTGCGTTAAACTTTATCCCTCTCATCTTAAAGCTATGCCCTCTAGTATTTGATATTTCCATCCTGGGGGGGGGGGGGGGTGGGGGGGGGGGGGATCTGACTGTATATTAGTGGGTTTAATTTCATCCATTCAAATATGTATTAGCTGGCCATGATTCTATATCACCTAAAGTGCCAGTTGCCTCTATTTCAAACAATTACATCTACCAATTACCCAAGATCTTATCCAATCCGCTACATATTAGTCGGAGATGGTAATATCTAATCAAGCATACCAGTTGGTACGATTCAATCTAATCACATGTATTAGTAGATTCAATTTTATCTAATCATATATGCATTTTTGGCTACGATTCTTTCCAATCATAGAACATGCTATGTACAGTACAGGAAAAGGCATTTCAGCCCATAATGTCTGTGCCAAACATGATGCCAAAATAAACTAATCTTATCTGCCTGCACATGATCCACATCCTCGTATTAGCTGCTCTACAATTCTATCCATTCAGATACCAGTTAGTTGGCAATAATTCTATCCAGTCAAATGTACTAAATGGCAACACTTCTATCCAAACAGATATGTATTAGTTGGTAGACACAAAATGCTGGAGTAACTCAGCGGGCCAGGCAGCATCTCTGGAGAGAAGGAATGGGTGACGTTTTGCATTTTGTGTCTACCTTCAATTTAAACCAGCATCTGCAGTTCTTTCCTATGTATTAGTTGGCTTTGATTCTGTTTTTTGATTTGTTCTTTTTGTAGCTGACCCCTGTGTCCAAGTGGATGGGAGTCCAAAATGTTGCTTTTTTAAATTTAGCCCCAAAGTCACATTTACAAACGTGGTGCGAGCTCACCTGTGGGTATACCTGCGACCAGTGCTGCACACCTCCACAGTGTACCTGCAAATCCTCAGGCTGAAACCTGTGACGGAAAAGGGCAGCAGGCACTCGAGGATCCGGTCCTTAAAAATAGACATGGACTCCCGCAATGGGCGCTGGCAAAGCATCGACTTTAAGCACGTTCTGCAGAACTGGTTCAAGCAACCGCACACCAACTGGGGCATTGAGATCAACGTCTTTGATATGGATGGGAATGACTTGGCTATCACATCTCCGGGAAGTGGAGAGAAGGGATTGGTGAGTATGGTTCACATTCAGCCCCCTGTGTTAAGGAGGCACAGATAACTCCAGTTTCAAGAGAATAGAGCCCGCAATTGGTGGCTGAAGATGCAAAAGTGTCATTAATCATCAATAGTTTAAAAACAAGCATCCAATTGGAAACTAAAGGACATCGATTTAACTCAACTGATAAAGGAAATAGAGAGACGAGAAGAAAAATCTTGGTGCAGTGAGCTGTTTGAATATTTTGTAACATGGTAGGTGGCAATGAAAGTCACTCCACAAAGGGTGTGCTTGTTCATAAGATGCAAAAAAGTTAACAGGTAAAAGGAGCAAGCAATTAAGGAGGCAAATGGTGTATTGGTCTCTATTGCAAAGAGGTTGCAGTGTCAGAGTAAGGTGATTGGAAAGGCCTTTGATAAAACCGCGTTTGGAAGTATAGTGTGGAGTTGTGATCTCCATACCTAAAGAAGAGGAGACTAGCCCAAGTCCGCTCAGAGTAGATGTAATAGATGAATGACAGGAATAAGGAGGTTTCCCCATAATTAAATAATTAGACTGGACTCACTGGATCAAGCAATGATCCCGAGGAGACATGCATGACTGCTGAGAAGAAATTATGCTCAGAGGCTTGAATCAGGGGGGCAGAGTCTCAGGATAAGGGGTTGGTAAAGGGAAGAGAAGGAACTTCAAGATTGTGAATCTTTGGAATTTCTCTTCCCAAAAAATTGTGGGTGCTCAATCGTCGAGTATGATCAAGGCAGAGACTTAAAAGTTATAGTCACTAAGGGAATTGGAGGATATGGAGATTGGACAGGAAAGTGGACAGGATACGCCATGATTTTACTGAATGTCAAAGTAGGCTCAAGGAACCCAAAGGCCAACTCCCACTTTTATTTCTAATGTTCTTATGGTCTGAAAGATGCTGCCTGACAGGATTATAACATGATCTGAGATTAAATAGACTGGCTGACTCTCTCCAGAGTTTAGATGGATGATCTCATTGGAACACGTAGGGATTTTCACAGCTTGACAGGTTAGATGTTTCTGTGCCTCAGTTATCTGAAACCAGGGCCAGAGATGAGGAGAAACGTCTTCACCCAGAGGGTGGTGAATCTTTGGAATTCTCTACTCAGGAGGGCTGTAGAGGCTCAGTGGCTGAGTAGATTTGACAGGGAATGATAGAATTTTGGACATTAAAGGCATTGTAGGGTAACTGGGACTGAGGCAAAAAGGTCATCCATCATCTGATTATATGACAGAGCAGGCAAGTGGGTTTGAATGGCCAACTTCTGCTTCTATTTCTACTGTTCTTATCGCAGCTGAGTTTTTTAATAGTTTACTGCAGTCAATGTCTGTTTATTTGTTCTGACGGGAAATTGGCACTCAATTAAAGTGCTGGAGAATGCACAACAGTTCAATCTCAGAAGCATCAGTACTCCAGCCCAGTTAATGTGACAACTACCACAGATCCAGATGATTCAGTCACTCCAGTCAAATCCCTCCCCCCCCACCCCAGTGGGTTGGCCAATTTCCTGCACTCCCACTCTCCTCACCAATCTCTCTCTCAATGGATAGTAAGGAACTATAAATGGTTCTTCCAAATGCAGATGCTTCAGAATATTAAGTTGCTTCAGAATATTAAGTTGCTTCAGAGCCTTGGCCCTGATTTCTGGAAAGAAAATTGAGGAGCACAAAGGGAAAAGCCAACATTAGTTTCTGCCAGTTGTGATGAGTGAAAAATGGAAATGATACAGTAGTTGGGCAGCACACTGTTTAAAAGTTGTGGCAATGCAACAGGGGTTTTAACCTCAGGATCCCGAGTAAGCGCAACAGCACAAAAATAATCTTGACAGTCATTTACCTCAACGCTGTATGTGGAAGCTCCCTTTGCGCAAATTGGTTGCTGCATTTTTTAAGTGCTATCCGAGGTCGAGAAAGGCGCTATAAACAATCATTTTTATTTAAATAATGGCAAAAAATTCCTTGCTTACATTATAGTATTCATCTGTTTGCTTTACTTTCTTTTTATAATGGTGCCTGACGTCCACATGCACCATTGGAGCATGCTTGTTGTCTTGTGGTCCTGAAGGCATTTCATTGCCAATGAGCTATAGCTCCATAATAACGACTCGCATGAGAAAAAAATTAAAACCTGACCTGATCAAGACTTGTCCAAACCGGGACCGGCTTGGGGAGTTATCTTTTTTTTACACCATACTCGGCCTGATCCGACTCAACCAAGCTCCCAACGTGCTACTGGCCACATGAAGGTGGAAGTCATTTTTGGGAAGCATGCTGAGAAGTGGAAGGAAGAGCTTGCTATCATTACCCACAATGCACTGAGGCAGCCTGTCCTGACCCAACCAGAACCTGAATGCATAACCAGAATATTTCCTGCCTTCACCTAACCTGCATACAATTCTTGGCTCCTGTAAGTCTCCGGCCAGGGACCAGGGTTTGCCCCACATCTCCAACAACTGTTATCTTACCCATGCGGCTATTTTGCAAAACTCAGCCGAAACAGTACTTGGTGCAACTAATTTAGCCGGGAAAAGGCTGGACTGGCAGCCCATTGCTTCTATGTCCACATTTTTATCTTTCTTCTTACCCCTCTTTCAGGTGCGCTACCCACTCGATGTCCTGCTTCCACCTTCATTGCCCTGACCTAGTTTTATCGACATCCCTGCCAACAGGCCCACTTGGAGTTAATCTCGCTATACTCCTCCTATCCAATTCACCTCACCCAGTGCACTCTGTCAGTGTCCTGATTATCTCTGCCCCCCCCCTTCAAAAGGTCTGCTCATTTGTAAAAATCCCCATATCCCCTGACTCCGCTATCATTAAGAGTTCTATTTAACTCTCTCTTGAAAGCATCCAGAGAATTGGCCTCCACTGCCTTCTGAGGCAGAGAATTCCACAGCTTCACAACTCTGATTCAATCCTATCTCAGCAACCTCTGCCTCCACCCCCTATCTTTCTCCATGCCGTAACTAACTTTGGATTCTACCTACTCCAATGGATCCTAGATGGTCTCTCAATCCAAAATCCAGAAATGCACCACATGGGACCCATTCACCCACAAACCCTGTGCTTAATGACATACCAGGAATGCAGCAGTTCAAGGAAGGGGTGGCAATAATGAGCAATAAATTGCCAACCCTGCCAGTATTATGCACGCCCTGAAAAATGGGTTAAAAGATGGAATGGAAATTGCTGTTAGTACATAAATTTTAACATTGTGTTCTAACAAGTGACTAGTTGGATGTGAATATAAACATTTAAAAATATGCAACTTCGAATTTGAAAAATCTAAAATGTCTGTTTCACATACATCATTTTAACAATGGACCGAGGGCAAATTTTAGCGATGCATTTATAATGGGTAATAGAGTTATACAAATTGTAATAATATTCCAAAATTAAAATGTGCATTTTAATCATCTTTGAGATCTGCCCGCGCATTCAAAAGGATGTAAATCTAAATAAGGAATTCCCAATGGATTGTTGTTATGAATGCAGTTCTGTCATTTTCTGCTTTATTTTAAATTTCCAGCATCTAATTAATTTACATTAAAACTTACTGCTGGGATAACATTAATAGCCTCAGCAAATTTCAACCAAGTTCTGGCAATTTGACTGCATCCCGATAATGTGCTTAAAATGGCAGCTCGTGGGAGGTGAATTTTCATCCACATCTAAACTGGCTGCAAAGGGGTGGTAACTTTTCAGTACATTTACAGCTCAGGCACCTGCGAGTTCAATATCAATACTGGCAATGGTTTTAAAAAGGCCTAGGAGCTGTAAAGATTTTTTTCTTGCACTGTAGTGCAAATTAGTCTGGATCAAGAAATGAATGCATTTATGCCTTTGGTCCCACGATAGTAGAGACGATTTAGAGTTTTAATAACATAAAGAAAGTGTACAGTTACATCTCAGTGGGGAAAAAAAACCTCTCTCTCTTTTTGACAGCAACCATTTCTGGAGGTTAAAGTGGCAGAAACAAACAAACGTACTCGCCGAAACCTGGGGCTGGATTGTGACGAGCACTCCACAGAGTCACGCTGCTGTCGCTTCCCGCTAACCGTTGATTTTGAGGCCTTCGGCTGGGACTGGATTATCGCCCCCAAACGATACAAAGCCAACTACTGCTCTGGTCAATGCGAGTACATGTTCATGCAGAAATACCCACATACCCATCTGGTACATCATGCCAATGCCCGAGGCTCAGCAGGCCCGTGCTGCACGCCCACCAAAATGTCGCCCATCAACATGCTTTACTTCAACGACAAGCAAGAGATCATCAACGGGCAAATCCCAGGCATGGTGGTCGATCGATGTGGCTGCTCCTAAAATGAAGATCGGCCAAACGTCTTTCCCCCTGCCATTTGAAACATCATTATTCTAGAAAATGTGATGTCCAAACTATGCCATGCACTGTGCAATAATCAGAGAGAGAGAAAACAAATTGGGCCTCATTCATCGGAAACATATTTTCCAAACAAAAAGCAGCCAGTTAATAAGAACTAGGACTAATTGATCCCAGGTCTCTGGATTCTTCCCCTCCCCCCAACCCCACAACTGAAACAGTAACTGCTGATCACAATACAAGAGCAAATAGCCTGGGAGGAGTTACTGAGGCCACCAGCACCTGTGAAATAAAATAACATTCTCAATAAGCAAAGGCAGCAGACCCTTGGTAACTGGTATCAACTCGTCAGATTTGATTCCACAGATTTTGCAAACCCACAACCTGACTTGGCAATTGCCCTGTTTAACGTTGCTGTTTAAACAAAAAAAACTAAAAAGAGAAAGATCATATTAGTCATGAATTTGGTTTGGAAACGCAGGAAGGGGAAGAGTGAGCACTCGCAGTGAGACTGTCTCTTGAAGAGGAAAACACAGTCAAACTGCTCTTAACTTTTGCAAAGTCCTCGACAGTGTTTAAATGAAAACTTTCAAAAGCTGTAAATGAATGAAGAGAGACCTGGAAAAGGAAGTTCTTTGGGTCTTTTCATAGCTGAATTCCTTTTCATCTGACAGATAAAATGGTGGGAAGGCACAGGGTATCAGTCAGTGAAGGGTTTGGGGTGAGACCTAGCTTGGTTCCCATGAAGGTTTAACTTCTACCATCTCTCATCTGGTCCTGATCGACACTGCTTTGCAATTCCAACATTTTAGCTGCTTTATTTCAAACAATCAGCATTTAGTTTCCTCCCGCCATCACTTGCAGAATCCCAGAGCCTCGCTAGTTAGCGCTGGACAAGCCAAAAGCCTTCTTTAGCTTCTTTGACTTAGGAAACTGGCACACAGTGTGCGTACGATTTATGATCTGACCCGGCCCAAGCCAATCCATTCTGGTATTACTCAAAAGGGGATGGATTACAAGGGCAGAGGAGTGGCAAAGGGGGAGGATGCTTAAAGCCCCACAGCTGGAGTTCTGCATTCAGTTCTGTGTTCCACACTTCACAATTGGGGCTACAGCAAAGATTTACCAGGATTACACTGGGGAGATAAAGGGTTGTAAAGGCTGGCCTTGTATTACTTCAGGGGGAGAAGATGAAGGCATGAACTGAGTTGGCGTAAATGATACCAGTGGGGTGTAGGTTAGGCAGTGAGAAATGATTTCCTCTTGTGGGGAGCCCAGAACAAGGAAGTGGAACCTTAAAATTGGAGCCAGGCATTTGTGATAACGATTCCTTATCCGAACGGCAATGAAAATCTGGAATAGTCTCCCACAAAAAGCCGTGGAGCGGGAGGCAGTTTGGGATTGGGGTTGGGGTTGGAGGGGGGAGAGCAACACTCAAGGAAGAGATCGATAAGCAATGAGTAATGGTGAACCTGCACCTTGATATTGGGACAGAACTCTCTCTCACCTGGACATTCAACATCAACCAAAAGCACTTCTGCTCAGAGTTAAGCTCCCTCTCCTGTGCCATGTGCTACTTCCTAATTTTATGGGTTTATGACTTCCAAGACCAAGTCAGAACTCAGCCAATGCCAGTACTGCAGCCTAACTCTGGACTGGGCTAGGTTTAGTATTTTAACGAGGCACTAGAGACTGTAGATGCTGATATCTTGAGCAAAAAACAAAGTGTTGTAAGATCTCAACGGGTCAGGCAACATCTGTGGACTGAAATGGACCGATGACATTTTAGGTTGGTATCCTTTATCAGACTGATTGCAGTGGGGGGGGGGGGGAGCTGGAAAGAGAGGTAAGGTGGGACAATACCAGGCAAGCGATAGGTGGATACAGGGGGTGGGAGGTGATTTCAGCTGGATGGAGTAAGTGACAAAAGCTAAAGGTGACAAGGAGGCACAAGAGTCCTCCTCTTCTCTCCAAATATGACAACCTTTTGCTTCCATTTCACACCTAGCCTCTGTCACTCTACCCATCTGCCCATCACATTCCCCTCTCACCTGTTTCCACCTATCACTCGCCAGGCTTTGTCCCAACTCTATTCCAGCTTTCTCCCACTACATCAGTCTGAAGAATGGCCCAGATCCAAAACATCATCTGCCCATTTCCCCCCACAGATGCCGTCTGACCCACTGAGTTCCTCCAGCACTTTGTGTCTTGTATTTTAGCCTTTTTCTGGTACACTCTGCTTCTATTGATGAAGCCTAGAATTCCATAGATCTCGTTGCTGCCACAGTTCATCCCTTTCCACATAGCTAAATGCTAAAATCAATAAGTTGGCACCACGATCAGTGAAAGGTCACAATGTCACAGAGGGAATTTGCAGATTCATGTTTGTTGCTATAATGGATGGCTGTATCGTTAATGCCATGGAAATACTCTGGCCCACTCTGAAACCTTCATTTAAATTTGAGACAGATTCTGCCAAAGTTTTAGCTAAGTATGCACTGTGCTCCCTAAGTGCATCTGTCCAAAAAAAGTCAACGTGTAGAAGTTAACTGGTTAAATTAAAGGCACATGTTACCATGAGTATAGATTAAGAGTGATCCAACTGAGATGAAGGGAGTTGACTGGGTAGATAGAAAACTATTACCCCAGGCGGGAACCACCATATTAAAATTATATACAGATAATTTAAAGATAGAGGAAATCTGGAACTTTTGCGGTTGTGGTTAGATGTCAAACAAAAATATTTTTTTAAAACAGGCTGCAAAAAAATAGAGAGCAGATTGTTGAAATAGCCTTGAAAGTGGCTTCCTATTATCCCCACGTAAAAGACTGGAGAGGGGCTGAAGGGACTCCCTGCAAACACAAAGCGTGAATCATTTATACCTACACCTTGTTGGAGGGAAGACTGAATTGGTCACAATAAGGGGGGGGGGGGAGGAAGGAGGGGTGGAATGGGGAGATAACATGTAGGGGTACCAAGTGGAAGATTGGGGAAGAATCAAAGCACTGGCCAAGATTAGTTGCCTGTCCCTTTAGTTCCATCACATCACTATACTCTAATTATCAATGAAGTCAAAAGATCAAGCCTTTGGATGTCATCCACACCATCCCACAAACTGGTGGGCAGAAGGTCCATCGGACACTTGCAACTCGTGCCAAGACTGGCACTTTAAAACATTCCGGGTGGTGGAGGCAGGAATTCCTTGTTGAGTAGCAGAATGCTTCCTTGGGTTAACAATATTCATGAGGATCTCTTTTTAATATGCACACTATGCTGCTGACTTGCCAGACCACTCACGAATTTGCTGATCAGTGAATAGAGGCATGAATGGATGGAGAAAGTGCCAACAGATATTGCAGCCTAATAAACAGCTGCGTCAAGACACGAGCAATATCACCAAACTGCAAAGATCAAAAGAATCTTTAAGCAAGTTAGATTGCAGTAAAATGTGGCACATTTCATGACCGTCATTTTTGGGCTGTGATACGAATGGTGGAATATTAATGAGAAGCTTGGAGAAACACAACAGTCTGCACATATTAAATCAGCTTATTGTGCCTGTAAGCATCAGTTTGCTTTTCAATCAATAGTTACTGTGATTTTTCTTAGTTCCTCTAAGAATTGATTCTGCCCGACCCTGATTTTAATCGATCTACCATTAGCCGACGGGCCTTCAGCTACATGGAGGTCCCAAGCTGTGAAATTCCTCACTTAAAATTTTGGAGTGTTTGGCTAGATTAAAAGGCACTGTACAAATGGAAACTGTTAGTAAAAGGGACAATACAGCAAAAAGCAACCATTTATCACAACACAAACAACCCTGGAGGAACCAACTTGGATTGTTGTCACCCATTAATGTCCTAGCAATCAAAAAAACAGAACTGGCAGAGGGATTCGAGGAGTTTGCCAGCTCACTTTCTGCTTTGTATGCTAGAGCAGAGGGAACCCAAAGAGAGGGACAGGAAAAAAAGTTGGCAGAGAAAATAATAGGTCCACTTTTATTTTTATTTTTTTTTACAAACAGCCGCCTTAAGTGACCTCAGTTATTTTAAAAGTCCACTGAGACAACTGGGAAAAATTAAGAGGGTTGCTGGTAGATTTGATCTGGCGAAACTACACAGACAAGAGGGTCAGTAATCAGAAGACACGAGAGCTGAAAGGAGGTGGAGAATTGTAATCTGGAACACACTGTCTGAAAGGGCAGTGGAAGCAGATTAAATAGGAAGCCTCAAAAGGGAAATGGGTCCCTATTTAGAAAGGGATAAAAAAAAATGTAGTGCTAAGAGGAGAAAAAGAGAGGGAGTGAAACCAGCTCTAATGGGCCATGCGAGACTGAATCTCTTCTTCCACTGCAGATCTTGCAAATCTAAAATAAAAACAGAAAATGTAATAACCAGTCGGCCAGGCAGCATTTGTGGAAAAAGAAACAGTTAACGTTTCAGGTCAATGACCTTGCATCAGAAATAGGAAAAGTTAAAAAAGTAATCAAACATGTTTTATGTTGCAGGGAAGGGAAGGGGAAGATGGAACAACGGATATGTCTGTGACAAGGTGGGGACCAAGAGACTGAGTGAATCAAGAGGTGGTGGTGTTACCTGATCAAGGATGGGGAAGGCATATTGATCAGAGCTGACCTGTCTGCAAGAGGTAAACAGGAGATTAATACAAAAAACATTCTGGAGCTGTGAAATACAAAACACTGCAGTTGATGGGAAAAGATTTAGTGTGTTGCATTCCATGCTCACTTTAAGGTGAGAGGGGAAAGATTTAATAAGAGCCTGAGGGACAACTTTTTCGCAGAGGATGGTGAGTTGCCAGGAGGAGGTAGTTGAAGCAGCTACTTTAACAGTATTTAAAAGACACTTGACAGGTACATGGATAGGAAAGGTTTGGAGGGCCAAATGCAGGCAAATGAGACTACCATAGATGGGGCATCCTGGTCGGCATGAATGAGTTGGGCTGAAGGGCCTGTTTCCGTGCTGTATGACTCTGAGAATACGGTCCCCATTTAAGGATCCAGGCCCAGGTTGAATGACCACTTTGCACTGTAGCTCTGGGTCCACAGGGGTTGCCCTGGGTTTTCCAATTGCCTGTCACTTTAATTCTCCATCCCCTCTCACTCTGACCTCTGTCTTTCGCATCTTACACTGTTCCAACAAAGCTCAGTATAAGCTCAAGGAACAGCGTTTAACTACCCATCTGGGCGCATTACAGCCATCACAACTCCACTGAGTTCTACAATTTTGGACAGCAGGAAAGGCTGGAAACCTAATCAATCTGCAACATCAACACTATGTCTCTCATTACTGAAGCTGACCAACTTTCTGAGAATCTCCAACACTCTCCTTTATTTCAGATTTCCAGCACCTGCAGTGTTCTGTACCTCACTGTTCCAGAATTGTGTATTTCTCTCCTCCTACCTCACTCACCATCCCATTTCCACCTCCTCCTTACAGATCAATGGACAAGCCTTCACAACCCTCTCTCAGTTGGCACCCCTACCACTCGTGACTTCCTGTGTCTCTTGGTTGCTCCATCTGCCGTGTAAAATAGGTTTGAATTTTAAAATCTTCCTAGCTCTGATGAAAGGTCATCAACAATGTGAAATGTAACCGTTTCTCCCTCTGCAGATGCTGCCTGGCCTGGTATTTCCTGCATTTAAAAATATATAAATCAGCGTTAAATTCACTGAGAAACATTGAAGACTGGAGGGATTCTAATTAAAATATATCACTAAGACCAGTTACTTATTATAGACATTACTGGCCTTACTGAGTGGATTCAAACTCAGGTATACAATGCGATAGAGGAATTACTTACAGGTCACCTCATACAGGATGAGTATCAAATGATTCGGCCCTGTACAGTGACTGCTCCCCTCACTGTGTATTTATTCATCTTTGAAAATAGATGAAAGGAAAACAATACGTACATAGGTTACGAAGAGAACCCATTTCTAATGATTATAAAGCGAGGACATTTGTTGCAACCATGGAAATTTTCAGGCACAATCAACTGAGACAGTGGCCCCAATTTTAAATGCGGGTGGAGGGTAGGAAACGTATGTTCGAGTTCCCTGAATGGCCGCTAAACGTATGGAATTCCCCGCCCCCCCCAAAAGACTAACCAGGACCATTTCCAGGTTGACAGGTTGGAACAACATGGTCTTGGCTGATTTTAACCCATTCTGTGCATCATTCTCTTTGGCTGTGGGGGTGAGATATGGAGAGGTGTTTAAAATGTGCCCAAGATATGAGCAAGACCAACTGCCCCCTCATCTGCCTAAAACATTCACAACAAATTGATTCTGCCCAGGATAAATCTCAATAGGGTGGGAAATCTAGACTGCCCTTGCTGCACAAGGAAGGATCCTTCTGTAAAAAGCACTGAGAGATCCAAACTCAAGACAGGTTTTGGGAAGTGCAGCACGTTTGCTTGGGCTCAGTCCAATTTTAACTGGCCCTTATAAAGAACTAGTAAATTAACATTTGCTTTAAATAAATTATTTTTCAAGTCATGTGCATAGGATTTGATGGTTTAGTATCAAAACTTTTTTAGTCACAGTTATTGCAAATGTAGAATGTTGTAGGAGAGGGAGTAGCTCAAAAGATTATTATAGTTAAATATTTTAGATTCACCCTCATCTTAATGTTTCTCAAGTTTAAGGGCTCCTCATTGACATAAAGGAAACAATGTCCTCCTTTATTTCATTAGGTTACTGCAACCTCAAGATAGAACAGTGGCTGGCATCACCGTATTTCCCATGTTTGTTCCTAATTCTACCCGATTGCTCATTTGGTTGCTTCCTTCCCCACCTGCACACAGATCATCACTAATTCAGTCTAAAAGTAACCTGAAAGTACCTGGGAGAGTAGTGCTGCAACAGAAGTATCGTGCCATTGAACATGGTTCAGGAAAAGATTTCTGAATGCACGAAAGCTTGTTCAGATTCGATTTCGGAAATGGTAACTGTTGCACTGTGGAAAGTCAAAGAAATGAGAGGATGTTTATTACACACTGCATTACATCCCTATTGGGCACAATTCATGGTACAAGTCCAAAGTGCGACTATGGATGCCATTGTGTAAATCAAGTACGAGTTAATACCAGGTTTTACCTATTTTGTATTGTTGTAGCAGTGGGGAAAGTGGCACACTACAAGAATGTCACTTCCAGAAGTGAACCACATTCACTACCATTGTTAGAGAGTCCTAGAGTTCAAAATAAATAAAATCATGTGCCCATTCAGCTCTCCAGTGCAATATGGTTTAAAGTACCAAAACAATCTTAATATTAGACAGCTTTTCAGGAAAAGTTATTTTACCACGCTAAACTGAAATATAAGGGGTTATACGCCTTTTTATTATACATTCACAAGTATAACTTTGTAAGTATATTAAAATAGGAACTTTAATAATACCATACATAATCACACAGAGGTTTTGTGAAATTAGTGTGCAGTGGTTTATGAAACCAACTTTTGCATGTAGGGATGTGGTTGAACCCAGGTGGGTGCTTTTAGCTATGTAGGGTCAGGTTAATGGAAACAAAAAAGTTGAATATTTAAGCATAATGGCTAATCTGGCAAATTTCCAACATGAGCATAATCACCATTAAAGATCAACGTTAGCTAACCTCGCATCCCTCAGAGGCCATGCTAAACAGTTCATTGTACGGATGTTAAATCTTACAAATGCTCAATTGCCATTTGACTGCACACATTAAGTTAATGTGTTATTGTAAATGATAAGTGTTTTGGTTGATAGAATGGAATTAAGGACAGGGAGGGGGGACGACGACTGGGATGACCCACAGAGCTAGCCTGCAGGCTGTTCGGCCAATGATGACCATAAAAAGAACAAAACAAAACGGTTAAGCAGAATAGAGCAACATTGGCATTGCATATCCAGAAAGCAGCCGAGAGGCACTATTCAGATTTCAAACAGCTACCTAGTTTTTGAAGGGGAGGCAACTTATTGTAGCCATTATAAAATGGCACACCAATAATCTTCACAAATCTGCTCAGAGGATAAAATTAAATGAGTGCTAAATCTGTTGTGTAAGCATTACAGATACAATATTGTATAAACTGAAGTTTTAATATAGTTGCTTGAATTAGTTCTGTTCATATTGTGTACAATATTCCCATTAAATCTGTCCAATTTTGTTCTCAGTACAATGAAATATTTACACAGGTAAAATTAGGGCTTATTTTATAAGTTGAAGTATCGTTGAAACCGAAATGTGTTGCAGAAAGAAAATGTTTTTTCTGTCAACTGTTGAAATGTTGTTTTGATTTTTGCTTTAGTTTGTGGTTGTTTGGAGTACATCTTTGAAGAGCAATAAAAACATTTATACAGAAGTGTTGATTTTGCATTCTAAAGTTGAACCAAAAACACGGATTTTTAAGAGACAATGTGATATGAAAGGCCAAAGTGCACAGAAGACCTATGGCCAATTAAAATGTCACGGGAGATCACAGAACATTAGAATATCTGGAGATAGACACAAAAAGCTGGAGTAACTCAGCGGGACAGGCAGCATCTCTGGAGAGAAGGAATGGGTGACGTTTCGGGTCGAGACCCTTCTTCAGACTGGTATCAGTTTATGTATACAAAATCTACTTCCTACAAGTGAAATAATTTGAGGCAATCTCAATTGGTTCCTTAATGGGTGCTGATGTACAACACAGAACCACCTACAACCCAGTGTTGAAATTCACTTTCCACCAAATTTCCATTAATGAAGCTTTTCAGTGGACCAGCCCATGCTGTTATTTACCCGTTGACTGTTTTCTCTCATTATGATTTTTCAGTCTCCACCTCATGTCTCTCCACAAGTAACTTGGTCAACTGACACACATTCCAGTACTGGTTCTAGCACGGTGACAAGCAGATCATCTTTTTGATTCAACTGTTTGACACTTCAGGAAATTCTAATCTAATTTTGTGGCGTGGTGCAAATTAAACTATTAAATGATTGACAACTTTAATCCAATGCGCTGTAACTCATGCTCAATAGAAATCTGAAGTTTGTGAGGAATGTGAAAACAAGCAAAATCTCAGAGAAAAACAGCTTATAATAAAATGAAGGGCAGCAGGGTGGCACAGCAGGTAGTGCTGTTGCCTCACTGCTCCAGGAATGTGGGTCTGATGTAACCTCAGGTGCTGTCTGCACATTCTCTCCATGAGTGCGAGAGTGTCTTCTGGACCCTCCAGTTTCTTCCCACATCCCCTTAGATGTACTAAGGTAATTTGCCCCGAACCGAGATAAATGGCAAAAGGAACGGAGAGAGAAAAAAAGGTGTGTGGGTGTGTACACACACGTACACACATCAGGGAAGAAAGGGAATGGGATTGATCTCCTGCGAGCCAATGGCTGAGTTGCCTCCTGTTATTTCGGTATTAGTACAATCTCAAAGCTCCAGATACCATTACAAGGAGTAGAAAATCAGGTTAGTTTTATTTGGACACTAGAGGAGCAGTCTTTCATTCAATGCCCATCCCCCAAACTGCATTAACAAAAATGCCAAAGTTTAACTCTCGCATCCTTCCGACTCAGTGTCCTCGGGACAAGCCACCTTCACTGTGCTATAAATCTCAACTGAAACAATACAGCAGCATTGCATACCTGGCCTTTCACTGCCTCAGGCATGGAGTCTTTATGAGCTCATTTTGGAACTTTTGCTGCCCTTCTATCCCTTCCTCAAATACTTCTGGAAATCTAAAGACCTTGAAGTAGGAGGAAGCAAACTTTTATTGGCTCTCAAAGTCACGCAACAGCACTCGAGCTTCATACAGTTGAAGAGGAAAGGCTATAAATCAATGGACACCACCTGCAAGGTTCAACAGCGAGGTTGTTCCTGCCACAGCCTTTCACTTTGTGACTCATTTTCTTTTCCAATATAAAATAACTCATCTCCCCAGGAGGCACTATCTATGACAACTCAGAAAGTGGCAATGGAGCTCCCAAACTACCAATTTTCCATGGGCAAACCTACTGGACAAGCTTGCACAACTTTCAAGAGGGGTGGCCGAACAGTGGTTAGGAGCAGGAACCTAGGTGATTCTCTTTCCTCACCGATGCTCTGTGCAACTCTGGTTCTGAATAAAAGCAAGCAGCTTAATAGAGACTAACGTAGCAACTTGATCTGCATGGCAAGGAAAATTTCAAACTGAAGTTTGCCTACTCAAGGCAGTAAGGGAATGGGATTGATCTCCTTTATTACTATATCTATTAATGTGTCTGCAGTGAGATTACCCTCATGATCAAATACTCCAACAACAGAGGGGTCATCTGAGAGGTACTAGAGAAGGCCCATGGACTGGTACCTCAAGAGTGATGGCTCGAGCGGTAAAATGAATAACCAAATGTGAAACGTGAACTCCTGACATACTAGCATTCGCTATCACCACCTTTAAGTTGAAAGAATGTATTTTGGAACACATTCAATTAAGTAAATTAATTGTTACCACTCTCAGATCTTCACAAAGGGTCCAGGGATGGGAACAATACAAGATTTGATCCCACACCCTTTAGATGCAAATTGTTTAAGATTCCTTCTGTTTTAAGACCATTTTTTTCCCACATGGAACAGATGTGAGGAGGAAGACCCCCTACCTGTTCTCCATAAACCAACAACAACACAAGAACACATTTAGGAATTCCACTCTAATTACTGTTTATTCTGCTCTGGTGGCAAAATAGGGCTAAACTGTTTAACCCTTCCCAACCCAGGCTCCAAGGACAGATACATTGAATTTTAAAAAACTTTCCCAACTTTTCATAAGCCCTTTCTTACTTCACTATACCTTTACTTCAGCAATGACAGTTGTTGGAGAAACATTGAACCACGTCTCTGCAAAACTAACCATCACCTGCTGTTAACTTAGAGCTGCCAATTAGTCAATGCAGTTCTGACTCATGATGAAATAGTGCAAAATCTCAGCTTTTTGCAGCTGTTCAGAAGACAGTTTGAAGTCACACATCAGTTAGAGCAAGGCTTAAAGACAATATCACTTAGTGAGTTAGCCTGCTGCTTGAAACAACTGAGTTGCTACAGAATTGGAGAGCCAAACGGTTTATTTCTGTGTTGTACAACTCAAGTGGGCACAAACCATTAAACTCTGCACCCCATCATGAAAGAAAAGAGGAAAATTCAGTTTGGACGGGTGCAAAATTATTGATAATAGATCAGCTGCTTGTTCGGTCGGTGATCCTCCTTTCTAATTTGCAAGTCGTTACTAAAGCAATGGTTGAACGGTTGGCCTCTGATAGCCTGAGAGCTGGGTGGGGGTTGGGAGAAAATAGCAAATAGAAAAGCTCCAGAGGGAATAGCACTGGTAAAATATTGCAAAAAAAGAGCAAGGCTGGATGGTTTAAAATAAAAACCTTTCTGTGCATCGGAAGCAGAGAGCTGGGAGAGCTCTAAATCAAGCCGTTACATTTATAAAGCTTTTAGACTCGCATGTACCCGCTTGCTATTGCAAAATTCTAAACATCAGAAATGACACTCTGAACAATGTGATTAGTTTCTAATTAGTTAGAACATCCGCAAGATGCATCGAAGACAACTCTTGACACAAAATGAATTATAGAATAAAGTTTACTGGCAATTGAGGGGGACAAGGAACAAAGCAAAAGTAGTACCATTAGGGCCATGAAAAGAGCTGTTGAGCTTGAAGACATTAGTTGGAAGAGCTGGTGTTGTCCTCAAAAGAGTTAAACACTTGGTTGTAAAGGGAATTGTGAGAAAGGAAACTCTGTTTCATTCTCTCATCTACCTGCAAGGAGCTATTTAATAGAGCAAGCGGAACTAGTAGGGACGTGTGAAGAGACAACACAAGTCACCCTGCACATCCCAGTTTCCTTCAATTCTCCAAGATAACACTAAAAACTATTTTAAAGGATAGCAGCAAGATCCTTTGTACTGCAGGATTTCTTCAGTTGAAACCACTTTCATGTTTGAATATTTACAATCAAATATCTCAGCACATTTATAAAAATAAGTGCGTGTATAACACGACCAAAAAAGATGCAAAATTGCTGCAGATACAGTGGAACAAGAGAACAATACACATTTAACAGAGGACAGGAGTGACATTAGCACTGTTTACTAGTTATCCACTTCCTTAATGAAGGAGTACACTTTAACAGGAGGAACGTGGTGGGTAGGGCAAGTAATTTGACACTGCATGACAAACTGATTCCTACACATGCCACAATTTGCTACAACAGCACCTTGAGTATTTTACACAAGGTCAAATGTGTCACAGAACCTAGTTTGAGGGCTAAATTACATACCAGTATATATATATTTTTCCTATTTTATCCAAAAATACACCGCATCAAGGCTGTAACCTCCAGTACTGTTGAATCATTGGGTTCATTTTTAACTGATTGCTTACATAGCAGAATGAAATCAAACTAAAGTGCTCCTCTGTAGTGGAAACATTGAATTGATTATCCCAATTTATTCTAATCAAATGATAATATTCTTCAGCATCCCTTCAATCTCAAAGTGTCTTTGCTGTAGGCTTAAACTGTCCAGAATCTCCCTGTATTATGGAGAAAACTAGTTTGCAAGTTTCCCCTAGCAAGAAGGAAAGATGCAGCCAAAATGTTAACTTTGATATATTGTCACCAGTGCAATCAAGTCATTTCCACTTCTTGAATGATTCAGTGCAGGACAGTTCTTCAATTTAATTTGAAAGTTGCTGTCCCAAAATAACATTACAGGTAGTTAAGCTGACCACTATTCAAAGGCAGAAGCAGAATTTTTAAAACGTTTTAAAATTCAAAGAATATCCGAGGCAAAGAACACCCCAGTCTTCAGATGGGAAAGTGGATAGATAGCTCAACACTGAAAAGGACAGTGAGGCCATTCTGGAAACACAAGGGAGAGTATGGGCTGAATTGGGTTCCTTCCATAATATAAATTTCTAAAGCTCCAAGTCGGACAAAATAGAAGTAAAATAAAAAAGCATCCAATCTCAAGAGCACCCCTCCTGGACCAGCATCATATTTTCCCCATTTCCCTTTTCACCCACCTTTTGATCATTAGATAAAGGTTACCAAATTAGTGCTAAACCATGGGCAATTATGTGCTGTATGCCAATACCCCACAAAGAACTCAGTTGAGAATGTCCAAATTCATTTTTCAAGATGCTTACAGTCCAAAGCAGAATTTCAAACTGTCTGGAGTCAGTAAAGATGCGAGAAATCAATTTGTTTTATAACCACTTTCCACCATATCCATTAATACACTCGAGACTTCGAGACATAGGGAAACATGTTGTGACAATTTTCTTTCTGTGGGGTCGAGGCATCAACGATGAAGATCCCAATTTTGTTTGCTGCGTTGTATTGAGTTTGCGGCAGCGCCATATGGCCTCAGCATCCACAGGCCTTCTGTTCAGTCACCTCTGCTACAAGTGTACACAGTGTAAGCACAGGATCACGATCAGCTGCTTTTAGCTAACCATGGCAAGCTACACTAACATTTACCATTGTGTTTGCACGAGTGATCGGAAGGACACCGGAGAGAAAATGTTACAGGTGAGCCAATACAGCATGCTGGATAGAGGCCATTAAATGTTGGAGTCAGGCAAGAGAAGACTTGCAACAATGCCTCGACAGTCCAATACCCTGTTGCAAAAACAAAAACCAGGCGTGACATGGCAAGACATATCATGTAAACAAGGAACCATGAAACAAATATTATACTGCCAGATATGGAAGAAGCTGGACAGAATGAAATGCCCGACTGTAGAACTTATATTAGAGATCATATACAAAGAAAATTATTTTAAGACGACAAAGAATATTGGCACATGCATTTGTAGAAAATGTAGTCCAGCAACTTGAAAAGTCGACTTTATTGGGGACTGGAGGGTGTTTTTTAAAAAATGAGGAAACAAGCTTTAAACCAATTACAATCCAAACTATTCACTTGTGTGGATACATCTAACATGAAAATTGCAAATTTATCAAGTAGTTCAATGTGAAATGGTGCTTAGACAAGGAGTTTTACATTACATCACATTACCTGCCAGTCTGTAGGAAACAAGTCACCAGGTTTATATCACATACCACCCATTATGATCAAATATATATTGTTCTAGTAAATCAAGCCCTGTTAGAAGACAGAGTTGGAAAGAAATGAGAGAATGGAATGTCACGTTTTTCTTCTTAATGGATAGTTAGGTGGTTGCAGACTAAAATGCTTTGGGCCACCCGAATTTCAAAATGAAAATGCTGAACAGGATTTAGCAGGTTATTTCATGTCTGTACATGATATCACCCAATGCTATTTTACTATCCAATTCCCCAAGGCCCAGCTAACCTGTCATTAGTCCCTTTTGCTCTTTAGCAAAATAAAAAAACTCAGTAGAACATTTTTTTAAATCTATTAAAAATTGAAAAAAAGTACTTCATGCTGGTTGCCATGATCAAAGTAAAGCCAACAATGAAGCAAATGAGACACAAATCAACTTAATTTCTTGATTGCACGCACAAGCTTGTAGTCTCAATTACTTCAGTTATTTCTATTTTAAAAAAACATAGCTAGCAGTGAGTGTACAATGACCAGACAAATACCTGTGCACAATCTTGGTACAACTTATGTTTTAAACTAAGTTACCCTGGTCATCAGGTTTTCACCACCTTTGGGTTGGAAAGAGAATGAATAATGACCGAGTCATGTGGTATGCAGTATAAATTAGGAAACAAATCAGATGGATGGCAGTTGATGTATACATTGGTAACTAACATCTCTAAACCCATTTCATCTGATGCTAACACTCAAATATCAGAAAATATTAACCACCATCTGTCTCTCTCGCTATATATATAAAACAAAATCACATATCTACCCTTTTGCGTTCAATAGAATTGAAATATTCCACACTGGGCTGAGGAATAGGTTGTATGGTGCATCTTCTCCAAGTAGCCTTATTTCTAGAACTGCTTCCATCATGTATCTGGCATAGCCCATATTGAAGAAGTTCCCACAATCTTATTCACCCCCCCCCCCCTTGTCTATCAGGGTTTTATAATTTGCTTAAATGTTTAAAAACATGGTGTGGCAATAGTATCACGACAAAGAAATCACGTGCACTTTCATTAACAAATTAGATTTTTTTTTCCAGCTTGCACTGTTTTTAAACAAAAGCAACCTCTTTAATTAACAAATTTCACTCAGTTGTACAGTACCTGCACAAAGCTCCACTAAGATTATCTCTTGGCTGCACCAGTGATGCGCAGTCCATGCCATTGCAGCATCTTATTCCTTGCGGCAATTGTACAATCTAGCAGTTGTAATTAAATAAGTCATCTAATTTCAGACATCTTGCAAACACCATTACTGCAAACTGATACACAATAGGGAAATAAAGCACATTTTCAGTTTAAAAAGTATCCTAAAAAAAATCTACTTGATACACATTTAAAATATTCTTGGTAAAAAAAAGCAAGGTGTTATCAGACAATCCCAAAACGTTCTGCTCTTTTCCTCTTCTTTGCCTGGGAAAAAAAAGGATTGGAAAGGTTTAGGTTTATTGTCATGTATACAGCGGTAGAGTGAAAAGCTTTGTTTTGGATGCTATCCAATTAGATAAGATAATACTATACATACATGCAAACAAGTCAATCTCAGGAGCATTAGGTGGAGCAAAGTGGAAGATACAGAGTGCAGAATATAGTTCTCAGCATTGTAGCGCATCAGTTCCAGAGACAAAGTCCAATGTCAACAATGGGGTAGAGGCGAATTGGACAGTACCCTAGCTTATGGAAGGATCGTTCAGAAGCTTGATAACAGAAGGGGTAATTTACAATTACGATAATTAGTAACTGGCAGTTTCCTGGTTACTAATGCCCTACATGTGATCACGCTCCCATAATATAAATTCAAAAGTCTGACATTCTTTCCTACGGATGGCAAAACTACATTCGCCTTTCTCTCAACTGGTAGTAATTGTTCTTTCTTACCAATCTTATGCTTTGATACCATTCATTGGAATGCTGTGGTAATACGGTTATCATATCAAGTGGATTCTATGTATTTAGATAAAACTCGACTTACAGATGCCTGTATAAAGGGAACCCATTCATTACCTGGGAACAGCCTGTTCATTAGATCGACTCTAATGATCTAACTACTATGATGTCATACCACTATGACAACTCCTGCATTAATGAGTGATCAGGACACTAAAATTCACCATCATTCTCTTCCTGATGGAATAAATTATGCACAGCCTGTGGAAGGTTTCTATAGCATATTTAATGCTATACCTACAGCCGCTTAACTGGAATGCAATTAAATCCAATTAGTCCACTCTGCGAGCTTCATGTGAATTTAATTGCAACTTGGTGTATATGACAATAAATTGATCAGAATATAGGAATGAGAGGAGCCCATTGAGACAGTTCTAGCATTCCATGGTGCCACAGCTGATCTATACGGAAGTGGCGGCGCCTAACGGCTGCGGCTCGCTAGCAGTCTGTTCGTCTTTTTCCCCCTTTTTTTTTTTGTTGTGTGTCGGTGTTGGGATGACTTTTGTATTTTTTTTTGGTTGTGTATGTGTGGGGGGGTGGTGGTGAGGGTGGGGGGGTGGTGGTGGTGGGGGAAACTTTTCTCTTCCTCACGGCGCGGGGTGCGGCTCGGCTGCGGGGCCTAACATCGCCCGGTGCGGCTCGGCCGCTGGACTTTACATCGCCCGGTGCGGCTTGGCCGCTGGACTTAACAGTGCCCGGTGCGGCTCGGCCGCGGGGTCTAACATCGCCCGGTGCGGCTCGGCCGCTGGACTTTACATCGCCCGGTGCGGCTTGGCCGCGGGACTTTACATCGCTGGTGCGGCTCGGCCGCTGGACTTAACAGTGCCCGGTGCAGCTCGGCTGCGGGGCCTAACATCGCCCGGTGCGGCTCGGCCGCGGGGCTTAACATCGCCCGGTGCAGCTCGGCCGCGGGACTTTTCATCGCTGGCGCGGCTCGGCCGCGGGACTTAACATCGCCCGGTGCGGCTCGGCCACGGGACTTAGCTGCGCAAGGCTTGGTCGCGGGGCCTTTCATCGCCCGGCTCGGCCGCGAGACGTTTCAGCGCCCAGTGCGATTCGGCCACGGGGACTTCCATCCCCTTGCGGGGACTGTGCGGGTCGGTCGGGGACGAGCTGTCTGTCCGTGGGCGTGGGGAAGAGAGTGGAAGTTTTGTTGCCTCCATCACAGTGAGGGGGTGTTTGGAGTCACTGTGATGGACATTTGTGTTGGGGTTATGTGTCTTGTGTTCTTTTTTTTTATGGCTGCTATATAGTTTCGTTCGGTACCTCGGTACCGAATGACAAATAAAGCTCTGTTATACTGTTATACCTCAATTCCATCCACCCATAGTCCCATAGCCTCTTGAACCCTGGACTGGCAAAAGTCTATTCATCTTTGATTTAAAATGATTAAAATCAAGACTTTGTCAGTTATAATCATATTACATTATTTAACCACTTCATAGACTTCAAAATACTAAAACTAACAGCCAAAAGATAATTTACTTGCACTTTATGCAACTGATTATGAACAAATCTAAAGGGCAGAGCTGGTGGGTTTCCAAGGTGTTAGATAATTGTACTAGTTTGATTACCTCCACATCATCTCCACCTCCTCCTGAACTGGTCACAATTCCGAATCGCTCCTTCCTCTTCTTCATCTTCTCGTCATCTTCAGTCTGCAAGAAAAGCAAATACACATTAAAGTTTGTGATCAAAATTGCTCGAGGGCAGAAATATTCAGCTTAACAGGCACGCACAAGACAACATAATACAAGGCAGACATTAGTACTGAAGAATGGACTCTTGGATAAAACTCAAGGGCTGGGATTGCCCTGCAGCCAAAAATCATATAAAATTTGAAATGAATAAGTCAAAAAAGATTCCTAACAGCACAAATTTCAATGTTTCTTGTGCCTCCAGGACAACAAAGGGTTAAAGTAATTGTTCAGTTAAACCCAAGTAAAGCATAATGACATTGGTGGGGCAGATAATAGACATCACTGCATTAAGTACAGACAGTCATGTCTCAATGAGCTAGAAATAGAAAACATAATTGGATATCAAACTGTCAGAGTATCCCTTATTAAATGGCTACAAGACTCTAAATGCACTAGTTTATTGGTAATACACCTCTTTTGAGGCACTTGCAAGAAAACAAAAACCCTGAAATTCAACTTCCCAGCTTCCACTGTTTTGCAAATGTTTTGCATCTGTGCAATACAAAGCAGCTTCTAACGGGTGAAGTATGCTATGCTGCATGAAGCAGGACAATCTGTTGGTTTCAAGTGGGATTCTGCCCTATTAAAGGGACTCAAGCACAGAATAGCCATGTCTTGGTTATGTAGCAATTTGAAAGACAAACAAGAGGCTCTTACTGATGACAAATGATTTAGTGTTGACGATACCACCAAACAACACTACAATGTGATAGGCCAACTTCTTGGATTAGAATCAAACCCCTGAAAAGTAGATTTTCAATTCGAAAGCAACACATTAAGCTGGAACCAGGGAGAACAAAACAGCCTGTTCTCAGTACACTTTTCTCCTCTGGTCTACAGGCTGCATTTCAAGCGCTTATTGGCAGCATTGCTCTCCGGCTTCTCTCAGATCTGTCATAATGCTTACCTGACATTCGGCTGTGCAAAAACAGCAATTTTCTCCAACTCAGTAAGTGGGAAGGCCAGAGTTTGTGTCTTTGGTTCCTGGCATAATTGTTCCCCAATTTTCCGCATATTTGCGTCCACCCTGCGATTGCAGCCAATTGGACCCAAAGATGTGTTGCTGACCAATAGCCAATCCAACAATAAGACGTATAAGAAAATAACTGCAGATGCTGGTGCAAATCGATTTAAATCGATTTAAATCGATCAGTCTGAAGAAGGGTCTCGACCCGAAACGTCACCCATTCCTTCTCTCCCGAGATGCTGCCTGACCTGCTGAGTTACTCCAGCATTTTGTGAATAAATCTAACTATGTACTTCCATGTAAAATTATAAACATTTTGCAGCAGATACGCAGTTGGCCGAACAAGCCCATTACAGTGTTTGTCCTCTATTTCCGTTCCCTCCCATTTTTCCACAACTCTCAGCATTGCCATAATTCTTACTCCTTCACACACACATCTAAACTTTCTTTAAATAGATAGATCTTTTGCCTCAAATCATTCCCTGTGGTAGCAAGTTCCTTGCCACTCTAGTTAAGTTTCTTCAATGTCTACATTTGACCTAAATTGACTCAAGTTAAATGCCTCCTCATAATGTGCTCCAATCCTCCCCAGTTTAACGTCGCCTGCAAATTGAGTGCTTTTTAAAATTCCACAGTCCAAATTGTTACAAACTGCAAACAAAGTTCCAGCACTGATCCTTGTGGTACCTTTCTACCTTCCGCCACTCTGTTTAATGTCAATGCCCGATAACTAGCTATTCTACCACTCACCTAACTCTATATTTTCTCTAAGTGTGTGCAGCACCTTACTAAATACCTTCTGGAAATCTAGATAACGGACATCTATTGAATTATCCTTATCTATTCTTTCCATATAACCCAGAATACCTGCGCTAATTTGAAATCACCAGCAATGACGGCTGTTCTCTCAATCTCTCCTTCAGCACTTAAACTCATCTCTGACCAAGCTTTGGTCATTTGTCCTGGTATCAGGACAAGTCTACTCAAGTCCTTGATGCTAAAGGCACTACATAAATGCGAGGTACTGCTGTGTACTATTTTGCAAGATTTAACAAGAAAATTTAAAATAGTGCTGGACAAATAATTTTTTACAAATTGAAAACCCCACAATAGAGTCGTACAGTATGGAAGCAGGCCCTTTGGCCCAACTCGCCCACACCGGCCAGCAATGTCCCAGCTACACTAATCCCACTTGCCTGCGCTTGGTCCATATCCCTCCACACCTGCCCTATCCATGTACCTGTCCAAGTGTCTCTTAAACGATGGGATAGTCCCAGCCTCAACTACCTCCTCTGGCAGCTTGTTCCATCACCCACCACCCTTTGTGTGAAAAAGTTACCCCTCGGATTCCTATTAAATCTTTTCCCCTTCTCCTTGAACCTATGTCCTCTGGCCCTCGATTCCCCTACTCTGGGCAAAAGACTCTTTGCATCTACCCGGTCTATTCCTCATGATTTTGTATACCTCTATAAGATCACCCCTCATCCTCCTGCACTCCACAGAATAGAGACCCAGCCTACTCAATCTCTCCCTATAGCTCACATCCTCTAGTCCTGGCAACATGCTAGTAAATCTTTTCTGAACCCTTTCAAGCTTGACAATATCTTTCCTATAACATGGTGCCCAGAACTGAACACAATATTCTAAATGTGGTCTCACCAACGTCTTATACAACTGCAACATGACCTCCCAACTTCTATACTCAATACTCTGACTGAAGGTCAAAGTGCCAAAGCCTTTTTGATCACCTTATCTACCTGCGACTCGACCTTCAAGGAACCATGCACCTGTACTCCTAGATCCCTCTGCTCTCCAACACCACCCAGAGGCCTGCCATTTACTGTGTAGGTCCTGCCCTGGTTCGACATCCCAAAATGCAACATCTTCCCCATTGAGCCTCGGCACCAGGGTTGGAATCACAGCCCTGGTTACCACTCAATCTTGTCGTGTCGTCTGCTCCCAAGAGGGCGTATCTGTCTCCTGCACTTCACGTTTACTCCCCCTCCTCACAGTCACCCACCTTCGCTCTTCCTGCATCCTTGGTGTGACAATCTCACCTTCGGTCTTGTCCAGGAAACTCTCATTTTCCCAGATAAGACAACTAGTACAGGAGGATTCAACGTAATCCCTTTCCCCTTTGAACTTTAAATGTTTACACAACATCAGATGACAAGAAGTTTGACAGAACAGAACAGCTTTAGCTACATTAAAGCTGGAGTTGCCATTGCACAAAGTGGTGTAAAGTTGTTATTTACAAAAAAGTACAAACAACTGAATTTGAAAAGCAGCTTCTCAAACAGGAGCAAAGTCAAAGAAACAGACTAAGAAAACAGTGAATTATACGAGTATAACATTAATTGGTTTTAGAACTCTATTGTGGAACTGGAAAGAAAAAGAATCAAGGCTCGCACTGTTAATTCCTGCTTGGAAACACCGACTAAAACCATTTGCATGGATTAGACAAGGAGAGAGAGAGAGAGAGAGAGAGAGAGAGAGAGAGAGAGAGAGAGAGAGAGAGAGAGAGAGAGAGAGAGAGAGAGAGAGCACATTTAGACTCAAAGAAAACGCCACATTCAATTCCAAAAGATGAAAATATTCACAGAGCCAAGAGTCTTGGCTAAAACTCGTACAAAAGACAAAACTAAGGGAACAATATAATTCAGCAAAATTTTTAAAAAAATGGCATGGCAATAATTCTACGGCACCTTGGTCTGCTACTGCAATCTGAACTTTTTACACCAAATAAATTCTACTGCACTGTATGCATAATGTTGATTGAACTGCACTGATAAAAAAGAATTTACTTTTTGTGGCAATTTAAACTTCTGCTCTTGCACTTGCTTCCATCAATGCAACTTACACAGAGAAACTACAGGCTCATGTAACTCAGAGGGCCATTGGAGATTTAAAAATAAAATTATAAAGCAACCTCAATTTCATTCACTAGCATCCCCCATCAAAAATAACTTGCATAAAGCAAATCCTTGTCAAGTTGCAAGCAACAGCATCAAAGGTCTGGAGGTGGGAATATGGATCACAGCAGCAGGACAAATTCAAAATGCTGGAGTAACTCAGTGGGTCAAGCAGCATCCCTGGACAATGTGGATAGGTGACGTTGAGAGTCACGACACTTCTTCAGACTGATCTAGAGCGGCAAAAGAATGCAAAGAAAGAAATTCTCTCCAACCCTACCAAAAAAATCAGTCTGAAGAAGGGTCCTAACCCAAAATATTACCTATCCATGTTCTCCAGAGATGCTGCCTGACGCGCTGAATTAGTCACACACTTTGTACCTATCCATGTTCTCCAGAGATGTTGCCTGTTCCACTGAGTTACTCCGGCACTTTCTTTTATTGTAAACCAGCATCTGCAGTTCCTTGTTTCTACATTCAAATAGCTCCTACGCAACATTGCAAATTAATAATTGAACACCAGGAAAATGACATTTAAAACAAATAATTTGAATGTCTGACTAACATAAGGAACATTCAGAAATTACAAGTTACAAAATAGTTCCAAAGTATATTTTAGTACATCTTGAGAGAAGCACTAGGATTCAATTTGCAATGTAAATAAAAACAGAACAAAGCAATTGAGTGAAAAATAAAACTTAAAGTCACAAGAGGAAAGGAGAGAAAACAAAATCACAGTCAGCCTCTCTTGCCGAAGAAGTCCATTTTCTCCACATTCAAATACTAGAATTGTTTTTTGTAGAATGCACCGTAGATACAGACAAACAAAGAGAACATTTTAATATTACTGGATTGCCAGAGTTTACCGATCACTTTCGAAACTACACAAATGATTTTTTAACATGTTCAGCATCTCATGGAGACTGACACCTCAGGGTATCACAGGAAGACATTAAGAAAAATGTGACAGTTCCATGAAGAAAGGATCTTCTTCTTTTCAAAATTAGTCTTTAGGAGGAATTTAAAAGGCAGGAGGGAAAGCAGGACTGTACACACACCTAGTTTTGATGGCCAGGTTTTGTTCATTGGCAAATATTGTAATCCCTGGCCCCTCAGGTTTGAATTGTAAGCTGTTACCACTGTGTTATGGAGTGGGATGCAGCAAATCGATACAGTGCTGTGGACAGACAAAGAGACGGTGCACACATCAATCACAAGCCCCTTCGCACAGCAAGCGGCCAATGACAATGACAACTTTGCTGGGCTACAATTTTTGTAGCTGCCAGTCGTGTTCATCCTGCTGTCAACACTCATTACACCAACTAGCGTGGCTTGACGGAGGGCGCCACAAGAGCTCAGGAGGGGGTAGAAAGAACATATTGTTGCCTTAAGTGGCTCGCACAAGCAGTACTCTTAACACAAAGCCAAATTGTTTGCGGACTCAAGGCAGCAAAAACCCCAGGTGACAGATGGAGCCCATTGAAGTGTGCTGCATAATAAAGGTTTACATTCACTGCATGCACAAAATGGAATGATGGCTGAAATATGTGTAGTTTCAAAAGTAATGGCAACGTGGATATTTAATGCAGAGAACTGTGGCTTCAGTGTAAAGCAGGTGGGTCACTATCTCACAACATGCTGCAAAGAATCTAAATGGGGACAAAATTACAAACACCTTATGATAATTAAACTTTTAAACTTGGTTGGAAAAATACAGTAGCTGTTAAACGATTAGCCAGTCTGGCAAAGACAAGTGATTTCCAACCTACAAGACAGATTTGTCCATCCCTTCCTTTCTGCCACTCATCAAATCGACATTACCCATCACACTCAACCAGCAATACCACAACCAGCACTTTGCAAAATGCACAAAATTTATGTCATTTATATTTTCTGCGATATTATTTATATTTTTTGGTCACTGGAAACCTTCAAACAAATATTGTAACTGTAAGGGGCATCAGCAACAGTTGTAAATGCTAATTAGATTCCAATAGAACAAGAGACTCAGGTAAGCAACGAGTAATTGGACGCAAGAGTCAATACGCCTCCAATTATTAAATGGAACGGAGGGGATTGACAAATTCAGTTACTGTTTTATGCTGCAACAGCATTACAAAACAAAGGTCGACTATTCATTTATTCTCCCATTAGGTTTGTAAAGCTTGAACAATACATTATATAATGAATGGTTTCAGGTAACACAAGTAACATCAATATCCGAGAATGATTTCATGTGTATTCCATGACTCACGAACACATCTGTGGCAAACACATTCAAAATTCCTTCAAAGCTCAAGACAAACACATATAATCAAAAGACTCATGTAATCAAAAGTCCATTGGCCAGAGCTTCCACTACAATTCTTCATAATCAATGTGCGCAAATGCCATTAAAAAAATAAATGGAATTTACATCCTGCTGAGGTGTGCCATTTCTTTGCATGTAATGTTTTAAGTTGCCTTCTTAGTGACTGCTGAAGGGGCCCATCCCCTCCTTTTAGTGTGAAAGCTGTTCATAACAAAGCAATGTGAAAAGGAGGAAAAGCGAATAAAATTTGGAAATGAAACCTATCTTTTTAAAACAATTGCAACTCAACCATTTCCCAGCCCTCGCATTAAAATAAGTTCCAACTAAAAAACCCCAATTTGCATCTTAAATTGAGAGGTGGCACCTACCTTTTTTGAGAGTGACGAAACATTCATACCAAATCTTTCAGCCCTCTCTCTCAATTTTTCTGCACTGATCTGAAAATTAAGAGTCATCTCTCAGAATATTTAAGTTTGATGTATTGCAGTCTAGCTAAATCGTACTTCTCCCTCCCAATATGGTCAGAATAACGCCTGCTTTCACCACCTATAATACAGTAACATGCACCTTTAAAAGGAGGATTAAAAAAGTGTATGGCCACAAATAGTGGGACAATTAAGTGATATTCATAAGCCAGACATTGAAGCATGGAGATGAAAAACATTGGTTATGCAGTGGCTTGAATGTGGATGATCTTACAATGGGATTGCACAGGAACACACACAAAATTTGAGATCAAGAGGCATTGGTTGGAAAAGATTAGATGTAGAAAGACGGAGATGAAACAAGGATGAGAAACCTGAGAGGCCTTTAAGTTCAATTTTAAATAGATATTGGAATTCATATGACTGTAAATGATGTGCTTTTACAAATACATGTAAATTCATATACTCATAAAGGTCAATTCAGGTTAGAGCATTGTTGCATATGATGGACTCCACCTTTAGACCACAGGTTGCAAGCTATTCCAAATGGAAGCCATTTTAAACACTGGACAATGTTCTTTCCAACTTTAGTTCCAGCAAATCAAAAGACTTTAAAACCAAAAACAATTTGTTACCACATCTGACTCCATAGGAGCACAAAGTTTGGAGGGAATAGATTAATTACTCAAAAATGCTGATGCAGAACAGATGAAATGAGATACAGGACTGATGGGAAGTATATTCATAAACTTACCACAGTTTTAGTATTTCCTTCAGTACCTGAAAAAGAAAGATTTACCTATTTTACACATCAGCTTGGGCAACATTTTAAGGTATGAAAACAGTAAAGACCTGCTCAAACATCGACTACATTACTGTATGGTCATGTCTTCAATGGCTTTGTGTAGCATTGACTAAGTACTGCATTGCATAGATTAAGTATGCTGGAATAATATGGGATATGATAATTTTAACTTGCAACAGCAAGAATATTTTTTTAATGAAGGTCCAAGAGAAAGATTTTTTAAAAATCTTGATACAAATAATCTCTTTTGTTGGATACATTGAGAAGGGAAAAATGTGCATTATAGGTATTAGTTATTTCTCATCACCAGTCATTAACATTGCTATTTCAAATGCACTGACACCAAGTTTACTAAGTTTGGGGGAGGTTGGATGATGTTGGTTTTCTTTCTCAGGTGAATTCTAAGTTTAATAGCATCTACAATTTTGGGAACACAATGATTTTGTTCTTACCTTTTGTTGCAATAGGCAGCCCAAATCTGTTGTAGAAATAAAGAAAATGGTTAGATTCTCACAATAGAAAAAAAAGTACTGTGGGTTAGAATCAGCTTGCTCCAAAAGGCCATTTGGGAGAAAAAAAACCCAGCAGATTGCTGCATCAATGCTGCCATCTGCTGGACAGTATTTTAATTCAAATAGTTGGAATGGTTTGGACAAATCAGAATCAAAACAGCACAGGAGGCAGCCATTCATGCAGAACAAGGTCATCGATCTTATTCCCCAGTTCCTTCCCCAAAGCTCTGAAGAAATTTCTGCCCTTTCCTATCCAATTCCATTTTTATAGCCCAGATTGACTATTCTATGCCGATGACAGCAGGGAACAGCTTCCCCGCTGTTACACTCTTGAACAGATCTCTCGTACTAGGGACGAACTCCTGATCTTCGAATCTACTGCGATGTGGCCCTTGCACTTTTTTCCCCTTCATCTACATTTTCTCTGTAGCTGTCACACCAGATTCTGCTCGTTGTTAATTATCTCTTTTGCACTCATGTGTGAAGTGATTTGCTTGGATGGTATACAAAACAAAGTTTTTCACTGTATCTTGCGACACAAACCAGTACCAATTCCACCACCTGAACATGTGGCGAGTTCCACAGCATAACCATTCTGCATTAAAATGTCCCGTCCCCCCCACTCACATGAACCCTTTTGCCCAAAGTTTAAAACCATGTGCCCTGATCCTTGGAGCAACTACTAATGGGTACACTCTCCCTCTACTTACACTATCTAAACAGTTTCGTACACTGATTAAATCTCTTAACCGCCGCTGCTTCTAGGACAACTCCAGCTTCTCCAATCCAACCTGGTAGCTGAAATATCTCTTTCCCAGTATACGTTCTCATTTTCTTAAGCTTCAGCCCCCGAATGCTGTCCAAGTGATATTCTCTGTGCTAACTATATTAATTCTTAGCCTCTTCTGATAAATTATTTTAAATGGCATATTGCCTGAATATCATATTCATTTACACTTCTATTTATGTTGCTGACTGTAATTTTCTGTGCAAAACTGGAGAATGAAGAACTGGAGTTAAGGACGATAGCGGATACAAGGAAACGTGATAGTAGACATTCAAGTAAGCAGGCATGTTTACCATTGCTGCTCACCAATGAACGAGACAATATCTATATAATTGGAATTTAGAAGGATGAGAGGGGATCTTATCGAAACATAAGATTATTAAGGGGTTGGACACGTTAGAGGCAGGAAACATGTTGCCAATGTTGGGGGAGTTCAGAACCAGGGGCCACAGTTTAAGAATAAGGGGCAGGCCATTCAGAACAGAGATGATGAAAAACTTTTTCAGTCAGAGTTGTAAATCTGTGGAATTCTCTGCCTCAGAAGGCAGTGGAGGCCAATTCTCTGAATACATTCAAGAGAGAGCTAGATAGAGCTCTTAAGGATAGCGGAGTCAGGGGGTGTGGGGAGAAGGCAGGAGCGGGGTACTGATTGAGAATGATCAGCCATGATCACATTGAATGGTGGTGCTGGCTCAAAGGGCCGAATGGCCTCCTCCTGCACCTATTGTCTAATTGCTCACATCACCCTGGCATGGTGTTATCTGTATTGTTTACATATGCACAACATATGACAACAGTTCCACTGCCAATATGACTGAAAGTTTAGTTTTTTCATCCCCCAAGACAGGATCAACACTTTAGTCTTAAGGTTGGAATGTATTTGCAAATCTTAATTTTATGCAATAGTTATTACCGTGCAGCGCGAGCAGCTTTCTTGCTCTCAGCTGTCCCTGGAACATTGAAGCGCTCTGCTCTTTTCTTTAGCCTCTGTATGTCGAGAAGAAAAAAATTAAACAACATCAAGTTCTTTGAGAGAAAATAAAGAAATTATGGGGGAAAATAATCCTAAATACAATACTATAACTCCAAGTGTATAGAGTACAAATGTAATTTAAAAAAGAATAAGTAGTCAAGATTAGGCCAAAACAATTGCCATTGTTGCTGTCATTTGCCCCCGGTTGAGATCACCCGAGGGTCACAATCGAGTTACACAATGGCACTTAAATACCAGGCACAAGCTTAAATCCAAGACTTTCCAACTACTTAGAGTATCCAATATCAAACTCCAATATCACCCTTTATTTTTAAATAGGCTTGAGGGAAGGCCTCTGATGATGGTATACAGAGAGACACCTGGAACAATCGCCACTTATCAGACAGTAATTTATATTGACCAAACCTCATTCAACTAACTCAATCAAAAATGGTTATAGCATCTTAAATGCTCCATTTTACTTTGGGTGGAAACAATTGTACTCACCTACCTGCAACATTGTGCACAGGAAATTGACAAACTTGCGAATTCTTTGCATTCGGTTTCAAAGACGTACAGGTATGTAGGTTAATTGGCTGGGTAAATGTAAAAATTGTCCCTAGTGGGTGTAGGATGGTGTTAATGTACGGGGATCGCTGGGCGGCACGGACTTGGTGGGCCGAAAAGGCCTGTTTCCGGCTGTATATATATGATATGATATGAAATAACAGCAAATTATGCAACTAAAACCTCAAAAGTTCAAAATCAGCCAATGTGCCACAGGGAGAAAAACGGTTAAGAATGATATTTAGCGCCATTATAATTTAGTGCCAATGACCAGAAATTAGCATATTTACCTGCTGGTCTGATCAGAGTTTAGTACAGTGATGATAGTGTTCACTTGCTCATAAGAGTTTAGCATTGCTATAATCTGCCACAATACAACCAACAAATTTAGCGCATTGTCTGATTTACTACCACTGCAGTTTAGTGTAATTATAGACCGGTGCCACCACTGCCCAATGTAGCGCCATTGCGTTCTGAGCCGCCACTAGCCAGTTCAGCATCATTTTGCTCTGAGCCGCCACTGCTCAATTTAGCGCCATTTCATTCTGAGCTGCTACTGCCCAGTGTGGCACCATTATAAACCACTGCCAATGTCCAGTTTAGCACCATTTCAAACCACCACCAATGTCCAGTTTAGTGCTGTTATAAAGCACTGCCAATGCCCAGTTTAGCGCCAATTTGTTCCGAGCCACTGTTGCCCATTTTGCCGAGCCACCATTAACCAGTTTTGTGCCATTATAAATTGCTGCCTGCTGCTCAGTTTAGTGCCATTTTTATCAGAGCCGCCAGTGTCTAGTTTAGCATTTCATTCTGCCACTGCCACATTTAGCATTGTTTCGTTCTGCCGCCACCATTGCCCAGTTTAGCGTCATTATAAGCCGCCGCCAATGTACAGAGATTAATACTGCTACAATATGCTGCAGTTGTCTCATGTTCAGCTGTTGTAGTCTCTTGCCTGTGCCGAGGTTAATTGCAGCAAGTGCAAAGACTTTAATGCATTTACCTGCTACTATGGCTCAGAATTTAATGATGCTATAATCTGCCACCATTGACTAGAATTTAAAGCTGCCATCGTGCAGAATTTAGCACTTATAATCTTCTGGCAGTGTTGAGATTTACCTGCAGCCCTTGTCCACACTTACCTGCAGCCCTTGTCCACACTTTCACTCTTAACTATCTGGTTACACTGTCCAGATATTAACATTGTTGTATCTGCTACCACAGCCACTCGCCTGCGTTTAGTGCTCCTTTTAGATGCTGCTGGAGTCAGCACTGTTATACTTTGCTGCCTTTGTCCAGAGTTCAACAATGTTATTAAACTGTTGGCAACCAGAGTTATGCCTCCTTGTACACTCTTAGTATCTACTCTTCAGTGATTTTTTGTATTCAAAATTCAGAAATATCAGTGAACAAAAGGAATGCGGATGGATGGGTCCTGCACATACCACAAAGAGCACTGGCAAGGCCATGGGCATGCTGCAGCTGTGCGAAGGTTATGCTGAAAACCATCTGTTGCGACTCATCAGCAACGTACCTCAACCTATTGCATCACAAACACAACCCACATATGGGTTATACAAGTCATCGTGTAATGGGCAAATCATACTCACATTAACACATCAGCTGCAAGTGGTGGAGACTGTGCCAGCAACCCCAGTTATTAGAGGTGCAAAAGAGTGAAAAGTGTGTTCAAATAATAATGGGATACTAGGATTAGTTATGTTGTTAGATTAAACATTTAATTGTGGTTACCAAATATCAACATGACTTTCACGCGGTCGTAAAAAGGATTATAGGTGCAAGTAAAACACAAAGTCAGGGAAATTTGCAAGTACCTTGATACTCACCTCGTTCTCTGTCATTGGTGCCACTATTTTAACCAACTTCTTTGCTGCTGTTCTGAAAAAGAAACACTTTTAGAATAGGGAAATCAAAAACATCTGATATTCCTTTTAAATAGCAATAACCCCCCTCCCCCTTCCCCACTCCAGAAGAGACCGTTTTTAAATTAAGAAAAAGTGGTAGTTTGCAATTTGCAAAAAATCTTGCACCAGGTCCAAAAATGTCACTCATTCATCAAGGCAAGAGTTCTAGGAATGGGACAATGATTCACATTCAAAAGACCCTGTTTGAAATCCATGCTGGATCACCATCCAAAAATATTACTTAAAGCAGCAGCTACACAGTAGGTCATAGAGTATGAGATGGACAACCAGACATTGAGAGAGACATCACTAGTGATCTTTAGGGTCATACAGCATGGAAACAGGCCCTTTCACCAAACATGTGCATGCCGGCCAAGTTGCTCCATCTACATTAGCCTCAACTGCATGCTTTTGGTCCATATCCCTCCTTTCTTATCCAAGCACCTGTCCAAATGTCTTTTAAATGTTGTTTCTAGCACCTGCCTCAACCATCTCCTCTGGTAGCTCGTTCCATATACCCACCACCATCTGTGAGAATAAAATTGCCCCTCAAGCTGCTATTCTTTTCCCTCTCACCTTTAACCCATATCACCTGGTTCTTGATTAGCCCTACTTTGGGGAGAAAACTATGCATCTAATGTACAGGTTAATCAACCTATAAAGAGCAACGTTGAGGACAATATATGTAGCACACTTCTCATTAATCTTAAAGTAGCATCTTAGAGCAGAATTAAGATTGATTGGAGGCAGAAAGACAAAACAATTTTGATAAGCCTAATCTTAGCAGTAAAACTTGAAACGTCAAATATTCAACACGCAACCAAAAGTGAATAAGATTATTTCCACCTTGCAATGAAAATATTTAAGTTATGAACAATATCTTCACAATACATTCAGTGCTAACACAAGTGCACGTTTGATTTCCAACATGACTAGCTAGCTGCTTTTGCAAAGAGGTGCTCAATAGCCAGAACTGCAAATCAACACTGGACAGGTCAAATCAGAAAATATAATTTGTCCTAGGAAATTGTATCAAATATGTGAGCAGAATGTGTAGTTTATCAGTACAATTCCAATTTTGTGGATATACAGTGCCCTCCTTACTAATCGCAAAGGGACTGGCAGGCCAAGGAAGACCTCCAAGGCTGATGACAAAATAATTCTCTCTATAATAAAGAAAAATTCCCAAACACCTGTCCGACAGATCAGAAACACTCTTCAGGAGTCAGGAATCAGATTTGTCAATGACCACTGTCCGCAGAAGACTTCATGAACAGAAATACAGAGGCTACACTGCGAGATGCAAACCACTGGTTAGCTGCAAAAATAGGATGACCAGGTTACAGTTTGCCAAGAAGTACTTAAAAGAGCAACCAGTTCTGGAAAAGCAACAGTAACAGCTAAGAACACACAGAAAACTGATGGCAATTTATCCGTGTCTTTACTTTTATTTATAATGAATGATCTCTTGCTCTCTTGCTATCCACATTGCTGCTATAACACTGTAAATTTCCCTGGTGTGGGACGAATAAAGGAATATATTATTATTATTATTAAAAAGGTCACGTGGACAGATGAGACGAAGATTAACTTATATCAGAGTGGTGGCAAGAGCAAAGTATGGAGGAGAGAAGGAACTGCCCAAGATCCAAAGCATACCACCTCATTTGTGAAACACGGTGGTGGGGGTGTTATGGCCTGGGCATGTATGGCTGCTGAAGGTACTGGCTCACTTATCTTCATTGATGATACAACTGCTGACGGTAGTAGCATAATGAATTCTGATGTGTCTAGACAGATCCCCCTGTATCCTGCAGTGTCTAGGCACATCCTACTTGCTCAAGTTCAAACAACTGCCTCAAAGCCCATTGGCCAGCAGTTCATTCTACAGCAAGACAATGATCCCAAACATATTGCTAAAGCAACAAAGGAGTTTTTCAAAGCTAAAAAATGGCCAATTCTTGAGCGGCCAAATCAATCACCCGATCTGAACCCCATTGAGCATGCCTTTTATATGCTGAAGAGAAAACTGAAGGGGACTAGCCCCCAAAACATGTACAAGCTAAAGATGGCTGCAATACAGGCCTGGCAGAGCATCACCAGAGAAGACACCCAGCAACTAGTGATGTCCATGAATCGCAGACTTCAGGCAGTCATTGCATGCAAAGCTATGCAACAAAATACTAAACATGACTACTTTCATTCACATGACATTGTTGTGTCCCAAACATTATGGTGCCCTGAAATGGGGGGACTATGTATAAACACTGCTGTAATTTCTACATGGTGAAACCAAAATGTCTAAAAATGGCCTTTATTAAAATCTGACAATGTGCACTTTAACTACATGTGATTTTTTTTCTATTACAAATCTCAAATTGTGGAGTACAGAGGCAAATAAATAAATGATGAGTCTTTGTCCCAAACATTATGGAGGACAAGTTACACAGCAAAATAATGTGAAACTGAAATTAGAAATATTTACTCGTCTGGTTCCTTGGCAGCAGCAGTTTGACCTTCAACTTCTGGCTCAGCTTTCTGCTGCTGTTCTTCTTCCTGCGTGTGAAATGAAGAACATCAATGTTTTCAAGAAGTAAGTATTTATACTCTACAATTAAAACAACAAACACTTTAGTCTTTGCTGAATCATAAGAGTTCAGGGTAAAAATGTCAATGCATTATGAGTACTGTTTTCCAGCAGCTAACACGAGAGACACAGAGACATCATGCTCTATCACATCTCCTGAATTTCCAATATCTTGACGGTTCTCCATGAATAGTGGCAGGATAGAGGTCAACTCAAAGTAGTGTTTTTATTCCACATGATCACCTTTGATAGACAAATATCTCTAAATATTAACCATAAAACCCATTCACACTCATTAAAACATATCAAATTTAAACTGTTCTTCTTCCAAATAATCCCCCTGTATCCTGCAGTGTCCTCCTTCAATTCCCACAACATCCTTCCTAGACTCTGATGCCCTAAAACTGCTCAGCACTCACACAGATATTCCATAACTTTGCTAAATAACCAAATAAATGGAGATTTCTTTTATTTTCTTAAAGGCATTTTTCCTGTTATACAAGACTGAGGTTTTGATGAAAATTCCCTGAAGCATAAATTCTTCTAACTAATCTGACTGAGTATAGAAGTTGGGATGTTATGTTGAAGTTGTACACGACGTTAGGCCACATTTGGAATACATGTTCAGTTTTGACGTTGTTAAGCAGGACAGAGTGGCGAGTAGGTTTACAAGGATGTTGCCAGGACTTGAGGGCCTGAACTATAAGGAGAGGTTGGACAGGCTAGGACTTTATTCCTTGGAGAGCAGGAGGATGAGAGGTGATCTTATAGAAGTGTTACAAATGATAGGAGCAGAATTAGGCCATTCGTCCCGTCTACTCTGCCATTCAATCATGGCTGATCTATCTCTCCCTCCTAACCCCATGCTCCTGCCTTCTCCCCCTGACACCTCCACTAATCATCTCTCTCTCTCTCTCCACACAAGATCATGAGAGGAATAGATAGGGTGAATGCACAGAGTCTTTCACCCAGAGTAGGGGAATCAAATAAATACTAGGCGACATAAGTGTACAGTGAGAGGGGAAAGATTTAATAGGAAACTGAGGGGCAACTTTTGCCACAGAGAGTGAAGTAGTTGAGGCACATATAACACGATTTTAAACACATTTGGACAGATACATGAATAGGAATGGTTTAGAGGGATATGGACCAAACACAGATAGGTGGGACTAATGTAGATGGTGCATGTTGGTCAGCAGGGGTAAGCTGTCCAAAGGGTCTGTTTCTACGATGTATGGCTCTAATCAAGAATACAGTGGAAAGTGATATGTCAAACTAACCTATTCATTGGTAATTTCAAGGCAACAAACATTCTCAGCATTCAGCCAAGGGTTTGGATACTGCTCTGTAATTTTCCCCAGAAATCTAATATTCAAAAAGGCTCATCAAACTTATTGACTGTAACATATACAAACCCATAAATCTCATCCTATCACCCAACACGACGTTGCCTCCAATGCCAAATCTCATAACCCATTGCCCTTAGTGCCCAAAAATGTAAACAGTCACCGCCTCAAACATACTTAACAATTGAGTATTCAAAGCTCGTGGGTGAAGAACTTATAGATTCCCAACTCTGGTTGAAGTAATTACTCCACAGCCAAGTTCAATCCCTCAGCCCGAGACTGCTCTCATTGCTCCCCAGCTCAAGGCTTTCTTGGCATCTCCTTTAAGGCCCATGAATCATGTTTCAATGATATTCTATTTAAGAAACATAAAACAGACCCAACGAGTCGTGACTGGCAGACATGTTGACTTGCTCATCTCCATAATCACAGTACCATCGGTAAACAGTCACAGCAGAACCCCAGATGTGAATCACCATATGTAGAACTCGACAAAGACAGCTTTAACTACGTGTTTTAACGTTGATGCCACAAAATTCCAGTAAGCAACGAAACACAGATGATATCTACCTCTGTATCTTCAGCTAGAACATCTTCCTCATTCACTTCTTCCTCAGCTGCAACAGAAAGTAACATATTTAAACAGGACCATTACTCGTTTGACCTCCCCGCAGAACTAGATTTAACAGTTAATTACCTACATATTCAGTCACTCTATTGAAGGTCAAGCTCTAGAAAGTATTAGAATATTGTAGTTTAAAAGGAAGCACAGCATAAAATAAAGAACTTTCCCTAGAACGAGGGTTAAAGAGCACACGTACTTGACATCAAAACATCTTCAGCCCCCTCCCCTTATACGCTGCATTTGCTGCGTGATAACATTAAGCAAGTGCACTGTAATCAAATACAATAACATATATTGCAGATCACTGTTAAAGAATCCGACAGAAATATTTTTTAGATGGATTCAAGATTTGTAATCGTTAACCAGCTCTGCTTGGTTACCTACTTTTCTTGATAATAATCCATTGTATTTGTGTTTTATTGGACTATTCAGACAAAAAGGAGCATCACAGCCTGGCGCATGCAAAATTAATGCTAATTTTCTACTCTAACCCAGAAATACAAAACAGACAACTGCACTCATAATGTAACTTTTCCCTGCTCTCCATGTGCAGTCTGCCTGAACTAGTGAGCCTTTCCGTTATTTTAAGTTTTGTTCAAATACCCAACTATTTATATGGCCGACATCAGCTGACTCAGTACAGAAGCCATAATAAACAATATAAACATTCATTTAATTATTGTATTAAACGACATTGCAATTAAATGCATTTTAAAGGAAGCCTAAAGTATTGCTGAATACAAAACAACCTGTGAAAGGACTGCAAATTCACGCATGGACATTTAGACAATATAGTTTTAAAATGGCGTCTCACCATAATTTTAACATTCTTTTCATTTCATTTCAACATATAAAATTTACATATATTGTCTAGGCCATAATGAAAAAATGCAGTAGAAATCCGCATGGAGAAGACTATGGTTTCAGCTAGGTCCTTTAAAAAGATTGAAGAGAAAATAAGCACTCTTCCACCGCACACCTAAAATAGCGACTTTGAACAGGAATGAGCTGCAAGAACTGAAATTGCATCCAAAGTCCGTGACAACATAGTGTATGACGCAAATAAAAACGAGATAACCATTTGGCTCACTTTAACAAATACATGCAAAACATCCCATCCTGTCAAAGCATCTGATTAAGACAAGGGGTGCCAGAACTTTCAAATTCATTAGCTTAAAACCCTTAAAGTCCATTTCTAATAATTCTTGACTCAAAAATCATGAATTTGTTTGTTTGTTTCACACTGTATACTTTGCTTATTACCCAAGGAATCCTTAAAAAATCGACTTTGATTACACAAAATATAGCACCAAATGTTTATCAGAGAATCTGACTTGAGAACGTTGTGGAAAGGATAATTGGATACAAGGGCTACATTTAAAGAGATTTTTTTAAATACATCAGTAAGCATATGCTTATAGAAACTGGAACAAAATTACACTGAAACAAAACCACTAAATCATGAGTTTTCAAACATAAATTAGTGACAGGAAGAAATCATAGTCTGAAGAAGGGTCTCGACCCTAAATGTCACCCATTCCTTCTCTCCTGAGATGCTGCCTGATCTGCTGAGTTACTCCAGCATTTTGGGAAGAAATCATATGATAGTGTAACCTGGAAGGGTACAGATTGAGCAGTTTGATCAACTGCTGCTAATGTTGTCACCTTTTATAGCGATCAAGAAGTGCATGATTTAGAATTAATTTAGATTAACACTCAGCAACTTAATGGAATTGTTGTTTGCAAGTTCAATGTCTGGTTGACGAGAAATAATTCAATCTGCCATAAGTACATAGTTGATTAAATTATAAATTTTGAACAAACTTTATAACGTGGGGTATATATAGTATAAATAGTAATTAAAATGTTACCATGTTCTTCCAGGTAAGTCTGCAGTCTCTGGATGAGATCCTGTTTGTTTCCTTTAGTATCTAGTCCTCGCGAAACACATTCTTGTCTTAGTTCAGTCAACTAAAGTAACGTGAAAACAAAGGTTGGAATTGTGGAGGTTTAGATTCATCCAGTTATCCTACTGTTTCCCCATACCCTTGTTAAAAAAATCCTATGCCCTCATTATACAATAGTTTGTCTCAACTACTTTATTTTCAAACTCTGAAAAGCTTAATTTTTCTACCAGAAGTTTAAAATTGATGAACCTTCATCAACTCAATTGTAGGAGACAGCCTTTGCAACTCACCTCGTTGCAGCCTTTTATAATTTAAAATACTTTCCTCTAATCAAAACTATATCAACATAGCACCTCACAATTTGAAGTGGTTTGTACCGTGCACATTTCCCCTGCTCCTGCCACCCCCCCCTCCAATTTATTTATTTATTTTTTAGATGTTGGCACTAATTATACAGCCCTAATTGCTTCCAAATTTAGGTGGCTGTTACAAGTCAGATTACTGGGTCTGCCATCACATAATAACCTAGAATGGGTAAGAAATACGATTTTTCTTACTGCAGGCCATTATTGGGGTTTTTTCCCACAAGGAAATTAGATAGCTTTATGATTGATACTGAATGGTAATTCCAGATTTATTGAATTACTTGAACTTAAATCTCCCAGCCGCTACGGTGGGATAGATTCAAGTCACGGGATCAATGTTCCAGGTCTCTGGATACAGCTCCAGTAACTTAAACATTATATCTCGACATTATTCAGATTTTTTTTCTGAAAACCCCCCCAAAACAAAAAGCTTATCCATCCACGCCTTCAGGAATTACAATCCCATGTGATATGACTGTAACCCATGAGGATACAGGCGTGTTCTCGATCCTGGTTCCTGTGGTTCATTTATCCACTAGGCCGTGTGGGAGCCATGTGTTGCTCCTCATCACGACGTTTATGCCGCTTAAAGCGTTCGGGCGGGAGGCAGTAATGGTAGGTGACACTTTGAAACAGTAAAGTAACCCCATCCTCAGAGAGACAGTTGCGGGGAGAGAGGGAGGAGTGGGGGTGGGAATGGGAATCGACCGCGGCAAATATCCCCCCCCCCCCCCCCCCCCCCCCCCCCGTAGAGTCTCCGGGAGGATAAGCAAGTAAAAGATGAAGCCTAGCAGCTGCTTCGTCTTCTACATGCAGTCCCTGACTCGCGATCCTCGGCTTATCCTGTCCCCACAGCTTCCCCCGAACCTCGCCTGGGTTTCAGCTCCATGTACCTTCAATTTGCTAATGTCCACCCCCGTCCTGTCCGCCATCTTGCCAAGCTCTTCTCCTCCCACCGCCGCACGCCACCTGTCCAATCCTGGGCCGCGTTCGTCACGACCAACAAGACGCCGCGCCATTGGTCCCCATGAAAGAGCGCCGACAACTTGGTCATCCGTTGCTATGGTGCCCTGAAGTAAAAATGAATGTAGAAACCAATGGAGGTAAATTAAAAAAAGTTTTATCAATATTGAAAATTAAAAAAATTTAAAATCCACACAAGCCTAGCGATGTGCCAGTTATTTTTTAGCAACAAAAAAAAAGCGATTCTTACAAATTGCCCTTTCACCAGAAACAAGTGGCAACCCTGATTTTCTTTTTCTAACTTTTATTGTTTCTAACGAACAGCATTTACTGTCCATCCTTAATTGCTCCTAAATCAGGAGTCAACCAGTTGTCACATGCAGGCCAGTCTGGGTAAGGATGACAGATTTCATGACTTTGATGAACCAGACTTTGATGACAATCTAAGATAGACAAAATTCTATCCGCCCCCCGCCCCCCTGACATCAGTCTGAAGAATGGTCTCGACCCGAAACGTCACCCATTCCTTCTCTCCCGAGATGCTGCCTGACCTGCTGAGTTACTCCAGCATTTTGTGAATAAATACCTTCGATTTGTACCAGCATCTGCAATTATTTTTTTAAGATAGACACAAAATGCTGGAGTAACTCAGCGTCTCTGGAGAAAAGGAATGGGTGACATTTCGGGTCGAGACCCTTCTTCAGTCTGACGGTGTCTTCGGTGTAAACCAGGTGTAAACCTTCAGTGTAAACCAGCATCTGCAGTTCCTTCCTACACATTTGATGACAATCTGGAGGTTTCACAGTCACCTACTTACTTATTTGCATTTAAATTTGCCGTGGTGAGATTCATATTCTTGTCTCTGGATCACTGGTCCAGAAGTCTGTAACTCATTCATTGTGCACTGTTCACCTCATGCTGCTTTGTTTTAATGAGTGGTAAATGGCAAGCAGTCAAACACAAATAGGTGAACCTTGGCCTGAAGATAGCAGGACCAGGAAATAATGTGGTGAAGAAGGTATATGGAATACCTGCCTTTTTTTAAAAACTCGGGAAAAGAGTACTAGATCAGGGAGTTTTTTGTTACAACTATAAAAAGTGAGACTACAGTTAGAGTAGAGTGTACAGTTTTGGTTATCACGTTACTGTTAAGTTTATTATTGTCATGTGTACCAAGGTACAGTGAAAAGCTTGTTTGCTTACTATCCAGTCAAAGAAAAGACTATACATGATTACAATCAAGCCAGCAACAGTGCACAGATAAAGGATAAAAGGAGGATCTGATAGCACTAGAGTGGAGAAGATGTATAACAATGTTACCAAGGCAAAAAGCACTGAAGTTCTTGTCACCAGGGAAAATGCAATAGGGATTGATAATTTTTTTGGATCGATGAGAGATTTACTTGAAGTGTATAAATTTATAAGAGCCCTGGGCAGGGTAAATAGAGAGAAAAAAATCCCTTATCAAACAGTTCAATTACTGGGGAGCATAGATTTAAGATGAGAAGAAATATTTTGTTCAGTGAGTGGTGAGAATTTGGAATTCACTACGTGACAGGATAATGGAGGCAGAGACTCTTTCCTCAAAAATACTTACAAAGGTGATAACAATAATAGGGCATCATATATTGATGATAGACAAGGTCTTGTCTATTCACAAGGCAATAATCTAATAAGCTGTCTGGCTAAACTGAAAGAATCTTAAAATACAACAACTTGTATCCAATTCAAAAACCAAAGAGGGGAAACCTAGATCACAACATAGCTGTACAGATGAACACAGCACTCTCGCCAAAGCTGACCACTGGCTGCAGAAAGGATATTTGACGATGACATCAATATTTAATGTAAGTGACTTAATGTTCTGTGATTACCCTTGTTCAACCCACCATAAAGGTGAGGTCATCCAAAACTCTGCTCTAATATTCATTGCCTCGATCAATGAAAGCAAGCATACCATATAGCTTATTTACCACTCTCTGTCAATGTGCGTTTCATTCCTTGTATTTAAAGGAAACTTTGGAAATTAAAATATGGTTCCAGCTGTCAATGTTATTTGCAGTATTGAAGTCTTTCCAATGTCCGCTTGCGTTGAAAGATTAAGTCATAATGTCTCAGATGTTCTTTTATTTTTCTCATGAGCTGGTATTTATTGATCAGACCTCTTCAAAAATTGGGGCATTTTTGTTAATATTATTCTAGTTGATTGATGTTTTAGGCATCCTAATTATTCATCAACAGAGAACGAAAGCAGTGTATGCAGGCTTCAGATCAGAGTCCCACTCCAAGGAAGCATAATCTCCAAAGGCTCCTGCAAATGCATATTTTAAAAATGTAGAAAAAATGGGCAGCCAATTTTCACACAGCGGACTCCCACAAATAACGAATGATATTAAATTGATGTCAATGATTGAACACAATAAATGATGGTCCCAGAAATGTGGGGAGAGCTCTCCGAGTCCTCTTCAATATTATGCCGTGACATGTTAAGTGAGAAAGGTAACAAGGTAGACTTTCACATCTCCTTTCCACTGGCAAGTGTGGCGCTCAGCCCCCAGTCCTACTGTGGTCTCACTGAGCGAGCCGCTTTCTCCGCACAGGCACCGCCCCATCCAGTCGTGCGGCACTCCCTCAGAACCGCCTCTCCGACAGTGCGGCGCTCCCTCCTTGCCGCCCCTCCCACAGTGCGGCGCCCCCTCTCCATTTGTGTTCAGTGAGCGGTTCTCCTCCCCCATCCATTAAGTACAATCGCTCCCTTGCTGGAAATATTTTGTCCTTTTTTTCTGGAATACTAAGTGTACGTGTCCCTTTAAAGCACTGTAGCCGCCTTTCCGGAGTTGCTGTGTGGGAGGTTGAGAACCCTTCTATGGGTGGGCGCTGTCGACTTTTCCTCCCTCCGCCCCACTGATCCTTGTTAGAAGCGGCGGGGACCAGAGCTGGTGGAGGGTCGACGGCGACGTGCAGGTAAGTGATAGCAAATCGAGATCGCGTGGCTCGCCCACCTTGAGAAATAGCCGCAAAAGCCTTGCGCAAATCTGCTGTTGGCGAGAAGGGTAGGGAGCGGTTACAGAGAGACGCTCTGTCGGCTAGAAGCGCAGGCCGCTGTCTATTATTCCTCCGGATGCAACAAAAATAATAGGCGGTCACCGGCACCTCTTCTTCAAATTGCTCAATTGCCCACATCCACTGATACCTTAATGCACAAAACCTCCTTGAATATGCTCAGTGACTTACTGTGTCTCCACGGCCCTCTCGGTGTGAGAATCCCAGAGATTCCTAACACTCATCTCTATGTTAAATGACAAATAACGTGATCTGAAGACTCCAGAGACGAGCATATATTAAAAAAAACCAGAATAAGCCTCCAGGCTCAGGGAGCGTCGCAGTTTTGGCGGTGTCATCTTTATAAGAAGTCTGTTCTCTTTGGTAAAAGTAATAAAAGTGTCCGACCCGCTGAGTTACTCCACCACTTCGTGTTTTTTTTGTTGTAAACCAGCATCTGCGGTTCCTAGTGTCTCCATGGTATTATTTTGTTTTGAGAAGAGCGGGAAGTTCCTGTCCCCTGGGCAATATTTATCCACCTCCACAACCTCGAAATAGCCTGATGTTATTAAAATACATTCTACACAATTGAAACAGAAAAACTGGCCGTATTCACATTACTGTTTGTCGAAACTTACTTCTTTCACATAGCGGTGACCACACTTCAAACATAGTGTATTGGCATTGTGATGTTCTGAAAGGATTTGTAAGGTGGTCACTAAATGCATTGCTTTTCTTTAAATGTTCAAATACTTCATCAAGAATATTGGCCATCAGATTAACCTCCAAATTATTTTCTTGCCCCCACATGTAATTCTCCCTTCAGTAATTAATCTAGTAAATGTATGTTGCATGTAAGTATATCCTCGTCCACCATCATGAACCCTTTATTCTGTCTCAGAATTCCTGATCAAATTGGATCTCTCCTTGGGCCCCATTAACTGGTCTTGATTTATTCATTCGTAGTTGATCACCAATTCAGTTTTTCTGCTTGCCCTTGCTTACTCTAATCTAACCCATGAACTTGCAGCATTTGCTCACTGAAGATCAACCCAAATATCATCACAAAATCTATCGGTAAGGATGGTGCTGTTGTGGTTTGTAAAACTGCCTGCTAGCTTGCACAAGCTGAATGACAACAGTTGGATACCTCTTCATGGTCATGCCTCTCTCTGGGCAACAAGCCCACCACTGAACAGCAACTCAGTGTCTTCCAACCAATCACTGACCTCACCCCCCCCCCCCCCCAACATTTTCTAGCCTTGTGGTGCCCCAATCTCTCTCGACCTGTTTCTATATCCTGCCTAAGATCCAAAGAGGATTGTCTTGGCAGAGACACTGCTGAGATCTCGAGTGAAACACAAAATGGATGGCTACTTTAGATGTTTTCAAGATATAGCTCTTGGGGCTAATGGAATCAAGGGATATGGGAGAAAACAGGAACCGGGTACTGATTTTGGATGATCAGCTATGATCATATTGAATGGCGGTGCTAGCTTGAAGGGCCGAATGGCCTACTCCTGCACCTATTTTCTATGTTTGTAGGTGGTCGCCTCCACATAACGGCAACCTTATGTTCCCAGTCACCTGTCACTTTAATTGTTCATTCCACTCCCATTCTGAGCAGTGTCTTCAGGCATCGACATTGCTCCAACGGTCCACTTGAGCAACATCACCTTGCATTTAATCTGAGCACGCTACACCTCTTGGGGACCGAGTTTAAACTAATTACAGGTAGTCACCTTTTCTTTTTCAACAGATGTGGCAATATCTCTTTCAATTTTTTTATGCTAGTCTGTCTCCAACTATCAGTTTTTGAAGTAATTGTTCCCTTCACAGCTTTGTTCTGCACTCTATCATTTCTTCTGTTCACCATCTTTCTCTCTCTCTGTAATTTAAAACACATTTTTCTCACCGCTCCAGTTCTTTTGAAGAGTTCTAGACCTAAAATATTGACTCTGTTTTTCCCTCCATGGATGTTGCTTGACCTGCTGACTGCTTCTAGCATTCTCTGTATTTGTTAAGCATATCCTTCCTTGGATACAACACTCAAAACTATTATTCCTCGCCAAGCCTTGTGCAACTGGAGCCAGGCTTGTAAACCTTTGCTACAAAAGGCTGGTCCACATCTCTAAACTGAAGTTGTCTCAATAAGCTAGATGTCCCATGTCATCGCCTAGATCCTAGCATCTCCTCGAATGGTTATGAATCGGAAATGGATGAGGGTGATGCCAGTGATTAGGAACAGTGATTTTGACAATGTGGCCACGACTACTGCCCAGACCATTGGTCTGCCATATTGATTAAATCAATTAGTAAGAAGCAGGGTTGGAGTTACTGGTATAAAATGTTGTAGGTTCATTGGTCAGGATAGGTATATTCCTCACCTGAACCTCTAGATACATAGCTAATGAAAAGGGAATGTACAGATAATGATAAATGTACTTTAATATGGGCAATTTCACGGTTATAAAGGGAATTGTGGTTATTTTGGAAAGAGAAAATGGCGACAATGGCCCAACTACGAAAAAGACTTAAACCTGAGATTAGGGTGCAGTTCCTAAATATTCCCACAGGTAAAATGCAGCTAACAGTGTAGCTCCTTGGATGAGAGAATTAATATGAGGCAAATGACAACTCGCATGTTAATACTGAAATAAACACCAAAACAAATATTGAAAATAAAGAGGGGAGGCAAAAGTCTCAGATGAACTGAAGAAAGATTGGCATAGAATGAAGTGAAACAATAAGGAATTTTACTGTGAACTTTAAGGATAGGGTATGATTAATTTGAAATGATAAAGGAAAACCAGTTTGCACATAGCTAGCTAGTTTGAACATAAGTGTGTTAATGACTTGATAAATCATTTTGATGTTGGCTAAGAGCTATAAGTTGGTCTGGATGTAGGGCTAACTCACTTGCTCTTAAATATTGCCATGAGTTCTTCAACATCCATTTGTGAGAGCATATTATGACTTACCTTTACACATCAGCTTCAGCACTGCACTAGACCTCAACTCCAGCATTGACAACAAAATGCCGGAGTAACTCAGTGGGACAGGCAGCATCTCTGGGGAACATGGGTAGGTGATATTTCGGGTCGCCACCCTTCTTCAGTCCGAAGAAGACTTCCAATTTGAAATGTCACCTATCCATGTTCTCCAGAGATGCTGGTTGACCTAGTGAATTACTGCAGCAGTTTGTCTTTTTTTTTGTTGTAAATCAGCATCTGCAGTTCCTTGTGTCTCTGGAGTGGAACCTGAAGCCTGACTCTTCTCACTTAAAAGTGAGTGTTAGGAAGGTATTCAGATTTGAAATGCACTGCCAGAAAGTCTGAAAAATCAGAATGCATAATCATTTTAAAAAGGGATGTGCATGAAAGTTTTAAAATGGAAATATTCAAAAGTTAGAGGAAAAGATCAGGGTAGTGGGAATGAAATGGACTGCTATTTCAGAGCGGTAACACAATTAGAAGAGGCAAAAGCCTCAAGCACTTTAAAAATTCTGATTTTTATAGACAGGAAACACAGATTTGGAATGGCCAAGCCTAAAGGCATAAACCTAAATGCATCAAGCATTGTGAGGCACATACTGATTAGAGGATAGGAGCATTCCATTCTAATTATAAGGTTGCATGTAGGAATACTAGCTGGCCACAGTGTAGAGATTCAGTAAATACTGTTTACCTTTTGAATGTGGGTGTTGCTGATATTCTGGCATTTATCGCCCACTTCAAATTGCCTCAACCGAATGGCTTGTTAAACCAGTTCAGAGTACTGTTCGGAGTTAATTACATTAATGCACAACAGAGTCACATACAGTCACACCCCTCTGAGCTATGAATCCAGTAACATAACCACTATGCTACCGTTTTACTGTTATTGAAACCATTATTATCAGTGTACCAAATCTACAAGCATGAGCTTTAAACATAAAACAATTGGCCATTGAAACAAAAATTATTTTGAGGTTGTCAATAAATCAACATTTATATTGTATTTATTCACAAAATGCTGGAGTAACTCAGCAGGTCAGGCAGCATCTCGGGAGAGAAGGAATGGGTGACGTTTCGGGTCGAGACCCTTCTTCAGACTGATCAGTCTGAACAATAGACAATAGACAATAGACGATAGGTGCAGGAGTAGGCCATTCAGCCCTTCGAGCCAGCACCGCCATTCAATGCGATCATGGCTGATCACTCTCAATCAGTACCCCATTCCTGCCTTCTCCCCATACCCCCTCACTCCGCTATCCTTAAGAGCTCTATCCAGCTCTCTCTTGAAAGCATCCAACGAACTGGCCTCCACTGCCTTCTGAGGCAGAGAATTCCACACCTTCACCACTCTCTGACTGAAAAAGTTCTTCCTCATCTCCGTTCTAAATGGCCTACCCCTTATTCTTAAACTGTGGCCTCTTGTTCTGGACTCCCCCAACATTGGGAACATGTTTCCTGCCTCTAATGTGTCCAATCCCCTAATTATCTTATATGTTTCAATAAGATCCCCCCTCATCCTTCTAAATTCCAGTGTATACAAGCCTAATTGCTCCAGCCTTTCAACATACGACAGTCCCGCCATTCCGGGAATTAACCTAGTGAACCTACGCTGCACGCCCTCAATAGCAAGAAGGGTCTCGACCCGAAACGTCACCCATTCCTTCTCTCCCGAGATGCTGCCTGACCTGCTGAGTTACTCCAGCATTTTGTGAATAAATACCTTCGATTTGTACCAGCATCTGCAGTTATTTTCTTATAACATTTATATTGTAGATTATTTGGTGAAAACATGGCATTAGCAATGATTTTTCTCACAACAAATTGCCAATTGTGCAGCAAATAAAGTCAATTTGCTCAGAGTAACTTGTTTAAAAGAGCAGAGGAGCAAACTGCTGCAGTACATCTGTGGTCACCAAGCTTGTTTGAGAGGAATTACTGAATCTCTGCACTTAATACTTCTGCCTGTTTGGGAACCATGCACTAGGATAGAGTGTTTTGGTTGTAATATTTTTATGTTGAGATTTTCCTGTGTACTTTTACCTGTTGTAATGTTGTTTCAGAGAACCACAGTATGTAGTTGGAGTAAATGTTATTGTGAAACTTTTCCTGTTGCATTCCAACGTAACATCTCTGATATTTTTATTTCCAAGCCAGCCCACAAAGGCCCTTTACAAGCAGCTGTTTGTGTTGGCTGCAATGCCCTTTTGTAGTATTTTGGTGAACCAGATTTAATAAATTCTCCACTCCAAAGTACATTTGTTGGCCTTTTTAGTCTCTCTTCTGATCAAATCAGAAGAGAGACGGTTTTGTATTAAGGAAATTGCCTGGGTGGGATACTGGCAGACCCTAAAAGTTTGGGTCTCATGAATTTCCAGTTATTTAAATATTTAGTATCAATTTAAATTTCCATGATGGATGGAATGCTTTGCTTTGGTTCTCTGAAATGTGGCAGGGTAAATGGGACTTCTAGTGCTAGCCCTGTTTGCTAAATGTAATTTTACCTGAAATGTCTAATGAGCTAATTTTGGTACTACTGAGAAACACATAGCTGATTATCAAAAGTACAGAGAACAAAATTCCACCTGGAAAATGGACAGGGATAATTGGTGTTTAATGTTACAATGCATTGCAGATTAAATCTATGTGACAAGACTATAATTCATTCAAAGAATTCCTCCTTTAATTACAATGCCGTAGAGGTGTTCATTGTGGATCACCATCATTTCCATTGGCTCCCCATGTACTGCATTTGCAACACATCAGCTGCCCCGCCATGTAAATGATTAATTAAATGATGTACTTAATTAAATAATGTACTCATTTTTTTCTAAATTATAACGCTGCACAGAATCCATCAGAGGAGCTTGCACAGAGTCAAAAATCCATTTTTATTGACTATTGGGTTTCTCATGAGAAACCAGAATCAGATAAAATGTGCTTGTCTAGAATCCCATTTGGCTAAGACTATCATACTTAGAACCGGGTGTCCACTGCGAGTAATTAATTTCTTATAATATAGAAAGCGGTAGGCGAGATTAGAGCACGTCAAGTCAAGTCAAGTCAAATTTATTTGTCACATACACATACACAATGTGCAGTGAAATGAAAGTGGCAATGCCTGCGGATTGTGCACAAAAAAGAATGACAGTTACAGCATATAAATAAAGTTAATAAGTTACTATAGTGTAGACAAAAATTTAGTCTCTGGAGTTATAAAAGTTGACAGTCCTGATGGCCTGTGGGAAGAAACTCCGTCTCATCCTCTCCGTTTTCACAGCGTGACAGCGGAAGCATTTGCCTGATCGTAGCATCTGGAACAGTCCATTACTGGGGTGGCAGGGGTCCCTCATGATCTTGCTTGCTCTGGATCTGCACCTCCTGATGTATAGGTCCTGCAGGGGGACGAGTGTAGTTCCCATGGTGCGTTCTGCCGAACGCACTACTCTCTGCAGGGCCATCCTGTCCTGGGCAGTGCTGTTCCCAAACCAGACTGTAATGTTGCCGGACAGGATGCTTAGCCCTTCTGAAGTCCACAATCAGCTCTGTCGTTTTAGTGACATTCAAGAGGAGGCTATTGTCCTGACACCAGAGTGCCAGATCAGCCACCTCCTCCCGGTAGGCCTTCTCATCGTTGATGGAGTTTGAGCTGAACCTGGCCCCACAGTCATGTGTGTAAAGGGAGTACAGTAGGGGGCTAAGGACGCAACCCTGGGGGGATCCTATGTTCAGGGTGAGGGAGCTAGATGTGTGTTCCCCCCATCCTGACCACTTGGGGCCTGGCGGTGAGAAAGTCCAGGACCCAGGCACACGTTGCTCCTTTAATACAATGAAGACCTTCCATAAATGAGCAGCCAGCATCACATGTTTCAATAATTGTTTTTTTTTCCTGTAGCAGTGCTTAAAAGATTACATCTCAGCAATGGCTGGTCTCCTAACTGCGTTGCTCTGTGCTTCTGAGAAATCTGCAAATATAGCTAGGGCTTGCAAACGAGAAGAAGAGCTCTTCCAGCTTCTGATCGAAGAGAAGAAAGGTCCGGAGAAAAACAAGAAGTTTGTGCAAGACTTCAAGACCCTGGCAGATGTCATCATTCAAGAAGTGATTAAGCATGACATTGAGAAAAAGGTACTGAGTATGCTAGAAAGGTAGGCTGAGTGAAACACCACACTTGAACCATGCCTGGGTTCAAGCAAGAAATCCCTTTTCTGTAATCAGTGATCATCTTATCGTTCATAAGTCACATAAGCACACGGTGCAAGGCACACTTAAATTCTGTGCTTATTTGATAAGTTAGCTTTGGTGTTGAGTTAGAAATGGAAACGTTATTGTTCTCCACAATGGAGGGTCAGGGGCTCCGGTGCATCCTGAGTGTGCGATAGAAGCACATTATATCTGCCTTGTAGCTGATTCATTAGAATCCTAGGCTGACAGTTAATGAATGGTTCTTTCCCACTTTTAAGGCCAGAAAATATGAGATGTTTCGTCTGAAGAAGGGTCCTGATCCAAAACGTCGCCTATCCATATTCTGCTGGGATGCTGCCTGACCTGCTGAGTTACTCCAGCATTTTGTGTCTTTCCTTGGTAAACCAGCATCCGCTGTTCCTTGTTTCTATACTCTGAAATGTTGATGAGTTCAAGTGAGACATTAATTTTAATTGGAAGGAAGGGGAAGAGCGAGAGAATGTCTGCCCTCAATTGTTGCTCTACTTCACTGGGGTCCTGGCTTGGAGAGAATTTGGGTTGGTGTCTTGGACAGACTCATTAAGAGGTTTCTTTTAAAATCTGATATTCTGCTGGCTATTGTTTAAATTAACTCTGTAATTCCCAGATACTTTAGTTGTTATCTCTCTCTCCCATTAGTTTCCGGAGCTTGCATCTCACATCGCTGGAGAGGAATCCAATCATTTTGAAAATGGTTTGGGTATGTGACAAGACACTTCTTAAGTTATCTCATGGCATGTAGAGTGCAGTCAGGTTTTCAGATGTGAGGGAGTTGAAGTAACTAACAGAGTTAATGCTGAGTAGTATAAGAAAATAACTGCAGATGCTGGTACAAATCGATTTATTCACAAAATGCTGGAGTAACTCAGCAGGTCAGGCAGCATCTCGGGAGAGAAGGAATGGGTGACGTTTCGGGTGAGAAGGGACTCGACCCGAAACGTCACCCATTCCTTCTCTCCCGAGATGCTGCCTGACCTGCTGAGTTACTCCAGCATTTTGTGAATAAATAGAGTTAATGCTGAACCAGCTTTGGGTGAATTACTTCATTGGCTGCCATTAACTGGTCTCCTTCCCACGGATGGGCTCAGTTTCTCATTTATCTCCTGAAATAAGGAGACCAAAGTTGCACATGGTACTCTTTTGATGACCCTGATGAATTACAATCCTCTGCCCTTTATTTCCATTACAGGTGAAACAATTATTATGAAAGTCTGCAAGACAGAGCAAGCAACTGCAGAATTGATAAGTAAAGTACTAGATGGGAATCTGAAAGCTGCTGGCCTTCTGGCCAAGTGCATCCATGAAGATGTCCACATTGATGGTCCAGCCTCAGAAGAACTAAATATAGACATTCCTGTGGACACCATAGGAATATGGGTTGATCCTATTGGTAAGTAAAATCTTTAACCATCTTACAAAAATAAATTCTCCCCAACATATGTGTGGATTAAAGTTTCCTGAAGGTGGGATTCTTTTGACATTGCTGATCACAGTCACTAACTTTCCCACTCTGTATTATAACTCGGGAACCTGCCCAAGGCAAAGCTAAATCAAGAAGTTGATTGTCTTGGAGGCATCCACATAAGCAGATAGAGATGTTCCCTTCCCCCACCACCCCAAACCTTTTTGCTTCTTCCTCCAGCAGTTGACTAATGATGATTGGAAAAATAACTGCTTTGTGAAGTGATAAAAGTAAAATTCCTTGTGGGTGTTGTGAGAACTCCCAACATGAATATGTGACTCCAGACCCAGGGCAGTCTAACCCATAGCAGCCCTCTGAAATGGCCCAGCAAACTCCTCAGTTTGACCAAATACTACCTAACAGCTGTGGGGTTGTTTGAGAAGGCACCTCACCCAGCACATCCCCAAGATGCAATTAGGAATGGATGATAAATGCTGGTCCTATCAGCGACACTAGCATTCTCAGAGAGAAATGAAAGAAAAAGCAAGAATTACAAATGCCGTGGATTTACCAGGTCTGCACATTTCAATGAACGGAATGAAGTTGAACTGAATCTTTTTGTCCTTGAAAAAAATCTTTGTATATTTTTTTTAAATCTCCTATGTTTCTGTTTTACAGATTCAACCAATCAATACATAAAAGGACAACTTGAGGAGAAGTTCAAATCTGGCATTCACTCAAGTGGTCTGAAATCTGCTACTGTACTCATTGGAGTCTTTGATAGAAACTCAGGACAGCCAATAATGGGAGTCATTAATGTGCCTTTTAACGATGCGGACCCCAATTTAAGGTGGAGTGATTTTCAATATTTGCAATGAGAGGGTGTCAGTTATCTGTCTGATCAATCGAATGTTATTTTGAGTAGTCAGAGTCCAATCTAAATACTGCATCCTGAGCAAATAAATGTTAGAAGGAAGACGATCAAAACCAACACCATTTGAAGACAACTGTCCTTTTCTTTGAGGGCATGCAGAAAACTCTACCCATTTTCTAAAATTCTATAAGATACAAAAGGATAGTTGGCCAAAGGCTCTTCAACAGCACCTCCAAAACCTATGACCTCTGCCACCTAGAAATATAATGGTAACAGAACATAGGAACACCGCCACCTGCAGGTTGCCCTTCAAATTGCAGGCAACCACAACTTGGAAATAGTTAGTTTATTGTCACGTGTACCGAGGTACAGTGAAAAGCTTTTGTTGCGTGCTATCTGGTCAGCAGAAAGACAATACATGATTACAATAGAATCATTTACAGTGTAGGAATAGAGATTTAAGAGTGTGGAGCGATTGTAATGCGAGTTTGTAGATCTTCTTATGTGGCCTGGGTTGGGCACTTTCGAGGCAAATAGAGACCAGGAACTGCAGATGCTGGTTTACAAAAGAAGACAAAGTGCTGAGGTAATTCAGCGGGTCATGCAGCATCTCTGGAGAACATAGGTGATGTTTAGGGTTGGAATCCTTTTTCAGACTGAAACGTCACCTATCCATTTTCTCCAGAGATGCTGCCTGACCCGCTGAGTTATTTCAACACTTTGTGTCAACTTGGAAATATATCACTGTTCCTTTGTCATCGCTTGGTCTAAATCCTAGAACTCCCTACCAAATAGCACTATTGGGGTAACATAGCACAGTTCAAAGAGGTGGCTCACCACCACCTTCTCATGGGCCTTTTGAGGTGGATAATGAATGCTGCATTCTGCATAATTTTCCATATTGTAGAAAACCAGTGGTCTGTATATGTCGGTCTCAAGCTCACAATTAGATAACCAACACCACTTCACAGCTTTTTGATGGAACTAATGTCTGCATTATAACAAGTAGTTCTTATTAGGTTTGTCAAGGTGTAAAATTATTCCCCTCATGTATTTTTTTCTTTTTGCAGATGGAAGGGGAAATATTACTGGGGTATTTCCTACAATGGAACCAATATCCATTCCATACCAAAGCAGCTTCCTGCACGTCACAACATTCTTTCGATAGTCATGAGCTCAAGTGAGAAGGAAGACATCACAAAAGCACTAGCTCATCTCTGTGGTGACAAACTGTACTATGCTTCAGGGGCAGGATACAAAGTCTTGTGTACTATCCTTGGCTTGGCAGATGCTTATGTTGTCACAGCAGACACTACCTTTAAATGGGATACCTGTGCCCCACATGCCATCTTGAAATCCTTAGGGGGGGGCATTGTAAATCTTGCAAAAACCCTGGCTGAGGTGAAGAGCAGAGGCCTTGGGGTCAATCCAGAACTTCAATACAAGATGCCCGATGAAGGGTCAAAAGAAACTGAGAAATGGGCCAACACAGGAGGCCTTGTGGCTTACAGGTCTCAACAGCACCTGGAGACCATTATTAATGCACTTTCGGTGGAGTAGAGTTTTATTTCACATTACAACTAAGAGGCAATGGGTCACCAAAAATAATCTAATTGTCATATTCCTAGCCAATTATATTTTTTATAAACATTAAATGGCTTAATAGACATTGTTTTAGAGCACTTAAACAATATACCAGAATAAAGATCTACCTTATTCTATAAAATAAACAAATTGGAGAAGGGAAGGAGGCAGTGACTATATCACGGGTGTCTTGCTATTTTAAATCTATCTTTTGTTTTGCAAAGCAGCTGCAAAACAAAAGTTCTGAAGCAGGTTGAAGTTCTCTCCGCTACAGGTTTTACCCTGTCTACCAACTCAAAAATACTCCTGTTGGTCTCTTGCATATTAGTCTTGGGTAGAATCTTAATGGTTTGTCCATGCACCAATAATGCAGCAGTTGTGGGAATGCTCCATTCATTTAAAATTGAGATAATTTATTTCTTCTCTGGATGCCATTGATCTCTGAAATAAAGATCCAAGAGCCCACTGGTGCTTTGCCCAAGTCCCCATGCTTCATGTGAGTAAGAAAAGGATGCGAGTGTCCATTTGTTCGATGATGATGGTACAGTAGAGCCTAATATCTACCCAGAAACAGTATCTGACAAACACTAAACAGCACAAGTTCCCCTCAACTATGGGCAGTGCAGCTGATTGGCATGTCTCTGCTTTATTTGACAAGATTAATTCTCCACAAGACAATCAGTTCCTTCAAGTCACTGCCCAGTGGTGGTTGAACTTAAATCACACAGTAATCAAGGGAAATTGCTGCATTTGCCCAGGTAATGACAAAAATAAATCATAATTGTTTGAAGTTAAACTGCCTTTTGTAATCTGTTTTACAGAAAGTAACACAACATTGAACTCAACATTTTTCACAAAAATTAAAGATTTAAAGAGAAAAGCCAATAATTGCTGCTTTCATTGTTGGTGCCTTTTATTTTATCTACAGAATGCTTTTTAATGTCTGGTCTAAATAAAGAAACCTAGACAAAGGCTCAAAGTCCAAAGGTCAGGGCACAAAGCAAACTGGGCAAAACACCAGGTTTTGGGTTTTGCAAAGCTCAAGATCATAGGATTGAGGGAAACTAGATGAAGTTCCATTGTGTTAAAGGCTCTGGAATGAAAAGCTAGGAACTAAAGTTTGTATTTCAATTCTGAGGATATGGGAACAGTGTCTTCACTCATCTCCTTGGAGGAACACGAGAGTAAGGGGACAATGTAAAGATATATTTGCCACACCCTGCTCCCCCTTCATTGTGCAGTATTCCAAGCTGAAACTTCAGAAACACTCTTGGGCACTACTTCCAGAATCAATTTTTCAAATTAGTTCAGATAGTTTAACCTCAGTACAAGTTGACATTCAGTGCATGTTATATATTGGGTCACTTTTAGACATTGTTCACCATGTTACTATAGAATAAAATTCTGTGGAAGCAAATTAGGTGATGTTTTACACGTGGAATGTAAAAAAAGGAAATAAATATATAGTTTGAGGCTTTTGTTGTAATTAGATCTCAAACGGGCAAAAACTTTGATTTTGCAAGTCCTGCATTTTATTCTTTTAATGAGACAGATAATATCCAAAAATATTTTGGTTATTATTTTGATTTTCCTTATTCTGTGTAAATCTGCTCTAATGTTGAAATCAGAACAGCCGGTACCATGACCTCTTGCATTACCTGAAGTAAGATGGGCAGTGTAAATTATGGAGATTGCCCTATGAAGAGTGAGAAGTAATCTAATTGGGACTCCAGATTCGAGAGGTATTGCTAAGTGTCTCTCGGCAGTTGATTATAAAACTAACAGGCTCAGTATAAGGGAGTTATCCATATGGGACTGTGAATAAGGAGACATTTCTCCAGTTGGAGGATTGTGAATCTTTGGAATTCTCCACTCCAACGAGAGTTGCAGAGGCTCAGTCATTGAGTATATTCAAGGCTTTGATCATTAGATTGTTGGAAACTCGGAGAATTGGCAAAAGTGGGGCCTTCCTCGCTATCATGGAATAATAGTGACCCTACTTCCTTTGCTACTTGCAAGCACAATCTAAACGTGGTAATGTCTTTGTCACAAGTGAACGAAAATTTGGGCTGTATATGCACACAGTATAAACCCCTTGACACAAAACAAAAGGTATGAAGGAACTGGAGGAGGCCATCAATTCACAGCAAGTGAACACAACACTAACATGAAAATTCAGCTGTGAAATTAGTTTGGGGAGAAAGATTTATTTTATAAGAATGGCCTTCTACACTTGTCCTGTTCAAAATACATTCCGAGTGACATATACAGAAGTCACAGGCTTACTGACCGTATCAATTTAATCACATGGACAGATGACAGAATGGAAAGGAAGACCTAAGGAACAGATCAGGTAGATGCACAGTCTTTTGCACAGAGTAGGGGAATCGAGGATCAGAGGACATAGGTTCAAGGTGAAGGGGAAAAGATTTAATAAGAATCCGAGGGGTCACTTTTTCATACAAAGGGTGGTGAGTGTATGGAACAAGCTGCCAGAGGAGGGAGTTGAGGCTCGGACTATCCCATTGTTTAAGAAAGTTAGACAGGTACATGGATAGGACAGGTTTGGAGGGATATGGACCAAGCGCAGGCAAGTGGGACTAGTGTAGTTGGGACATTGTTGGCCGGTGTAGGCGAGTTGGGCCGAAGGGCCTGTTTCCACACTGTATCACTCTATGACTTGATAAAGAAATGACAATGGAAGAACTGAGAAGAAATGGTGTAGAAGAAATTCAGACAGTCAACATCATAATCTCACCAGGTAAAGCCCTATCTGCTTCAGACACTTCATTGGGGCCAATAGAAAATAGCTATTCAGTGTTGCTTTATACTTCAGGGAATGGATAAGGAGTAGGAAAAAAGAAAACCTGTCTCTTGCAAGATAGCCAATTTACATCCCAGAATGGGGAGTGATAATGCAGCGAGGAGCAAAAGATATTAGCTATGCTTGACAACACAAATAGTACATCCAATGGCCACCCAGTTAAATGAACTGAGAGCAAGAGAACAATAAATGCAAGGAAAGGACTAAGCAATAGTCCACCTAGTATGTGTAGGAAAGAACTGCAGATGCTAGTTTAAATTGAAGATAGACACAAAATGCTGGAGTAACTCAGCGGGACAGGCAGCATCACTGAAGAGAAAGAATGGGTGATGTTTCAGGTTGAGACCCTTCTTCAGTCCAGCACTTTGAGTCCACCTAGTATTATGCCTAAAACGGTGACTGGGAAGTGGAAGGTGTTACAGTCCAAACTGAAAAAACAGAACAATGTTTGCAGAATGTGAAAAAACAGTATGGCATGTTTTGTACAATAAATTGAGTGAATCATGCATTTTATTACCCTTGCTCTCCACCACGATATTTTATGAACTGTGGCAGCCATGGTATTTTCCATGTGTATAAACAAACATTAAGACACGTATAATGGAATTCAGGCAGCATTTCCAAGTTATGTAGCCAATGCTACATCAAGGGAGATCAATGTCTGCTTTGATGCTAAACATTCTTCTCCATCCTCAGCTGCTTAACTCTTTGAAGCCCCAAAATTGTACATTGTTCTTCAATAACTAAAGTTTAACTTGGGTGCTGGGACCACGATATGAGAGCCGAGAGCATAAAAAGTACTTCTCAAAGAAAGAGCTGAGAACTCAGAGATCAGATATTGTAGCAGTGATAGCAAACACAAAGTGCAATTAAGTCACAAAAGCATATTGTCTAATGTGGGTTCATTGGCTATGTTTCGCATTGTAACTCTTTGTCGAACATTAGTCATTTATAAAATATTGATAAAGGAAATAGAGCATAATAGAATTGGAGTACATCCTTATCAACGCAAGATGTATGACTGAGGATCAGGATTCTGGGAAACATCAGATAAACTTCAGAAGAGTTCTGGATTTAAATCTGTGCAAGTTTTTAGGCAAGTTTTTCTCTCGTATGCTTTGCGCTGAAAGTAAAGTGTTTTTTGCTGAAAGTCAATGCTGGGTCCACATACTAGAGTAACATCTCCGACAGCAGCATTTGGTTCATGATGGGTCCCATGTACAACATTCAAAACAAATTCAATAATTCATTTAGAAACTCGCATGCCAAGCTTGCATTCACTGCAAACAGATTATCCTTTTAAAAATGTATTTATAGGATCTGGGCATCACTGGCTAGGCCAGCATTTATTGCCCTGAAGGTGGTGGTGGTGAGCCGAATTCAACCACTACAGTTGTTCTGAAGGTGCTGTAGGGGAGGGAATTCCATATTTAGATCCATTAACAGTGGCACATTGGTAGAGTTGCTGCCTTACAGGGCCAGAGACCTATGCTATCCTAACTCCGCGTGCTGTCCAGACGTTCTCCCTGTGACAGTGTGGGTTTTCTCCAGGTGCTCCAGTTTCCTCCAACACTCCAAAGACGTACAGGTTTGTAGGTTAATTGGCTTTGGTAACAAAACATTGTAAATTGTTCCTAGTGTGTAGGATAGAGCTAGTGTACAGGGTGGTCGCTGTTTGGCGTGGACTCAGTGGGCCGAAGTGCCTGCTTCCACGCTGTAAATCATGTATACATTCTTTCAGTGGTCTTTTTTATTTTCTAGAGATTGGCTGCAATTATATATTTTAACGTTAACCAATGAGGCAGTCAACTGTCACCCATTCCATCACCCCCCCCCCCCCACCCAAACAACCATCCTTAATTCCAGGCTGAGCTAAATCTTTTTCAAACAATGAACTAGCATAATCAAATCAACAAGGTGGAAAATTAGTGCATTGTATGCAAGTAGTCTTGGCTCAAATTGCAATAGTTACTTTTGCTCTTAGTGTAGTACTGACAAGGAATTTTGGGGAAAAAAAAGAGACCATGAGTTTCATTAAAAAATAAAGTTTATTATCTTCAGAAAAGCAAGGTAGATGAGAACTTTTTCAACTGAAATTTTTTAAAAGAGCTTCCATTTACTTTTTTTTTTAATATAGGAAGCACAAATATTTTTCTTTCCAATGCAGGTACGTACGCAAGTTAACGCCAAATATTGATAGAGCCTCGCACCATATGAATGTGTAAAATACTGTAATAAAGATTGGTAGCCATTCGGAGATTTGTGAACTCAAGGCCACATTTTAAGTTTTAAAAGTCCTGAGTGTTCAGGAAACTCGGCAGTGTAACTGAAGATTCTGCATCATCCTGTTGGCTATCTAGAAAGACTGAGGAGTGACATAACTACAAAGCTCAAGAGCGTGGACTGTTACATTTGGTAAAACTGCGATCGTGACATCAATCCCATATCTAATCGTTCAATTAAACAATCTAAAAGATTTTGTTGTTATTAAAATTATTGTGGAATGCCATATTCAGTATGACAGGATATAAAACACAATATCTACAACAGGGAAGACAACTATTTCTTGGAAAGTAATGATTTTATTGAATACAGATGCATGTGCAACCTGCGGGCGATGCATGATGTCACCCCTATCTGCTTTCTTCCTGGAATAGGCGAATACAAAGATTTTAATTCTATCTCAGAGCTGCCAAAATCTGCCAACCATGTCTGTGCTATTTGAATTCAGCATTCTTCCTTCACAGAAATGTTATTCTGTCCTATGAGCACGGCCGCAGGTGGGCACTCATTCTTAAAATAAAAGTGAAGCTTAAGAAAATAGGAAGAACATTATTTTTTTTAAAGCATGGAATGTTTGTCAATAAACCTCTGGAGATTGAAGCCTTGACAAAATGCCAGTCCTCAGCAGTGATACGTGCAATTATAGCAAAGTTCAACAACGTTAAAACATTAACTTTTTCCTCAGAGGGTGCCCGAGTTTGAGCGTTTCTAGTATTCCCTAGTTTTATATCATAACGCGCCAGTTTCCATTTTGCAATTCCTTATGGTTTCTTTTTCATAAGAATCCAACCTTCTTTCTCATTCTTCATCCAGTCAGATCAGTGTTCTACGATATAATACTGTGGCAGTCAAGCACCATTTCAAGCCATCTCCACTTAGAAATAGATTTCTTCCGGAATTTGTTAAAAATACAAACTTTTTTCCCCTCAAATGCTGCAGATTCACTCCTCATTAGATGAGTTCATTCGGTGTCTTCACATTTAAACCCATCAGAGGTGAGAAAATTGAGAGCCTGATTTAAGAGAAAAAACAAGCTTGAAGGCGTAGAATCTGCATTTTATAAAACCATCAAGATTAATTCCATTAACTCATCATGGGGAATGAAGAGTGCGTAAAGTGGAATCCAATACTGTGTGATCATCAGGACGAAAGAGGTACCAGGGAATGGAACATTCTTCCAGGTTTTACACCCATTGCTGAGTAGAGCTTCCCTCTATTTCTTTACTTTGCGCCAAAAATGCAATAATGTGGCATTTCCAATTCCAGCCATCCATCCATCTCTCCCCTCTCTCTGGGTGGCATTGGAAATTCAGTACCAACCAAGGCTAGCTCTGTCCACTTCACTGGAACTATCAAAGGAAACTTCCATTTCATCACTCAGCAGTAGGCTCAATGCCAGATCCAGTTGTGAATGAATCAGTGATTCATTGTACATAAATATTCCAGATTTTATATGTTACAACTTTGCAACATGAGAACAGACTGTTTGCTTTTTTTTTGCAGAAATGGAGAGCATAACCAAGCATTCTTATGCATACGTGTGCTGCAGTTACCCAGCAGGGTTGTTGAAGCCAGTTCTTGCAGCTCCTTACAGTCATGGTATGGGGATATTTAGCAAGCAAAACAGGATTGATTTGGAGTTTTGAAACAAAAGATGCTTAATTAAAGAACAATTGAGTCCACTTGAGTAGCACCTTTTAACATGTTCAGGAAGTCCCAATAGATTTATTTGAAAGCATATGTTTTTGGAGATGGTACTGCAATAATAGAAAGAGCAGGCAAACACAGCAACTGATTTGCGCATTGCAAGGTCCCATAAGAGCAGGAGTCCTGGGCAGAGCTTAAGCCTCCACTCTACTGACCAAACTAAAGGAGAACCAACAATTAAGCACATTATGAACTTTAAATCTGGCTGTTAATCTTTGTATAAGTCTGGTGTAATCCACCTAAAAAGTATTGTTTATATATAGCACATCAGAAACCCTATATTCTTAATTCATGCAACATTTAACAAAGTAAACAACTTTTGCTAACGACAGAGAATAGACAATGTGAAAGATCACTCCAGACAAATTATGACAAGTGTGAACAACTACCAAGAATTCTACCAAGCATTTTGTTTCAGGTTTGGGTAGGGTGGGGTTTCAAATGAAATCGGCTAAAGGGGTTAGGATGCCAAAAGGCTGCTTATAAACAAAACATTTGAGAAATGAATCACGTTGAATCTCAAAATTATACAACCCAATACTGCTCAGAATCAGTTATTCAAGTGGCAACCTTTTACTCTTAGTCTTGCGAGGCACTAGTTCAGAGTATATCAAGGCATATCCAGATGGCTGGATCAGTTCTCTCATATAATACAAACCCAGCCAATCTTTCAGAAACTATTAAAATATTCTGCAGTTTAGTTCAACTGCTGGGTTTGAGCCTGTTAACATATTTGCACTCATCCCATCCTGCACTTACTATTCAAACAAAATAGACTTAAAATAGAATGAAACAAACACTAAAATTAAAAGTTTAAGAAAGTTTCAGACAGAGAACATCAGTGCTGGGAAAAGGGTACATATTATGCTTTGGGCGTTTGGTGCTAGCATTAACTGGATGGCTTAAAAAAAATCATCTTGAAGGGTTTTGCAAACAGTGAATGAAGCAGATTCTGAACAGTGGGGAGAGGAGAGGGCGTGGGTGTGGTGTGGGCAGAGCAGCAGCAGGCAAGCAGGGAATTAATCTTTGATCAGACCCAATGCTACTGAAGAGAAATTTTGTAAGGTCACCATAAAAGTGAAATATTAAGAGAGGAATTTACAAGAGACTTCCAAGGGCAAGGATGACAGCAGAAAAGAAACTCACCAGCAAGACAGAAGATAGGAGAGGTTGATACCAAGTCAGAGGGGTAAAAGTAAGCATAATCATACAGAGAAAAACATTCCCTACATGACATTTCTCACTCTGCCTTGCGGACAAAATTATAGCTAATTGGAACTGAATTAAAGGAGAGTTTTGTGCTGAGCCCATGTTCCAGAAAATTGAATCACCAAATTCAATACACTTTAGTCAGCACAGTTTTTCCTCAGCAGTGTGCTGCAGGTAAAGTTCAATTTCCATGCAGTTCCCCAAAAGTTTGATTTTCCAAGGCTATCTTTTGATAAGCATAATCTCTTAGATTTTAAGTTTATGCAATAAAATCTCTTTACACAAAAATAAGAAATAAAAGAGGCACTTACTTTTTGGACTGCTCTGGACTTCTTCAGACTCTGGTACTTTCCAGTCCATCTTTCTGCCCTTCTCATATAGACCTTTCAGTATTTTTCGGAATTCATCCACATCCATGCCGTGTTTGGTCAATTCCAGGTACTTACGGTAGAGTTGTAGTGCTGTACGCGCATCCTCTATGCTGTCATGTGTTTCACCCTGAATTTTTAGCTCTATCCAAGAAATCAACAAAGCGCCAATCAACCTCTCTATATAGAAGCACATTTTGCAAGGCTGGACAACATTCTCCAGCAGAGGCCTAACTAGACGACCTCCTCTCTGCTCTCTATCAGCTTGTCTATTTCTGGTCCAATTCTTCCCAACCTTTCCTGCAGGTACTAACACCCAATTGTGTTTTGCACCAGTTCTTATTAACAAAGCAGTCATTTTACACTTGAACCTAAACAGTAAACATTAGCAGATGATTTCAATTGGGAGAAAGTCATATTTAAAGCTGAACCTTGGCCCCTCTCATTTTGGATTTCCCCAGGAAGGATGCTAGACCGTATCAAGACCAACTGCTGTGCCTCTGCTGTTGCCCCAGATAATATTAGTTAACATTAACCAGGTATGGGATCTTCAAGATCCACAGGATTCAGCTTTCCCATATCAGGTAGCAATCACATGGGCAAAAGCCCAAACTACTGAAATGCTGGGCAGTAACCTCTCTCCTACAGGTTTAACTGCAGTACTCAATGTCATACCATTCAGTAAAACATAAGAACATAGGAGCAGGAGTAAGCCACTCAGCCCTGCTCTGTCGTTCAATATGACAATGGCTGATCTGTTCCAGATGCATGTTGATCTACAGAAATGCATGTCAAAAACATGTCAAATGGGTTGTAACACATACAGACCTAGAAAATACCATGCAAGGAAACGCAGCGAGATCATCCTCTTCCGAGGCATGTGAAACAAATACACAGTGTCTATCACTTGCTCCTTTGGAATCTGAAAATGGAAATAGGCAGAAAAATATATTACTCTAAGCCTAAAATTTATATAATTCAAAATTTCCTCAAGCTAGAACTTGGAATTGGATTTAGTATTTTGAACAGTTACAGGAGAATATTTTTGAAAGTCATTTTTAATAGCCTGACAATGTCAATCTATTAAAAAAAGTATTTATGTTTGCAAGGCATTGACACTAGTGTTTCTTTAATCTTTGCTTACACTGTTTTTTTGTTGAAGGTTATGTTATTGCAACAGCAATACAAATTGTGGATGCTATTCTGTGCAAAATACACCACACCCCAACTATCTCACAATGAACAATTCACAGAGAGCAGTTACTTCAAGTTACATTAACCTCATGGGTCATATTTTCCAAGTAAAGTTTGCCAACTAGGAGCTTCACTCACTCGCCACATTGAGCCAGATTGTGCTAAAGAGACTGCAACACGCATATCAGTGCTTTCCAACTGCAACGCTTGCACACTGCAGCATGCAAGTACAAAAGCACTGGAGGTCAGATACAGGCATAACAAATTTCTTGCTCCATTCATGGATTTACCTTGGGGCATTCAATAACTTGCTGAACTAAAGTGCTGAATGTAATTATATTGCACCTGTTTTACACAGGATGCAGCTGGCACATTTCATGTAGTTCCTTTCATCTGACCGGGATTGGCAACATTCATTAAGCTTATCCTGCTTTTTTGGTTATCTTTAATTCTATGGGCATGTTTTTATTTAATTGATATTTTGATTTTAAAAAATGCTTTGAGACACTTAGCAACAGTGAAACAGGCTTTCGACAGCACAAGCTGTTAAAGACGAGCAAGCCTGCAGGCTGAAACATAGAGGCCTGGCTGCCACTCTATCTGTTCACAAAATTGTCAGGGAGCCAACAAAGGTTGTGAGCAGCCAGACAGCTACAAAACATTAAAGCAGCCACAGGATTAGCATAGGAGTGCAACCATGGGTAGAGGATCAAATAACTGGCCTCACTGCAGTTTTACTAGCCATTTTTCATTTTTAGAAAAAAGATTTCTGTTTCCAAAACCCCCAAGTCTGCTCAGTTATCAAAAGTGTATTGCAATGTGCTGGGACGAAATTTGGATGTGATACAATAGGAGCAAAGAATCATCTTCAGCTTGTCTGAACAAGGATCAATTAGAAGTCATGGTTCCTTTTAACTTGTGGTGTCAATTCAAAGCAAGACCAGCTTTGCTTTCCAATATGCCCTCCAGAAATTTACTGCTGTTATTCATCTGAAAACAATAACTTGGGTGACATTGGCTCCTATAGAAAATACACCATTTCAGAGAGAAGCAAAGAAGTGGGAAAACATTAGCTGCAAGCAAATCCGGCTTGAGAACTCCAGTCATGGAGTTGAGTGACACAGTTAAGGGACTTAAACCTGCAAGTGAAGATTTCCAACCCCAAAGAAGGAATTCAATAACTTTGGCCATTCAATAGAACTGGTTCTCTAATGCCTCCAGGAAGGAGACCTGCCACCCATTACCCTGGTCTGACCTTCATGTGATTGACACTTAAACCTCCACAGAGTAATGAGTGAAAGAGTTAATGGCTATTAACTTTGCATGATGGGATGCTTGGTCATTGCCTGCAAACCTGTTTGTATGCTTGTGGAGCTTCTACATTGTTGTAAGTGACGGAATGCTAATTGCGCATAAGGATGTGTCTGGTAGCTGAAACTTACAATCCCTGGAAACCACAGAAATAATAAAATGGTAGAATGAATGAACAGGATGCCTGAACCTTGGGTCCTGAATAGCTGATGTTTGCAAAATTGCACCAGGCAGGATAAGACTATGCAAATCTTAAAGTCTCTAGCGGTACATCCTGTTATCCCTAGGAAAGACGTCCGAGAAAGACGATGGACAATGCTCTCGTTAAGATGAGGATGTGGTTAACTGTTGACTATTTGTGGGAGTGTGAAAACAGGACCTTCTGTGGTATGATAAGGGTCATTACCTTTGACTAATGACTTATTGTGTAAAATAGTTTATGACTTTAGGGTGACAAGTACATTGTGTTCTAATACAATGTGATTGATTTGAAGGAAATGTTGTGTTAAACATTCTTGCTGCAAATTCTGTATAAAAATGCTGCATCTTGGAGTGGAAGCAAGGGGAGTGCTGAGTATGGTCATACACCCGTAGCACTGATCCCCCCCCACTCCCGTCTGATGATAATTAAAGCTTTGCTTGGTTTACCTTTAACTGCTCATGTTGTTGTCTGTTTTAAGAAACGAACTTTAACATGAGGAATCATAATATATGCTTGTTTCATCAAAATAAAGTTATGTCACTTAATAACATACAAAATCAAAAATAATGCCGGTCATACTGAAACCCTTCTAACTTCCACATTTGGACCTGAAGCAAGCTGGGCTCCCCCTAAAAAAATGACCAGTTTGTTTTCCCAGCCTTTCCTTCACCCCTCCACCAGTTTTTAACCAGCCTTTATGAGAGAGATGAAAGGGACACAGTTGGGGAGTGTGGGGGGGGCTCCTGAAGACAAATGAAATATGACTCAGGAAATTTCCAACTTGAGGATGTTTATTATGTCAGCAGTTTTAGGGGCTTTCAATCTTTTCGATGCTGGTAGGCCTGCTTCAACATATGCAGTTATTTAAAAGAGAATCTTGTGGATGTATTACAGCAAATCAGGCATCTCTCGCAGATCAGTGGCTGCCCTTGTAAATTTGCTACCATTTGGGAAGGACTGGCAATAATTAATTTGCGCTTTTTCAACAATACAACTGTGTGAAATTTCATTGAGTAGCCAAAGAGCACAGTGAGATTGTAAGAAAATAATAACTGTAGATGCTGGTTTATTCCAAAGACAGACACAAAATGCTAGAGTAACTCAGCGGGTCAGGCAGCATCACTGGAGAACAACGGATCTGACCCAAAACATCGCCCATCTATGTTCTCCAGGGATGCTGCCTGACCCATTGAGTTACTCCAGAATTTTGTGTCTCTTTTTGTACAAAAGCAATATTAATTTAGGATCAGAGTTAAAACATTTGTCCCAAATGCAGCTAGGCCATTGTGTTTAAATTAAAAAGGAAATGAAATAGTTACTTGACAGAGAGAAATAAAGAGAAAGCAAAAATAGTTCAAGGTATTTTTTGATTTATTTGCCACTGGCAAGGCAAGGATTTATTACTCATCCCCATGTGACCTCAATCTATTTCAGAGGTTAGTTAGGAGTCAATTATATTCCTGTTTCTGGATTCACTTGTAATCCAGACTAGGGAAAATAAGATCAGCAGATTTCCTTCTCCAAGACATTAGCGAGTCAGCTTTTTGAAAAATATATAAAATGGCAGCATCTTAATCATTATTTCATAGTAGCTTTTCAAATCAGATTATCTATTAAAACTTCAAATCCAACATTGTTGTGGTGGGATTGAACCACTGGACCCCCTCGTTACTGGATCAATGGTTCAGACATCACCCACTAATTTATACTAATGTTACCGTGTGGTGGTTTGTAGAGAAAAGTGCCAGTACAGAACTGATGGGCTGAGTGGCCTGTTGCTCTACATGTTGTGTTTTGTTTTAATAAGTATCCTGTTCCTCTATTACTGGAAGAATAAATCCAGTCTTTACCTATTCAAGTTTGTACGCTACATCATAACAAAATAAAATATTTCCTCACTTAACATCTATTAACACCATTCCCACTTTTCAGCGTCATTAAGTTAGTCGCAACAAAAAGGCCAGTTGCCAACATTGCAAGACTTGACATGATGGAGACGAAAGAGGGAGGGAGATGATGAAAGTGTCCACAAATACAGGAAGCCACATCAAGTAGCTTATCCCAATTATTATGTTTGTGAGCTTTCTAAACCTACCATAAGATTTATGACTCTGAAGTCCTTCTGCAGCCCATGTCCCACAAACTTCACGCCAACATCAATGAGGAACCTTAGTTTCAGGTACGTTGACTTCAAGGTGGTTAGGTGTTTGGATGAGATTTTGGCATCAAGGTCCCCAGGTTTGATTCCAGAATACTGGGTTAGGTAATCCACAACCTATTGTTTTTTTTCCAAAAGACAAACTTGTGGAATAAGCGCACAAGATAATTTTCAGACAGAATCTAACTAACATTTATCCAACCGAAGAGATACTTGCTTCTTCCCACACACTGCAGATCCTGCAGCTGAAATGTGCCCAACCTGCTGCCAGGTTTACAATGATACCTCACTGAGCTGCCAGGATTTCACCTCCTGCCAAAACAAGTTGTTTGATCTCTCTGTAGTGCCTTTCTGCTCAGCATAGAGAAATTAATACCAACATAGTGGACTTAAAACCCAGGAATTAACTGAAAACAGAGCATCTCACAGCTGATTAACACTGCAATGATTTACATTAGTGATATAAACAATATACTTGATCAACCACAAAGCAGAAGTTGCCAAATTAGGCAGCAATATCAGAGGAATCATTATTCATGCCATTACCTGTTCCTGTGTGGAGATGTAATCATCAATGAAGGGAACCCCCTCATTTGGTCCCTGACCACGCACACACGTGATCCTTGCCACTGACATCTGACTGGGTTTGATGGTGGATTTTGTCCCATCACTGCGTAGCTCTGCTTCTTCCTGTGAACAAGCAACACCAAACCAAGCAAATCAACCTTGTCACTAGGAACCAAGACAAAAGAGTGTCCCAAACGGAACAAGTCATCCTCTATCCCAAGAAAAACAAACGTACCTGATTCAGAGTGACAAACTCTGCATCTAAACCCACTAAATCATTGGATTGGGGCATTTCATTCAACATGAGTGGGATGAATGTTGCATGACATTTTCGCTGCTTTCTAGCTAGAGATGCTTCTGCCAGCAAAACACTAGCCTCAATTGGATTCTTTACTAAAGGAGAGAGAAAAAAAATATTGACAAAGCATATTCATTGCAAGCAGACCAGTGTACGTGCGAGAAATATCACCAAGTAGTTCACAGGAATTAGAAAAAGGCAACACCATCAAATGAGCTAGGTCGAATCTTACAAACTGATTGTCTTGGTCTTCCATACGAAGAATAAAGCAGCAAATTGTGCAAACTGTTCAAATGATACCATTGCTGGTTTAAGAGGTTGGTACACAGTTAACACAAAAAATAGTAAAACATTATAATTATTCATAGCTGTATCATTTTAAATAGAATTGGCAAAAACACAAACAGAAAAAAATCTGAAACTGCAGAGACATTTCATCGTTTCAGAGGAAACCAAACCCCTATCTTCAGCAATTTAGCCAATCAGTGGATATTACATCTGATGTAAAGGTCAGTATTGCCCTGATGATGGTTACTGAGCTATTGTGGAGTTCCTTTTTATTTAAAAATGGCCATATTTCACCATAATCTCGCCATATTTACACGTGTACTATTAGCACCCAAGCGCAGCTCAGCTCTGCTGCAGCAGGAGTGGAGAAGATAAAAATCACCCTACCCACCTCCAGTTGGTAATTCATAAGTCACAAAACGTTACCTACTGGTTAAATCATACTTGGAATTCAGATTCCGTCTAGCATAGTACAAAATGCAGGGGATCTTCCAACTTAAATCAAACTGCACAGCTTCACACTGAAAAAAAAACCAAAGCAAATATTTAAATATACCACAACAACTTTAAAAAATGTTTCACTTGTCCCCTACTTAAACGAATTGCTCACTTTCCCTTCCTTTCCTTTCCCAAGAGGAATATCATGTAAGCTACTCCACAAGATTTGTGGCAGCGCTACTTAATAACCTACTGTTGAGTAATGCCCCAATGATCCTCCTTATTCTGGACAGCACCACTCCCCTCCTCACCCCAAACAACCAGCAAACTGTATGTGGAACCAGGGCACAAAATCATCTTCACTTATTTTGATCTACTTCACTAGAATACCTACATATAGAAATAAAAACAATGCTGGACGTTCTCAGCAGGTCGGGCAAAGGTTTGTGCCCAAAAGATGCCTGTGATAGGGTGAATGGCATACAAAGACATTTCTGCAAGTTTTAGAAAAGGGGGAAATTATTTGTGCAAACTAGAAAAGGAATATTTCAAATTAATACTTAAGCCAAGTGTACACATGGAAAAACTCATATTATTTTTGAAAATATAGAACAGTAGCTTCAAGACAAAAAAAGTGTCAATTACCTTGTCAATTGGTTCTATGAGAAAGTCATTAAACAGATACCATTGTTTATGAGTGACACCCTGAAACATTAAAACATTGCATGAGCTACAGATCTTACACCAAACCTGAGATAGGAGATTTCCAACACTAATGCACTTGCGAAACATCACAAATATTACACATTGCTTTTCCTTCCATTTTTGCACAGGCTATTTGTATCACTAACAAAGCAAAGTAAATTAGCATTAAACAGATTCCTTCAGTAATGTTATGCTGCAGACCTGAATTGAGGAAACCAGTTTGAAATTTATGGTCCAAAGTGCTTCTGATTTAGTGGTAAAGCCTTTTTCACGTACTAATTTATGACTTGTAAAAGATTCACTTACAGATGGCAGCTACCATTTGGGGTACAGTGAAAGGCTAAAGTAATGCTCTTTATGCAGCTATACTTGCTTTGCATTTTGGAAACTTAGTCTGTCAAGAGTCAAGAGTGTTTAATTGTCATAAGTGCCAAAACCAACAAAACAGTCTATGCTCATGAGACGTATGGAAAATATCTGGCTATTTAAACATTTATTGCAGGAAAGGAAGGATACTTTTTTGATTAACCTCAGTGATGATCTTATCAATTGAGATGCTAGTCAGTAAAAGTAAAAAACTAAATATTTTTGGTCACTTTTGTTTTTGAAGATGATGTATTCTCGATCACTGATGGTAGAAGGGAAATAAAATGGTGGATGTTTGAAAAAAGGTTTCTTTAAACTCGTGTCCAACAGAAGTTGAAGTGCAAACTATAATCAAACATTTATTAAATGTGGAGATTAAAAAAGTTAAACTCGTCCATTGAGAAAACTGAAGGTTTTAAAGTGCATCAATGCTTCTACTCTTCATACTACCATTCTATTACTGTACCAAAATTCTTCAATAGCAAGACATTTGGATACAGATTATACTGCACCTCCTTCCGCTGGTGATAAGTTTCCCCAACTTTAATGTGTGCCACAAGACTGCCACCAGTCCGAGGATCTAAAATATGAGCCACGGTCACCACCAGGTCGTACAGATAGGTGTTCTCCTCATCTTCTGAAGCAGACAGCTGCAGAATAGGGCCAAAGTAATCAGTAAACATTCTGCTCAGTAACCATCATAGCAAGCAATTGGCTCAAATAACTGGAAATTAATATATTGAACAAACACCAATTTGTTGCTTCAAATAAACAGAAAGAAGTTTTGATGCTGTTACTAGGCATCGGAAATAAATAGCTCTTTGAAATAGATTTATGTTGTTAACACAAATTTCAGTTAAAAATAAGAATGGAATTTTGGAAACCACATGCGTGCAACTTCAAAGACATCTTTTAAAATAACATTTACCAGATCTCTTCCCTCCCATCCTTAAACCATTGAATTATTGGGCCCAAATCCCAAGTCTCCAACTCAGAGGGGAGACTTCCCTCTTCCAATTTGCACAGATCACCATCTTTACAATAGCATATTAATCAATTTAACGCCTGCATCTGGTCTGGCTTTAGGTTTAAATTACACTTTAACGTCCTTCAAATTGGTCTTAAGATATGATAAAACAGGGAACTTCAAAATCTTCCTTTCTAGTGTCAGGAACGTACACGAATTAAGTTCCATACTGTATTGCTGCCAACTCCAAGAGAAAAGAATGGACTACGTACAAAAACTACATCAACCAGAGACCAAACAGAAGGTACATTCGAACCAGTTAACAATGCCTGGAAGGACATGCAGGATAACACATTTCCAAAAAATAATTATTAATTTATATATTAATGGTTCTTGTTTGGAATATCATTTTGACCAACCACAAAGGAGAAAGGAACAGAGGGACCAGAATAGCACAGTTCAATTCCCCAGCACATCAGCTATCTACCTTGCAACTGTTTAAGTTTGCAGAGAACTGTGAAAGTAAGAATGCTCCCTCTAGCATCTCTAAAAGAATGCTCCCTCTAGCATCTCCCTCTAACATCTTTAGTTCTGTCAACAGTTCCAGTGTACTTACACGACTGTGCAAAAGTTACCTGCACGATTACAGTTGAATACCAAAGGTTTTTCTCAATTTTGACATTACATAATTCTAATTTACAGGGAGTGATTCTACAAACATTTTTTTCCCCCCAAGAAAAATATTAACCAGGACATCAATTAGAAATTTAATAATCAAGACAACTTCATAGAGTTGGAGTTGCATAGCGTAGAAACAAGCTCTTCAGCCCAATGTGTCAATGCTGATCATCATGCCCATATGTGTTAATCCCACATCTGCATAATTTCTATATCTCTCCACACTTTGCCATTCAATTATCTTGCCCAGATGGCTTTTAAAATGTTACTCCTTCCAACTCCTCTGGCAGCTCATTCCAGATACCAACTACTGAATAATTTAACCCTCAGGTTCCCTCTAAATCTCTTTCCCCTCACCTTAAATCTATGCCCTCTCGTTTAGACACCCCTACCACGAAAAACAGACGCTGGCTTATCTACCCTATTTCTTACCGTCTTTCCTCTGATTTACAGTCCTTAAATGCGCTTTTAAAAAAACACAAAACCAATTCAGAGAGATGCACGTTATCTGCTTCCACATACCTGCTCTGAGCAGCTCATCCTTGGGTCCCATCTTCCCCTTCCCCCTCCGCACAAAGAGGAAACTGCTTCGCCCCTATTTTTCAATACCAAAGGTAACCTGCCAATTTGAGCTTCCCGCTTACAGCCCCACTTACCACTGCTCACATTTCATTTTTGATCACCTGTCTGATCTTGACTAAAATTTTACAAACATTAGAATCAATCTCTTGAGGGGAGGTTTGAAAAGATACATCAAGGATTAAACTTAATTACATACGCCTTCATTTTCAGTCCAGTTTGTGACTTCTAGCTCCTTGTTTTTTGACAGCTTCATCTTGATAGAATTCGGCATCCAAATATTTTTCAATTCCTCAATTGATGTATAGAAACTCAGGCCTTCTGCATTACAGAGTGCTTCCCTGATGATAAAAAGTCAAAGCATCTACTGGTAAATGGAACTTTACATTATCACTCAATACATCAAGATGAAATTGGTCGATCTATTTGAATTATTGCATGGGAATAGAAGCACTGATGTCAGACAGCAGTACAAACTAGTTCAAAATTCTTCAAGAAGTGGAAGGTGCATTACCCAGCTGTCATCTTTGATTCACAAGCACAAACATCCATGTCAAAGACACCTACGGCCGACTCACATTTATTGACTATAGCTCTGTCTTCAACACCATCATTCCAACCAAACTCATTTCCAAACTCCTGGACCTAGGACTCAGCAACTCCTCTGCAACTGGATCCTCAACTTCTTGACGCATTGACTGTAATCAGCAAGGATGGGCAACAAAAAATACTCCACAATAATTCTCAACACAGGTGCCCTGCAAAGCTGCATTCTCAAAGCCTTACTACAGTCCCTATGCACCCAAAACTGGGCGACCAAAATTCAGCTCGAATGCATTTACAAGGCAGCAGATAACACCACCATAATAGGCCTGATCTCAAATAATGATGGGACAGGGGACAGGAAGGAGATAGAGAGCTTAGTAGCATTGTGTCAAGATAACCTCTCTCTCCATATCAGCAAGACGAAGGAGCTAGTCATCTACTTCAGGAAATTAGGTGGTGTTATGTGCCCCAGTCAACAACAACGGTATTGAGGTGGAGATGGTCGAGACTTCAAGTTACTTGGTGTAAATATCACCAATTTGTCCTGGTCCAACCACATGGACACGATGGCTAAGAATGCACACCACTGCCTTCATTTCCTCAGAAGGCTAAATAAATTCAGCATATCTCCAATGACTTTTCTCAGTTTCTACAGATGCACCGTAGAAAACATCCTATCTGGATGCACCTCAGTTTGGTATGGCAACTACTCTGCCCAAGACCACAAGGAATTGCAGTTATGCAGCCCAGTCCAAAGCAGAAACAGCCTCCTCGTGGGAAAGCAGCCGACATAATTAAGGAGCACTCACACTGCAGCCATTCAATAGACAATAGGTGCAGGAGGAGGCCATTCGAGCCAGCACCACTCGAAGGGCCGAATGGCCTCCTCCTGCACCTATTGCCTATTGAATGGCTGCAGTGCGAGTGCTCCTTGATTATGTCGGCTGCTTTCCCAAGGGGAGGCTGTTTCTGTGATGGACTGGGCTGCATAACTGCAATTCCTTGTGGTCTTGGGCAGAGTAGTTGCCATACCAAACAGGTGCATCCAGATAGGATGTTTTCTACGGTGCATCTGCAGAAACTGAGAAAAGTCATTGGAGATATGCTGAATTTCTTTAGCCTTCTGAGGAAATTCCTTCCTCTCCCCTCTCCTGTCAGTAAGACAATACAAAAGCTTGACAGTACATGCCACCAGATTCAAGAACAGCTTCTTCCCTGCTGTCAAAGATTCTTAAACAGACCTCTCACATGGCAAGACTTCCCAATCGACCTTGTGTGGCTCACGCACTTCAAAAAAAATTGAGCTGCAGTTTCTGCAGGTGTAACACTATATTCTGCACTCTATTTTCTCTTTTACAATACCTGATGCACTTGTGTATGGTATGATTTGCCTGGATAGCATGCATTTTTTTTTTTTTTAAACTGTATTTCAGCACATGTGACAATAATACACCAATAGTTTGCAAGCATGGTTCTTTTTAAAATTTGACCTGGAAAATCTTGTTGTATGTCCAGGTGTTGGGACAACATGTTGTTCTTGAGCAGACACAAAGCAAAGACAACAGTTATTAAATAAAATGTCTTGAACTGAGCTCACCACTCATGCGGACAATAGCACACTTTAAAAATCCCTACCATTCTGTTGGATTGTTTTCTTTCATTTTTATTGCTTCCAAATCTTCCTTCCTCATTTTGTTGCGCAATTCGTACTGCAAAAAAAAATTTACTGCTAAAATATTCAAAAGCAACAAATTAAGCTACCAGTTAGATGCGAACTGTCCCCATCTTCATTGTTTTCTTCTTATGAATGTAATAATTCATGCACAGGACCTGACATTTCATTTAATTGACTACGATTCATGCAATCAAGTAAGAATGATATTTCGACATAGAAACTATCAGTGAAACTCTAGCCTATTCTCACACATAGTCATGGATAAGCACTTGTCAAGAAAGGCACGAGAATGAAGTTCAAGTCCATCCTCGCCTTAGAATACTTTCACATTCACTTTCCGGGGTTCCTGGCTGACAGTAGCTTTAAACTAGGAGAGATAGCAACTAGAAATAATGCCCTTTCTACTATCCCAGCCAAAATAGCTAATGTATTAAACGTAACATTTTTCTCGTCAATATAATTCAAAAGTGCAACAAACCTCAGGAAAAATAAATCTTGAAATGGAACACTACGCAGACTCAAAAGGCTTTTGAAGTGCTAACTTGTATTTCCGGAATATAAAGCTCTTTGCTTTTGAAAGTAGTTTAAAATTATTGCACTACACTTCATTCATCAGGCTGCCTGCTCTTCAGCTTCACCTAGCCACTAACACAATATTCCAATAGTATCTACAATTACAGCAAACAACTCTCTCTTCAATCAGGGAATGGCTGGCATTCTCTCCTTTCAGCACTATCCATTTATTTCAGAATCTTCTTGAACACTGAACACCACTTCCTATATTCCCCAAATGGGGATGGAACCCCTGAAAATAGTTCCAGGTACATATAAAGGGTGCATTTGAAATAATAACAATTAATTCCTCGGTACAGACCTCAGCTTGGCATTTCCAAAATTCAGCTTCCTTTGTGCTGTTGACTTCACAATTAATAACAAGAACATCAGGCAAGCATCGAATATTCCTCGTTTGAATCTAGAGCAAAACACAATTTCCAATCAACACTGGACGCTCGATAGTGTATGGCACATTTTGATACAGTACCACAAGATGGCAATGAGTGATATGAAAGTCAAAGCTCAAAGACCAAACACAGAGTGTTCAAAAACTCTAATCGGCTATTTTAGGTCACTGAAGCAGCAGGCTTGATTTAGAAATTTTTGGAAGAATTTCATTATTTTCTGTAGAATGGATATATGGTCCTGTTACATTTAAATTCAAAATATATTCTCATGACAAAATGCACACCAACATAATCAGTTAAGGAATTTAAGAGCAAAAGATCCATTCATTTAATTTTGAAACAGTGCACATGTCGTTTTATTTTGCAGTAAGATTTTTACTTTAGTGCACCAAAACCTTTGACAAAATAAAATGTCAACAGTCCCAGGAATACTTTACACAGTAATGCAACTACATTTGCACCAGATGTAGAAATGGCAAACCAGGCATCAGCTCAGCTTTTCCAAAGGATTGCACCCAACCTCTCAATCAATACTATCCTTGAACTGTTCACAAAGAAGTAGTGATAGATAATCCCCCAGACTGGATCACTACATTTAGTAAGCTTTAAGAAAAACTACAGAATTAAAATAATTAAGTTTGCCAGACGAGTTGTCCCAAGATCCTATTGAAGCAACAGTCCTGCTTTTTAAAGAAAAATAAATCATGATTGAAAAAGTAACCAACCTACCAATCAAAAAGAACACATTTGGAAGGTAAGACCAGCAACACACCAGGTGCTGCAGAGGACAATCTAGCAGGAAATATTTTAACATCTCTGTAGCCGAAAAACAGACATGAAACGTGATTTTACAGAGTGGTTTGATCTTTCATGAGATAGCTAAAGGAACCAGTATAATTAAGATATTCTCAAACAATTCAACAGCAAAATCCTTAAATTTTTGGAAATTCATGATCCGAGGTTGTAAAAGTTGAATGGCAAAATATTTATACTCCTTGCTCCCTCCCCAGGCCAAATATACAAACCGTGGGCTGGTACTTCTCACAATTTTCACACCAGGCCTGGGTGTTCTGTTCAAGGCAAATACTTCTCTTCAGCACTTCAGCAAATTCATATTGTCGAATAGCTTTGTCTAAAGCAAAAAGGAGGCACTAAGTATTGTACATAAAGAACATTTTTGGACAACCAAGTTCACAGAATAAATAGAAAGTGGACACATTTCGAAATTATTTGAAGTTGGAACTGGTTCCAACCTGGGATTTTCTCTGCAGTACAGAATTAAAGGTGCAAAACTGATGTCATGAGTGGGACAAGGAAATGACTGTGTGGCAAATTTACATTGTGTTTCCTGATAAATACGAACACAGGAATTTCTGAATGGGAAAACCTGAGAAAATACTCAAACAATTTTTTTTTAAATTTCTTTGTTGACAAAGTATTTGAGACCAATACATTTCAGAGGTCACTGTCATTTAACCAAATTAAAATGTCATTTAAAAAAAAAAGATGAAGTACAAAAACTACGTACAGCCCGAGGAAACTGATGGTTAAAGCAATGTGGAAGTTTCTATGTTTCTATGTGTCACACTCAAAATTCATGTGGAGTTTAAAATTAACCTGATGAATAAATGGTAAAATGATGTAATGGTGAAGGCAAGGCAATTCATGATCCATGCACTACTCACCAGCAGTATTTATATCAGGGTATTGCAAGGTAAAAAGCAGGCTTGAAGAAACTCGAACGGTTTCCTTCCCACAACGGCAAGTGCTACAGTTCTCAACTTCACAACCAAACAGCTTCCCAATCACAGATTCACCAGAGGATCCAAATGTACTGAAGACAAAAACAAAAGCTTGTGAGAATGCCACATTTAAATAGTATATTAGGCTCAGCATGATACAAACAGACCATGTTTCATCTGCATCCACCAGGTTAAGAACAAGGGACATCACAAACCATTGAGTCTTCCCTCCATTCCCTGCAGTAATGGGGCTGAGATTTAGAATGCAGTAGAGTGAAGGGTGTAGACGAAATAGTGGCGAGGCATAGTGTTGTACCGAGGCGTAGTGTCACATGCAATACAGCAGCCTAATACTGACTTCATTTATCACAGATAATGTTAGCTGTCCACCAGTAAAAACTGTCTGGAAATAATTTTTCATAAATGGTTGCTCTGTGATATAACAATTGTGGGGATGCCAATGAGGGATTCCCCTCAAGTGCGCGAAATTCCAATTGCACAGAGCAATGCATAACATCAATGCTTTTGATAAAAATAAATCTAGTTAGTCTATCTTAAAATAGTGCTGTCTCACCTTCCCATGACACTCCGATAGGCCTGTGGACCTTCCTGCTCTTGTGTCTCCTGATGTAGCTGCGTCAATATAAATCGGTTCCAGCTCTGTACAAGTCGGCCCAGATTCACCTTCCCAGTCGCTTCATCTGAATCAGCTAGAATCAACCCAAGAGCAGACGCCTCTGGAATAGTTCGGAAAGCTCGAAGAAAATTGCTGGCCTATAAGACACAATGAAAGGAAACAAAACATGATATTTTTTATACCCAATTTTGCACACAGCCACAAGTTAACAGGGACTATAGTAATCTGGTTTTGAGACAAAGTACAAGATAGTCAACATTAGGGAAGAGTGTTGTTGATCATTGTTTACTCCTATACAGTCTCTTCTAATTCAAGGATAAGCCACAGCACTAACCACCAACACAAAAGGTACTGCGGAAGTGCAGAATTGCAGTGGTAAGTGGCTGGAACATGCCATCAAGGGAGATGGTGGAAGCAAATGCAATAGTAACAAGCAAGCGGCATTTAGACATAGAAGCAGGTAGTGAATAGAGAAATATGTACACTGTACAGGCAAATGGGATTAGTTGGAATGACATTTTTTTTCCAGCTGCTACCGTTGATTTGTTTGCTTTTTATAATACGCAGAGTACGGATGACTATTCTGGCCAAGGTGATGCAGTTAGAAAAATCCACATAATGAACACCATGCTCAATGATCACACCATCCACTTTACAAGCTCAACATTCATCTACCTGGCATGGGTCACCTCTGGAGAGATCAAGCATGTGAAACAGAAATCCAAGTTCACAGCCCAAGCAAAACTCCTTCTGACACAGATGATTTTGAACATGGCAACGGATGGGCTCCAGTAAATAAAGCACCTACAATGGGAGAAGAAAGCAAAGAAAACAAAAAGTCATTAAAAAACTTCAAGACAAACACTTGTCTTAATTATTAATTTAGATTACACCCATCTTACATTCTAAATTTTCACCTAAATGCAACACATGCTATTTCTGGAAAATGGATCTTTCCAACATCAGGTAACCACTATAAAACAGTATTTCTAAGTTAAATAGAGCTCAACTCATTCTACCCTGTCCAATTATGTACTTCAAGATAATCAGATGACTACTTACTACTGTACGAGCATAATATTCTTCCATCTCCCCACTGCAGGAATGAGACTGACAACTGATTAGCAAGAAATATCTTGGAGCATTTTGATATTGTAGGACTAGACCCAAATCCAAAATGAAATGGAATGAAACATTTTAGTTGGGATACCTCACAGCCATCAGGTGGAGATTAAATTCTAATTACTTTCCTCCTGGGATAAAGGGGTAATCTGAGGAGGGCAGAGTTGCCAGGGTTAAAAATAATAACAGATGATTTCATTGAAACACAAGATTTTGAAAAGAACAGACAAGGTTGACAAAGTATCATTGAATCATTGATGTTGAGAGGCTGTTTTCTCTGGCTGAATACACATGTCAGTCTCAGGATAATGAATTATACACTTACGACTTCGATGAGGAGAAACTTCATTAAGTATTGGAAATATTTTAAATTCTCTCACCCCGAGGGCTGTGGATGAGGATATTCAAGACAAGGTAGATATTTGAATGGCAAATGAATCATGGGATTTGACAGGGAAGTGAATCAGGGGATCAGGCAATATCTTAATACAAGGAGAAGACAAATGGAGAAGCTGCATGGCCTACTCCCACCTTTGTTCCTTATTTCTACTGTTTCTTCCCGTTTGTGAGGAAACACCTACCTTTTATCTACTCACTAATCACCTCCACCAGGCAGTGATAACCGGGAACTCGGAGGAGGGTGTCGGAAGTAGAAATCATGGGTATAAAAACCACATCTGACCTTTGCGGCTCAAAAAAAAAACTTGCATGGTAAAGTTGGGTATTCTCAATTTGCAGTGAAGTAATGGCGGTTACAGCAAGATTTAGAAAAAAATTATTCAGTATTAAGTGGGAAAAGAAATAACAATTCCTTTGCTTATCCCACTCTTTTTAGCGGTTCAGCGATAATGATTCATTTGGAAATTCCCCTACATCTTCATTAGACAATAGACAATAGGTGCAGGAGGAGGCCATTCGGCCCTTTGAGCCAGCACCGCCATACAATGTGATCATGGCTGATCATTCTCAATCAGTACCCCGTTCCTGCCTTCTCCCCATACCCCCTGACTCCGCTATCCTTAAGAGCTCTATCCAGCTCTCTCTTGAATGCATTCAGAGAATTGGCCTCCACTGCCTTCTGAGGCAGAGAATTCCACAGATTCACAACTCTCTGACTGAAAAAGTTTTTCCTCATCTCAGTTCTAAATGGCCTACCCCTTATTCTTAAACTGTGGCCCCTTCTTCTAGACTCCCCCAACATTGGGAACATGTTTCCTGCCTCTAACGTGTCCAACCCCTTAATAATCTTATACGTTTCGATAAGATCTCCTCTCATCCTTCTAAATTCCAGTGTATACAAGCCTAGTCGCTCCAGTCTTTCAACATATGATAGTCCCGCCATTCCGGGACATTCCGCCATTAGGAAACACTTGGTTTCCACTTGCGGTTTTCCCTCACCTTTGCAAACTATATAGCAAAGATGAGAGAGATGCTGTGGGAACAACCCCATTTCTTATTAATATGAGCAAAGTGACAGCACAACTAAATCCGTAGTAACATTCGTTAAGCAGTGACGATTGAATCACATTTCTATGCAAAGAAACTGAAATTTTACATCGGTAAATTAAATGAATTTCAAACACAAGAAAAATAACTATTGCGTCAATCAGACTACCTTCTGTATAATAAATACGATAAATTAGCACATGCATTGTCACATGTGACAATAAAGTATTCCATTCTATTAATCTGAAGGATGGAATCCATAGAACCACAGATGAACAAAACCGAATTACAGAAAAGTAATCTGTTTTTTATCAATACCACAATTTTTTAAATGTCCAATTCATCCTTTTTTTTTGGCGGGGGGGGGGGGGGGGGGAGGTTGGGAAGTACATCCTTTATTGGGTAGTAGGGATATACATTAAAAATGTAAAACATTTTATACTTGCCAATAAGTGGTCTCTTGTGGCTCCATCTTTCCTTAGCTTTCAGGTGAAAACTGGAGGCCCTCAATACTGAAGGCTAGCTACCGCACCCTTCATTTTTCTCCTCACAGGTCCCTCTGCGCGCTCTTCCCTCACAAAAACACTGGCTCTGCCTTAACTCAATACAATCCATTTTTGGGCAGCACACTTATTGAAAGACGAAGACTTAAGAATGTGCAGGAGGAATTTATCAAAATGATTCCAGAGATGAGGGACTTTAGTGCAGTGACCAAGAAGCTGGGGTTGTTCTCCTTAGAAGAGAGGTTTTTGCAAGGGGATCCACTTTCAATAGGAGGTATTTAAAATCATAAATAGACATTTCTGACTTGCAGAAGTATTAAAAAGCATAAAATGAAGACAGGCAAAAGAAAAAAATACAGCTAGTGGTTGGATCGGGAGGCAGAAGAAACAAATTCAAAAGTATCTTTCAAAAGATAGCTGGATAAACATCTGAAAGGAAAGAATCTGCAGCACTATTGGGAAAGGGTAGGGGAGTGGAACGAAAGGGTTGCTCAGGTGTTGAGTCAGTACGGAATTGGCACAACAAATGGTATTTGCTATGCTATAAAAATCTTACAATTCTGGGAATATTATAGAATCTGTAATATTGGCAAAAAAATATAATTAGGCAAGATCTTTTGCCAGATGATTTTCAACTGCAGAATGGAATAGCAACACACAGTAGCACGGTTCCCCACTAAAATCACAGCCAGGGTGTTTTTCACTTTTATTTAACATGTACAAGTGCTGACTATAGGAATGCAACAAAAAGCTGGGAGAATGTCGCTGACCTGAATCATACAGTTGCAGTAGGCATTGGGAATGTGTGGCTCCAGCCCAGCAAACAAGGTCTTGTTGTAGTGCTTGAAATCAAAGTCTTCCAAACCAAGTTTTGAATATTTGATAGTAACCTAAACAAATACATTTACAATCAAACTGCTGAATAATTTTGGCACAGGGCAAATATGCTCAAGAGTTCTTCGTAATCAATCTAATAGTTAAGTAGGAAAATAACTACAGATGCTGGTTCAAATTGAAGGTAGACACAAAATGTTGGAGTAACTCAGCGGGTCAGCCAGCATCTCGGGAGAGAAGGAATGGGTGACGTTTCGGGTCAAGACCCTTCGAAGGGTCTCGACCCGAAACGTCACCCATTCCTTCTCTCATGAGATGCTGCCTGACCCGCTGAGTTACTCCAGCATTTTGTGTCTACCTTCAATCTAACAGTTAAAATACATATGACTATTGCATTTCTCAATTGATAAAGGAAGAGCAAAATATAATAAAATAATTACTTCAAAGCAAGTGACAGTGGTGGAGGTGGGGGAGAAATGTGGGAAAAAAGGTATAGGCTGAAGACCAGGAAAAAAAACTTCAGGTTAACCAAGAAGCAGAGTGTTGGCTAATTCAGGGGCTTGGCCAACACTACCCATATTCTTCTGACAAACATAGAAACATAGAAACTAGGTGCAGGAGTAGGCCATTCGGCCCTTCGAGCCTGCACCGCCATTCAATATGATCATGGCTGATCATGCAACTCAGTATCCTGTACCTGCCTTCTCTCCATACCCCCTGATCCCTTTAGCCACAAGGGCCACATCTAACTCCCTCTTAAATATAGCCAATGAACTGGCCTCAACTACCTTCTGTGGCAGAGAATTCCACAGATTCACCACTCTCCGTGTGAAAAAAAACTTTCTCATCTCGGTCCTAAAAGACTTCCCCCTTATCCTTAAACTGTGACCCCTTGTTCTGGACTTCCCCAACATCGGGAACAATCTTCCTGCATCTAGCCTGTCCAACCCTTTAAGAATTTTGTAAGTTTCTATAAGATCCCCCCTCAATCTTCTCAATTCCAGCGAGTACAAGCCGAGTCTATCCAGTCTTTCATTATATGAAAGTCCTGCCATCCCAGGAATCAATCTGGTGAACCTTCTCTGTACTCCCTCTATGGCAAGAATGTCTTTCCTCAGATTAGGAGACCAAAACTGTACGCAATACTCCAGGTGTGGTCTCACCAATGCCCTGTACAACTGCAGCAGAACCTCCCTGCTCCTATACTCAAATCCCCTCGCTATGAATGCCAACATACCATTCGCTTTCTTCACTGCCTGCTGCACCTGCATGCCTACTTTCAATGACTGGTGTACCACGACACCCAGGTCTCGTTGCATCTCCCCTTTTCCTAATCGGCCACCATTCAGATAATAGTCTGCTTTCCTGTTCTTGCCACCAAAGTGGATAAATACAGGGCAAGATCCCTCAATGATCCAAATCCACTCCTGTGGGTTTTCCACCACAGGAAATCTTCAGTCTTCTTACCCCATGGCAACAGGTCGACAGACACCATGGTGGAAAGTAGAGGAAGAGATCTGGCAGCTGACTTAGAAAAATGAAATGGCCAGAAGTTTGGCAAACACGAGAAAGCAGCCTAGGTCAAACTACACCACTTTCAGGTAAGAAACTCCTTAAAAATATAGTTTTCTGGAACAGGAACATACCCTGATAAAGTACATTTCTACTAAAATAAGTTAGTTTTCAGAAATACTTTATAATCCTAGTCAATGGAACCAAACATGGAATGATAATCTAACTCAAAGCAGGGTTTTTTTGGCCTCAGACCTTTCGATATTTCTTTGGGACCATGTACAGGTGAGTATCTTCCTCCCTTCCAATAGGAGACTCAGGGATTTGATTGTAGTTGTCAAATTCTACATCCATCTCCTTCAATTTATATGGAACCTAGAAACAGAAGTCTAATTACTGATCGTCTAAAAAAGTAAAACACATAGGGATCTGCTAATGGCTTAGTAGGCAACAGTTAAGGTGGTGTGTTGTTAAATCATACATAGCAGAAGATTTTAGCATCAATTCTTGGGCTGTGCTGGACAACTTCACCTGGCACAGCAGTGGGAGCGATCATACCGTTATCAAAGTTAAAGGAGGGAGGCAAAAAAGTTTCATTATTCAGTGACACATAAAGACACACTCAGGCTTGGCAGTTTTACTCCTACAATAGAACCATTAGTTGGCCATTTGGCATTTGTTCCAGGGCCTTCTAGCTTAGGAACAAACAAGATTCAGAACCTTGAAAATAAAAGCAAAATCTATATTCATAAATTGCCGATTCTGCTTTCAAGCAGAACGAGATTTTGTTGGAAAATTTAAATGCAATACTTTAAGATGATAATATCATTCGACTTGGACTAATATGTATGTGCCATAACTGAAGTTACACTTCAATTCCAAAAGTGACCAACAATCCCATCTAATCCAAATATATCACAATAGCAACTTTAGAGTCACAGACGCATGCAGTGTGGAAACGGGCCCTTCGGCCCAACTTGCTCACGCCAACCAACATGCCCCAACTACACTAGTCCCACCTGCCTGTGTTTGGCCCATATCCCTCTAAACCTAAACTATCCATGTACTTATCCAAATGTTTTTTTTTAAAACATTGTGATAGTGCAGCATATTCCATATACCTACCACCTTTGCATATAATAACTGCCCCTCAGGTTCCTATTAAATCTTTCCGCCCCCTCTTTAAATCCATGTCCTCTGGTTCTCTATTCACCTGCTCTCGGTAAAAGACTGCATCTTCCCTATCTATTCCTCGCATGATCTTATACACCTCTATAAACTCACCCCTTATCCTCCTATGCTCCAAGGAATAAAGTTCTAGCTTGCCCAACTTCTCCCAAAAACTCAGGCCCTTCAATCATGGCAACATCCTCCGAAATCTTCTCAGCACCTTTTCCATCTTAACATTTTTCCTAGAGCAGGGTGAACAAAACTGAACACAATACTCTAAATATTATTTTATTTTTTATTTCATATTTCAGATACAGCGCGGAAACAGGCCTTTTCGGCCCACCAAGTCCGCACCGCCCAGCGATCCCCGCACATTAACACTATCCTACACACACTAGGGACAATTTTTGTATTTTATTGTGGCCTAACCAATGTCTTGTACAACTGTAACGTGACCTCCAACGTCTATACTCAATACTCTGACTGATTTTGCTTTGAAATTCAAAATACAAAAAAAAACAAACAAAAAAATTTCCCTTCCCCACATGCAGTTTCCCAAAAAGGTTACAGGACAATATGTTGTGATGTTGTGGCACAATCAAACCATGGCACTAACACTCATGCCCACAATTGCAGACCAGTTCCCATTCTAGCCTGGCTGTACACAAAAAGGAACTAGTTAGGGACTTCCTTGAGGGGTATTTTATAGAACTGTCTTAAGCACAGGAAAAAATGAAGCAAGTTAATGGTGAAGTGCCCACTTCTGCATGTCTGTACATTATCAGGAATTAGCATTGCACAAACCAAACACCCTCTATAACCTTCATCTGTAAACCTGAACAATGAGCCACATCAGGCTTGTTAATCACAAAGGGAATCTTAATCAAGCCAGGTCTGAGATCTTGAAAATACACATGGATAGAAAGTTTGAGGATCTTGGATCAAATTGGGTGATTTTCCTCTACTCCGTGGTGCTTTGGATGCTGTAATCATGATCAGAGAAGGGAGAGCTGGCTGTGGTAATGACAAAGGGGTCTCCTCGCTGTTGTCCACAGAGAAAGCAATACCAAGGGGGCGGCACAGCTGCTGCCGTACAGCGCCAGAGACCCGAGTTCAATCTTGACTACGGGTGCTGTCTGTACTGAGTTTGTACAGGGTGCTCCGGTTTCCTCCCATGTTCCAAAGACGTGCAGGTTTATAGGCTTCTGTAAATTGTCCCTAGTTTGTAGGATAGAACTAATGTATGGATGATTGTTGGTCCGTCCAGGGTGTGTGGGCTGAAGGGCCTGTTCCCACGCTGTATCTCTAAACTAAACAAGGGAACTCCTCAACTGGTCACGGTGGCGCAGCGGTAGAGTTGCTGCCTTACAGCGAATGTAGCGGCAGAGACCCGGGTTAGATCCCGACTACGGGTGTTGTCTGTACCAAGTTTGTACATTCTCCCTGTGACCTGTGCGGGTTTTCCCCAAGATCTTTGGTTTACCCCCACACGCCAAAGACGTACAGGTTTGTAGGTTAATTGGCTTGGTAAATGTAAAAATTGTCCCTCGTGTGTGTAGGATAGTGTTAATGTGTGGGGATCGTTGGTCAGCGCGGACCCAGTGGGCTGAAGGGCCTGTTTCCGCGCTGTATCCCTAAACTAAACTAAACTGACGAGCGACAAATGCTACCCTGTTACATCAGTGCGAATTTGGTCCATCAAGCACAATGAATCCAGGTAGCCGGTGATCACCAACAAGCTATTTGACCTCCTGTGATCTTTCCACCCACCTTTTGTTGGGTGTCAAGGGCTTCAGTGTTCTATAGAGCTACTGTCCCCACCTCCATCTTCCCCCTCACCACCCCTCCTCCCATCTTGAGACATGATGGTTTCCAATTAAAGTATACCTTGCCCTCGAGGTTAATTCACTTCTGGATCTCCTAGTCATTGTCAAACTAATGTCATTGTAGCCCCATGCCATAAGAATATCACCAAGGTACTTGTACAAAAAAAAACTAACACTTTTTTTTAACCTGATTTCTCAGCTTTGTTTTGGGATTTGGAGCATAACCGATAAATCCAACTTTCTTCATGGTACGCAATATCTCAAGGTCAACAGGTGGAGCTCGTCTGAAAGAGTAACCGAAGAGTTAATATTAATAAAAGACCTGGTAGACTATTTTAAGATACTGAGGGATTACATAGCCTTCAAAGTGAACTGTACAATACAAACTGTATTACAAAATGTATTACCCCACTTACAAAGCGGGAGTACTTTGTAGGCGCCCTTTCTGGGCGACTATTTGCATACCTTGGGTATGCAAGCAAATAATTTCACTGTGACTTGTCACATGCGACAATAAAGTATTCAATTCAATTCCTTCAAAAAGATGAAGATATTAGGGCATTTTGGTATTCTTTAAATATATGTTGGTTTGCTTTGCTTTTCATTTCAGAAGTTCTTTGGTCTTACATTGGACATTAATTCTAATATGCAAGCAATATAATTCCATAATGAATATGAATAAAGGTAAGGGATTTCCCCCAACATTATGATCACCCAAACAAGTTGCATGAACACACTGAAAATAAAATAACAAGGAAAAAGTAACAAGATTTGATACTGTGTTAATCACATAGGAAAATCAGAGTTCAAATTGATTTTTTTTGGTGTTTGTGTCAATTTCACCATTGGCAAAGACCACATTAAAATTTATATAGTGTGAAACAAACAAGTCCTAAACTATTTCATCTCCGCACGTCACATACATTAATTCAGAGCTTGGTCTCAAATTTCAGCACAGGCAAGTGATATAGCACAACTGGATACGGAGACAGTATTCTATTATGATAGAATCAAGAGTGGGGAGGGCATATATACTTCTGTTTTACTTCTTAATTGATGTGGAAAATTCACACATCTTGTGCATGGAAATTATGCTGTGTGGTATCTGATGGAAAATGAATGAATGGAGGGAGGCATCTAAATGCATTTTAGATTAATCGATATATACGAGGAATTGACAATTCAGTTCATGTTGCTGACAAGCAAAGTCTTGCAAGCATGCCAATCTTCTGTAAAGCACCCTTTTATATTGCGATGGCTTTTGATTTCACAGGCTAAGTACAAGGTTCTGCATTTGGTGTGACCTATAAAATGAAATATAATCAAGAAGTAAACAAAAAGGGAAATAAAGTGGCTGTGGTTTTTATCCACTGAGAGAAATAATGAGAATATCAACAATTTAAGGAACAGTGGTTTAGATGGAACTTATTGAAATAAAAGCAGTCAAAAGGTCAATTATTGTAAACGATTAGCACATTAAATAAAAGCAAATTCAATAAATTTAAGCAATGAGCAAAAAGACAGTGCTGGAAGAACTCAGCAGGCCAATGCTTTTCGTGCCTCCATTTATAGGAATTCTACTTTTAACTTTTAATTACCTAGGTGTAACAACGCAGTTTGCTGTTGGCCAGTCAGACAACAAAGATTCTGTGATAAGAGGTACTGGAATAAGGGATAAAGGCAAGAGATCGTCATTCCAGTCCAGATGTGGCAGCGTATCTACCATGCACGGCATTGGAAACTCAGTCTCACGGGAGTATGCATTAAACGTAGCTTCTGGCGAGTCTGCCCACAGATGCACACACCCTCCAGAATCTCCAAACACCAATGCTCGCTTGCTAGAGGATACATCAAATGTCATAACTAACTGTCCCACAGTGTTTACGTGGAAAATATCCGCTGGACTTGCAAGGCCCGTTGGTTCACAAAACTGGCATTGTCCTGCAAAAAGACCCAAAAAGAAGATTGCTGCAACAAATTGTAGTTCGAATGAGATCTTTCACCAACAATAAAAGCACATGCATGCCTGTTATATTTAGCCCACATTCATCAACTGCATATCCCATAAATACATACCATTTCAGTGGCAGCCTCCAAAGGTGGCTCCTTTGAGGATGGAGTCAGCTTTAGTGTTATCATAATCGGCTGGAAGGACATTGCAAAATATTCATGCAACGTCATGCAACATTATATTCCAAAATGTTTTTCACATACAACCAAGTGTTAACATTTCATCTCCTTTCTGATTGTTGCTGCTGGCACCGATGACATTTGGTCAGTTTGTTTTTAAATGTTGCCATATTATAACCATCATAGGCTCAATTTCACCAGATGCCAAGATTTTTTTAATAAATTTATCCTCGGCAGAATTACAGGAGGGGGAATGGAGCTCAGTTTATAGAAAAACTTTCAACTGAGTAAACAGCACTGGACTTGAAATTAATAAATACAATAATCGTTACAAACTGCTTAGAATGAGACTTCATTCATTAGTATTCATTCTTTAATTATTCACAGTACTTCATATAATCAGAGCTAACTAAACTCTGGAGCTGGTGGATAGGGGATGACTCAGGTCAGAACCCTTCTTCAGACTGATAAATAAAAGCTTGCCGATGAGTCAAATGCAAAGTTGTCATGTTCTTTTTAAAAAGGAAATATTCATTTTCTGGTTTTGGACTGATTTTAAGGAGAAATTGGAAATTCATGATAACTGCAAACCAAAATAAAATTTCCTATCAATTAACCTCTCGTTGCTCCTTGTATTCAAGTGACACATTTTCACCCAAGCAGTGAATAATGCTGTGCATGTTCCATACAAAGTACAGTATACTTTGAGCAACAGCCATTAATGAATTATAAAATATCTACAGAACTTTTAGTATTTTGTAAGATACCTGATTGAGAGATGATGGCTAGCCTTGAAGTATATGTAGGAATAAATCTCAGGAAGAGTGGATCCACATGAACCTGCAAGGGGCTAATAGCCCGCATCATTCGGAGGTCATAAACCATCAGGAACCTGTCACATGACAGTCCATTCATTCGATTTGAAAAGCCACATGTCACCAGCAGGTTTCCATGTACATCAAAATCAGAGAGGCTTCCAGAGTAAGCATCAAACTCATGCTCCAATTTAAAGCTTCTTAAATCTCGAAGAGATACCTAAAGCACAAAATAATCATTATGTAATAAAAGCAATCTGCACATTCTCGTTCAATAGTGTGAACACACCACCAGTGTGGTACGATGTTACACAATCCAGAAAAGTCCCAGCCTCAGTCCTAGCCACACAGCAGTACGAATACCACAAATTGGTCACACCATTTGTGGGTTGTGACCAGTGGGGTGGAGCTAGGTTGTCCAATCGTTACCATGATCCAGTATCTTTCAGTGGCAAAATTCATATACACAGTCTAGGATGTGCTTTGTAATTAACGTTCAAACCCACTTTTTTGGGATGTGGGAAGAAAACGGAACGCCCGGAGGAAATCCCAGCACACACAGGGAGAACATGCAAACTCCACACAGACAGATAGCACCCGAGGTCAGGATCAAACCTGGGTCTCAGGCGCTGCGAGGCAGCGGCTCTACCAGCTGCACCACTGTGCTGCTTTGTAATTGCCTTTCCTCGTCAACTCTTCAAAGCTCACGGTCTCAGTTCAAAAGAATAGTGGCTTCAGGTGGAAAGCCAGTACCATCAGAACACCTTGAACAGGGAGAAAGGGCAAATGCGAGGGAAGAGTGTGATCAAGACCTGGTCAGCCATTATGGCCTCTGTGGGATATTAGTTACCAATTCCAAAAATTGATGCCTCCAATTTGTTCTTCCTTTATGCTTAAGTCTATTCCGGTTCCTCTTCTGCTGTTACATATTGTAAAAAGTCTCACTTCTGCAGTGGACGGCTGCAACCACTTGCTGGTGGTTTTGCTGCCACTACCTCCATTAATTAAAAAAAGATTGGAGTAGAGATCCGATAGAAGATTATAAAATTATAGACAATAGACAATAGTCAATAGGTGCAGGAGGAGGCCATTCAGCCCTTCGAGCCAGCCATTCAATGTGATCATGGCTGATCATTCTCAATCAGTACCCCGTTCCTGCCTTCTCCCCATACCCCCTGACTCCGCGATCCTTAAGAGCTCTATCTAGCTCTCTCTTGAATGCATTCAGAGAATTGGCCTCCACTGCCTTCTGAGGCAGAGAATTCCACAGATTCACAACTCTGACTGAAAAAGGTTTTCCTCATCTCAGTTCTAAATGGCCTACCCCTTATTCTTAAACTGTGACCCCTTGTTCTGGACTCCCCCAACATTGGGAACATGTTTCCTGCCTCTAACCTGTCCAACCCCTTAATAATCTTACACGTTTCGATAAGATCTCCTCTCATCCTTCTAGATCTCCTCTCATCCATCTATGAGCGGCATAGTCAGAATTTTCCCGCTGGGTGGCAATGTTAAAGACTAGAGGGCATAGCTTTTAGGTCTGGGGTGGGGTTAAATGTGCAGAAATGTGCAGAAAGCAAAGAGTGGGGATAAATGGGTCCCTTTCAGAATGGCAGGCAGTAACTAGTGGAGTACCGCAAGGCTCAGTGCTGGGACCGCAGCTATTTACAGTATACATTAATGACTTGGATGAAGGGATTAAAAGTACCATTAGCAAATTTGCAGATACAAAGCTGGGTGGTAGTGTGAACTGTGAGGAAGATACTACGAGGTTGCAGGGTGACTTGGACAGGTTGTGTGAGTGGGCGGATGCATGGCAGATGCAGTTTAATGTGGATAAGTGTGAGGTTATCCACTTTGGAGGTAAGAATAGGAAGGCAGAGTATTATCTGAATGGTGTCAAGTTAGGGACAGGGGACGTACAACAAGATCTGGGTGTCCTAGTGCATCAGTCACTGAAAGGAAGCATGCAGGTACATGCAGGTACAGCAGGCAGTGAAGAAAGCCAATGGAATGTTGGCCTTCATAACGAGGAGTTGAGTATAGGAGCAAAGAGGTCCTTCTGCAGTTGTACAGGGCCCTAGTGAGACCGCACCTGGAATACTGTGTGCAGTTTTGGTCTCCAAATTTGAGGAAGGATATTCTTGTTATTGAGGGCATGCAGCGTAGGTTTACTAGGTTAATTCCCGGAATGGCGGGACTTTCATATGTTGAAAGACTGGAGTGACTAAGCTTGTATACACTGGAATTTAGAAGGATGAGAGGAGATCTTATCGAAACGTACAAGATTAAGGGGTTGGACACGTTAGAGGCAGGAAACATGTTCCCAATGTTGGGGGAGTCCAGAACAAGGGGCCACAGTTTAAAAATAAGGGGTAGGCCATTTAGAACTGAGATGAGGAAAAACTTTTTCAGTCAGAGAGTTGTGAATCTGTGGAATTCTCTGCCTCAGAAGGCAGTGGAGGCCAATTCTCTGAATGCATTCAAGAGAGAGCTGGATAGAGCTCTTAAGGATAGCGGAGTCAGGGGGTATGGGGAGAAGGCAGGAATGGGGTACTGATTGAGAATGATCAGCCATGATCACATTGAATGGCGGTGCTGGCTCGAAGGGCCGAATGGCCTCCTCCTGCACCTATTGTCTATTGAACAAGTTTAAAAAAGTAGTTTTTTTTTTTTTTAAATCAGTGCAGCAGGTACCTGGAATGCACTACCAGACTTTTAGCAAGGCACAAGAATGTGTGATATGTAGGGAACAGAGGGATATGGATCACCTGCAGGGAGAACGGTTAGTTTAATTTGGCATAATGTTGGACACAGACATAGTGACTGGTTTATGTTCCAAATGTTTCTATCCGTTCTAAATCCATTTCTACTTTTAGTGAACTGATGTACAAGACACCCAGATCTCTCTACATTTCAACAATTCTCGATTCAAATCAGTTAATTAAACCGAACACCAAAATAGATGACTTCATATTTAACTACCAGGCACTTCATAGACAGGTTATGTACATTTTAGGATTGGGAAGGAGATGAGGGGCATGTTGGGAAGATTGTAGCAATAATCAGTTTGTTCCTGTTGCTACAAATTGCTTTAAATTCAGTAGCTTCTATACAAATACCTTTCCTGATGTATGGCCACAGAAAAAGAAGCGGTTAGACTGCCGCATAATTGTGACTCCGGGAAGCTCAACTGTGTACTGGAAAGAGAGATACAAAAATGAAACTTCATATATTAATACAAAACATCGTCATTCAGAGCATGTCAAAATAAAATTTTACAAATGTTTATAAAGCCTTAATATGTTGGCACAAGAGCTGGAAACTGGATAAACCGGTTAACCACACAAAGCTTTGGGATCCAGTTTTAAATGTTATTTTTGAAATGGTGGGGATGAAGAATTGGGAGTGAAAATCCATGTGATAAGGAGGAAGTATGGAAATAGAGATCCCAATAAAATTTGAAGGAGACATAGCAAGAGGTATTGCAAACCATACAACATTAACTCGAGTTTAAAATCTACAAAATAAAATGTATTTCAAATAAAACAATTCCTGCAAATTAAGGGATGTCTGTGGCAATCAATCACCTGCACGAAGGAAATTAAAACCATTGAGATGTCATAAACCAGATTCTATCAACCATTTCAAACACCCCCTGATTCAACAGTAGATACAACAAAGTGTCCACGACAAGTATACGAATTAGCACCAATATAGTTGGGTGCCCGATATTGGCAATTCCATCCTCCAACACATTTTTTACAGTTGCAAATACTTTAGAAAGTTTGCACTCAGCACCTTACCTTTTCACTTTCTTGTACTGCATTTAAGTCTATTTCTCTAACATGATTCTGAAGGCCCCCCAGAAGAACAGAGTTATTGTCAGTGAGGAGGAGGCTGTGCATGTCCTCCGCTTCATCCATACTAAATGTGAAAAAAAAAGCGTGCAGTTCAATATTTGGAAGACAAGAATATGAGAAAAAAAACACATAACAGGCAAGCAGAAAATGCAGGAAACACTCAGCAAGTGTTTACTTTGACGTTTTCTCTTCCTTCTTAGAGGTGCCAACTCATTCTGAAATACAATGACAGAAGTGTCAGCAGTCCTCAGATAGCTCATAGGAAATGTTCATTGCTCATGCAAGTTTGAGTAATCACAAAATGCAAGCTATTTAAATGGCAGATTAAAGGCAATGACTTGCAGTCATTTAATATGGTTCCCTACAGGTATCTGCAGATCACTCAGCCAATGGTGACACAAGACAAAGCAGCATCCAAGTCCCACAGGAACAGCCATTTAAATGAGAAACAAATATTCCAGTTAACACCTGCACAAAGGAGGAGGGTGAAAACTTGGTGTGCTGGGGAAAGATGGGAATAAAACTGCAGGTATACAACCTTAGTAAACGTGTTCAGCTCTCCTCACTTAAATTTATAGTTTTACTTTAAAAACTGCAGCAGTGCAAATATTTTAAAGAAACTTACACATAATCAAACATTATAAGACCTCCTCGAGTAAAGCACTTGAGATTATTCTTATTCAAAAAGAGCACTCCACTTTCTATGCTCTGTATCTGACGAATGTCATCTGTGGCATTAACTTGAAAGGAGGAGTATCGTTCCATAGTCGGACCAAAAAAGGAGGTTGCATGGCCCTAGAGAGAACGTTCATAAACAAATTTAGTTACGAGTCTATGAAGGTAAAGCTGAAGCACCAGCAAAACAAAAATCAGCTCATTAGCAGCATATCCTTTTTAGATACACCAATGACAATTCAAAAGACTTAGAATTTCATTTCAGATTTAGCTTAGGGTTACGCCCAAACCAATTATCTATACTGCAAGGTCATTTCAGCACACGCCTTGGTCACTCCTCAAAGCTGCAGAATATCTCAGAAGACCACCTTAACATCTCAGTTCAACTTTACAAAAAAAGTTTAAGTATACCAAGACCTTCAAATGTTTAGGAATGTTTTGGTGATTTTAGCAACCAATAAAAACACAAACAAAATGCATTGAGAACAACTTTTCAGAGAAGCTGTCCGCTTTGTGTATGGTTCAAGAACAACAGCACATAGATTTTAAGTGAAGGTGAAAAGATACAGTGTGGAGGTGAAAAGGGAAAAATGCAAGAAAAAAGCCTTTTTTGAAGCATACAAAGTGGTTATGATCTAGGAACAATCCATTCTGCAAGTGGTGAAAACAGAGTCAACCAGAACTTTCAAAATTGAATTGGATCAGCACTCAAGGGAAAAATAATTTAGAGAAGTCATAGGATAAAGAGGGAATGAATGGACTGAATCAAGTGGTCTACAGGAAGCCTGCATGGATTATAACACATCTATCTATCGTAAGAATTCCACAAGTTAATTTGAACTAACATTCAAACCACAGCTGGATGACCAGAACTGTGCACATACTCCAAGTGTGGTCTCGCCAATGACCTGTACAGTTGCAACATGGCATGCCAACTCCTGTATTTAATATCACAATTGAATAGCAACATTTAAACCACAACATCGAAGGTATCACAAAATGCTGGTGTAACTCAGGACAGGCAGCATCTTGGAGAGAAGGAATGGGTGACGTTTCGGGTTGAGACCCTTCTTCAGACATCAGTCTGAAGAAGGGTCTCGACCCGAAACATCACCCATTCCTTCTCTCCAAGATGCTGCCTGACCTGCTGAGTTACTCCATCATTTTGTGATACCTTTGATTTGTACCAGCATCTGCAGTTATTTTCCTATTTAAACCACAACATGGCAAGTTCAATCAGGGCAGGAGTTGCACAGTAAATCCCAGGGCTCTGGAGCATGTTGTAGAACAGAGAGACCTAGGGTACAAGTAATTAGTTCCCCCAAAGTGGCAACACAGGGAGACAGGGCAGTGAAGGTGGCATTTGGCATGGCTGCCTTCATTAATTGGGGTATTGAATACAGGAGTTGGTACATCATGTTGCAACTGTACAGGTCATTGGCGAGACCACACTTGGAGTATGGTGCACGGTTCTGGTCATCCAGCTGTACAAAGGATATCATTGAGCTGGAAAGAGAAGCTTCACGTCGATGTTATGGGACTCGAGATCTTGAGTTATAAGGAGAGCCTGGGTAGGCTGGGGCTTTGTTCCCTGGAGTGTAGATGAGTGACCTTACACAGGTGTACAAAATCATGGCAAGAATAGATAAGTTGGATAGTCCCAGTCTTTTCCCAGGTTAAGGGAGTCTAAAACTAGACGACTAGATTTAGACACAGGAAAGTCGAGGTGAAAGACTTCAAAGGAACTGATGGACAGCTTTTTCCACACAGAGGGTGGGGCATCTATGGAACAAGATACCAGAGAAAGTTGTAGAGGCAACTTCTACAAGGTATATGGATAGGAGAGGTTTAGAGAAACATGGGCAAAACACAAGCAAATGGGACTTTCTTGAATAGACATCTGGTCAGTGTAGACATGTTGGGCCATTACACCTGTTTCCATGTTGTAGAACTCTAATGATTAACAGTGAAAGGAAGGGGAAATATGATCTAGAGTCACAATTATAAATCAAGGGTTGACATTGCATTTATATGCTTTTCACTGCTGCGGTGTATAATTGCCTCTGCAGAGCTAGGAACATGCCCATCTCTCACAAGGTGTTTTTCTGGGGAGAAGTTGAATGGGATTTGAGGATTATTTTTCAAATAAAAAAGAAAATGTTGGGGAAAAAAAGCTTTCTGTTGATCTCCAACAGCCACTCTTGCATCAGCAGTGGAGCAACGTGGAATTAAGCACTTTTCATTTCACATCCACCATTCATTAATGCACATTCAAACATTTTTAGGGATGTAACGAGGTTGAGTGCTGTCTGAGTGCTGTTGAGTGCTGTCTGAGTGATCAGAGCCGTTAGATAATTTCAACTGGATTAATCATTACATAAAAGGGGAAATTCCATGGTCCAAACAGCTGATAAGTAATACATCATTCTTTCAAACCTAGAGCACAGCACATTGCACGTTCTAAACAGAAGCTCTTAACAGCTCAGTTTCAATCTTAATGATATACATACACCGCATGTCATCCAGGCATTCTTTGCTTGTTCTTGGTTCCTAAACCACTTAATTTTGTTACTTTAGATAGAGAAATTAAAACAGAGTAGCAAATCTGCAAGTGGTACATTGCAAATTATCATCCTGCAGTGCTTGATCATCCTAGCTGCACAGAGAAGCGATGGAAGTACAACATGCCAATCTCTTCTCCAGAACTGCCCAAAATTTCCCTTCTAAACCAGGTATTGCCAATCTTTCTTGGTTGCAGAAGCTGTACTGTACTTACCCCATGATTTCCCACCCAAAGTAATTCATCTTGAAGGTCAAAATGCGAGGCAGTTACAGGGACTCCAACTTCTGCAACGACTGTGTGTAGTTCTGAATACATGCCTTCCACAAGATGTACAGATTCAGACACAGAGACCGACATGCCATCTAACTGGACACCATCTCCTTCCAATTCCATATTCTGCAGCAAGGTCGGGTCGAGTCTGGGATCCAGCGAATGCTCAATTGAGCGATCCAAGGAAGCACTGATGCCAGGATGCAGGGGCGAGGTGTATTCTCCAAGGCCAGAATCAAGACCATTAAAATTCATGGTTTACTCTAGGGATGCAAAAGACACATAGGAAAAGAAGCAATTCCAGACAATATACACATATTTTCAGTTATTAACCAGTGTTGGTATGCAGCGAAAAATACTACGTTTTCTCATCTGACAATACCCTTCCCTACAAACTCCACAGCTGGGAGATTCTGTTACTGCACTATGCAGGCCAGACAAAGGACACACTATTTTACTCACACCTCCGTCAAATACTGGACACTTTTTTTTTTTTTTTACTTTAGAAAGTTTCCACATGTATATCAGTGCTGGTGCTTGTTACCTTTGCTGTGCAGTGATATACATTGTACAAATGCACAAACTATAAAGCCAAATGTGCAAATCCACCATAGAAGATATTTGAACTGAAAATAAAACCATAACTCGTCCAAGGTCTAGCAGTGCAATATACAAGGCAACAGACAGAACAGAGACAAAGCATGTGCAAGGATTCAGCTAACTCCCAAACCTGCTTATGAGCCAAACAAGCAGCTAGCTTTTTTGTACATCTTCATCATTCTTTGATTTTATATGAATCACCAATCATTCACACAAGACACTTTCTTCAGTCATAAATTGACAAGAAATCATATTTTTTAAATTAAGTTTAGCATTATTTGGCCAGGGCAATCACAAAAGCAAATACCATAAACGTACTGGATTAGTAAGTTTGCAGATGACACAAAAGAGGGTGGTATTCTAGATTGCAAAGATGGGCATCAAAAATTACAACGGGATCTTGATCAGTTGGGCAAGTGGGCAGAGGGGTGGTTAATGGAGTTTAATGCAGATAAATGGGAGGTGTTGTATTATGGGACGTCTAACCAGGGCAGGACCTTCATAGTGAATGGCAAGATTTGTAGAGAAGATGGATCTAAGAGTGCAGGTACATAGTTCCTTGAAAGTGGCGGCACAGGTGAATAAGTTAGTCAAGAAGGCTTTCGGCACATGGGCCTTCATTAGTCAGGGTTTTGAGTATAGAAGTTGGGTGTAATGTTACAGCTGTACTGGTGAGGCGACAGTTGGAGTATTGTGTTCAGATTTGGTCGTCCTGCTATATAGGAAAGATGTTAAAATTGAAAGAGTGCACAGAAAACTTAAGAGGATGTTGCCAGGACTTGCGGGTCTGAACTGTAGGGAGAGGTTGGGCAGACAAGGACTGTATTCCGTGGAGCATAGGAGGATGAGAGGTGATCTTATACAGGTGTACACGATCATGAGGGGAATAGATAGGGTAGATGCACAGACTTTTTTTAAACATACACACAAGAGTAGGGGGGATCAAGAACCAGAGGACATAGGTTTAAGATGAGAGGGGAAAGATCTCATGATAATCTGAGGGGCAACGTTTCCACAGAGAGTGGTGTGTATATGGAATGAGCTGCCAGAAGTGTGTATATGGAAGCAATTAGTTGGTATGTAGTTGAGGCAGAAACTATAACAACATTTAAAAGACATTTGAACAGGTACATGGATAGGAAAGGTTTAAAGGGATATGGGCCAAACACGAGCAAGTGGGACAAGTGTAGATGAGGCACCTTGGTCGGCATGGGCAAGCTGGGCTGAAGGGCCCATTTCTGTACTGTAGGACTCTAAATGAAGCATTGATACAAGCATTTGATTTACACTTACCACTGACTTCCAAAGTCCAATCTTCCATGTATTTATAAACACGTCAAAGCTACAAAATAAGAGATCAACAGTATTGGGAGGGGAATTTAGAAAAGAAAAATCACTCATTACAACCCATTTCTAATCAAAGCAATTACGTAACTATTCTGAAGAAACACTTTCATATCTTTGGAACATTTCTCCAAACACATGAAAACAGAAGTCCAAGCTTTTCCTTTTCAAAATATATTAATACCTTGCTGGGTCACAATGCATTTGTGAAGGTAAATATTGCTAAACAATTTAACACCAGAGAACATCACAGCCTATCGACTTCATTCCATATACATAGTTGCATATCTCCAGGAGCCAGCAGTAAGTGGATAGTGAGCAGGAGTGAAAATCCTGACCAAGTTTCCACTTTGAATTCAGTGATACCAATTCAAATAACAGCAATTTACTGCACCATCTGAGAAAAGTTCACCAATGCTAACTTGATAGCTCTGTTAATGGGTTTGCTACTTGCTGGATAAATAAGTTATCAGGAATTGCTTTAAGTAAAATATTCAGTTAAATTTAGTAACTTCAGCTACGACATACCAATGAAATAAGCAGATAAACGAAAAGAGCTTCAGGAATTGAACTGAGTGAGGCAGGGTCCAACATAAAGCATGTCTAAATTGTTTCAAAGAAACAGGTGGAGATAAACAGCTTAAATATGCTATTAATTCAAATCTCATATAGACATAAAAGTTGCCAAATTGGAATCACAGTGCTCCAGGAGAGGCTGCCTGTTCTTTCATAAAATGCCTATTACAAATATCACTCTCACAACCAAGACAAATACCAAGAACTCACTGACAGCTGAATGCTCCCATCAATATTGTCTGCTTTAAATGAGGTCACTGACATTTTCAATGGTTCAAATCTTATGCATTGCAATGGTCAAAAAGAAAACATGCTGCATGAAACTCCAAAAAGTAAAATAATCTCCACTTTAAAAAAATCACAAAAGCTTAATAACAGAAAATTAAATGGTATTCTGGTCAAAAATAGAATAAATTCTAAGGACAGAATAGGTCAGGAATCGAGTCTAATATCTACTAAAGCCTTGACCCTTTAATTTACTGGATCTTTGAATCCAGAGAAATCACAATTGCTTCGTGTTAGCTAATGTAGCACAAAGCAGACATTTCTAAATGTAGCATTAGGAAAGTGGAAGATGACTAAAGACCAAGTTGATCACATATCACAGCATAATATATTAATGCATTTTTCAGCATTCTTCATGCAGATCGTTATATTACTTACATAAAATATATGGTGGTAGGAAAAGAAACCCAAATAAAACAAGACAACAAAACAATATCGCTGGAATTTAGAAGGCTGAGAGGCCAAGACTCTCAGTCCAGAACCAGGGGTCACAGTTTAAGAATAAGGGAATAAGAATGAGGCCATTTAGAACTGAGATGAGGAAAAACCTTTTCACCCAGAGTTGAGAATCTGTGGAATTCTCTGCCACAGAAGGTAGTGGAGGCCAATTCACTGGATGTTTTCAAGAGAGAGTTAGATTTAGCTCTTAGGGCTAAGGGAATCAAGGGATATGGGGGGAAAAGCCAGAATGGGGTACTGATTTTGGATGATCAGTCATTATCATGTTGAATGGCAGTGCTGGCTCAAAGGGCCAAATTGCCTACTCCTGCACCTCTTTTTTATGTCTATGTTTCTATGTTTCTAACTGAATGGTCTCACTGCATAATGACACCAAAGGACATCAAGAGCGACCAACAAAAGTGGGCAAATGTGTACAGAAAATCAGACTACATTGTGCACTTGTTAAGAATGAGCTCAAATGGAAAAATAAATAAATAAATGCATCTTAACAGCACCTTTCATGGCACTTCAGAACATGACAAAGTACTTCAACCAATGATATATTTCAGAAATGTAGATAACTTATACAATGTATAAAACACAGAAGACCACAGCAAGCTCCCAGAGCCTTGTGATAATTGCCAGATGAAATCTAGATATGTTCATTTTGGGATAAACATTAGTCCAAAGACATAAGGGAATAATACTCCTGTTCTTCGGAATACCACAAAGGGACCCTTTACATCCACCGAGAATGTAGACAGAGTGTAACACTTCATTCTAGAATGACCCCTCCGACAATGTATGGCTGCCTCAGTACCATGTCAACCCGGATGTGTGTACTCTGGAATAGGGGCTCAAACTAAGAATCTACATACAAGAGTGACACCCACAGTTACAGTCCGAAAGATCAACACAGAGGGGAAAAAATGACATTAACTCTCATGAGGCTTCGAGCAAGTAAAAACTTCAAGAAAACCATAGATAGACACATGTGCTGGAGTAACTCAGCGGGACAGGCAGCATCTCTGGAGAGAAGGAATGGATGACATTTCGGGTAGAGACCTTTCTTCAGACTGAGATAACCATGTTTTTTTCTAAATCAAAACATCGGACATATCACGTAGAATTAACTCTGATGCCGGTATGTCCAGTACCACACAAAAAAACGTAACTGATATGTTAACATCTAACGGACATTTCCCATTGTTCTGACTTCCAGATCTCAAAGAGCTCTGGCCATATTCTCCTTTCAGCGATGGTCAACGGCATAGACGTTGAGACCCGAGTTAAAATGTCAACCAGGCCCAACTACATCTCTGGGGTGTTCTTCCTGATTACTTCTTTTTAAATTCTGTTTTCGCAGCCTATTCATTGCGTTTCAGTATTAAACCTACCAGCGCTTCTTCTTTGACATTTATCATATCACACTGAATACAGATAAAACATAAAATAATCAGGCGACACAGGCCAAAGCTTCAAAACCGAACCGACTCCCCACAACTCGCAACCGCAGCTACCTCTGTCTCTGTCTCTGTCTCTGCCTCTGACCAGATTGACAGCCACATGATCCAATCATCTGTTTGCAAACCATTGTTTCTATGTTTTAACCAATGGAAGCGGTGGAAGAAGGCGGGGCTTATACTGGCACGTGTACGGAAGCCGCACGGAGAATTGACTGCCGCACATGCAAAATTAAATTGAGTAGTCGGGGATGATCGCAAAGAGATGGAGAAGGAGGGCATCTACACTGCTCAATGGTAGTTGGGGAATTCATATTTGGGTTAGTAGTCAAGAATGAAAATGAGGCAACTGATACTGGACCAAAACTCCAAACTTGTGGATCATCTCCAAACTCGTAGAACTTGGCGTCAGCACTCACCTCTGCAACTGGATCCCCAGACTTCCTGACCAACAGTCCACAATCAGTGAAGATAGGGGACAAATCATCCTCTACGATAATCCTCAATACCGGTGCCCTGCAAGGGTGCATTCTCAGCCCCCTTCTTTACTCCTTGTACACCCACGAATGTGCAGCCAAATACAAATCCAACTCAATTTACAAATTTGCAGGCGACACCACCGTAGTGGGTCGGATATCAAATAATGACGAGACGGAGTACAGGAAGGAGATTGAGAACCTCGTAACCTGGTGCCAAGACAACAACGTTTCCCTCAATGTCAGCATGGCATAGGAGATTGTGATTGTCTTTAGGAAGCAAAGCAGTACACGTACACATACACTGACGGTGCCGAAATAGAGATGGTTGAAAGCTTCAAGTTATATGTAAGGAGTAAATATCACCAGCAACTTGTGCCGAACCGGCCATATCGAAGCAACAGCCAAGAAAGCATACCAACGCCTCTACTTCCTTGGAAGGCTCAGGGAGTTTGGCATCTCCCCAACAACTCTCTCACCATCACACAAACCAACTTCCCTTCCATTGACTCCATCTACACTTCATGCTGCCTCGGTAAGGCCACAAGCATAATCAAGGACCAGTCTCACCCCAGACACTCTCTCTTGTTCCCTCCCCAATCAGGCAAGAGGTACAGAAATTAAAACGCACACCTCCAGATTCCAGGACAGTTTCTTCCAAGCTGTTATCGGGTAACTGAATCATCCTATCACCAGCTAAAGAGTGGTCTTGATCTGCCATCTACCTCATTGGTGACCCTCAGACTATCTTTAATTAGACTTTACTGGACTTATTCTTGCACTAAACATTATTTCCTTTATCCTGTATCTGTACACTATGGACGGCTTGACTGAAATCACATGTAGTCTTTCCGCTGACTAGATAGCACGCAACAAAAAAGCTTTTCTCTGTACCTTGGTACACGTGACAAAATCTCTGTAAAGCGTCTTTGAGTATATGAAAAGCGCTATATAAATAAAATGTATTATTATTATTATTAAAATACTAAACTAAACAAAGTTGGGTTTGGCAGATGATGATTGAGATGAAGCTAAGCCAATGAAAGCTGGAGAGGATCAAAAGAGTAGTGGGAAACAGCGAATCCAGCGAAAGGACAGAAGCTTGGAGGTCATGCTCTTAAGTTATTTATTGGAAAAATGAACTTCCAAAAACATTTGAAGAAGCCATCGAAAAAATTTGCTAATGCTGTATGCACTCAACAGGCTAGGCTGCATCCATGGAAAGAGAAACAATTCATACTTCAACTTGAAAACCATTTATCAGAACTGGAAACGCTGGAAAAGGGGGTTAGCTTTAAATTGCAAACAGAATGGGAGGGAATGGATAGGAGAAAGGGAATAGCTCTGATAGGGTGAGGCCAGGGTTGTGATGCAGATAAGCTGTAGATGGTCGTTAATGGAAATGAGAGAAAGTGAGCATGACGAAAGGACCATAAAAGCTATAAAATGAAGGCAGTTAGCGAGCACACAAACAAAAGAACGTAAAAGCTATGAAACGCTACGCTGTAGGAAGTGTCCAACAAGTTTGGCGGATGCTAAGGAAGAGAAAACAAAAAAGGGTCAATATTACAGATTGATGACCTACATTAGACTGGCCACTTCTGATTCAAACAGAGAGCACAAGTTGTCTGCTGTAGTAAACCCAACATTGAGTCCAGAAGGCTTCAAGGCTACAAGTTTCCCAGATGGAAGATGAGGAGGTATTCTTCAATCTTACCTTGGATCTCTGTCTCCATCTCAGTGAATAGATTAGTGACAAACATCCAATACAATACCACATATCTCCACGGCTATCTCAACTGTATTTTCTGCTTCCTGCAAGGACTCCATTTCATTCTCTCAGTCTCTCAGTCTCTGTCACATTTGCTCCGACAACAAGACTGTCAACACAGGTGCCTGTTAAATTCATTCTTCCTGAATCATGGCTTCCACTCTGCCATAACTGGTAGAACCCTTGACCGAATCGCATCAATTTTCCACACCTGGGCAGAGCAAGGGTTCACTTTCCACTTTGCATTCAACCAAATATCCCTCGTAATTTCTGCCACCTTCAAGAAGATTTCACCATCAGAGACATCTTCCCCTCCTCTGATCTGGAAGAGTTTAGGGACTGAGGAGCATACCTAAGAAGGACAACAGGAGGGAAAAAATGGGCAGGATATAGCTCTGGGAGATAAAATTAAGGAGAATCCAAAGAGATTTTATAAGTACATTCAGGGAATTAGAGAGAGAAAAGAGTCCCTCGGAAACCAAAGCTGTCATCTATGTGTGGGGCTGCAGGCGGTGGGCAAGGTCGTCAATGATTGTTTATCCGCTGTTTTTAACGTGGAGAAGGCTATAGGAAGGATGCCATTAAGCTAAAAAGAGTGCAGGAATGACGAGGATTTTGCCAAGACTTGAGGGTCTTAGCTATAGGGAGAGGTTGGGCAGGCTAGGACTTTATTTCTTAGATAGACCTTATCTCTGCACAAACAAATCCCAAGGTTAGGATCTAACCTTGATCCCCCAAGGTGTGAGATGGTTGCATTAAATCCTGAGCTATCTGGTCTCAGAAGGAAACAGACTCAAGCTCAATGTGTAAGAAGGAACTGCAGATATTGGTTTAAATCGAAGATGGACACAAAAAGCTGGAGTAACTCAGCGGGACAGGCAGCATCTCTGGAGAGAAGGAATGGGTGACGTTTCGGGTCGAATCTGAAGAAAGGTCTCTATTTTCCTGACCAGTGCCTCAATATCCTTCATTAACCAGGGTTCTATAATCCTGCCAGCCTTGCACTTCACTCTAACAGGAACTGGCTGGCCTTGAACTCTCCCTATATCAATTTTAAAAGCCTCTCACGTGCCAGACGTTCCTTTACCTGCAAACAGCCTCTCCCAATCAACCCTTGCAAGTACTTGTCCAATGTCATCAAAATTTGCTTAGCTCCTATTGAGGATTTTAATTTGTAGACCTGTCCCACTTTTTCTAGGAACTATTTTAAAACTCAAAAAATAATAATGTGTTAGCCTGTGGAGAAAAAAGCTGGTGAATGGGACCAAAGGGATCATTTCTGCACCATAACAATTCTATGATATCACAATTTTCCTCTCTCAAATGATACTTCCTCTAAAAGCAGATTTACTGGACAATCACCTCAGTTGTAAAGATGGCCACCTCATTTACATCTGCATTTTCAGTACTGAGTAAAAATTGAATGTCAATAAACAGGAAGATCCTTTGTTATGGTTACTGGAGGGCACACATTAGTGAATTCCAGTTAATAAGGATTGATTTTTCTTTGTTGATCTATGACTGAGAGGTGAAATTGACCTTTTTTCAATGTTTAATCAAAATTGAATTCAATCCAATATGAGCAACAGAGAAAGGTTACAGCACTGCATCAGAATCCAGTGTGCGTAGAGCATTTGAGAACCACAACACAGTGCTATTTAATATCAAATCTTTCTTCCTTTGGCAAGGGAACTAAGTTGAACTATGTGACGGCACAACCAGCAAGCATTCATGTCCTGTGGCTCTTTACAAGCCAAGCTCCTGTTCACAGAAATCTGTTGCAAAGAGAAGCAACGCCTACGAAATATGTGTATAACATAACATGTTTTACACCTGGTGCTGTGTTACTGTTGATGATACTTCCCTCGACATTTACCTGTAACATTTTGGAAATCACATAAATGATTTAGGTTTCTGTGTTACTGCGCAATTTGTGGAATTACCCTTAAGGAGGGTATCACAAGGTGATGTTTCTTTAATGATTTATATCATTTTAATTTTTCCTGTTGTACTTTTCTCCCTTAACTAATTCTTCCTTTTTCTCTCGTGAAGCAGCTGACCATTGACTGCAGTTTGGCCTCACAATCACACGTTGCCTCCCTCTGTGGCTACCCCTCATGTTTGTTTTAACAGGATTCAAGTTTTCATCTCACAATCACAGATTAACAAAAACTTCCTTAACAACCAAAATTCATTAATGTGTGTCTTTCAGTAAATGTAACAAAAGACCTGATATTCTTATTCTATTTTTCATTTTTTAATTATGAATGTAATGAACACGACAAATAAAACATTTATAAATTTAGGCAATTTACGCTGCCAATTCATTATATAAATCTTTTATTGGTACTCCTTTATGAATAAATTGTCTGCCCTTACCCCACTGAGGTTGTGCAATCCTGAAAATTCAAATGGATAAAAACTGAAATAAACACCTTAAAAAAATCAGATTCTGCCCACTTAGTGTTTGAGACTTGATCAAGCTTACCTGTTTGATTTTCACCACTGAGCTTGAAGGTTTTGAATTTAAAATCATAAATCCAGGGAGTACAGCAGAAGTGCTGCCTTTCAGATTGGATGGTTAACTTGTTCTTTTGGGTGGATCCTGTGGCACCATTTAAAAATTAGTGAAGCAGATCTTTCTGGTGATCTTCCTAAACCTTTCTGGTGATCTTTCTCAACCAACCCCAACAACAGATTAGCTGATAATTTATCTCATTGTGCTATGTGGAGAATTTTAGTTATGTTAAAGATCATGTATAAATGCAAGTTTTTCATTTCTGTGACTGCGGGCTGTGTTTTGATTATTGTTGCACAATTATCAAATCAGAATTGGGTTGAAAGGCAGTGGGAAATATGTAATAAGGGGCTTTAATAAGGTACATTGGGAAATTAAATACTATTCCCACTGGTTGGTGAGTCAATATTAAAGGGCCTAAATTAATGATCATCCCCAAAAGAACAAAGGGGCAGGTTTGGGGAGTTTTTCTGTTGTAAGTTGTTTTTTAAGGGGATGGAATGCCTGAGTATAACAGTGAAGGAAACAGGATCCCTTATAACTTTTAAAAGGGAAGTAGAAATATATTTTTTTAAGGGATAATAACGGAATGGTGACACATCTCAAGCTTGCTATATCCACTTTAGGGCAGTTAAGGGCCAGCTGTGTGGAGGAGGTTATCACGTCATGTGTAGGTCCAGAATGAGTGAGGATGGCCTCTTCCCTTCCTGACAGGAAATCGGTCAACAAATTGGGATTTTAATTACAATCTGATAGCATTGAGGTCACTTTATAATCTTTCAGTTCCAGATTTTTAAACATTTATTTTGAATTATCAAACTGCTGTGATGGTGGTTTAAACTCAATTTGATTTGGAATATTAGTCAATGTACCATACTACTTGAAGCAGAGATTATTTTTAAAAAAAAGAGGATTGGATATGTATTTTATAATATAAATTGATAGGAGGAAATGGAATTAAAGTAGGTAAACTCAGTTGATGTTCTAACACTGTGATATGCTTGAGTTACCTGTACCTCCTTCGCTGTAAATACTGTGATTCTACCTGTCAGTCATCGTTTTGCAGCAAAATACTTCCTGTGCAAAGCAAAATGAAAGATATATGTTGATCCATTCACAGATGCATCCAAACAGTTCCAGCTTTTCCTTTGATCCTTGAGGAGAAAATTATTTATTACTTTGGCACCAGAGCGATTACTTCAGGATCTTAATGCAAAACCTAGGCTCACAGGTAGCAATTTGGACTCCATGCAACAACTGTAGAGGTTTTGTACAATTTGTCCTGGGCTGTCAAACTGGGAGAGATCACAAAGCAGCTGGAAGCTGAGTTGTTCTGGTAACTGAGCTAGTTCTATCATTACAGAATTAAGAATGCCTCTCCATCAGGTCCAACTTTCAAGAGAAAGTTCCAAAGCTGTAGAGTTGAGCTTCACTGAATGTAATCTCATTCAAGATGAAGTTGGTTATGTTACTTGAAAAATAGTCCATTATGCTTTTATGTCAGAGAATAGAATTTTAGATTCTATTCTGGTGAGATTAGCTAAGTGAGGTCAGTCCAAAGAACGATGAGCTCACTCACCAGATTGTATTATTTTTCATTTTGTTGAAATTTAATTCCAGCTCAATCATACTCAGTGACCACTTCCCCTAAAATTGACTGAGAGCCTTCAGTTAAGTGCAGCCACTTCAAATATGTGGGAACTAAAAACCAACATGTGCTGTTTAAACCTAAAAACATGTGATTTAAGGAGCAAAATTAGGAGGAATTTCCACCTTATCACAAGAAAATTTCTTACAACCCCCTCCCCACTATCACTGCTAGAAAAGATTCTGAGGGACAGAATCAGTCTTCACTTGGAGGATCGAGGGTTAATTAAGGATAGTCAACATGGCTTTGTTAAGGGAAGGTCGTGTCTGACTAACTTGATTGAATTTTTTGAAGAGGTGACCAAGGAGGTAGATGGGGGTAGTGCAGTGGATGTGGTATACATGGATTTCAGTAAGGCTTTTGACAAGGTCCCACACAGGAGACTAGTCAAGAAGGTAAGAGCCCATGGGATCCAGGGCACCTTGGCAAAATTGATTAAAAAAACTGGCTTAGTGGCAGAAGGCAGAGGGTGATGGTAGAAGAGTGCTTCTGTGACTGGAGGCCGGTGTCCAGTGGGGTGCCGCAGGGATCGGTGTTGGGTCCCTTACTGTTTGTAATCTACATAAATGATCTGGATGTCAACGTACAGGGCATGATCAGCAAGTTTGCAGATGACACAAAGGTAGGGGGGGTGGTGAATAGCGAGGAAGGGATCTGCAAGCTGCAGGAAGATATAGATGAGATGGTCAGATGGGTGGAGCAGTGGCAGATGGAATTTAATCCTGAAAAGTGCGAGGTGATGCACTTTGGCAGAAATAACGTGGAGAGGGAGTACACCATGAATGGAAGGACCCTAGGGAAGACAGGGGTACAGAGGGACCTTGGGGTATAGGTACACAAGTCCTTGAAGGCAGCAGGACAGGTGGACAGGGTGGTCAAAAAGGCATATGGGTTACTGGCCTTCATTAGCCGGGGCATCGAATATAAAAGTAGGGGAGTAATGATGGAATTGTACAGAACACTGGTGAGGCCACAGCTGGAGTATTGTGTACAGTTCTGGTCACCACATTATAGAAAGGATGTGATAGCTTTGGAGAGGGTGCAGAGGAGATTCACCAGGATGCTGCCAGGGATGAAGGGCCTCGGCTATGAGGAGAGACTGAGCAGACTGGGGTTGTTTTCCCTGGAGCAGAGAAGGCTGAGAGGGGACATGATCGAGGTGTACAAGATCATGAGGGGCATAGATAAGGTAGATGTCGGGGAACTTCTTCCACTGGTGGAAGGTTCAACAACGAGGGGACATAGATACAGGGTAAGGGGAGGGAGGTTTCGGGGGGGATGTGAGAAATAACTTTTTCACCCAGAGGGTGGTTGGAGTCTGGAACTCACTGCCTGGGGTGGTGGTGGAGGCGGGGACACTCACAACGTTTAAGAGGCATTTGGATGGGCACTTGAAATGCTACAACATTCAGGGCTACGGTCCAAATGCGGGAAAATGGGATTACAATTAGACTGTGTCTGGTAGCGGACGGCGCGGACACGATGGGCCGAAGGGCCTCTTTCTGTGCTGTAGGACTCTATGACTCTATGACTCTATATATTATATATATATTCCCGCACAAAGAAATCTGTGATTTTGCAGTATAACCTTATATGAGCGGTATTCAGAGCTATGGCAGCTACCAGGGAAGTTGTAACCTGTCCTGCTCGCACCGTGCCATCTCAACCACAAATACAGATGTTAAATGTACTCGGATATCAACAGTTTAATGATGGAGGGGGAGGGAGATACAACAGGTAGCTGATTATTCTCCTTGCCTCAGTACAGAGTACTATGGTTACACATCCGTTGTGCTGCTGCAAGTAAGAATTTCATTGTTCCGTTTCGGGACCTAGGACAATTAAACACTCTTAAAAACGAATGGCCAAAAAAGCCAAAAAAAACGACCCCTTGACTCGTATGTTAAAAGTGGTGGCACTGCTAAAACTGCTAATATCTGGAATTGGAAATGTTTTACAGGTGATCCGTTCATCTTACAACAGTGTTTCTGGATAGTAGGGGGATATTTCAAAGTATATTTGTTTGTAAAGGCAAACGAATGGCACTGGACTTTAGGGTTAGGGTTAGGGTTAGGACTTTATCCGTTGAGAGAGAGGGGTTCCATTTCGCTTATTTGGCACAATTTTTATCTGACAAAAGCCATTACGCTACCCATTCCTTTCAGTTCCCTTTTATTCGTCGATGAGTTGTGGGCATTACTAGCAAGGTCAGCATTTATTACCTACCCACAACTGCCCTTGAATTTGATTACTCAGTCTGAAGAAGGGTCTCGACCCGAAACGTCACCCATTCCTTCTCTCCAGAGATGCTGCCTGACCCGCTGAGTTACTCCAGCATCTTGTGAATAAATACCTTGAATTTCATTAACATCATTATTATGTCACCAGAGTTCTTTGTGAAACTTTCTGCTTTCCGTGTCTCAAAAGCCCACCACTCATCCCCCAACCCAAATTCAGCTGCGAATATGTTGTAACGGAATATATTTCAAAAATTGACATGAAAATAAAGACAGGTAAAATGGCTGACTTGTAGCTTAATTCAATGTACTGGGCTTTGCTCCGTATGCCACGACAGCCAGAGCTGTCAAACAGCTACTGAAATCTCAGTCTGACTTCCAGTTTCCCTCCTCCCTGACTCTCAGACTGAAGGGTCTCGACCCGAAATGTCACCCATTTCTTTTCTCCAGAGATGCTGCCTGACCCGCTAAATCACTCCAGCATTTTGCGTCTATCTTTGGTGTGAACCAGCACCTGCAGTTCATTTCTACACTTTCCAGAGTTCATGGCCTGTTTAATTTCTCCAAAGAAAAATCATTAAAAACATAAAATACGCGTAGAGTTTGAAGGGAACTTGATGGTGTTCGTATTCATTTGAATACAATATGTTGGAACATTATTCCACGCACTACTTCTTACTTTTTGAGAGCGAAATTATATCCCTCTAAAACTCCAACGCTTAACACTTTGTCGGGTTTTTCTGCCATTTCAGTAGTGACCCTATACCCTTTAATTGAATAACTACTATATTCAGGCGGGAGAAAGAAATGTCATCATGAAAATATCATACAATGAAATGTCTGAAGCAACATTGACTGGAGGAATTCGTAACCTAGCCATTGACGCAAACCCACATAATGACACATTGCCGGTTAATCTTTTCGAAACAGAATACTCCCCCAGTGGAAAATGTGGGTTGTAATTATTTTGCAGGTGAGGTGGGCATGAGTGAGACAGGTAAATTAGTGCAGGTAGGTTCTTTGTAAAGATCCTCCTCTCCGATACTTGAACTGGGAAATTCCGTTGTACCAAGAAGGTCGGTTATAAAGGCGGAACCTGTAGTGCCTTGTATTAGATTGTGCTCGACAATTCGCTGTGGTTCAGTGCTCAGCTGTGATTTTTCCGAAGGAACGATGGAGAGATGCATCGGAATAGTGGCTCTGGTCTGGCTGCTCAGTGTAGTTTGGATCGTAGCGTCAGAGACGGCGCAGCAGCCCAGTTGGATATCCTGTCGAACTCTTTCCAGGAATCTCACTTCAAAGATTTCCAATTATACACACAGACCGGTGAGTGGCTGCAAAATGAATATTATTTACTTATTTGTTTATGGCTTAATCAATAAATAATTCTAACCACGCCTAACTGCAATGAACATAAGTTTTAGTTATGTTAAAATAGTTTTAAGTTGAGTAACTGCAAATCAAACGTTTGCATTTGAAGAAATCTATATATTTTCAGTTAAGTGTAAAGCGAATTTCCACTATTTTAAAACGGTTACTTATTTGGAACATGAACTAAATATGCACAAACTATTCGCAATAAATGGATTTCAGTGGAGATATTAATAACATTTAAGGACATTTGGACAGGTATACGGATAGGAAAGGTTTAGAGGGATATGGACCAAACGCGACCAGGTGGGACTCGTGTATGTAGATGGAGCACCCTGGTCCGCATGCGAGAGCTGATCCGTGCTGTACGACTCTGTGACTTATTACAACGTTTCATTCATTTAATTTTTCAAAAGGAATTTAGAGTGATGCCGGCTAAATCATTTAGCACGTCAGTAGTGGTTAGAAGATGAGATCGGGGCTATAAAATAGGAGGGGGAGGGAGAGAAGAACAGAAGTTTTAAATCACTGATGTGTGAGACAGCCAGCGCGGAGGAATTAAGGAAACATTTTCTTCCTTTTACGAAATTAACTATCCCTTACAGAGGTGATAACTACTCTCCAAAATAAATTACATCGGAGGAAATATTCTCCAGTAAGTTTAGCCTGTGATACAAAATCAGAAGGTTCTGGAAATATTAAGCAGGCCAGTTAGCATCTGTCAAGAGAAAAAGCCAGTCCGCGTTTCAGGTCGATGGCCAGGGATAGATTCTTGAATACTTTCGTGGTAATTACAGTCACCTTCAAGAATATATAAATTTATTTTGGATATGAAACCTCCAAATCGATACAAAAGTACTGATTCACGGATTATAAAATCATCGTATTTATTCACCTGGGCAGCTTGCAGCCAAGTGGTATGAACATCGACTTCTCCAACTTTAGATAGTTCTTATAGAAACATATAAAACATATAAAATTCTTATGGGGTTGGAGAGGCTAGATGCGGGAAGATTGTTCCCGATGTTGGGGGAGTCCAGAACCAGGGGTCACAGCTTAAGGATAAGGGGGAAGTCTTTTAGGACCGAGATGAGAAAACATTTCTTCACACAGAGAGTGGTGAGTCTGTGGAATTCTCTGCCACAGAAGGTAGTTGAGGCCAGTTCATTGGCTATATTTAAGAGGGAGTTAGATGTGGCCCTTTTTGCTAAAGGGATCAGGGGGTATGGAGAGAAGGCAGGTACAGGCTACTGAGCTGGATGATCAGCCATGATCATATTGAATGGCGGTGCAGGCTCGAAGGGCCGAATGGCCTACTCCTGCACCTATTTTCTATGTTTCTATGTTTCGTCTGTCCCTCTCTTCCCCTCCTCCTTGCCAGTTCTCCCTCTATCTTCCTGTCTCCACCTCCCCCCCCCCCCACGACATCAGTCTGAAGAAGGGTCTCGACCCGAAACGTCACCCATTCCTTCTCTCCCGAGATGCTGCCTGACCTGCTGAGTTACTCCAGCATTTTGTGAATAAATACCTTCGATTTGTACCAGCATCTGCAGTTATTTTCTTATAAAAGCATCGTATATCGGGATAAAAGCACCGTGCTCGAGGAACTCAGCAGGTCGGGCAGTGCCTTGGAGGAAATGGACAGTCGACGTTTCAGGTCGGAACCCTTCTTCAGACTGATTGGGTTATTCAGAACGTATATTGTGATAACCTGTTTCGTATGTAAATTCTCAAATCTGCAGATGATGAGTTCCGTATATTAATGTGCCGAGATTCCCTCGCAGCCTGAACTGAGGTATCAGATTAGGGGTTGCAAACTTGATCCTCACTCACACAGAGCAGATGATTCGGGTCACCGCTGCACGCATTCACTCCACTCTCATCAGAACTCAACTGGACATTTTAGATTAACTGGCCCAAGTGATCTTAAATCAATTGATCTCGCTCTGTCGGCCCTCAGGGGTGCGTTGAGAACAGCAGGAAGGTGCACTCCCAATAAAATAAATTAAATGATTGACCGAATTAGAACTGCCTTTTAATTTTGACAGTGATATACAATGCCCGCTCACTCCCTCTAACGCCATCTCTGCTCTTTTAATGAGGAATCAAATTCTCATAAACGCAACAACATTTTAGACTCTCCTTATCCTGCTCTTCACGGGAGGCACGGCACAATGCAGTGGGTGCGCGATATTGTGTTCTGGTAATCATTCCCAAGTTTGCCGAATAATGCGGGCACATCAGGAATAATAACACAGGGTTTTGATTTGAAAGAAGAATGGTATGTTGAAGACTGGAGCGACTAGGCTTGTATACACTGGAATTTAGAAGGATGAGAGGAGGGAGAAGGCAGGAACGGGGTACTGATTGAGAATGATCAGCCATGATCACATTGAATGGCGGTGCTGGCTCGAAGGGCCGAATGGCCTTCTCCTGTACCTATTGTCTATTGGTACATTCACCCCACCGCACCACCAGATTTGCAAGATTGCGAGCCATTGCTTCCATATGAGCACGCAAACCTCTCTGCATCTGCACCCCCCTCCCTTTCCCCATAGATATTGTTTGACTTGCTGAGTGTTTTATTCATTCAAGGAATGAGGACTTCGCAGGCTGAGCCACCATTTAATTAGCTGTCCCTAATCGAACTGGAGAAGGTGGTGGCGCCTTCTTGATCTGCTGCAGTCCTTGAGGTGCAAATGTATCAGAATATTATTAGGAAGGGAGTTCCAGGATGAACAGTGAAGGAACGACGATATATTTCCAAGTCAAGTCGGGGCATGGCTGGGAGGGCAACCTCCAGGTGGTTATGTTCATGTTTTTGCTGTCCTGGTCCTTCAAGCTGATTGAGGTCATGGGTTTGGAAGGTGCTGTCTGAGTCTTGGTGAGTTGACACGGTGCATCAGTAGATGGTACAAAACTGCTGCTACTGTGCATCGGTGGGGCAGTGAGTGAATGGTTGTCTTTGGGCTGTTATGTCCTGCATGGTGTCATGGTTCCTGAAAATTTTCTATCTTTATTTCAGATTTTGAGCATCTGCAGTTTTGTTTTGATTCTCTCTGACCGAAACTTACCATAATAACTCCTGATTTGGTTCATTTATTTGACACCTGTGTTGCTTACACGTCCTCTAAAAACACAAGTTGTTGTTGTACAGAGTTCTAACGAGACAGAGATTGGGGTTAGGTGGATGGCAGGGAGGTGGTGAATTCAACAAAACAACACAAGAGTATTTCTTAGTGGGCTTTGGATTCAAGGAGGTTCAGACTTGCAGTTGTGACTGGGTTAAGTGGCAATCAGCACTGTGTCAGATTTCAATACTATGACCATGAACAACTAACTAGTAGCATGTTTGAGTCACAAACACCATAATCAGAACTTTGATTTTATTTTCTCGGCAGGAGGGCTGTTCAGAAAATCTTCAGCTGAATGGCAGTGACAATATCCCACGCATAGAAATCAGTGACAACTGTGACCCCACCACACTCAGGACTGTGCCGGAGGTAAGCTGCGATCGGCAGGGCTGGCAGTAGATTTGTCATGTTGCTGGAGTAATGACTGAAAGTGCGATCAAATCCCACTGCAGTTGTAGGAGTAGTTATTTTTAGAGAAAGGTTAGTCTCTGTAACATTGAAACTGGTGAATTGTTAGAAAAGCCCATCTGGCTTACTGATGTCCTGAAGAGAAGAAACCTTAGCTGGTTAAGGCTTTGGTGGGACTCTGGTCCCACTGTAATGTAGGATGCTCTGGTTGCTCTCTGACGAATCAGCCTGGGAAACCAACAGAGTTAGTGATGTGGGAATAAATGCTACCAACTGGTTAGAGATGGATATTTTGGCTTGCTTGAAGATTAATCCCATCGTCTAATTTTCTGATTTAACGTACGTAGTTTGTCCCATAATATATATATATTTTAATCAATTTTTGGTAATACTTTATTTCCATTCCCCTCCTCTTCCTGAATATAATTGGCCAACAGAAATTGTGGAGATATTTAATGGTGGTCCTTGGTTAACAGGACAAAAAGAATGGAAAGCATGGTCATAAAAGACAACGGTAGAAAGGCATTTTTCTGACTGAAGGTCTGTGACCAATGGTGTTCCACAAGGATCAGTGCTAGGACCTTTGTTGTTTGTAATATATATTAATGATTTAATATAGTGAGATTTCAATCCCACCGTCCCTCCCCATCTCCATTGCTCTGAAATGCTTTTCTTCCTTTGGACCAATGTATAAATTTCTCACCATATAGCACAGCATGGAACTTGCAGGCTTTGACAGACATTCCCTGATATTGCTGACTTCCACTGTTTCTTTGTCTGGCTTCTGGAAGAATCGTGTGGAGAATGAATTTAGCACACAATTTGTGTTTACAGAAATGTTTCCACTGTCACTCTGCATATGGTTCCATGGTGTGAATCCTTACAAATGAAGAAACTCTCTGGCTTGGTCCATTCAAGTGCTTAACCATTCACTAAAAGTGGCCACTATGTCAAGTCTGAAGAAGGGTCTCGACCCGAAACGTCACCCATTCCTTCTCTCCTGAGATGCTGCCTGACCTGCTGAGTTACTCCAGCATTTTGTGAATAAATACCTTCGATTTGTACCAGCATCTGCAGTTATTTTCTTATACTATGTTACAAAAGTTCTCTATCAGAGGTGCAAGTACACAGCTCATTGCCAGTTATTTGGACGAGAAAAAGAAAATCAACTTGTGTTCCCACTGCCATTGATATTCAGAGGCCCTGGTGGAAATTGCTTTGTTTTGGGGTTATGGGACTGGATGTTAGCATGGACATAGGCAAATACCTAAAACATTGGTTCTACTTGTAGTAACATTCCCCTTTTACTCTTTCAGACGTGCCTGAAGAAAATAAAGGAAGGCTTGTTATATTACCACAATCAGTTTAACCAACTGGGAAAAGCGAGAGCATCAAAACACAGTGACATTTGGACATTTGCTAATAATCTTTCAAAAATTTCCTTGGATCTCCTAAAGTCAATCAAGGTAATATGTTATTCTGCAAACATGAAGTTTGAGATAGGATGGTAATTTTCAAGGCTTGAAGGATTGATTGTGAAATTTTAAGTTGTGCCTGACTCCATCCCAAGCTTACTAAATTACTTTTTTTGTATCTTAGAGCAACACATTTTCCAAGCTAATCAGGATGCCTTGAGAAGAAAGCCCGGCTTGTGTATTGCTTTAAATGGTTGTATTATGTTGAAAATTCACAAGCCAAGGTCCAATTTCAGTGGCTAGGGAAATAAACATAGATTACGGGATGCATTAATTATAGAAAGATAACACAACCTATTTGTGCAATAGCTTGAGAACAGTTGGATCAAGATGTCTCATTTGAAGGATGTAGCTTTGGAGCAAACAACCATAAATGATAAAATCATTTTTTAGCTGGTTCATCAACATACTTCCTTCCATCATAAGGTTAGAAGTAGAAATGTTCACTGATTGCTGGGTGGTGAATTGAACATTATAAAATGAATCAGTCTATTTATGCATGCAGCAATACCTATATAAAATTCAGGTGTGAACTGAAAAATAGAAGTAACATTTGCACCACAGAAGAGTCGGGCAATGACCACCTCTACAAAAGAGAACCTAACCACCTGGCCATGACAATCTAAGGCATTACTATTGATGAGTTCCCCATTATCAATATCCTGAGGGTCACCATTGACCAGAAACTCAGCTAGACCAGTCACGTAAATGCTCAACACAGAGGCAGGATGTCATGTGGCAAGTAACTTATCTACTGACACCCTAAATCTACTCATCATCTACAAGTCACAAGTCAGGAGTGTGATGGAACACTCTCCACCTGCCTGGATAGGTGGAGTGCCAATAATTCTCAAGATGCTCGGCATCATCGATGACAAAGCAGACCAATTGATTGGCACCCCATCCACCACCCTGAACATTAATTTCCTCCACCACTCGTGCACCATGGCTGCAAGTATGCAATCTACAAAGTGCACTGCAATTATTATTCGAGGCTGCTTGGACAGTTTCACCAAAGCCAATAACACATGGGTAATCACAAGAGAACAACCACAGCCTGCAGGTTACCCTTCATCACACGTCATACTGACTTGGAAATATATCACTGTTCCTTCATATTGCTCCCTCCCCAAACATATTGGGTGCATCTTCACCAGAGGCACTGCAATTGTTCAAGAAGGTGGCTCAATATCACATTCTCGACAGCAATTAGTGATGGGCAATAAACGTCAGTAACACCTTCATTCTGAAAAATCACTAAAATATGTGAGATATCAAGCTGGTTTGCAGCTTCGCTAATTTTTTTAATACTTTTATGTTTCAGATCTCGGACAACAGCACCGATGCTACAGACAAGGTCACAGATAACAGTGCCACAGATGTGCTTCAGATCAATGATTGGATTTTGAACTGCACAATGTTTGTTACTCTACGGAGATTTCAATCATTCTCATCTTTGGTGGCTCGTGTCTTCGGCCATCCATCAGGAAACCCTTCAAATCACCAAAGTACAGAAGACTATTGAGTGTAGTAAAGGCAACTGGTTGTCAAGGAACTATCCATTGAAAAATAAACAATGTCCAATTTGTGTTGAACAATATGGCCCATTTTACACATAAAGATTTGAAATGGCAGATATCTGGATCTTCCAATTCCAATTAGCTTTATAAATTATCAGATTAAATGGATGTGACAGTGCAGTGGTAATTGCTAGATTTATTAATCCAGTAGACCATGAGTTCACATCCTGGCATCTGCATTCATTTAAAAAAAATCTGGAAATAAACAACTTATCTCAGCAAAACAGACCATAGGATTGTCATTTAAGAGGGGAAAAGATAGGCTTTTCATACCAATTTTACTTGATTTGGTTTAGCAAGTCATTCAATTCAAATAACACTTGCTTCTCGAGGCAATTCAAATATAAGAAATAAATTCTGGCCCTGCCACTGATACCCATGTCCTCTGAAATAAAGATAAAATAAATGCATGTGGAAACCATGAGCATTGTTTTTTTTAAGATGTTAAACCGCTGAATGTTAGTGCATGTGTGTATTTGCGCTTACATCTATCTTGCAAAAGGAAGAGTTAGAGGAGATCTTTTAATATGATGGAGAAGACCAGGGAAATCTAAATATACGGACATTGTCCTTAAAATCTACCTTGATGCTATACTTTCAATGCTGAATGTTTTAGTCAGGATAGACTATAAGGTCCTCCTTATAGTCTACAAAGCCGTAAATGGCTTGGAGCAGCATATTTTACAGAATCCCTCCTTCTGTATGCCCCTACTCGAGCGCTCAGGTCTTCTGATGCTGGCCTGTTAGCCACTCAAGGCCGCCGCAGTAAGAAAATTGGGGAAGCAGCCTTTTTTAACTACGCCCCCAAGCTGTGGAATGCCGACTCAGTTGAGATTTTTAAACGGTAGTTAAAAACATATCTTTTTACTCGAGCTTTTAACTGATTTTACTTCCTTTTTTTACACTCCCAATTTTACATTTTATATTTTTATACAAATCTGTGCTTTGTGTGCCTATGTCCTTACTGTTTTAAATTGTATCTTTGTTTAGACATGTGTTTGTTTTTGTGGAAAGCACTTTGGGATGCATTAATTTGCATGAAAAGTGCTATATAAATAAAAGTTATTATTATTATTATTACTTTTGAGTCTGGGTTTGTTGAGAAAAATATTCCTTTCCAAATGGTGTTATGTCAATGCTGGTGATACTGTCAGTTATATTTCTTATTTCTATATCAATGGTATTTATATATAAGGTAATTCTGGAATAGTTCTGTTTGATGATCTTATTAGAACATTATTCTTTTACCTGATGTCATTCTCCATTTTCTAATTTCCATTTAAGTCATTTACATGATTCCAGAAGATAAATGAATTAAAAAATCTTTTCAAACAAGAAATCTAAAAGCAATTCTGCTTTAAACTCTGGGTTTATGCTTTGCTCTCATGGTAAAATAGCCAATAGGTCTTTATATTTCATCTACTCAGTTTAACAAATGAAATTGAACAGTTGCAGAAGTATCTGACTACTTGATTGTTTTCAACAAAGTATTCAATATACAATAAGATATTTATACTATTTAATACCATAGATTTCAAACTTTTCATTTTGCTAGCACTTGTTACAGTCCACTTGTAAGTATAAATGTTTCGAACGTTTAATATTTTTAGGTTTATTTATATAAAAGTCTGCAGAAGACTATGTGTAATGAAAGTATAATACAATACAATACAATACAATACAATACATCTTTATTGTCATTGTATAGGGGTACAACGAGATTGGGAATGCGCCTCCCGTACGATGCAATAATTTAATTAGCTAGTCAGTATTAATTTAAAAAACCCAATGAAACAAATTGTAACAGTTTTAAAACAGAATAAAGTGCAAGTAGATCTGTGCCGGATCACTGTGCGATGTGGCCATCCGGCTCAGCAGGACCGGTTCATAGCAGCTATGGCCCTGGGGATGAAGCTGTTCCTGAGTCCGGAGGTGCGGGCGTAGAAGGCCTTGTATCGTCTGCCCGGTGGAAGGAGTTCGAACAGACTGTTGCAGGGGTGTCAAGAGTCTTTGTGGATGCTGGTGGCTTTTCTGAGGCATCGTGTGTTGTAGATGCCCTCCAAGGCTGGTAGCTGTGTTCCGATGGTCCTCTGAGCTCTATGGACTACCCGCTGAAGAGCTTTCCTCTCTGCCTCCGTGCAGCTGAGGTACCACACAGGGATGCCATGTGTTAGGATGCTCTCTATGGTGCAGCGGTAGAAGGTCGTCAGCAGCTGTTGGGGTAGACCAGACTTCTTCAGTGTTCTTAGGTAGAACAGTCGTTGCTGCGCCTTCTTGACCAGCGCAGCAGTGTTATTGGACCATGTTAGGTTCTCCGAAATGTGAGTGCCCAGAAACTTGAAGCTGGACACTCTCTCCACACTGTCCCCGTTGATAAAGATTCCCTGTTATGTGACCTACGGAAGTTGATGATCAGCTCCTTGGTCTTGGTGGTATTTAGGGACAGGTTGTTATGGGAGCACCAGTCCGCCAGGTTCTGCACCTCCGCTCTGTATTTTGTTTCATCTTAGTAAATACCAGCAGACAAGTGTATGTTCATGCACCTTGAGGCTTTAAAGATATTAAGAGGCTTAAAAGATACTAATTGCAGAGCAGTCTGTTGCTAAAAACAGGTTCTGCAGAAAATAATCAAAGCTAAAGAAGAATAAAAACCAAAAGAGGAAATGGAAGGTGTTCACACTGAGTAAGAGTATGATAAAATGTGAATGGAAAGCTATTGTAGTAGTTCAGACAATCCACGGTGGTGCAGCTGATAAAGCTGCTGCCTCATAGCACCAGAGATGCGTGTTCGATCCTGACCTCGGGTGTTGTCTGTTTGGAGTTTGTACGTTTTTCCTATGACTGCGTGGATTTCCTCCATTTCTCCAGTTTCCACCAATGCCCCAAAGACATGCAAAATGTAGATCAATTGGCCTCTGTAAATTGTTCCAAGTGTGCAGGGAGTGGATGCGAAAGTGGGATAACACAGAATTAGTGTGAACAGATGAATGATGGTTGGCATGGACTAGGTGGGCCGAAATTCCTGTTCTGTGCTGTATCTCTAAAAATAATGCTCACCTGGACCTGCAATCCAGGACTTGCACTGAAATCTGTCTGTGCTCCAACCCTCAAGATGTGGAGCAGCTAAGGGCACATTAGGCAGATCACTGAATAACTCAGGTACAATCAGGAGACAGAGCATGTCCCATGATCAACCATTCTGTAACAGCCCCTTCACCACCTGATCACAGATGGGTGTGAACAGGTGAACGATGGTCAGCGTGGGATGAAGGGCCTGTTTCCATGCTGAATCTTTAATTCATTTCATTTTTTCATTTCATCATTTTATTTCGTACATGTTAAAAGACATCAATTAAAAAACAAAATAAACAACAACAAAAAATAAACAAAAAAACAGAAGAGATACAAAGAATTTCATCCATTACTTAACATCTTTACATGTGCGAAAAGGAGTAGGAAGAAGTGTGAACTTATTTAATCCTACCCCCATTCCCTAATTCAAGATTCAAGATTCAAGATAGCTTTATTTGTCATCCAATATTGGACGAAATTCAGTCACCCACAGTCCAACAATAAAAGCATTAAATAGGCATTAAAATTACACAACCCCAAAAACACACAAAAAAAGAAACATCCATCAAAGAAACATCCATCACAGTGAGTCTCCTCCAGTCCTCTCCTCACTGTGATGGAAGGCCACAATGTCTTTCCCATCTCCTGCTGTCCTCTCCCGCGGTCAGGTTGTTGTGGTTGCAGGCCGCGCCGGACGGTCCGCAGCGGGCCGAGCCCAAGGCGAGTCATAAATAATCAATATTTATCAAGTATTATCTATAATAACTAATACCTAAAATACATATATAACTACATATATACTCACTTACCCCTACAATCATATGAATATACCTATTTAAACAATGATGTCTATCTATCTATCTATCTAAATACTACTAAAACTCAGATCTTGTATATTAATCCGTATGAAGCCTTCGGTGATTTCGGCAAAACGGTAAACCGCAGCGCCACATTTTTTGCACTGCCTTAATCACCACTCTCCCGGCTGGTGCCAATGATATTTTTATTTAAATTGGTCTTATATTTTTTAACTTACAGAGGTTTTAAAGTTTAAACATTTAATTTCTAACCGATTTATTGGTCTTCAGCGTGTGACGTCACAATGCCCCTGTGAGATGAGCTCGCGCTGCCCCCCCCCACAATTCATGTAGATATATATAAATATATTTGTAAGTATGTATATTTCTCTGAGAGACAAGTGGACCTGCAGCCAAAACGGTCAACCACAGCGCCACAATTTCAGCGCCACCTTAATCACCACAGTCCTGGCGACTGTTTATAACAAGTTTTATTTCAATTGGTCGTATATTTTTAAAGTTAGAGACATTTTAAAGTTTAAAACTTTAATTTCTAAACATATTTTTTCAAAGTGCTGTGCGTCTGACGGCACCACGCTTGGCCTCTCCCCACTCGCACAAACAAATTGGACGCCAATAGCGGAGCCGCCCGCCCGCAATCAGGGGCTCCCCTCGATTCTCTCCCCTCACTCTCCCCGCTCTCCCACACCCGGGGGACACTGCCGAGCAGCAGGGAGATGGTCGGACTGATGGTCCGCTCATCCTTCCCTTCAACCCACGGCGTCCTTGAGTCTCCCCTCCCGCCCGGGCCCAGCACCGTCACCGCAAACAGGCTGCAGCGCAGCGGGCGGCTTCTCCTCCTCCTCCTTCAGCGGCCGCAGCCACCGATGGCGGGGTCGACGAGGGCCGCTGCCACCGACGTCACCACTTCAGACAGATGGCGGCCTCCTCACGCTCCGCCATCTCGTGCGCGCCTCCCGCCGATCCCCTCGCTTCTCCCCCCTCCCCACACTCCCAGACCGGCTCCGCCCGACTCGAGTAGTGCGGCGCTCCCTCCTCCTCCCTGCACGCTCGGTAAGTGCCTTTTGCCGCCAACGGCTCCACGGAGGGGAGGGGATTGGAAGTGGGGACCGAGTGGGTGGGGGTAGGAGGGGGGTGAGGGTGGGGGGAGGAGAGAGTGGGGGAGGAGAGAGAGGGGGTGGTGGGGAAAGGAAGGGTGGGGGAGAGTGAGTGAGAGTGGGGCTGGGGGAGGAGAGAATGGGGGGGTGGGAGCAGGGGGTGGGGGGAGAGTGGGATCGGGGAGGGGGACGGTGGGGGAGGGGGACGGTGGGGGAGGGGGACGGTGGGGGAGGGGGAAGAGAGAGTGGGAGTGGGGGGGAAGAGGAGAGGAGGGGGGAGGAGCAGAGAGTGGGGGTGGGAGGGAGAGTGGGACTTGGGAGGGGGGTGGTGGTGGGGGGGAAAGAGAGAGTAGGGGTGCGGGGAAGGGGGGCAGTAGGTGAGGCCAGGGAAGAGTGGGGGGGAGGGAAAGGAGCAGAAGGTGGGTGGGGGGAAGGGGACAGTGAGAGTGAAAGGGGGAGGATGGGGTGGGGGAGGAGAGAGGGTGTGGGGGGAAGAAAGTGGGGGTGAGGGGAATGGGGAGAGTGGGGGTGGGGAAGAGGGGATCGTGGGTGTGGGGAAGAGGGGAACGTGGGTGTAGGGAAGAGGGGAGAGTGGGGGGGAGGGGTCAGTGAGAATGGGGTTGGGGCGAGTGTGTGGAGGGAAGGGTGCGGGTTGGAGGGAAGGGTGAGTAGGAGGGGGGTGAGGGTGGGGAGGAGAGATGCGGGGGTGGGGGGGAGGGGTGGAGGAGAGAGGGGGGTGGGAGGGAGTGGGACTGGGGAGGGGGACAGGGGGGCTGGTGGTGGGGGTAAGAGAGAGTGGGGGTGGGTGGGAAGGGGACAGTGGGGGTCAGGGAAGTGGGAAGGGTGGGAGGAGCAGAGAGTGGGGGTGGGAGGGAGAGTGAGACTGGGGAGGGGGACAGCGGGGGAGGGGGGTGGTGGGGGATGAGAGAGTGGGGGTGAAGGGGGTCAGTGGGGGTCAGGGAAGAGTGGGGGAGGGAGGGAAAGGGGGGAATGTGGGTGGGGAAGAGGACAGTATGAGTGAAAGGGGAGGAGGAGAGAGGGTGTGTGGGTCGAAGGGGTTCATGGTGGGGGGAAGAGAGTGGGGGTGGGGGAAAGGGGGACTGGGGGTGGGGAAGATGGTAAGAGGGGAGAGTGCGGGAGGGGGACAGTGGGGGTGGGTGGAGAGGAGCGTGGGGGTAGGAGGGGGGTGTGAGGGTGGTGGGAGGAGAGGAGCGGGGTGGAGGAGAGTGAGAGTGGGGCTCGGGGGGGAGAGAGTGGTGGAAAGGGGGGGGTGTGGGGGAGAGTGAGAGGGGCTGGGGGAGGAGGGAATGGGGGTGGGGGAGGAGAAAATGGGGGAAAGGGGGGTCGTGGGGAAAGAGGGGTGGGGGAAGAAAGTGGGACTGGGGAGGAGGGCAGCGTGGGTGGCAGAAGGGGACAGCATGTGTCGGGAGAAAGGGACAGCATGGATGAGGGGAGGGGGGTGGAAAGTGGTGGTGGGGGAAGGGGGACAGTGGGGGTCAGGGAAGAGGGGAGAGAGTGGGGGGGAGGGGAGGTTGGGAGGAGCAGAGAGTGGGGGTGGGAGGGGAGTCGGACTGGGGAGGGGGACAGCCGGGGAGGGGGGTGGTAGTGGGGGGAAGAGAGAGGGGGTGGGGGGGTTGAAAGAGAGGAGGAGGCGGGGGTG